>NW_028318230.1:2198844-2931792 GCF_062004578.1 Staurois parvus
CAAATGGCAGAAGGGTAAATATTAATTCTACCATTTTTCAAAGTGTATTTGCTGGCAAATGTTATGTCCTTTAAATTTTTTTGTACAAGCATTAGTATAAGGAACAATAATATTTACATATGAAATACAATGCTACAGAACAAAAAAAGAAAAAACAAGTATTCATTACCCTCTATTATAATGCCTCTTACTGCCAATGCTTTTGCCTATTCACCGTGAAGAGAAATGTAAAAAAAAAAAAAAAGGAGAAAATGTAGAACTGTGATTTCAGACATCACTTTTAGCAAAAGGTTACTTTAGGTGTTCCACCTTACAATGAATGTGTCATTAACACAATATTACATGATACTGCAGTTTAGCAAGTGTAATACCGTCATTGTCATCAATTAATTAAAAGGGCTGGAATAATATATTTTCAATCAATCTTCAGTGATTTGACACTGTAGTTTTCATCTCACATTAAATGTGCAGAGAATTCTAAGTGTAATCAGGAATTGCTGTGATTTCAGGCCACGGACTTCAGTAAAAGGTAACTTTAGGTTTTCATCATTTAACATAGTATTAAAGTGATATTAAGGGCTTCCCAATAAAAAAAAAGAAAGATATATATATATATATATATATATATATACATATACATATATACACACACACACACACGTTGTACTTACCTGCTCTGTGTAAGGGTTTTGCACAGAGCAGTCCCTATCCTCCTCTTCTCGGGTCCCCTGCCAGCTCTCTGCTCTCCCTCCACCCACCCTGCCGAGTGTCCCCAGAGCGGGCCACTTGCTATGTGTCCATAAGACACATAGAACAGGGCCCAACCTCACCCCACTCCCTCCTCACTGGCTGTGATCTCTAAGCCAATGAGGACGCAGAGAGCTGGGACAGCAGCCGCTCTCGTGCACATCGCTGGATCAAGATCGGGCTCGGGTAAGTATTAGGGGGGCTGCGTTGGGGTCTGCATACCTTCCGGCTTTACAACCATTTTAAACGCCAGGGTTTTTTAATATAACTAACTGATCACAAAAAAAAATTATCACTACCCAGTACACTATTTATTTATTTTTTTTTACTATTTTTTTTACATTTTACAATTTTCAGTGCTTGTGGCTCCTGCTCTCTTAGTGAACAGCCAGTCTTCACTGGAAAAAAAGATACAGTGCACAGTGCAGTCTCCAGTCTGTCTGTTAGTTTGAAAAGAGGGGAGAAGGAGGGAGAAGCAGCCATCCTAGGTTATGGCGCTGTGTGTTTCTATTGATGCATACCGTGCAGGGAGACACACTTCTAGCCCCTGCATACAAGAGTGGCTCCATATGATGCTGCAAGAGAAAGGAGCCACCATGAAACAGGAAACCTAGAGCAGCGGTCATTTCACAAGCTTAAACTGAAACACAGCCAAGATTTAAAGATAAGTTCACCTTTAGGAGCATGTTTCACCCATATTGAAGGTGTAGCATGTAACATGCTTGCATTTACATGCCACCTGCTGCCAGGGTCCCCTTCCCTGTGCTAGAAGGTGGGAGTTCCTCCACCCACACCCAGTCACATTGTGAAAACAACATGGCTATGTGAAACTCAATCTGCACAGCTGCATCATTCATTCACAACAATATGTGAATGATAAAACTATAACTCCCGTCTGCCACCACGGCAGATGGTTTGTAGTTTTCAATTAACTGCAAAGCCACCGATGAGTGCCTTCATAGTTCATTCACAAGCTCTGCAGCTTTTAAACTGACAACTGTAAGGCTTGTCTGCAGGAGGCTGACATTGCACCAGCGATCCACTTATTGCGGGTTCAATGCTGTACAGGCTCAGGTGTAAAAAAAAATTAAATGCACATTTTTTTCCTGCAAAAATATATGCATTCATAATTTTTTTCACAAAGGTGAACTCAGCCTTTATCCACTTACCTCCCATGCCTATTCTGACACTTCTCTCCTACATGTAAAAATCCTCAATTTTTTGCTTATCCTAGGAAGAACAGAAATCTCTCCATGTCTTCCACAGGAAGATATGGAGAAATTTCTGTTCAAGAAACTGCTCGCTGAGCTTTCTTCCTAGGATAAGTCTTTTTGGCTAATCTAAGTATTTCATCAGAGTGATCAGCGATTGCTGCTACCAATAGGTTTCTGGACAAGTTTGTTTGGCTAAAGATTCTAAGCATTTCATCTGAGTGATCAGCGATTACTGCTACTATACCAGTAGCTTTCTGGTGAGCGCATAGTGGTGGAATGTTTCACTGGATCCTATAGCACCTGTTTGGAATTGAACACGTTGCTGCTGTGTCTTGTAGTGCCACTGACACATTATTTGTTCACCTAGTGGACTGTTCGCTTTGTCACATTGACATATACTTGATGGATTTCATTTGTTCATTGCTTCAATGAGTTATATTATTATTATACATTATTCATTTTGCACCTATGTCTCATTGAGAGATATTTTATTTAATTTGCACTGGTGTTTTATTTGAGTTTGACGATCTAATATTTATATCATATGAAAAAAATGTTTTAACGCTGCATTATATACATATATGCTATTGTGAGGATTTGCTGTCACTAGTTCTTGTGCTACCTGCTTTGAAGTTTCCTAATAAGCGCTCGCCATATGCCTGTATTTATAGGTATTTACAAAATGTTGAAAGTGATTGTAAACCCTCACCTTGTAGAACAGCCCATTCAGTTTAAAATAGAAACTAGAAATGCAGTAAGAGAACTGAGTTTGCTTGCAATAAGAATATCTTACTTTGGAAATCAATGGATGTATGACAGAAGGGTCTGATACACATACAAAAATATCTAGAGATAATTGATTTTTTACTTGGTAAAACATATTTTTCCCCTTTCTTTGTATTAAACGTTTGTGGCCAATGTGTGGGTAAGTGCCCACTAAGTCCAATTTAAAAAGAACACAAAATGCAGTATGTGCACAGGTCCTTCAAAATAGAGCTTAGAACATACAGTGAAGAATAAGAATGAGTGCAAAAGAGTTTAATACACACATAGAAATTTAGACATTTACACAGTACCTCTACTAAGAAACAAACCACTCAAAGGATTATAATCAATTTAGTTGTATAAACAGCAAAACAAGAGAGTTTACAATGTCAACCTGAAAATAAAAATGTCTGTTGTTAGCAATCACATTACAAACTATAAATAACTTTTAACATGTCAACTAATACGCTTAGAAAGATACAGTGCTCAGCATACATGAGTGCACCCCAACAGATTTGTCAGAAAACCTTTACTTTCCTTTCAGAATCAACATTTTCTACAGGACACTATACTACAAAATACTCACACAAATGCGGGCCATTGATTGCAAACAAGATTTGTTAATTTGCACACACAAAAAAGTATTTTTCTTAAGAAATTAATTTAAGACTACGCAAAAATGAATACACCCCAATGAAAGTTTTGAGAGCAAAGCTACATTTTAGACAACAAAATCCTAATTAACAAGAATCCAACTACAGGTAAGTCCAATTATTCATTAAACAGGTGTCCAGCAGACAGTTGATTATAAAAGGGCGTTACTTAACAAAGAAAACCCCTTCCCATTTCATGCTGTCAGCAATGGCACCACATGGAAGAGAAACGTCACAAGGCCTGGGAAAGAAAATAATTTCTTTACACAAGAAAGGTGAAGGCTACAAGAAGATCAGCAAAGCTTTACTTATCAGTCAGAATACAGTAGCAAACGTGATACAAAAAGTTAACAAAGATGGAACTGCAACCATCTCACAGAGACGTCCAGACCATCCACGGAAGTTAACACCTCAACAGGAGTGTCTTCTGTTGTGAAGGGTTGAAGAAAATCACCATGCAAGTTCACTTCAGTTATCTATAGAAGTAGAAAGCCAAACTGGGATGATTGTTTCCCATGACACTGTATGGTGTACACTGCAGAAGAATGGCATGCATCGGTGTCAGCCACGAAGGAAGTCTCTACTAAAGCTCATGCAAAAAAATCGAAACCTAAAATTTGCCATGGCCAATGCTGAAAAAGAAGAACACTACTGTGACTCTGTATTCTGGAGTGATGAGACCAACTAAGATGTTTTGGGAACTAATGGCTTCACAACTGTGTGGTGTTGCAAAGGTGAGGAGTGCAATGAAAAGTGCACGGTACCTACAGTGAAACATGGTGGTGGCAGTATCCTTCTGTGGGGCTGTATGAGTACTGCTGGTGTTGGGGAGCTGCATTTCATTGATGGTATCATGAATTCACAGATGTACTACTCTATATTGAAAGAGAAGATGCTACCATCACTCCGTGCCTTTGGTCATCATGCACTTTCCGACATGACAATGATCCAAAACACACATCTAAGGCCTCTGTTGCATTTTTGAAGAACAGGGTGAAAGTGATTCAGTGGCTAAGTATGTCTCCTTATCTGAACACAATGAAACACCTATGGGGAATTCTGAAGAGACAAGTTGAGCATCGCTCTCCATCCAGCATCCAGGCTCTAAAAGAGGTAATTCTTGAAGAATGGAAGAAGATAGATGTTGCAATATGTCACCAACTTGTTTTCATCCATGCCTAGAAGACTTGGTGCTGTCAGGGATGTGGGTGTGACCAGAAATGTGTGGACTGACACAGGGAAACGCAGGCTTCAGATATAGTAAATAATATAATTTATTAAGACTAACAATACAAACGCAGTGCAAAACTAAACATAACACAGTGCAAACAACCTGAACCAAACCTCCAACAGATAACAAACATACGATACAAGAGTAGTCAGGCAGGCCGGGTCGGTAGCAAACTGGCAAACGGAGTACCAGGAGCAGGCGGGAGAGTGGTCAGGACTAGCCGAGGTCAGTACAGGCAGAGTTCAGGCAGCATCAGGACAGCAGAAACAGGATCAGGAAACCAGGGCCAAGCAAACAGTACAACAAGGCACAGACTGCAGGTCTGGCCATCCCTTAAATACACCACCTGCAATCAGCCCCAGGTGATGGCTAATTGCCGAAGTGAGCCTCTAATTGTTGAGAGCACCCGCTGGCCAGCCCTGGTACTGCAGCCCTCAAGGCAGTTGAGTCCCACCACTATTGGCAAGTCCATTCCTGACAGGTGCTCTCCTTACAAATCATAGAGGTTATAGAGAATACTAGATGGAGCAGTTTTTGTTGTGGGGTGCATTCATTTTTGCGTCAACTAATTTGAGTAAAACTGAATTTTTTGTAATTTACGTTATAATATTAACCTTACTTCCATGTAATGAGCTAAACAAATGTTCTATAACACTCAGTTTTGTCAAAATTTTGGAAATTGTTCTTGTGTTCATTGAGATATTGATTAAAATCTTACTTTTCAAAAGGGGTGTACTTATTTATGCTGAGTACTGTATCTAGATCAGGGGACTCCAAACTTTCAAAATAAAGGGCCAGATTCTTCAGACTTTAGGGGGACCGGACTGTGTCCATTGGGAGTAGAAAAGCAATTGTGCCCTATCATTGGTGTTAGTGGGAGGAATTATGCCCCATCATTGGTGTCAGTGGGGAGAATTGTGCCCCTTCATTGGTGTCAGTGGGAGAAATTGTGCTCCATCGTTGGTGTCATTTGGCCTCATTTTTTGTGTCATTGGGACAAATTGTATCCCATCGTATGTGTCTTTGGGAGGAACTGTGTCCCTTCATTGTTGTCATTTGGCTCCATTGCTGGTGTCATTGGGAGAAATTGTGTCCCATTGTTTGTGTCACTGGGAGGAATTGGGCCCCTTCATTGCTGTTACTGTGTGTGTGTGTGTGTGTGTGGGGGGGGGGGTTATGCCCCATTGTTGGTATCAGTGAATGAAATAGTGTACCAAGGGCTAGATAAAAGCAAGCAAAGGGCCACATCCGGTCACAGTTTGGAGACCACAGATCTAGGTGATTCAGATTTAAAAAGCTTACAAATGATACAAATATTATACTGTTAACATGATTACATGTTACATGATGGCAAGCAATTCAAAATAAAAATGCCTCCCTATTGAATTTTATTTGGAAAGTATGAGTACAACTATAAATAATTAGAAATTGCTAACAGGCCAAACATCTGATGAATTTTTGAATATAAGGTAAATGCCTAACCTTTTTTAACTGGCTTCCCTGGAGATAGGGGATTAAAGTAATGTAGGCTGCAGGTAGAGAGATGACAGCACTGTATTTCTTAACTGTAGTATAGATAATTTTGTTAACGATCTGACTCTGCTGTCTGGTATACCTGTATGAATCACAAAAGAATCTAAACAGAATTATAATTTCATTATCAGGTAAGACAGTCAATATACAGTATGTGTATTTACACTGTGAAATTGGCTGTTAGATGACTCTCTAGGGAGAAAGAAATCCTCCTGCACTATTTGCTGCTGTCTTATACTCATGTGTGTTGGCCCTTGCCATCTTCCCATACAATGTAGAACAATGCTGCTCCTGCATTGTACGCGATGACTTCAGAGAATTTCAACCAGCTGGGTAGCAAAGTAAAGCAACTTCTCTGGACCAGTAACATGGAGAGAAGAAAGCCTGCTCGGATGCAAGGAACAAGATAAGTATTTGTGCCTAAAGGCTATCAATTTTTTGTATTATTGTAAGACCTGATATTTGTCCAAGAAAGGAAAAACAGGTAGCCAAAACAAGTAAGGTTTAAAAGGTCATTGCTAAAGAGTCAACAAAAAGAATACAAAATGTGAGGTAGGGGGCAATAGCCAAAAGCCTTTTGTCCAATATGTAGTACATGTTAGAGGGATTCTTTAAGGAACACTAATTATATAACCCCCCCCAGCCCTCCTCCCTAGTCCCCTGAGCTACCCTAAGCAGAGGTGTTTATTTACCTATTCAGGTGGCAGTGGTCTCCCACGTTCCCTACATCCTGTCCAGTAAAAACCTGTGAAACAACTAGCAGGAATGTAGACAAAGTGAGAGGCAATGTTTTACATGGGGTCCAACCAACTAGATTAAGTAAGTGAAAATTTGGCAACCTAGCAAAGGGGAACAATGTAAATTTTCTATGAATATGCAAACTAAAGAATTTGTTAATCATAGTTACACAGGTATGGCATTTATTTTATATCAATATTTTATAAATAAGAGATGCCTTGTTTGGTGGCTTCAGGAACATTGCAGTTCAAAATCTGAATTCATAGCATTAAAGAGATGCGCTAAACATGGACTAATATTATCTAATAATGTTCTATAACACTGAGCTGAGAATCTGTCTAAGCCAGGGTATGTAGATATTTTTAGAGACTTTATTGCTTAGGTCACCTCGAATAGTATAAAATCTGCCTTCACAGAAAAAGCTAATGATTCAGGAAGGTTAGAAAAAGCAAGACTGCTGCTTCTTCACATCAATCTGTCAAAATGATTTGACAGTAGTGATAATTTTAATGGGGTCTGCAGTAATCCCACCATTACAAAGACAAATCTTTTATGGAGATGACCAGAGAGGAATACTATGACTTTCCTGCCAACATTGTATGAGTTTTATTGCTTTTAGTGTAGAAACAATGGCTTCTCCAGCATATTCATTGTTCCATTCTATAGTTTAGTACAAGATTAATTTCTGTTCTAAAGGAATCCACCATCCTTTTAGATACATAAAATAGAAATGAGCTTTCCCAGTGGCATAGCTTGACATACCTTGGCCCCAGTGCAAAATATAAGCTTGGCACAGATTTAATTCCATATCCACTTCTCCAGTCTCACCATCCCAAATCTCTGCAACTCCCTATGCAATTAACATGCCCACCCCATTATCTGCTGTACCTAAATCACCCAAATCCTCATACCTACCTTTTAGTATGTCCCCTCTTCTACAGGGAGAACTAGGAAATGGAGTGGATTGTGGCTGGAACAAAGAGTATGGCACTGGTAATAAAAGCTTGACACATATTTGCTTTGTCTAATAAGGAGCCAATGCTTATTTTTGAGTTTTCAATCATTTCAGTTTTAAGGCAATTACCTTAAAGCTGAACTCCAGCTTTACATTGTCTTGAGCCGTTGTACAGGCTCACCTCCTGTACTCAAATTGCTTACTTTGATTTCAGTGAACACTGTAAGCTTCTCCTACTGATGCACTCCTCGGTCCACAGACACAATGACACACACCCAGCACGGTGATCATCTTCCCCCCAGTAAAACCTCTTTCCTCATGCACATTCTCTCTCCTTCCAACTTCACATAGCACAGATTTTTGGAGGCACTGGGAGAGTGAGTGGAGAAGGAGCACTAGAACTACTGTATAGTAAGCATTTGAGTTAGGCTATGTTCACACTAGCTTTGTCAGCAGGCGTCAGACAGGCGTTTGAGAAGCGTTTTTAATGCTTCTCAAACGCCTATGAAAATTCTGCACATGGCAGCACACAGTGCTGTTCACACTGAAGCGATAGCGTTGTGTCGCGGCAAAACTGATGCCTCATGTCAAGTCAGGAAGAGTTGAAGCCTCCCATTCAAGTCTATGGTGATGCTCCTCAAACTGGCAGGCGGTTGCGAGGTGTTTGAGGAGCGTTAATGCCATTTAACTTCATTATAGGCATTTGTGGTGCAGTTTTAACGCCTATCAAATGCCTCAAAAACATGCATATGGCGTTTGGGGGTGTTTGAGGAGCATTTGAGGAGCGTTAAAAACGTTTCCCAAACGCCTGTCTAACGCCTGTCAAATGCTATAGGGGCGTTTGGCAAGAGTTAAAAATAAGTCAAGTGTGAATGAGCCCTAATTGAAAGTGTTATTTAACCCACAAATATAAAAAGCAGTTAGTGCTGGAGACCTCAGCACTTACCATCTTTGCTGTGTGTGTTTTTTTTAAGCATCTTTTCTAGGTCCTATTTTCGGGTGGCTCATATGATTTCATAACGCCACCTTTAAATGCACGTTCCTGGCTAGCACCTACATGCATTTGCAGAAACAGACAGTGGAAAAGACAGCCCATCCCCTGCTCGCCTCTCCTCTCTGCACCCCTTCTGTTTCTTCTGAACAGTGCATGTGAGATACTGGGGACACATGGTCCTCTACCCAGAAGTTCAGGGAGGCAACTGTGCTACTGGAGTTGGTGGAAATGCAACAATCCAAGCCACTTATATACAGGGGAATGCTAAACAGGTTTATTTTTTAATTAAAAACAGGAGCATTTACTTTCATATATTTGAAAAAACTAAATAAAAAATAATTATATATATATATATGTATATATATATGTACTCCAGCACAGGGGTGGACTGACAACTCATGGGGCCCCCGGGCAATACGGGATCATGGGGCCCCTGTGTCCTTGCCCAAACTCAAGAAAGTCTATGAAAAAGGTACCAGGGGCATCTCATGGGTCCCCCTACTGACTCCGGGCCCTCGGGCAGTGCCCGAGTTTCCAAATGGTCAGTCCGCCCCTGCTCCAGCACAAAAATGTTCTATTTGATAGACGTGTAATGATGATAATGATAATGATGATAGTGAACCAAACTAGGCCAAACTGTAAAGCCACTTGCAGTATATATAAAACTCATTACCTAAATTCACACACTCTATAATCTGCAACATATTAACTTAATTCAAAAGTGCCTTTCAATATTAGTAAATATTAGGCTTTAATAAAAATAATACATTGTCATTATGTCATGAAAGTTCACTTCCTGATATAGGCATGTGCCAATGCAATAATTTAAAAAAAATTAAAAAAGCTTCTATTACCTATGTAGAATTGTCAGTAATTTCTATTGACAATATGACTGTTGAGCGCCCGCTCTTTTATAGAAATGTATTCATTTCTTCCAAATTTTGTCTCTTATTACTCTGCTGACCAAGGGCAAAGTCTAATCACTGCATTATAGGTTTTTCTTTATGTTTGTTGCGAACCTGCAAATATTTCAAAGAAAAGTTTATGGATTGTGCACTTCACAATTGCCACAAACCCATGGTTTAGGTGAACTCAAACCTCATCCCTACTGTCTAAATACACTGCTCCAAAAATTTAAAGGAACACTTTTTAATCAGAGTATAGCATCAAATCAATTAATTGCTTGGGATATTGATCTGGTCAGTTAAGTAGCAGAGGGGGTTGTTAATCAGTCTCAGCTGCTTTGGTGTTAATGAAATTAACAGGTGCACTAGATGGGCAACAATGAGATGACCCCCGAAACAGAAATGGTTTTACATGTGGAGGCCACTGACATTTTTTCCCTACTCAACTTTTCTAACTGTTCTTCACTAGTTTTGCATTTGGATAGGGTAAGTGTCACAACTGGTAGCATGAGGCAATACCTGGACCCTACAGAGGTTGCACAGGCAGTCCAACTCCTCCAGGATGGAACATCAATACATGCCATTGCCAGAAGATTTATTGTGACTCCCAGCACAGTCTCCAGAGCTTGGAGGAGATTCCAGGAGACAGGCAGTTACTCTAGGAGAGCTGGAAAGGGCCATAGACAGTCTTTACCCATGAGCAGGACCGGTATCTGCTCCTTTGTGCAAGGAGGAACAAGATGAAAGCCAGAGCCATAGAAAATGACCTACAGTAGGCCACTGGTGTGAATGTCTCTGACTAAACAATCAGAAACAGACTTCATGAGGGTGACCTGAGGGCCCGATGTCCTCTAGTGGGCCCTGTTCTCACTGCCTGGCACCATAGAGCTCGACTGGCATTTGTCATTGAATACCAGAATTGACAGGTCTGCCACTGGCGCCCTGTGCTTTTCACAGATGAGAGCAGGTTCACCCTGAGCACATGTGACAGGCATGAAAGGGTCTAGAGAAGCCTTGGAGAATGTTATGCTGCCTGTAACATCGTTCAGCATGACCGTTTTTTTGGTGGGTCAGTGATGGTCTGGGGAGGCATATCCATGGAGGGATGCACAGACCTCTACAAGCTAGACAATGGCACCCTGACTGCCATTAGGTATTGGGATGAAATCCTTGGACTCATTGTCAGACCCTACACTGGTGCAGTGGGTCCTGGGTTCCTCCTGGTGCACAACAATGCCCAGACTCATGTGGTGAGAGTATGCAGGCAGTTCCTGGAGGATGAAGGAATTGATACCATTGAATGGCCCCCATGCTCCCCTGACCTAAATCCAATGGAAAAACTCTGGGATATCATGTTTTGGCCCATCCAACGCCACCAGGTTGCACCTCAGACTGTCGAGGAGCTCAGTGATGTCCTGGTCCAGATCTGGGAGGAAATACCCCAGGACACCATCCGTTGTCTCATTAGGAGCATGGCCCATCATTGTTAGGCATGCATACAAGCACATTGGGGCCATACAAACTATAGAGTACCATTTTGAGTTGCTGCAATGAAATTTCAGCAAAATGGCTTAGACTGCTGCATAATTTTTTCACTTTGATTTTCGGGGTGTCTTTGAATCAGTCCTCTGTAGGTTGATAATTTTAATTTCCATCAAATGATGGGGCATCCTTACGTTTTTAACACATTACCCAGTCCATTTTAGCATAGATATCCAGCATGATATTTTTCCCCATTGAGATCTGATGTGTTTTCAAAGTGTTCCTTTAATTATTTTGAGCAGTGTAATTACCTCTCCTGCATTTTAAATAAGTAAGAAAAAGTAGTCCTCAGATCACAGACAAAAGTGGCTGGGGAGGATTGGTGCCTACAGTAATGCCTGGACAACAAAGAAAAGTTATGATAAGTAAGGCTGTGTGATCTGGAAGCATTTTAAGTTTTAAAAATCAGTGGGCCTTTATCTGAGTTACAAAGAGCTGCAGCAACACCCCATGAGCAGAAATTTTTCTTCCTCTTTCACTGCACAGCAGAAAATCAACTAATACTTCCCAACAGCTGTATACATCGGGCTTGTCCATCATCTCATACGGGATGTGTTTCTAGTTGTCAGTTGTCAGTCAATATAGAGCACAGAGCAAAGATATTAGGTTGGAATAACTGACTTGCTTCTGCTTATTGCTAGAGATTTCTTTATCACTACAGAAGATTTGTGCTTTTGCACTATGGATTTAAAGTGGTTGTAAATCTCTGAAATGGAAAATAGATAAAGCATAACTTCATACAGTATTGTACTGTGCTCTTTCCTTCCTTTGCTATCTGCACAAGTCACCTCTGACAGTTTTTACAGAAAAAAAGCAATCTCTGAAGATGTCTGCCCCTCCCACCCCCACAGTGGGTGACTGACAGCCTCAGATGTGTGTGTTTCCCTATGAGACTGTGTAGGGAGGAGGAGTCCTTCCCCTCCACTTAGGTCTCAAATAACACTCAGCTCTGTGCTGTGCAGTGTGCGACAATACCACTGCCTCCTGGAAGCTGAGGAATACCATGTACAAAATTGGTGCATTTTAGAAGGAAGGCTGTGGAGGACAGAAGGCTGCAGATAATGAGGTATATGTAGGAGGATTTAATTCACTACAGTGTATCTCCAGAGGCTAGTTACTTCAGAGGGCTTATGCAATAGTTTATTATCACTTTAATGTAAGGACTTAAGCAAAGATAAGGATTCTAAACTCATGCAAGCCACATTTTTCCCCCACATACATAAGAAAATGCTTATGGTTATTGTCCCTCTTATTAAGTAGAGGGAAGATGCACAAATAAAATTGCTGCACAGTGACTCCTCCAAATGCAGTCAATGGCTGTGAGCCATTGTTCCCTTGGCTTTGCCTGGATTATTCTACCCTCCTTTTTTGTTGTGTTGGCAGGAGAACCAGTAGGATGGTATCTTGACCCTATACACACCAACTACTAGATGGGACTAGGTTATGACTTCTATCACTCCCACGTTATACCTCTTTCCCCCATTAGTCTTTCATCTTATGCCTTTCCTGTACCCCTCCTCTCTCTTTTTTTTTCTATCTCTCATTTTCCCACATTGGCAAGCCAATTCCCCCAAAGATCAGGCGGCACTCTCCCCCTTTTCCACCTTTACATACTTCCCCTGTGTTTCTGGGGAGCTCTCTCCAGTTAAGTCCCTTGTGTTTCTGGTTAAAAAGTCGGGTAACATCGCAACCTCTAGAATACGCTTTTATTTACCTGTAGTTGCAATCGCTCTGTAACACTAAAGACCACTTACTATATAGTGGATTCTGTACCACTCAATTTCATAACCTGTACTATTTATGAGACTTTTACATGTTCTTCTTGTTTATAATTCATACAACATCTCTTTGTTTAATGTGTGTAAAGTTGCCCTTAAGTAAAACATGTAAAAAAAAAAAAGAAAGTACTGTACTGCTCTATTTTAGGTCATACTGAGATGAGTTGTGCTGAGGGAGTGGAAAAGGAACAGTGGTACACAGCAAGCAAAGCTGGCCATATAACGGCAGAGTTTTGTTACAAAATATTTTCATAACGTTCATTCCATTTTCCTTAGCAGCAGGGTCAAAACTGACATTTGTTTGTCATCATAATGATAAAAAATTCAAAGAAAGATGTAAAATTTTTTTCACAACTTCTAACAGAGTACATGGTTTTCGTTGGGGAAATTCCATTCATTCCAAAATTGAATGTTAACCACTTGCCCTCCTGAGGATTTACCCCCCTTCCTGAACAAGCCATTTTTTGCATTACGGCACTGTGCTACTTTAACTGACAAGTGTGCGGTCATGCAACGCTGCACCCAAATGAAATTTACGTCCTGTTTCCCACAAATTGAGCTTTCTCTTGATGGTATTTGATTTCCTGTGCGTTTTTAATTTGTTGTGCTATAACAAAAAAGACTGACAATTTTGAGAAAAAAAACAATATTTTTTACGTTTTGCTATTAAACATGTGCAGTAAAAAAATGTTTAAAATCAAATTTTGGAATAAATTTAGCCCAAAATGTATTCTGCTACATGTCTTTGCTAAAAAAAATCCCAATACGTGTAAATTAATTGGTTTACGTGAACGTTATAGCATTTACTATTGGTAGAATATATACTGGGATTTTCTTTCTAATTTTTACTAGTAATGGCGGCGATCAGTGACTTATAGTGGGACTGCGGTGGTCATTCTGACACTGGGTTGGAAATGACTCAATGTCACTGACATCCCCAGTGACACCAATACAGTGATCAGTTCTAAAAAAACACTGACACTGTACTAATGGCACGGGGCAAGAAGGGGTTAACATGAGGGGTGATCAAAGGGTTAACTGTGTGCTGGGTGTGTTTTACTATGGGGCCAAGTTTTTGAGCTTCACTGCAAGCACACTGCTTTGCATGGCTGTGCTTTGCACAGCCATGCAAAGCAGTGTGCACAAGCTGACAGGGAGGAGAACTGTTTTGTTTACAAACAGTTCTCCTCCCCATTGGAGATACTCACCAATCACTGGGCGCTGGTGAGTAATCACTATCCGGGATCCGGTGATTGACAGCCGCGACCGCGAATGGCAGCGAGAGTAGGGAGCGCGCACGTCTCGCGTGCATCCCTCTACCTGGAGATGCAAAATCATATATATATACCTGCCACCCTGTAGCAGTATTCCTATTATAGGGAGGATGGGAAGTGGTTAAGAGCACACAAAATTTTTCAGTACTTTCAAAACAACATTTGTCAAATATGTGTAAGCATTATTGGATGCATTGATGAGACTTTTCACATTTGTACAAATATTTACCAGTATATGGCCAGCGTACGAAGAATCTGAGCTAAAGCGAAAAAAGTATGGAGAAAAATAATGGGCTGTAGAGACAAACCTGGTTCAAGATAGAGGATACCAGAGAGGGACAAAGCAGAGAATAAGGGGAACCCGGATTCATGCTGACCATAAATGGGGAGGGATCCCACAACAGTAACATGTGGAAACATCTAGCAATCTTTGCATGTTTCAAAGGAGCGCACAGACCTGCAGATATTTGCATCCAACACAGATAGTAGGACAAAGCACAGTGAAGGACCTAATTGAAATTGGGAGCATTCATTGCTTTTACCAAAATGTACACTCATCCGACCACTTTATTAGGTACACTTATTCAATTGTTTGGTAACACAAATTGCTAATCAGCCAATCTCATGGCAGCAACAAAGTGCATTTCAACATCTAGACATGGTGAAAACAACCTGCTGAAGTTCAAACTGAGCATCGGAATGGGGAAGAAAAGGGATTTAGGTGATTTTAACGTGGCATGGTTGTTGGTGCCAGACAGGCTGGTGTGAGTATTTCAAAAACTGCTGATCTACTGGGATTTTCAAATACAACTATTGTAAGATTTACAGAGAGTGGCCCGAAAAGAGAAAATATCCAGTGAGCAGTTGTGTGGACGAAAATGTTGAAGTCAGAGGTCAGAGGATAATGGGCAGACTGGTTCAGCTGTGACATTCAGATGGTAGAGTCATAATTTGGCGTAAACAACATGAAA
Organism: Staurois parvus; assembly: GCF_062004578.1. Taxonomy (NCBI): domain Eukaryota; kingdom Metazoa; phylum Chordata; class Amphibia; order Anura; family Ranidae; genus Staurois; species Staurois parvus. Next base: position 2,214,145 of record NW_028318230.1, read on the forward strand.
GCATGGATCCATCCTGCCTTGTATCAATGGTTCAGGCTGCTGGTGGCGGTGTAATTGTGTGGGGGATATTTTCTTGGCAGTAGCAAGGTGTACTTAATAAAGTGGCCAGTGAGTGTATATGGCCAATATTAAGAATTAGGGGACAACAAACCTAAAACAGCAGCAAATGGCTTCAGCTTTATAGGAGGATGTTCAATAAACTCTGAATACAGATTTGCATATAATAAAGATGAAAATTTCAAAGCAATTCCTACCTAGTCACACCAGAGATCCCTATTCAGCACAATAATAATAACATTTTGCCACATAAAGGGGTTTGTTAAATTGTAGTGAAGTGTTGCCAGATTGCTGTCCGTTAATGAAGTGCCACTTTACTAAAAAACATTTCTGCTGACTGTTGCCTTGAAGTATTTGTACACTACTAGAGGACAGCTACTGGAGCTGCACGTCAAGCTTGTGTCATGTATTTATACTACTTTTGAGTTATATTATTTATGCAGAAAGAGATTGTGTTTTCCAGCTCTACCTAGTGAAAACTGTAAAAGGATACCTTGAAGGGAAAGTAGTGAGAGAGATTATTAGCAAATGGAACCAAGTTCCAAGTTATTATCAAAGACAGCAAGACAGAATGTTGCATTAAAGTATTTCAGCTCCACTGGAAGACAGCTCCTGAAATTTAAAATTGCATGCCAAGCTTTTATCAAGTTCTTCTACTACTTACAGAAGGAAAAAAGTGGAAAGCACTTGAAACACTGCTGCAAAGTATGCATCATTCCAGTATCATCTTAAAGGGAAAGTAGGGCATACTTTGAATTAGAACAGTTGCCTTACTATTGCAGTGTTCATTGCAAAAAATGTGACATTGCAGAGCAAGAAGCAGAGTCTCTATACTGTAACTAATGAGCAAACACAGCTCTCTCCAGATTCACAAAAATTTGTAAAACACTAGCATACATTTATATGAGTATTTACATCAAGCTCTTTTAAATGTTTATATGTTATATGTTTATATCAAGCTCTTTTTATAAAAAATTATACATATCACTTTCAAAGTTTCCTTACCCTTTTGCCCCTTTCCACCTTCAAATCAATGTCTATGAATGCACAATATAATCAAACGCCTGTATGATTAACCATCACAAACATGATATTTAAACATCACTTCACATGTGATTCACATCACATGATAATTAAACAGTAGTAGGATAGTTTTAGTGTCAGCTGGAACTGAACTCTGTTAAAAAAAAAAATGTAATTCATATATAATTCTTAACCTGTTCCCGCCCGGCCTATGGCAGAATAATGGCCAGGCGGGCCTCTCATCCCTCTAGGAGGGCATCATATGATGTTCTCCGGTCACGCCTCTTGTGCGCATCCCCAGCGGTGTGCAGCGCGGTGATCCCAGCTGTGCTGTGTCCCCTGGACGCAGCACTTCTCCAATGAAGGTAAACAGCCAATAAAACTGTCTGTTTACCATGTGATCAGCTGTGTCCTATCATAGCCGATCACAAATGTAAACAACCAGTGGTAACAGTAAGTTATCAAACACTGTACTGTGCACCACACTGCCTTGATTGCCCTGTGTACACAGCAGCCCATCAGATCAGTGTACCTGTCGCTAACCCATCAGTTTACCTGTTGTCAGCCTATCAGCATACCTGTTGCCAGTCCATCAGCGTACCTGTTAGCACAGCCTATCAGTGTACCTGTCGCTAGCCCACCAGAATACCTATCAGCACAGCCCATCAGCATACCTGTCCCTAGCCCATCAGTGTACCTGTTGTGCATCCCATCAGCGTACCTGTCAGCACAGCTCATCAGTGCAGACCTATCAGTGTACCTGTTATCAGTGCAGCCTATTTAGCATACCCATCACAGAGCTGCCATCACTACCGCCCCTCAGCAGTGTACCCATCACCGTTTACCATCAGCAGTTTATCTGTCATACAGCCAAGATGTCCAAAATATATTACATTATTATCTCTTGTCCACTTTACTAGGAATCAAGCAGTACATGGACTGAAGCTCAACAAGCTCTGTGAAAGTGCCATGGGATATGTGCATGCCTTCCACGTGTATGAGGGCAAAGACTCCCAGCTCCATGGGTGGACAACCTACATTGGCACAAGTGGAAAAATTATCTGGGACCTGGCTTTTACACTTTTCCAAAAGAGTTATCACATCTACCTAGATAATTATTACACAAGACTGCCCCTTTTCTGCCACCTGTACCATAAGAAAACCATGGCCTGTGGTACCACCCGAATAAATGAAAGGCTTCCCACAAAATCTAGTGAGCACAAGGCTACAAAGGGGGGAATCTGCAAGTCTGAGGAGGAAGTGTTGGCCGTGAAGTGGCGGGATAGTAGAGATGTTTATGCCCTGTCCACCATTCACAATGACACCATGGTGGAAATTCACGGAAGACGAGGTCCCATCTGAAAACCAGAGTGAACAGTATCTACAATTACAATCGATTCATGGGGGGGTGTAATAAATGATCAGATGCTGTAGCCCTATTTATCAACAAGGAAGTCCCTTTTCTGGTATAAAAAAGTTGCAATATACTTTTTCCATAAGGCCATTTTTATTACCTACATCACCTATCAAAAGTCAATGGAAATACCTACCACCTTCCTCAAATTTAAAGAAGATGTCGTCACTGCCCTAATCTATCAGCAAGGATCTCCACCAAAAAGCATTCGCTCCAATTGTGTCTGCAGATTTCATGAAGGTCATTTCCCTGAGAACATACCACCATCAGAATCAGGAAGAAGACACCCAAAAAATGTAGGGTATGTAACAGATGGGGAGTTAGGAGAGACACCAGTTTTCATTGTCCCTCCCAACCAGGTCTATGCATCAGAGACTGCTTCCGATGTTATAACATGTTACTAAAATATTAGTTCCTCTTATTTTTAACAGCCTGCCATTTCCCGGTTTTTATTATTTGTGCTGAACTTTTGCCTGCTGCCTTGAATGACCATGCCTCTGCCTTCCACCTTTACTGACCCTGGCCTGTTTACAGACAATGCCTCTGCCTGCCATCTGGATTGTTTCTAAACCACATTTCTGCTTTCCACCTGAACTGACCCTGGCCTGTTTATCGACTATGCATCTGCCTGCCATCCGGATTGTTTATCAACCATTTTTCTACCTTCCAACTGCACTGACCTTGGCCTGTTGATTGAATATGTTTTTTTCCTGCTGCATGTAATGATGTTTTGAGCTGCTACTGTAGTAGTGGGATTCAAGATAACACAGGGGTCTCACATAAATGAGGGGCTTCAGAGAGAAAATCAGTTTTTGGTTTTCTCCAGGTTTTGTAATACCCATATAAGGGTCTGTTAGTCCGGAGGCTTCAAAGAAGTTGGGTGGGATGAAGCCTCTACCCCTGTGCCCTGGTCTTACCAGACTGAGGCCCTAAGCCTGATGTTTCTGCCTGTTGCCTGGACCAATACTTTGGCTGTGCATATCTCTTCATGCTGCCTGTACTGACCCAGGAATTTTTATGGACCAAGTTCCTGCCTGTTGCCTGAACCAATACTTTGGCTGTGCTGACCATATCTCCTCTTGCTGCCTGTACTAACCCAAGACTTTTTATGGACCATGTTTCTGCCTGCTGTCTCGACCAATACTTTAGCTGTGCTGACCATATCTCCTCTTGCTGCCTGTACTGACCCAAGTCTTTTTTGGACCATGTTCTTGCCTGCTGCCTGGATGTCAGCCTGCTGCCTGTTCTGATCCTGGCCTGTTTATCCATCATATCCCTGCCTGCTGCCTGGACAATTCCTGTGGCTGTTGCCTTCTTCCTGCTCCAATGCTCTCCTCTGAGGACAACTGCTCTACTAAAACCATAGGCAATATTTTGATTATCCTTTCCTCAACTAGGTTGTGAAAAATGCTCACACATTTGGTACTGTCATGTTCAGAAGGAGTAGCAAAATGTATTTTTGAATATATAAGAAATATCTTATAAATTGACAACTTTCTGTAAAAAAAATACTTTTTCATATTCTTTCCACATTTTACAAAAACCTGAGGAGTGACATGTTCAAAAGACTCATTATGTTGGAGTGTTTGCTTTCCAAAATGTGGTCATTTTGTGGGTGTTTCCATTATCCTGGTGCTCCATTGCCTTCAAAACTGTGATAGGTAGTCAGGAAATTAGATGTGTAATTTATGCCCCTTTTATGCTCCTAGAACCTGTGAAGGTGCTACTTGGATGTTGGGTCTCTGTATGTGACCAGGCTATGGAAAAGTCTCACACATGTGGTATCATCATACTCAGGAGTAGCAGAATGCATTTTGGGGCATAATTCTTAGTATGTACAGGCTGTGTGTTAGAAATATCTTAGAAATTGACAAGTTTGTGTGAACAAAAGAATGTTTTCATTTTCTTTCCACATATTCTAAAAATGTTTGGAATAAAATGACATGTTCAAAAGACTCATTATGCCTCAAGAATATACCTTGGGATGTTTGCTTTCCAAAATGGGGTCATTTTTTGGTGTTTCCACTATCCTGGTGCTCCAGGGCCTTCAAAACTGTGATAGGTAGTTGGGAAATTAGATGTGTAATTTATGCTCTTACAAGACCTAAAGGTGCTACTTGGATGTTGGGTCTCTGTATGTGGCCAGGCTGTGGAAGTCTCACACATGTGGTAATGCCATACTCAGGAGGAGTAGCAGAATGTGTTTTGGGGTGCAATTGCAAATATGCCTATGCCAGATGTAGGAAATAACTTGTTAACCTGACAATTGTATGTGAAAAAAAAAATAATTTCTTAATTTTCAAAGAATTGTGGAAAACAAATTACAGCTTCAAAAAACTCACCATGCCTCTTACTTAATATCTTGAACTGTCTAATTTCCAAAAAGGGGTCTTTTGGGGGCTATTTGTACTTTCCTAGCATGTTAGGGCCTCAAGAGATGAGATAGGCCCTTAGTACATCAGGTGTGATCAATTTTCAATGATTGGTACATACTACTTGTAGACTCTATAACTTTCTTACAGACTAAATAATATACACTGATTTGGGTTCTTTACCAAAGAAATATAGCAGTAAAAATTTTGTCCTAAATTTATGAAGAAAAATTACTTATTCGCAAAATTTTATAATAGAAACTAAGAAACACGGCTTTTTTTTGCTAAGTTTTCAATATTTTTTTTGCTTATGTCTCAAAAAATACAAAACCCAGTGGTGATTAAATATCACCAAGAGAAAGCTCTATTTGTGTAGGAAAAATGATAAAAATTTTGTTTGGGTACAGTGTAGCATGACTGAATAATTGTCATTCAAAGTGTGAGAGCACCGAAAGCTGAAAATTCGCCTGGGCAAGAAGGGGGTAAAAGTGTCCTGTATAGAAGTGGTTAATAGTCATAAAGGATACAAATGTACTTTGTGTGTATCAAACACCTTTGCAAACCTTGTAATTACCCTATAAAGTAGTGGTGATCTTATTCTGCACCTAACTTGTGCAGAGGGCAGAGCTAAAGGAGGGATTCTGCAGGCCTACCCACTACAGACTGTCAGCAGATAACTACAGGAGGGGACAGATACAAGACCAGTCACACTCTACAACAAGAGAGGGCAGCAGTGATTGGTCTTTACAACAGGAAGTTCCCTCACAGAGACAAAGTTACATGCTGGCTTACTGCACAGATCTGGAAGAATACAAAAAGCACACCAAGATTCAAGATTCCCAGATCAGGGACCTCTGGGATACTGGTCTACTACACCAAGCATATTGGCTTTTATGTTCATGTATTATACCCCGGTCACACTGGGTGCGATTTAGCATGCAATTTGCATGCCATGTGACTTGCAAATCGTATGCCAAGTCGCACCCTAATGTCTGCAATTACAGAGGTCATATTGGTGTAGTTCCGACTTGGTCAGAGCCGCACCGATTTCTAAAGTAGTACATACACTACTTTTGGTGCAATTTGCATAGACATCTGTGTCAGATGTCTTGCAAATTGCACCTGAAATCGGCATGTCCCCTGACTTTGAAATCGTGTGACTTCACTGTAAGTCGCACGATTTCAAAGTCGGGCTTGATTTGACCGGGGTGTTAGAGGCCACAAACCCAACTTCAGTATTATGTAGGTGTTTCAAAGACATAGAACCCCTTTCAAGACATTCCCAATGGCATCAGACTTTCCCATACTATCAGAAAATTTAGCAGGAATTTGTGAAATGTATTCAGAAACAATTGAGTACTGTCCATGATACTTTTTTTATTTGCACTAACATACAATTTTGAGGACAAGCTTTCGGGGTATGTCCCCTTCTTCAAGGTCCAAGCAGTACTATACAAATACAAATCACAAAGTTTCAGCAGAGTGTTAGAAGGGATGAAAAAGGGGGTGTATTCAGAAAATGGGTAAAACTGGTAAAGAGGTCCACAGGACCCTTACACATTTAAAGAGGTAAAGAGGTCCACAGGACCCTTACACATTTAAATGTTATGGATTAAAAATACACATAATGCATTTCAAAGGCATAAAGTGCAGCAATAGCTCATGCTAATGAAGTGACTTACCATAATGCAAAATGGGAGCCAGTGCTAAAACGCTACTACTACGTTGCATTTTTTTACCTTTTTTCTGTCTTCATTTTCTCCCTCTTTCTGTTTATTCCCATTACTCTTATTTTTGTTTTTTAACTTTGTGCCCCCCCTTTTTTTCCCAATCAGCATCATCCTACAAAATAGAAATCCTCATTGGATGGCCTGGAAAGGAAATGTGGTCGTGAGCAAGCACCACCATCATTTCCAGTGTGGTGGAATGTACTTCTGTTTTCCACTGGACCAAATGCTACCGTGGTACTTCCCAGCTCCAATATGAATGCAGGGTTGAGTACATATAAGACCTGATTTATATGGTACCACTGTTTTAGCTATGCACCAACCTTTATGATTGAAAAAGTCTGTGCGGTAGGGTTTAACTTGTTACAAATAATTTGGTTTTGACTACACCATGTTCCAAATTATTATACAAATTCTATTTAAGTGTCACAAAGGTGAAATATTTAGTTTTTCAGTTTAACTCTTGGATGGCATTGTGTCTCAGGGCTCTTTTGATCACTGAAAACAATCTCGGACACCTGTGATAATTAGATTGGCCGGTGAGCCCAATTTAAGGAAAAACTACTAAAGGAGGGTGTTCCATATTATTTAGTAGAGCACCATTTTCATGCAATATGGGGAAGAAAAAGGATCTCTCTGCTGCCAAAAAGAGTGAAATAGTTCAATGCCTTGGACGAGGTATGAAAACATTAGATATTTCTCAAAAATTTAAGCGTGATCATCACACTATTAAGAGATTGTGGCTGATTCAGAGCACAGACGGGTGCAGATAAAGGCACATAGAGGAAGATTTCTGCCAGATCCATGCATCGGATCAAGAGAGCAGCTGCTAAAATACCATTACATAGCAGCAAATAGATATTTGAAGCTGCTGGTGCCTCTGGAGTCCCACGGACATCAAGGTGTAGAGTCCTTCAGAGTCTTGCAACTGTGCATAAACCTTCTATTCGGCCACCAATAACCAATGCTCACAAGCAGTAATGGCTGCATTGGGCAGAAAAATACATGAAGACTAATTTTCAAACAGTCCTGTTCACTGATGAGTGCTGTGCAACCCTGGATGGTCCAGATGGATAGAGCAGTGGATGGTTGGTGGACGGCCACCCTGTTCCAACAAGGCTGCGATGTCAGCAAGGTGGTGGTGGAGTCATGTTTTGGGCCGGAATCATGGGAACAGAGCTGGTCGGTCCCTTTAGGGGCCCCGAAGGTGTAAAGATGACCTCTGCAAAGTATGTGGAGTTTGTGACTGACCACTTTCTACCCTGGTACAGAAGGAAGAACTATGCTTTCCGTAATAAAATCATCTTCATGCATGACAATGCACCATCTCATGCTGCAAATAATACCTCTGCATCAATGGCTGTTATGGGGATAAAAGGAGAGAAAGTCATGGTGTGGCCTCCATCCTCCCCTGACCTCAATCCTATTGAGAACCTTTACAGATCCTTTAAAGATCTATGAGGGTGGGAGGCAGTTTACATCCAAACAGCAGCTCTGGGAGGCTATTCTGACATCTTGCAAACAAATTCAAGCAGAAACTGTCCAAAAACTCACAATTTCAATGGATGCAAGACTTGTGAAGCTGCTATCAAATAAGGGGTCCTATGTTACAATGTAACGTGACCTGTTAAAATGTTTAAAAAGTTAAAATGTTGTTAAACGTTTGATTGAAATAGCTTTTGATTTCAGTAAATATGCTGCAAACACAACAAATGACAATTTTCTGTTCTTTACAACCTATGAAGTGCTTTGAAACTTACTGTGCGTAATAATTTGGTAACAGTGCATTGGAAGTTTTTTATGTTTAAAAAAAATACTGTTATCATTAGGAGGTTTGGTCAATAAAATTTGAATTGTACTCTTAATAGTTGATAACATGAGAATTATGCTGACTTATATTTACATCAATTATTTAGGTAAATGAGAAAAATATAATTTGCATAATAATTTGGAACACGGTGTATATCCTTTACCTTTGCCATTCATTTTCTATCTGTTCATTCTATCTGGCATTTCACTCCAGTCATTGTCGATAATCCATTATCCGGAGAAACCCACATAGAAGACAACCTTGGAGTGCTAAACTCTGATGAGATTGAAACTATATTATTTCCTGTTAACCCCACCGCTGTGTTTGGGGGTGACACTACTGATGATTTACTCCAAAGATATAAAAAATTACGAAGTGAAACATAAATCTGGAACTGCATGATTGTACTTTATCTGAATATTACAGGGCTAAAAAAAATTGTAAAGGGGTTTACAATCTACAGATTGCCACCCAAGAGTCTTCCAGTAAGCCCCGCACCTTAAGTGTCACGTGACTTCAGCAGTGAGAATCCTGCCCTGATGAAGTCATGTGACACTGTGATGAAACACATGGGGGTGGGGTTTACTGGATGATGTCACCACGCTTGGGAAGTAGTGGATGATTGGTAAAAAAATCACAGAGAAACTGCATTTGTTTGTGAGAAGGACTGTGCACACTAATGCTTGCTATCTTTGGTGCATTGTAGCACTCTGTTAATGTGAGTTTTGTTTTAACAGATGTGAGTGAGAGAATAAACATTTTAAAAGGATAAAGTGCTGTGAAGTTTTTTTGTATGGGGCTGAGCAGAGGAGAGAGTTGGAGAGTGTCTTAAAGGACAGTACCCAAAATTATCTGGAGGAGGAATTGGCTTACAAATACAATCTAGGAAATGGTAGTGCACATCTCAAACATCTTACAGTAAACAAACCTATTTCCTTATTTATTAATATTTTGAAGATTTGTTCAGATCCCAGTTAAAGAAACACACAGATAGAGTTATTGGAAAACAATTTCATACAAAGTGGGTATTCATCATTCAATTTAGATCAAGCACTCAGCACAACCTACATGAAGATTAACAACCCCACACAACACACTGAATCCAACAAGGGGATACCTTTTGTACAAATACAACTTTCTTTCTGAAAAAATTAAAAAGCTCCCCAACAGACAAGGACATATCCATGAGAAAAGTACTGAGGTTACAACCATAACATCTGTAGATTCGCCTTCACACATCCTCACAAATGTCGAAAGTAATTGATTATTGATTACAGATTTCTGTACACATTTGTTAAATAATAATACCCAGACAGTATATACTGTATGTATATATGTATATATTTGTTATATTGGTAAGACCTCAGGTGTATACAGATGCTGATTTCAGCATTGCACCAAACCCATGTTGTCCCTGGACTTCACAGTCTGTAAAAAACTGTTTAATAGAGATAAACCAGTTGCCCTACATTTTGCAAAAGCACAACATTAAATTCATGGGCTGTGTGTTATGGTCCTTGATCATGGTGGTGACATACTGTAGACTGTTGCTACAGTGAGAATCCTTTTGAATTTACACTTTGCAGACAGTGAAACTCTAGGGACTGAACACAAGCTTGTTCCTGACATACTTTCTTCATGAACGTTAGTTTCAAATACTCCTTGCAGTTTTCTGTTAGTCTCTTTTCTCTTACCTTTTTTACATGTATCTATAGCATTCTTTTCACATTTTTACCAATATGTTATATTTTTGTGTTAGCAGTGTTTTAGTACCACCTCCCTTGTGGCATTACTTTGCTATTTTTCTCCCTTTCTTATATATTCTTTTTTTTATGCTTATTTTAGTTTTTTTAGCTTTGTGTCCCCTCGGCATCCTCCTATAACATGGCAACATGAATCTGATCCTCAATGAACGACCTGAAGAGGAAATGCATCCTCCTGCTTACATGGAAGCCACCTCTGGTGTGTTGGAACGCACTTCCGGTTTCCACTGGAATACATGCTATTGCAGTTATTCCTTCCTCTGAAATACACGATAGCACCGAGCTCCCACTCTATTCTGAATGCAGGGCTGAATACAGGTAGGACCTGAATGGGATCACTTTTTGTCCACCCATATAGTTTATTCACAAGTAGCGTTTATTACTCTACATGGGTCAGTTCTCCTTTCTACAAACTGTAGGATTCGAAAACTGAATGGAGGAAGTCAGCTAATTACTGCTGTAAACTGTTGCACATCTGTTGTCTATTGGTAAGTGTGTGTGAGATATATATATATCCTTGTGATTATAGGACTTCGGGATATCATATTGGTGTGCTGACCTATGCAGTACAACTGTTTATAGCTGTGCATCTACTCTCATCAATAGTTCTGAAGAAGACAATGTGGGTATAAGGTTTTATTTCTGGCTGTGACGACCACAAGGGAAATTCATTCTCTCTAATTGTTCTGATCAATGTTGCAGGAAATTAAAGTGATGGGAAATCTTCCAATGGGGACACTTGTCCTTGTGACAGCTGCCTAAGAGCAGATATCACTCAAATTAGAAAGATACCTTCCCATTTCATGTGGCGTCTACAGGACAGAAAATGAAGGGACAGCTCTCTAATAAGACTGCAAAGTGGAAAATATGGTGGAGCTGTGCATAGAAACCAATCAGCTTCCAGGTTTTGTAGTCAAAGCTTAATTGAACAAGCTGAAGTTAGAAGCTGAATGGCTACCATGCACATCTACACCAGGTTTTGCAATCTTCAGTTTTAGTAAATCAATCTTGAACTGACAGCAGTTTTAACCCTCTTGTATGCTATCAAAATTGAGAAAAAAAGTTTTGTCTAGATATTTATTAACCACTTTAGGACCACCCAACCACATTGTACTGTGGAGGAGTAGCTCCTACAGGCAAAACAACAGGATTCATAGCTGGGACCTGCTGATCAGCTGTGTCCATTCACAGCCCAGAGCTCTGTGTTGACAAAAAACGATCCCTTTAGATTTTTAGTAAAAAGCAGCACTTATTACACACATTTACACTTCTTAGGCACACACTTAACCCCTTGATTACCCCGAAAAGTTAGCCCTTTCCCAGCCAGTGACAGTGTATAGTATTATCACTGGTCACTGTATTAGTGTCACTGGTGATAACAGTCAGTTCATACCCAGTGTCAGTTAGTGTCAAATTGCCTTCTGCACTATCACAGTCCTGCTATAAGTTGCTGTTTACTGACATTACTAGTATTTAAAAAAACATTCTGTATATATACCATAGTTTGTAGACACTATAACTTTCACATAAACCAAACAATATACACTTATTGGGAGTTTTTTTTTTTTTTACCAAAGACATGGCAGAATACATTTTGACCTACATTTATGAAGATTTTTTTTATTGGATATAGTAGAAAGTTTAAAATATTTTTTTTTCTAAATTTTCAAAATAATATAAATTTCATTTGGGTACAGTGTTGCATGACTGAACAATTACCAGTTAAAGTAGCGCAGTGCTAAATAGCAAAAAATGGCCTGGTCATGAAGGAGGTTAAAATCTTCTGGAGCTCAAGTGGTTAATGGAAAGATCTTGTTAGAGGTACTAGTAGTGTGGAGACAGGGTTGAACTGTTCCCTGTTCCTGGGTAGCCTATAAAACTCAGGAAGGCATATCACATATTTCCTCTTTGCTGCCACTGCCTTGATAAAGTATGTGATCTCACTGCACAAAAATCTCTACAAGGCAACCTACATGTACAATTCTCCTGTGGCAAACTTAGCTGTACTGCACATTCATTGCACTCTGACTGGTCAACATTATCTATCAGAATGAAGGAGCATATAGTACACTTCTCTTACTTTTCAAGGTGGATGAAGTTATAGTTAGAGGGTTGAAGAAAGTTGCTGGTTTTATGTACAAGAAGTAATAGATTGGGCAAATCTGGAGCAGTGGCCAGGGCTCAGGGTCCCTGATTCATATCTTGTACCTGTGTCCTGGTGTCTACAGTCATGCAAATGCAACAAGGTTTACATTTTCCTAAACAAAATTTTCATGCCTGCAATATAGGGCCACCTCCATAATGACTAATTCTAATAGAAAGTCTAATAACTGACCAGAGGTATTCTAATTGGTTCCCATGAAGTTAACAGTTTAAATTCTTAAACATTAATCACTGTGGTTACACAGTTTTCTTTGTAACCATCATGCTGAATAAACTATTTAACAATAAATTACATATGTACATGCATTTCTGCTCATTTAGAGAAGTGTTACTTTATGTGTATATGCATAAATTTATGCATGTTTCATGCTTTTTCTTGTTCATTCATTATGCAAAGTGAGGGAATAACATTTGGAATAGGTACATTTTTACATGGTGTAGGCTCATTAAAAATGCATGATACATGTGTTTACCATTCATTTCACAGGTAAACACAAAAAAATACAGCATGTCCTATGTAATATAACTGCAGTACACTGAAGTGCATAAATAGCATGTAGCCACATAGGAATGAAGAGGATTTTGACTTCACATGCGAGAAACACATACAATTTTCTAAACAGACAAGTGAGTGCACTCTGATCCTCCTACCTGTGCTACCTTACACTGCACAGTCCAGGCCACTCTACCTTGTCTGTCACTTGTGTTTTTATAAATGTCAGCTGAAATGCCAGCCACAACCACTTCTGCATGCAAGAACAGTGTTTTTCAGGTAGGGATTGCAGAAAGTAGATTTAAAAAAAAAAAACAGTTATTAACTGCTCTTATGGACCAGAGGATTGTTTTTTACAATATGTTTGCTATGGACCTGTTTATTCAGCAATAACTTTGTCATTACTTTGGGTTTTTTGAGGGCAAGCAATGCTTTCTTTTAATGATACTCTCTTACAAAATTAATTATTAATGTAAAAAAAACAAAACAAAACAAAAAACACAGTAGGGTTGTTTACTAAAACTGAAGCGTGCAAAATCTGGTGCAACTCTGCATAGAAATCAATCAGCTTTCAGGATTTTTTTTTGTCAAAGCTTAACTGAACAAGTGGAAATTAGAATGTGACTGGCTACTATGCACAGCTGCACCACATTTTTCACTCTCCAGTTTCAGTAAATCAACTCTAGAGTTTTCCGCTTAACCAGTTCAGCTCTTTGGACGTACTACATACGTCTGTTACAGAACATTGAACAGTTATTTACAAATTTAAAAAAGGCTTTAAAATTAGAAGTAATAAACAATGCAGCAGAAAAATAACAGCTAAGGGTAATAGGGGGCTGACTAAATTAGAGTTAGGGGTTTAATAGGAACAACTTTTGAAAAACAATTTTTTTTTTACCTCTAAAGTTGACTTTACTGACATCACCCATTCGAAGAAAACAAAGTAAATAAAATGAAACAATCATGTACATTGTATCTGTGTATCATGCTTTTGTTTACAAACACCATACAGGCGCTTCATATTTGACAGCAGCTCCTACAGACACTGCTGTATTACTCAGCAAGTCCTAACTGCCAGTTTGACAGCCACAAATTGCCAGAAAGAGCAGCAGATCTAGCAACAACAGTAGGGGATAGACAGGGCAAGCTATGTATGCTCTGTGCACTTTAAGTTTTTTTGTGGGCATACATCTCATGCCTAAGGCCCGAGACTAGTTTATTTTGTAAATTATGTTTTCTAGACTTCAAGTTCAGTGGGTTTTGAGGCAAAATAGGATGGAATGCAACAAAATGCACTGTAACTGCATTTTTTCTTTTTGCATTGTGAATTGTTACTTTTCTAAACCTTCTAAACCTAAAGGTTAGGTTTGTAGTAATCTTAGATGCAAACAGTGCTCAGCAGAGTTCTTATTTTCATGCCTTCTGGCTCCTGCCACTTTTTTCAAAATTGCTAGTTGCTTGACTGATCAATACTCACATGGGACCACCCATGTATACAATGGCTGCTTTGAAGCACATTAATTTGGCTGTCACTACGGGTCATATGCAGTGCAGCTAACAGTGGCCTTATGAGAAAAGAACAGAGAAGTCTGAAAGTTTTTTATGCTAATGCAAATCAGTCACACAAGCAAAACCACAGTGTTAAAGAGAAAACTGAAATAATCCCTACGTCATTTTACTTTTTTCCATGCCAAGTAAAATGTCTGATTCCATAGCAGAAAGCTGATTACAGTCAGAAGGTCTTGTGCAATATGCAGTACACAACAAGCCAGTAAGTGAATTCTCTATTACAATGTAAAATTAATCTAGACACTGACAGGCTTTCTTAATAACAGGCTGCTTCATATAGTTACTGTAGACTTCTTTTTGGGGGGTATGACAAATGACCCTCCCTAAACAGGATATTGGGTAAACCCTTAGGTAAAGAAGAAAACCAGAACTCCTAAGTGGAAGAGTGCTTTTGAAAATAAAGTTGGCAGTAGCCTTCACCCAAGACAGGGCCTCTGTGTACAGAGGGGATCCCCTTCCAGGGAAATGGACCAACAATCTAATCAAAGGAATTGGGAGTAGAGGAACTACTGCATAAAACATTAACAAGGTCAGTTCTGAAAAAAGAAAAAGAATACATAAATAACATACATAACAAAATATATCACCTCAAATATAACAATACCTCGTGTGTGATATAAGAAAAAAAAATATATTATCATATATAATAATATATTATTATTATTTGTTTTTTTTAATGTTATATTTGAGGTGATATATTTTGTTAATGTATATATTGTTTTTCTTCTTTTAGTACTGACCTTATTGTAGATTATGCAACTTTTTGCTTGTTAAACAATCCTTGTTGGTCCCTAAGAAAAGGGCGAACCCATGAAAAGCGTAGAACTACTCCA
Organism: Staurois parvus; assembly: GCF_062004578.1. Taxonomy (NCBI): domain Eukaryota; kingdom Metazoa; phylum Chordata; class Amphibia; order Anura; family Ranidae; genus Staurois; species Staurois parvus. Next base: position 2,229,369 of record NW_028318230.1, read on the forward strand.
AGGATGTATAACAACAATAGGGATGCCTTTATGCTTTGATTGAATGTTTGACATTTTAATGCATTTTTTGAATAAAAATAATATGCTTTTATATATTGTTCCTTTTCCTTGTCTCTAGTGCATACCAGTGGTATGTTCAAAGTCCCATCGCCACATTTTCTTTACTTTATTGCAATAAACAGGCCCACCTACTAATATACTGGTAGGTGACCACTACATACCTACAGTAGCACTGTATTGTCTATCACAAAGATCTAGATATATACGCTCAAGAGAATACTTGCATAATAGCCCCTAGAGGCAGGACTGAACAGATGACACTGTGAGGACTATCTGAGGCGAATGGCTGTATTCAGGATGTGTTTTAAACAATTGTGAGCACTGTAATGTGGTGTTTTGGGCATATTATGAAAGGCATTGGTTTTAAGGTGTAAATGTGAGTTTTAACTTGCCAATTTAAGAAATAAATATTTTAAAGGGATAAAGCACTATTGCACCTTTCTGACTTTTGTACGGGATATACGGGCAAGCAGATATACTGACAGGAAGATTCAATGAACTACCACCGTGCTAAGGCTGTCAGGACATGTAGTTTCTCATTCACAGAACACAGTGAATGAGTGAATTCTAAAAGCTAGCGAAGGGGGGAGAAGATTCCCTTCTAGCTGTCAAAGTTGGAGAGCGGGGACCAGTGCATTCACAACATGTTACATCCTGGATATGGGTGTAACATCTTATGAAAGGTGAACTTATCCTTTAAAAGGGACAGAACCAAGCGTATCAGTCAACATCCCTTTGGATTACTATTGAGGAGCCATCTAAGTTGATAAAAGCTGACAAAGGAAAGGGACCAGGTGAGGGCATATTTTGTGAAGGTTGCACAAACTGCATGTTAATAAAGGCATGCTTGATATATTGTTTATATGAGTAGAATACATAAAGACAATGATGTTACTTTAAGAATGAGGCACCATATATTTTTTTATTTTTCGCATGTAATATGAGAAATTAACGAGAGCTCTGAAGAATTGCTTGAAGCACACAGTACATCTCTTTTGATTGACCCCCTAGAGCAGCAATGGGCAAACTACGGCCCGCGGGCCGTATACGGCCCGGCGGACCTTTTAATCCGGCCCGCGGAGCTAGGCTCCCGCTAGGCTCCTCTCACAGTCCGCCCTGAAGACCGGTGTAGCATGAAAATCTGTCTCCTATGAGGATCTGTTCCCCTCGATGTATCTGCGCATGTGCCAGAGATCGCCGATCGGCTGCTAATGCCTGAAACTGGCACATGCGCAGATACGTTAAGGGGGACAGATCCTCATAGGAGACAGATTTTCATGCTACACCGGAACGGCGCGGGAACACGGCGAGAGGAACGCGTGGAGCAAAGGTAAGTGAATTGACACAGGGGGGACTTGGGGACTTAATATGGGGGATGAATTAATATGGGGAATGAATTACTATAGGGGGGATGAATTACTATAGGGGGGATGAATTACTATATGGGGGATGAATTACTATGGGGGATGAATTACTATATGGGGGATGAATTACTATGGGGGATGAATTACTATATGGGGGATGAATTACTATGGGGGATGAATTACTATGGGGGATGAATTACTATATGGGGGATGAATTACTATATGGGGGATTAATTACTATGCTTACTATGGGGGAATATTACTATACTTACTATGGATGACACATACACATCATTCATCTACTCTTGGTCCGGCCCCCGGGTCCAATATATGAACCCATTGCGGCCCTCAAGTCAAAAAGTTTGCCCACCCCTGCCCTAGAGTCATGAAAGGACAATTATAGATTTAAAGCAAGATTTGACCATGCATGATTGTAGGGCCAGATGATTCAGGTGAGAGTACAGCCTGTTGAAAAGCACTGAGGAGGAAATTCACACAACACACAGCAATCTCCTAGATTGTAAGATCGAAAGAGCAGGGCCTTGAACCCCTCGTGTATTGTTTTGTTACTGTACTGTGCCATGTACTGTCCCCCACTATAATGTACAGCGCTGAGCAAACCTTTTGGCGCTATATAAATACTGTATAATAATAATAATTTAAGAGACATTTATTAGGGAACAAATGGGACTTTACACATTAGTGTTTTATGGAATTTAGAGCAGCACTGTTGTGTTCAAAATAATAGCAGTGTGTTGAAAAAAGTGAATAAAGCTCAAAATCCTTCTAATAGCTTTTATTTCCATACACAAAAATGCATTGGGAACACTACAGATTCTATTCCAAATCAAAACATGAAGAAAAATATCAAATTTGTGTTGTTTCTCTAAATAAAAATTGAAGAAAAGTGAATATTAGACTGTTCAAAAAAATAGCAGTGTTTGTATTCTTCTTTACAAACGTAAACATTCACTATAGAAACTGAAAAAATGTTTGAAGATTTTGCTTTCCTTTGAATGACTTAATTAATATTTAGTTGTATAAGCACTGTTTCTGAGAACTGCTGTACATCTGTGTTGCATGGAGTCAACCAACTTCTGGAACCTGTGAACAGGTATTCCAGCCCAGGATGATTGGACTACATTCCACAGTTCTCTATTTCTTGGTTTTGCCTCAGAAACTGCATTTTTGATGTCACCCCACAAGTTTTCTTTTGGATTAAGATCCGGAGATTGGGCTGGCCACTCCATAACGTCAATCTTGTTGGTCTGGAACCAAGATGTTGCACGTTTACTGGTGTGTTTGGGGTCGTTGTCTTGTTGGAACACCCATTTCCAGGGCATTTCCTCTTCAGCATAAGGCAGCATGACCTCTTCAAGTAGTCTGATGTATTCAAACTGATCCATGATCCCTGGTATGCGATAAATAGGCCCAACACTGTAGTATGAGAAACATCCCCATATCATGATGCTTGCACAACCATGCTTCACTGTCTTCACAGTGCACTGTGGCTTGAATTCAGTGTTTGGGGGTTGTCTGACAAACTGTCTCCGGCCACTAGACCCAAAAAGAACAATCTTACTTTCATCAGTCCACAAAATGTTGCACCATTTCTCTTTAGGCCAATCAATGTGCTGTTTGGCAAATTGTAACCTCTTCAGCATGTCTTTTTTTCAACAGTGGGACTTTGCGGGGGCTTCTTGCAGATAGCTTGGCTTCACATAGGCATCTTCTAATTGTAACAGTACTCACAGGGAACTTTAGACCTTCTTTGATCTTCCTGGAGCTGATTGTTGGCTGAGTCCTTGCCATTTTGGCTATTCTTCTATCCATTCGCATGGTAGTTTTTCGCTTTCTTCCACGTCTTTCATGTTTTGGTTGTCATTTTAAAGCATTTGCGATCATTTTATCTGAGCAGCCTATCATTTTCTGCACTTCTTTATATGTTTTCCCCTCTCCAATCAACTTTTTAATCAAGGTACACTGTTCTTCTGAACAATGTCTGGAACGACCCATTTTCCTCAGAATTTCAGAGAGAAATGCACTGCAACCAGCATGTACAACATTTGCTGCCTTCCTTCCTTAAATAAGGGCAATAATTGCCACCTGTTTTTCAAAGAATGAATGACCTCACTAATAGAACTCCACACTGCTATTATTTTGAACATGCCCTTTCAATTAGTGATTCAATTACACAGAATCAGCAGCATGCATGTCATGACTGTTGGGTCTGTTGGATTTCTATTACTCTACTACACCTGCTAGTAAATTATTTGCCATGTAGAAATATCATTTTCTACCAAAAACAGTGACTGGTCAGGTTAGTGATGTCTGACTGCTATTATTTTGAACACAACTGTATATATACACACATACATACTCACCGGCCACTTTATTAGGCATACCTTGCTAGTACCAGGTTGGACCCCCTTTTGCCTTCAGAACTGCCTTAATAGAAGGCAGGCTGGATCCATGCTTTTATGTTGTTTACGCAAAATTCTGACCCTACCATCTGAATGTTGCAGCTGAAATCAAGATTCATTGGATCAGGCAACATTTTTCTAATCTTCTATTGTCCGATTTTGGTGAGTATGTGTGAATTGTAGCCTGACAGGAGTAGAAACTGGAGTGGTCTTCTGTTGTTGTAGCCCATCTGCTTCTAGGTTCGACATGTTGTACGTTCAGAGATGGCATTCTGTATACCTTGGTTATAACGAGTGGTTATTTGAGTTACTGTTGCCTTTCTACCATCTGGAACCAGTCTGACCATTCTCTGACCACTGATATCAGCAAGGCATTTTTGTCCATACAACTGCCAATCACTGGATATTTTCTCTTTTTCGGACCATTCTCTAGAACTGGTTGTGCGTGAAAATCCCAGTAGATCAGAAGTTTTTGAACAACTCAGACCAGCCCATCTGGCACCAACAAACATGCCACGTTCAAAGTCACTTAACCACTTCTCATCCAGCGACTTACTAGTATCTCACTGGACTTACAGTGTTTATACTGGAGTGATGCCTGCTGCTGTTTTTTTTCTAGAGCCGGAAGTCGTCTCTCTTGTAATAGCAATTGGAGCAGCTTTCCAGCCTCTAGATTGCTATTACAAGCAGCGGGCGGGGACGTCCCCACTCTGCTGCCTTCCGCCTCTCTCTCAGGCTCTCCCATCCCACTGGGAGACCCGAGACACCAGCCAGCGCATCCGGCAGCTGGCCGGATAGCCGAACAAAGCTAGGATCGGTTTTGATTGGCTCTCCATTATAGCAATGACCTGATTAAAATGATATAAGCATTCAAAAACACTGATATTGGTGTTTTTGAATGCTTTTAAGTGCAGAGGAGGGATTTGGAGTCTTATAGAACCCAGATATCTCCCTAAAGAGTACCTGTCACATACCTTTTGCTGTCACAAGGAAGTTTAGATACCTTGTCACAGCAATAACAGTAATTAGAAAAAGAAAAATTAAAGAAACAATGTAAAAATAAATATAAATCAATAATTAAAAAAAAAAAATAAAGTACCCCTTCCTCCTGTGCTTGCACTCAAAGGCGAATGCGTGCATCAGTCCTGCACGCATGCAAACAGTGATCGATGCACACATGTGAGATACCACCACGAGCGTCAGATCATGGGCAGTAATTCTAGCATCAGACGTCCTCTGTAAATCTAAAGTTATAATCTGTAAAGGCTTTTAAAATGTTGCCTATGGATAGTAAAATTTATGTTGTTTGTCGCCATTGCAAGGGAATGTGCAATTTTAAAGCGTGACGTGTTTGGTATCTATCACAATATAAGTAGTGCAGCGCTAAATACCTACTAACGCAATAAGTATATAACATATAATAACACAAATATATATTGTATGATGAATCATACAATCAACACAACCCCCTTCCTGATCCTCATCTGAGGTATCATAAATAAGTGCAATAAAGTGAGTCCATCCCTTAATAGGGATGAGAACAAGTGAAAAAAGTGAACCACACTATAAAGAACTCACAATCCCCCCAATGTCCATATGAACCCCCTACGTATATACACATAAAAATCCTCAGCAAATTCAGTGCTCCAATTGGACATCACACACATGCAGGTGATAATCTCGTGACAGTGATCATAGGTGCCACTCCTCCAATAGCCAGATTAACCCCTCACCTTCTTACAAAGGCCCCACAGGGCCAGCACGCTTTGTGGATCACCCTTCAATCCTCACAGGTGGTACTCTTCCTAGGTCAGTACGCCACTTATGGTCATCAATAGTGGCACTCTCTCCTCTCCTTACAAATCTCCTCCAGCCACTGCCATCAGCCACATTAGATTTTCTCCATGTAGGGCCCCAGTAATAAGACAAAGAACATCCACCATAGCATAGTACTGTTTAATTTGAAGCCAATACATTTTTTATAATATTTTACTATTTTACAATATATATATATATATTTATATATTTACATATTTGTGTATCTATATTATGGGTGTGTCTACCTGGGTGTGATATTTATCGACTATTTTCTTTTTTTGTCCCTGGGATGGATTGTGGTACAATATGCATTTTAATTAATTTTAATTATTAATTAATTTAATTAATTCATTATTTTTTACAATTCTATTTTTGAATAAAGATTTTTGAGCTATATTTGTTATTTTATTTAGATTAGTAATGGGATTTTTTTCTTATTCATTTTTAATGAGGGTGTATATGGTTACCAGGGTTAGTATTTAAGCTTTGGCATAGACAGATTTGTCAGTACACCTGAACCATCCTAGGACAGCCTGCTTCACTTTGTCATCAATGCTGAAATTCATCTCTTGTGCAATTTCACAACAGGTAATATTCACAGGAATGACTGCTGTGGGCTGGGAACCACCACAGCAGGGATCATCACTGATGGACATATGGCCATCTCTCAAAGGTTTACCCAATATAAATGTCTTACTGCAGCTAAGTATCTCATCATCGTACTGTGCTTGAAATCTTCTGTAGATATCCACGGGTTTTATGCAAGAAACTTCATCTCCACATGAACTAACACATGTTGGCTGCCATCTTAATTAGCAGTCTCTGGACTGGCCAGTGGCATGTGTGCTGCCTATCAGTAATAGGACACACTTGCCACTTACTACTGCATGTAGTACCACCACTATGGCATCCCTTTTTATACCTGTAAAATAAAAGTCCTGGTTTGACTTGAACACCCCTCGTATATACAGTATATAGTGTGTGTGTTTTCAACTTGCTGAGCAGATCATATAGGTTCCATGTCCTCCCTAAACAATTCATATATTGCAGCTGCCTGCACATAAGGATAACATATTTTTATAGGGAGAATTCTCCAGATTTCACCCAAATATAAATGTGTATATATATATATATATACACACACACACAATTATATTGCCAAAAGTATTGGGACACCCCTCCGAATCATTGAATTCAGGTGTTCCAATCACCCCATGGCCACAGGTGTATAAAATCAAGCACCTAGGCATGCAGACTGCTTCTACAAACATTATTTAAAGAATGGATTGCTCTCAGGACCTCAGTGAATTCAAGCATGGTACTATGCTAGGTTGCCACCTGTGCAATAATCCATCTGTGAAATTTCCTTGCTACTAAATTTTCCACAGTCAACTGTTAGTGGTATTATAACAAAGTGGAAGCAACTGGGAACAAAAGCAACGGAGCCATGAAGTGGTAGGCCTTGTAAATTGACAGAGTGGGGTCAGCACATGCTGAAGCGCACACTGCGCAGAAGTTGCTAACTGTCTACAGAATCAATAGCTAAAGACCTCCAAACTTCGTGTGTCTTCAATCACGGTTCTCTGTTTGGCAATCCTTTGGATGTGTCTGGGTTTGGTGGTTGCCAGGAGAACGGTACTTGCCTGACTGCATTTTGCCAAGTGTAAAGACATTTTGGACAATTTCATGCTCCCAACTTTGTGGGAACAGTTTGGGGATGGCCCCTTCCTGTTCCAACATGCCTGAGCACCAGTGCACAAAGCAAGGTTCATAAAGACATGGATGAGCAGGTTTGGGGTGGAGGAACTAGACTGACCTGCACAGAGACCTGACCTCAACCCGACAGAATACCTTTGGGAAGAATTAGAACAGAGACTGTGAGCCAGGCCTTCTCCTTAGTGTCTGACATCACAAATGCACTTATGGAAGAATGGTCAAACATTCCCAAGGACACACTCCTAAACCTTGTGGACAGCCTTCCCAGAAGAGTTGAAGCTGTTATAACTGCAAAGGGTGGGCCAACTCAAAATTGAACGCGACGAAATATATATATATTGTCATGGAAATTTTGTATTGTTGGTCGAACTTTAAAGGTGTCATATATTCGTGTTATTCATATGTCTCTCGTGTGGCTTAATTAAAGCTCTGAAGGCTGCAATTGGGCCATGCGCATGTACAATGTATGTATTACAGTACTCGGCTTGGTAATGGATGAGATGGCAGATCTGCGCTTATAGACCGGCGTGTATACCACCACGGCATTCCATGCGAATGCTGCTGTCAGTAGACCGTGGGCCTGTATCCACATATCAGCAGCATGGTACCACGTGGGCTTCATAACGCAATGCGCAAGCGGTGTGAACTCCACGTGTAGGCTTATGCATATCTTACAACCCATTACCAACTTGAAACTGTATCTTGGATGGATGTGTTTTAATAAAGATCGTATCGGGCCCATCCAGGTACAGACTGATATTTTTAGGGAGTGCTTGTGCAGAGAATTTTACATACCAATAGAAGCTAGTAGGACAGGAAATATGACCTCAGATGGCTCATAGGGGGGAAGGGGAGGAAGTCTGCTGACCTCAGAAGACTCATGGGGGAGGACCAGTGATAGATAATAGCAAAGGCTATGCTCCAATTGGAATGTACATCCTCTGTATAGGCAATCCCCATTGTATTGTTCGGTGGGAGGGATTGACTTTATTCATGTGGGGGGCATGTGTGTATTCTTAATAAAAACAGAGAGCTGAGCCTAAAGCCGGCCCTTATGTGAGTTGCAACCAGCCTTAGAGTGTCGTGTGATCATTCTAGGGTAACGGAGCTCCAATCACCCACAAATTCAACAGAACCAAAGTATTTGGATGGGCAGGAATCGTGTAGTTTGGCTGCAGTCGTGGTAAGCGAGATTCGCACAGCTTTATGGGGGATTTCTGCGCATCCAACTGCGAGTACTCACGGTAAGGAGAAATTCGTTAAAGCGAATTTCCAAGACAGTTTGGCGAGCCTGGTGGATACTAACGCGTATTCTTGCATAGCTAACAAAGAACGGGGGGGAAATGAACTATCATGAACTAGCAAAAAGTATGCCGGCACATTTCAGGTCTCTCTGCCATTAAGAGGATCGCTTTTTGCGTGTTCGTGTGGCTGATTTCGCTCTCTGTTAGCTAACAAGAAATACCGCTTAACAAGGACCTCGTTTTTTGTCCTAAACTCTTGATTTGTGGGTGAAAGACAAGGGTTTGTCTCTGCGGAACGCAGCAGAGGAGGGGGTTTTGGTTGGCTGGATTTGGTCAAGTTTAAAAAATCTTCCAACCAAAAATTAAACGGGTATATGTTTTAGTGGGTAAAAGTTGTTGCATAGTGTTAGGTAAGTATTTGTGGGCTGTAGGTACTGTGGTGATTGCTTTACCCCCCTCCACGTGAGGTAATTATTACAGTGCTGAAAGGCTTAGGTTAATTGTTAACTGTTGTAAGATCTGTGTTATGTGGTCTGTACAATGTTTTGTGGTACTACTGCTCCCAGCAAGCATGCAGCAGGGGGTCCTTTCTGTTACATGTGCATGTTAGTGTGATATGTTGGTGTTTTATGTCCGTTCTGTGATTGTGCTCAAATTGTGTTGTATGTGTACTTCATATTGTTGTGTAATTGTCCAGTGTATGTTCTGTCCAAACGTCTGTTTTATGTAAGAGGCAATTTTGAGGCTAGAGTCTGCCGTGTGTTTCCCTGTGGGGGGTCATTTTCTTGACTAAACCACATGGACTCCTTTTGTTTGGTGGCCATTTTGTTGGCTACCAAATGTGCAGTAATCTCTATGCAATGTGCATGAAGTTTCCTATATGCATTTGACCCATATTGTGTTTTTAATCCAAATTTTTTACAGTTTCATTTGTTTGCTTTTAGCTTTAAATTTGCGTATTGCCAGCCAATTTAAAGTGTATTAAGCGAGTTTTCCCTTCATGTGTTCCACATTTAATGAGCGCGGTGTAGTCTGGGTTTTTGCACATAGATTTCTTGTATAGTGATTATGTTTTTCTTGTGTTTTTCCTGTTAAAAGTAGTTCCTTATTGTAAAGCGGGTTTGTTTTAAGCTGCTGTGTCACGTGTTTCACGTCCAGCAGACTTTTTGTGTAAACGGTTTTAGGTGGTTGCAGTGAAGATTGCGTGTATAACGTGGATCGTTTAGCGGTACTGATAGGAGTGATTTTTGCGTCAGCAACAAGGTTACTTTTGGCGCAGTTTTTCGGTTTACCTCTGTGTAATTGTTTTACTGTGAAACGTCCCGTGTTTTTCATAAGGATCCACTTTGTCCTTTTTAACAGTTTTTCAGGTTGAAAAAGGGTTTTTCTGTGTGTATTAGGAAAGTTTTTTTCTTTACACAAATTTCCTAAAGGTCAGTTAGCAGGTTTCTGCCCAACCAGTGACCCCTAAGTAACATCCAAGAACCCCTCTTTTTGTTTTGACTTGTGTTAGCTACTGTGTGCAGGGAGAGAAAAGCCACTTTCATCATTGTGCGGTGTGGCCTGCCAAACACAGTGGGTGATGAGAACCACATAAATTACGCTGTGTGAGTGGGCGGTCCAGGGAAGTGTAACGCTTAGCCTGGTTACCACAAACACTTCGGGTGGTCAGGATCACACAAATTGCGCTGTGGGAGTGGGAGGTGTGCTCTCAGTCTGACCGCCACTTGATGCGCTTCGGGTGATCGATAAGTATCACATAAATTACGCTGTGCTGGGAAAGTGGTGGAATCAGGCCTCTCGGTAGGATCCCACCGAGTGCTCCAGGGGGTAAACAGGTACCCGGACGCGGGATATATACCAGTGACTAGTCACGATGGGCAGTAGTCAGTCCATGAAGAGAGAGGGGGAACCAGCCCTCTTCAGGGTAAGGACAGCTGCACAACTGATGAAGGTGAGTTTGGGGGGGAAGTCTACAGAACCCCTCAAAAGGTGGAATAAATGGTCGAAGGGTACCAGATGGGAAATTCCCCGGGAAGGTACATTTGACGCATGGAGGTGGGAAAAATTCATCTCTGAATTTGAACCACGGATGCAGGCGTCAGAACTAGAGATCGCACAGCTATGGCTTCACAGGTCAATCCGATTAGGGAAGCAGGGCATACATAAACTGGTGTCTGTCCGGAAGAACCAGGTGATGTATACCTGGCCTCCAGAGGGAATAAAACAGGAGGATCCGGTGTCAGAGGTGGAGGAAGCTCTTTCAGGGCTGACTCTACTAAGGCAGGCAGGATCAGGGTCTGCTGGGGTCCCCCAACAACCAACAGTGGCTGAGATAAGTATAACTGCACCTGTCTCTTCTGTTAGTGACGTCACTCTTGACATACCTTCTGTGTCTTCTGTCTCTATGCCTCAGCCTCTGCCTCTACCTCTCCCTTCTCCCTGCTTCACCCCAGCTCCTTCTGTTTCCAACTATGAAGCCTACTCAACAACCGATTTGCAGACTATCTGTGAATCAAGGGGAATAGACACCCGGTTAAAAAACAGGGCGGATTGCATCAAAGCGCTACGAGCCACTAATCAGACCCCTGCCCCCCAGCTATACCCTGATCTGAGGGACCTCAAACCTGAAGGTGCAGTAAGCGAGGTGGTTAATCTAAGCCCACCGATGATGCTGGGTCAGCCCTTGCACTCTTCCCGGACCGAGGCCTATCCAGTCAGGGTGCAGCAATTTGAAGGTCCTCCCAATGCACGGGGGGAACGGACTTTAGGGGAACGGGTAGTTTGGCATGTCCCCTTCACCCCGGCAGAGATCCGCACTATTCTGGCTGAGCTCCCGGACTATCGAGTCAATCCGAGAGGATTTGCTCGAATGTTTGGACAAAACCAGTTCAGCTATGGTATGAGCGGGTCAGATTGTGCACAGATCCTACGGGCAAAGGTGGGCATGGAAGTGGCCAGTACAGTGATTGCAGGGTGCTCTATAACCACGCATGAGGAGATGACTTCAGGGGGCAAAGAGTTCTGTACACAGCTAAAGGCAAAGCTTCCAGAAATGTATGGTGCTACCTCTACTACGGACATGATGAAGCTCACCCAGGGTCCTAATGAGGAAAGCGCCTGCTTCTGGCGCCGTCTCAAGCAGACGGCACTGGATGCGGATCTGGAAGTTGGACCTGATGCTCCAACTGAAGGGGTAAAGGTGACCGCGACGCACATTCTGTTGCGGGCCAAATTTTTGGAAGGCATCGATACTAAAATTCGGGAAAGGCTGGTTCTGGCCCGACCCGAATATAATGAGATGTCTATCCCTGCTATCCTTTCCACTCTTGCGGCAATAGAGAGGGAAATGGATAGAAGAAAACAAGACAAGGCCAAAGTTCTTATGTCCCAGACCCCACACGAAAAACCAAGGGATCTGGGTCACAGGAAGGATAGGCCCCCACCCAGGTGCTTCCAGTGCCACCAAACGGGGCACATGAGGAGGAGCTGTCCCCAATTACCTAAAGGTCGGTGGCAGTTCATTCCTGATGAGTCCTCCGCCCCTATGACCACCATGGTAAGTAACTCCTATGAATTCTCATAGGAAGTTGACAAATCGGTGTCAGCCCAGATCCATCTTTTTCTAGAGGAATTAAAATATCCCCTCCCTTGCCTCACTGACACCGGTGCAGCAAGAACGGTCCTGCGAAAACAGGACATCCAAGGCAAGGTACCCCTCTCAGGGGAAAGCCCTCCTAACCCCTACTAACCTCACTATCAAACGATGCACTATTCTTAACCCAGCTTCTCTTCTTCCTGTGTCGGAAGATGAGAAGGGGGGGGAGGACAGCAATGACAGTGCTGAATTTTGCAACACGACTAACAATACTAACACCTCTTCTGCTAACATGTCTTCTTTGTCCACTACTAATCTCTCTTCCAAAGGACACGACTGCATTTCTTTGGTGGAACTGGAGTCAGCGGCGACACACCCCATATCACCCCGAGAGTAGCGGTAAGGTTGAACGTCTTCCGATACCCAAAAACCTTGGCCTGAGTGTCTCCCCATTGCCCCCTATTCCATCCGGAATGCCCCTCGGCAACCACATGGGCTGTCACCCTACGAGGTGTTGTTTGGGGGACTTCCCAAAACAGGGTTGTACTTTCCTCAACAGTTGTCGTCTTTGCATTCACAGCTTACAGGTTATGTGCAATCTCTGCAACGGGAGCTGCAGAAGATACACCATCGGGTTCGCGAATCGCTCCCCGATCCAAATACAATAACAGGTGTTCTTTCTATTGAGCCAGGTGATTGGGTCGTCCTAAAGAAACATCAAAGAACCGGACTCGAGCCACGGTTCACCGGACCATACCAAGTCCAGCTGACGACACCTACCTCACTCAAGCTCGAGGGACGAGACAACTGGGTGCACGCAAGCCACTGCAAGAAGCTTCTCAGCTACACCAGAGAATGAGGGGTGTCATTTTCCTTTTTCTTTTTGTTTGTATGTCTTACATGTGTGTGAACGGAGGAAAAGATGGCAGATACCCCAACCTTTTATTTAAAATGCACCTACGTTTAGCCAGAACCGCCAACAAAACCAACTGTTGGGTATGCTCTAAGCCCCCACCCAGTCATCACATGTCCGCAATGGCCGCTGTTCATGCCCTATATGACATCCGCGTCGGCATGAAAAAGCAAGGGACCCCTGGTCAGCCCCCACGTAGACATTTATCGGTAGAACTTAATGACACATTTTTAGCAGGTAACATCAGTTTCAGCACCAATATTAGCTCTAGCTCCTGTAGGACCCTCACCAGTCCATTATGGGTAACTGGGCAGCTAGGCAGCCCTCAGGTGTGCTTTAACATCAGCTTTGGCACAGGTAACAAGTTTGTTGGGACTACCACCTGTGAGGGAGGTATAACTGTCAATCTGACTAACCAGACTTCCTTTCTGAGTAACCACACTGACCGACCAGACCACGTGTGTTGGAAGGACGGATGTGATGTGCAGACTGAGGGAGCAATCCCCCAGTCTGTGCAACTGTTGCTCAGTGCCAGAGGCCGAACGAGGAACTCCTCCTGCTCTGCTCTGACAGGTCCATACTATTTTCTGTGTGGTTCGGCAGCCTATAGAACATTTCCCCAGAACGCGAAAGGTTCGTGTGCCCTCATAAAGCTAGTCCCCGCATCCTATGTAGTGATGGACCATGAAGAGTTGATGGTCCACAAGAAGGTAAGGATGGCAGGGAGAGTTCGCAGGGAACTGTTCTCTGAGGGCGACCAGGCATGGGCTTGGTTCCCCTCATGGACAGGATGGGGAATAGAACTTATGAAGCGCCTGAACAATTTTTCTGTCATCGTGGATAGTATGTTTAACGAGACCGTAGAGGCTGTCAGAGAAATTGCCCAAGAACAACGGCAGATGGGAATTTTAGTGCTTCAGGAGAAGATGGCCCTTGATTATCTTTTAGCCGCCAAAGGGGGGTTCTGTGAGTTCATCGGAGAGGATTGTTGTACTTGGATAGAAGACACCGATGACAAGGTCCAGGCCCATATGGACAAAGTTAGTGAACTACAGGGAAAAGCTAGAGCTATAGCTAGTGAGGGTTGGAATCCGTTCAAGGGTTTGGGAGGATTGGGAGATTTCCTGTTCTCCATCGGATCTTGGTTGAAGGAAGTGGGAGTGTATATCCTGATGCTTCTCTTTTTCATCTGCCTTTTATATGCCGCGGTGAGATGTTCCTGTTGCCTCATCGACCGTGTAAGCCAAGCTCGGGCAGACGACCACATCTCCATGCCCGCTCCGGGGATCCCACTCCAACCACTGATCGGGGGAAGACCTCACCAACCAACCACCTTCTCTACAGATTACGTCCTGGCTTCCCTCTAATTTATCTCTCTGAAGACCACATTCTCCAAGACCTTCAAGCAAGCTTCAAGCCTCATCATTGTTTGTGTCTGCGATTTGGAAAACTGTCTGGGTCGAGACCAGCCTTGTGTGGCCCCGTCTGCAGGGGCAATTTGAGAATCTATTGCTGGATCTCCCCAGACCACCGTGGGATCACAAGCTTTATTCATACCACAAGTCTGTTTGTGGTTTTTGCAAGAGCCTTCCTGTAGTGAAGGTTCCAACGCTCTTGAGGATCATCGCTTCAATCAAGCCTGTTTGCGTCGAGTCTGCGTCGGGTCTTGTTGTTTCAGGTACCCCGTGGAGCTTTATTCTCAGGGACAACTACAGGAACTCTTTGAAGTTTGAGACTACACCCATCAAGCTGAAGAAGATCAAGAAGGGACACGAGGAGAATATGATAAAACAGGAGGGAATGTCATGGAAATTTTGTATTGTTGGTCGAACTTTAAATGTGTCATATATTCGTGTTATTCATATGTCTCTCGTGTGGCTTAATTAAAGCTCTGAAGGCTGCAATTGGGCCATGCGCATGTACAATGTATGTATTACAGTACTCGGCTTGGTAATGGATGAGATGGCAGATCTGCGCTTATAGACCGGCGTGTATACCACCACGGCATTCCATGCGAATGCTGCTGTCAGTAGACCGTGGGCCTGTATCCACATATCAGCAGCATGGTACCACGTGGGCTTCATAACGCAATGCGCAAGCGGTGTGAACTCCACGTGTAGGCTTATGCATATCTTACAACCCATTACCAACTTGAAACTGTATCTTGGATGGATGTGTTTTAATAAAGATCGTATCGGGCCCATCCAGGTACAGACTGATATTTTTAGGGAGTGCTTGTGCAGAGAATTTTACATACCAATAGAAGCTAGTAGGACAGGAAATATGACCTCAGATGGCTCATAGGGGGGAAGGGGAGGAAGTCTGCTGACCTCAGAAGACTCATGGGGGAGGACCAGTGATAGATAATAGCAAAGGCTATGCTCCAATTGGAATGTACATCCTCTGTATAGGCAATCCCCATTGTATTGTTCGGTGGGAGGGATTGACTTTATTCATGTGGGGGGCATGTGTGTATTCTTAATAAAAACAGAGAGCTGAGCCTAAAGCCGGCCCTTATGTGAGTTGCAACCAGCCTTAGAGTGTCGTGTGATCATTCTAGGGTAACGGAGCTCCAATCACCCACAAATTCAACAGAACCAAAGTATTTGGATGGGCAGGAATCGTGTAGTTTGGCTGCAGTCGTGGTAAGCGAGATTCGCACAGCTTTATGGGGGATTTCTGCGCATCCAACTGCGAGTACTCACGGTAAGGAGAAATTCGTTAAAGCGAATTTCCAAGACAATATATATATATATACATATACACACATATATACACACACATAAACAAGCAAACATTACATCTTCAAACAGTGCCTACAGATAAAGGGATATACTTGAACGCATAACAAGCACATTTCCCACTGTGCATTTATTCTCAATTTAAATGACTGAAAATGCAGATTTGTCATGTAGCCACCTTGCCTTAAGCAGGAATGACTATTTACATTTAGCGTCTGTAATTAGCCTAAGCTTTCTGCAGGTTTTCCCTAAACTTAGTTCTTGTTTGTCTTCTGTTGCTGGGGAGTGTAACCTGCATTATAAATAATGTAGGAGGCTGCAATGACCTTATGAATGAGTTATTATATTTATATCTCCCCGACCAACCACTATGGAGTTTACTGTCAGTAGTGCATGCTGGAAGAGGATATAAACTCAAGGGATCCTTCTGGAAGCTATCTTTATTTCCAGGCTGCTGAGGTTCTTATCTTCTCAGGTCTGCTGCCTGTAGAAGCAGAAATCTTTCTGTAATCCTACTGAAGGGTATATTCAGAGTAAGCAGGACAGGAAGGTGGTTGCTTGGATAGGAGTGCCAGGGGTAAACCTTTGTCTGCTGGATAATGGATAATGTCCAGATAAGCTGGGGACATCACAAATGAGGATGCACTGTGTACATAAATACCAAACATGCCTTCAAATTTTGTGCTGCTGTGAAACGTCAAACTTTGGTACATAAAAGTCCTTAGAGGTCATTAGTTTAGCATTAACCACAAATGATGGCCATAGAAATAGGCTTTATATTTTTTGAGGATGGTATAAATGTTAGGAAAACTTAAATTTTTAAAAACTTTTTTTCATTTAACTTTTCTGCTATTACATAGGGGGGCTGTACAGCCACAAGATCACTTCCATCCGAAAGCCGACAGTCAGCTTGTGAGGTTTACTAGCATTCCAAGATGCTGTAGCAGCCGGTAAGATGAGTAAACTAACTCTTCCCTCCAATCATCCCCATTGACAACGTAAGCCTTACATTGGGGCAGAAAAAGGATTAGAGGTTCCATCATTTTGTTCATGCCATTTTCATTTGCTTTACTATTTAAAATATTCTGTTGAATAAAAAATCAAAAGCAGAGCCTGACTTTTATTAACTATGAAAAACAATGAGGAATGGCAATTACTTTCAAGTTATATCAGAGAAAATTGTGGGTTCTTTTCTTTGTGGAAATGCATCAAAGTTAAATTATCTTATATTCTCCTTTAATCATAGCTTCTTCTAGCACAGCACCTAACAGGATATGGAGGGAAGCAATTCAGGCCCGTGTGCAACTGGTCTGTGACAAATGACATCACACAGGAACAGAGCAGAAAGGGAAGCTGGGAATAATGTTTGCCTTATGTAAGCACAGTGTTGGCAATAGGGCTGAAGTTACTGGTTTTCCCTGTATGGCCATGCGGGTCACACAACCCAGAGGCTAGCCATGATCGCTTTAAGAGGAAAGGAAATGGTAATTGTAGTATCCAATGTGTTGCCACTATTGTAATGATAGATTAGAGCAGCTGTTATATAAACTTGAACAGCCAATTACTATTACCCAGTTAGAAAACTGGTGCTCAAACAGTCCCCTGGACTGTCCACACTAAGTACCGTATTTTTTGCTCCATAAGACGCACCTGACCATAAGATGCGCCTAGGTTTTAGAGGGGAAAAACAAGAAAAAAAATATTCTGAACCAATGGACTGCAGACACAGTACAGGGGATGACCAGAGACTGCGGACACAGTACAGGAGATGGCCAGAGATTACGGACACAGTACAGGAGATGGCCAGAGACTGCAGACACAGTACAGGGAATGACCAGAGACTGCGGACACAGTACAGGGAATGACCAGGGACTGCGGACACAGTACAGCGAATGACCAGAGACTGCGGACACAGTACAGGAGATGACCGGAGACTGCGGACATAGTACAGGAGATGACCGGAGACTGCGGACATAGTACAGGGGATGCCCAGAGACTGCGGACACAGTACAGGGGATGCCCAGAGACTGCGGACATAGTACAGGAAATGACCAGAGACTGCGGACATAGTACAGGAAATGACCAGAGACTGCGGACATAGTACAGGGGATGACCAGTGACTGCGGACATAGTACAGGGGATGACCAGAGATGTGGACAGTGCAGGAGATGACCAGAGACTGCAGACAGTAAAGGAGATTACCAGAGACTGCGGACCTTTGGGGAGGGAGGGGGAGCAGGTACCTGAATTTGACAGGTACCCGCTCCCACTTCCGAGGAGTTGTCCTTCCTTCTTCTTCCCGCGGCGGGTTCTGTGACAGCCGGGTGCCCACTGCGCATGCGCGAGAAGCGCTGCGCTTCGTGAATGGCCCGGAGCCTTCTGGGACCTGTTGTGTCCCAGAAGACACCGGACCATTCACGAAGCGCAGCGCTTCTCGCGCATGCGCAGTGGGCACATGGCTGTCACATAAGCCGCCGCTGGAAGACTGCAGCGCTTGAGCGAGGAACAGGTAAGGTCCTGCACAGGGGCGGACTGACAACTCATGGGGCCCCCGGGCAATAGGGGATCATGGGGCCCCTGTGTGCTTGCCCAAACTCAAAAAAGCCTATGAAAAAGGTACCAGGGGCATCTCATGGGGCCCCCTACTGACCCCGAGCCCTCGGGCAGTGCCCGAGTTTCCAAATGGTCAGTCCGCCCCTGGTCCTGCAGGAGAGAAGAGCTGAGTGGCCGGCCCAATATTCTGACATGGTGGTGGCAGAAATACCGGACCGGCCGCTTTACATTCGCTCCATAAGACGCACTGACATTTTCCCCCCTTTTTTGGGGGGAAAAAGTGCGTCTTATGGAGCGAAAAATACGGTACTTTAATTTACATGGTGCTAATGGGCATACCGTTATAAAGAAAACCCCATGATTCTGTTTCAAAACACATAGCTGATGTTATTACCCCATTTAATACTGTTACTTGATTCATCAAAGATAGTAAAGATTAATAAATTATTATCTGATTTACAAACTGAATGAAAAGCAAAATGTATTGCAGGTTTTAACATGGCTTTGTTGTTGTAGCTGTAGATCAAAAGCTGCTGGTGCCCGTTTCATGTCATAGAAGCACAGCTGGACATTTTATTGTTTGATTTGATCAAAATAAAAAGTTTCAAAATGTGGGCCCTTACAAAAGTTACCATCGCAGCACAGCAGGAATAAGGTTCAGTGCATGTGCTGATATCAGCCTGTATGCATTTTAGTGTTTGGAGTTGGCGCTTTAAGAGAGATCCCTTATAAAAGGTCATCTCATTCAATTCACCTCGGTCCAGTCCTATAGGTAACACACTCTTTAGAATCTTTGTTTAATTAAACGGCTCAGGCAAAGCCTGACTAATTACTGTAGAAACATTAAGATCAATTATACTTTATGTACATTAGAAAGATAAAAATGTCTTTAGATGTTAAAAAATAGATTATTTAAATACTAACATTAGTGCGATTTTAGTCAGTTATCACACAGTATCACTGATACCTTCAGATCTTATAATGGAACTGATGTAAAAGAAAATAAAACTGTTGGAAGTTAAGAGTTTTTGTCAGAAGAGACAAGCAAAGCCTCATTAGCTAAAACACTTCTTGCCCTTGCTGCTAGCAGTGTCTTACTTTCCGCACACTGCCTGGAACGCATGGTGCAGTGTACACCCTGGCTAATTCCCAGCATCTTACAGATGCCAAGGTAATGTAACGCTGGCACACATACACAGAAATTACATTGTTATCAGCTGCCCGATGGCAGAGCTGGAGGAAGCTAGACTTAGAAGAAGACTGCCAGATGATGTCAGTGGCAGCAATAGACAGATAAGGGGAATAGCAGATGTTGCATCGCTGAAAGAAGATGCTCTAGAAGCTAAGTGTGCCATAATGTGCAAACATGTTGTTCATAATTGCACATTATGGCAATTGCCCACCCACTCCAAATATGGTAAATTAGCTTTAAAAAAATATCCATAAAATTAAAACAAAAAGGAGTAAAATCAAAGTAATGTGGAGATAAAAACAAGCTGGCAGATCCAGTTTAGGTTATGTCCTGCAAATATAACTTTAAAGCAAAGCGGTAATGAGAAAGTCTAGAGACTGCCACTTCTGACCTTTCCTTCTGTAAATATTAGTTCCCTAGCTGTCATGCTAATACAATAGCACCAACACTTTGAGTAAATCACCTGGAACAGGAGTGCTAGCTTCATTCTGACTTTCCCATCTCTAGTGTTGCTCAGGGTCACTGAAAATCAATTAAAGCCATGGAAGCCAGGCAATTAGCTACTGAAATCAGCAATATTTCTCATATTTCACTTACATTCCTAAGGCTGCCATAGATGATGCACCTTTCTTTCCTGCAAAAACGTGTTGCAAGAAAAAAAAAATTGCACGATTCTCCCCTTATCACTGAGTGAATGGCTCCTGCAGCGCTATTGTGTTCTGCCGGCAGAGAGCCACAATACTTACTGCCGGCGGCTATAGCCACCAGCAGTAATCACATGCAACAAATCAGACAGGATGGTTGTACTGAAGTCAATCAATAAATAGACCAGTACAACCAGCCTGCACATAGAGGGATTGAATCTTGGCCAGTCCCTGCTGGACCAGCCAAGGTTCAATAACTCTATGGATGGCTAGTTGTAAAGTCTCTGCTTAAAAGTCATCATAAATCTTCTCTTGTAGGTCAATATAAACTGCAGTCAGTTTTTTTTTTTATTTGCTAAATACCTTTTAAGCAGCATTTTGCACTGTCATGTCTTCCCTTCTCCTCTCATTCGTGATCTCTATGAATACAGAAGGAGAGGAGGAAGAAAAGTAAACTGTGCCCTCTGACCCAGCACAGTGCTGATTGGTGCTCTGCCAGTCACATGCAAAAAAAAAAAAGAGGGGAGGAGCAGCTGCTGATTGATGGGGCAGGGAGTTGATCGGCTTCACACAGACAGACACAGACCACGGAAATGAGAGGTAGAGAGGGAGAAAGAGGGAGATACAGGCACGGTGCGGAGACAGCCAGATGACAGAAAGGCCACTGGCCACTATATCATGCATGATCATATCATGATCAGCAGCCATGATTAGCGTGGTCAGTGTGGGGAGAGGAACACAGGAAGAGGCAGAATCAAACAGGTATAGTAAAATATTGCAGGGCTAAATAACAATAACAAGATTACTATACACCTTGGCCTCCCTTAAAGAGAGAGGAGCGTATATTTTTTTTAGGGTTACAACTACTGTAAGTCTTTTATTTCAGAACAAGGCTAAATCAACAAACATCAAAAGGGGGATGTTCTTCACACCTATCAATTACACCTACTTCTAACAGCCAAACAACTAGCATTTTCATAGTCAAAACAGGCATCCCAATTATGTCTTTGCACAACAGCTTGTTGTTTTATCTTTTAGGTGTTAAATATATTTTGAAACATTGGATAAGTGTATAGGTTTATAGTTGTTAAAATGGTACACAAAATTAACCGCTTTCCCACTGCCCTATAGCACAACTACTGCTACAGGGCAGCAGGGCTGCGCAAAATCACATATATATACATGATTTTGTATTTCTGGGTAGGGGGCTCGCATGCACGCCGCTATTGCCAGCTACAGCTGTTGATCACTGGGTCCCGGCCAGAGATTCCCCACTGGCACCCAGCGATTGCAGAGGAACACCTTGGCCTCCCTTAAAGAGAGAGGAGCGTATATTTTTTTTAGGGTTACAACTACTGTAAGTCTTTTATTTCAGAACAAGGCTAAATCAACAAACATCAAAAGGGGGATGTTCTTCACACCTATCAATTACACCTACTTCTAACAGCCAAACAACTAGCATTTTCATAGTCAAAACAGGCATCCCAATTATGTCTTTGCACAACAGCTTGTTGTTTTATCTTTTAGGTGTTAAATATATTTTGAAACATTGGATAAGTGTATAGGTTTATAGTTGTTAAAATGGTACACAAAATTAACCGCTTTCCCACTGCCCTATAGCACAACTACTGCTACAGGGCAGCAGGGCTGCGCAAAATCACATATATATACATGATTTTGTATTTCTGGGTAGGGGGCTCGCATGCACGCCGCTATTGCCAGCTACAGCTGTTGATCACTGGGTCCCGGCCAGAGATTCCCCACTGGCACCCAGCGATTGCAGAGGAACACTGACAGAGGAGAGGTCTGTATGTAAACAATAAAGAACTCTCTCTTGTCAGCACCAGCAGAGCAATACAAAGCAATGTGCTTACACAGTAAAGCACACACAGACAAAATAGTAAAACAGCACGCAGCTAACCCATTGATTGCCCCAGCTGTTAACCCCTTCCTGCCCAGTGTCATTAGTACAGTATCAGTACTTTTTATTAGCACTGATCACTAGTATTAGTGCAAGTGGGGATGCCAGTGACAGTAATTCCCCCCCAGTGTCAGAAAGCCCGCCGCAGTCCAGCAGTTCCACCATAAGTCACTGATTGCTGCCATTACTAGTAAAAAAGAAAACAAATCCCAGTATATATACCGCCATTTGCAGACGCTATGACTTTCATGTAAAGCAATTAATTTACACGTATTGGGATTTTTCTTTAGTAAAGACATGTAGCAGAATACATTTTGGCCTAAATTTATGACAAAACTTGATCTTTTAAATTTTATTACTGGACATGTTTAATAGCAAAAAGTCAAAAATATTATTTTTTTTTTAAAAATTGTCAGTCTTTTTTTGCTTATAGCGCAAAAAAGAAAAAATGCAGAGGTGATGAAATACCACCAAAAGAAAGCTCCATTTGTGGGAAAAAAAGGACATACATTTCATTTGGGTACAGCGTTGCATGACTGCGCAGTTTCCAGTTAAAGTAATGCTGCACCATATCACAAAAAAATGGCCTGTGTGAAATATATCCTATAAAAATCAGGGCCCCTCCTAGGGTATGAAGGGATGATGCTCCTGCTGCTGTCAATCAGAGCCAGTGGAGAGGAGTGTGGGGTGGGGCCAAGCCCCATTCCATGTATTTAATGGACACACAGAATAAGGCTTGGGAGCAAGCATGCACCAGTGCCGCCAGAGCAAGAGGCTTGCTATAGGGACACTCGGAGGGGAATGGTGCCCAGAGAGCTGGCGAGGGACCCCAGAAGAGTAAAATCAGGCCCCCTGCACAGAGCAAGTAATTATGATGTGTTTGTTGTTTTAAGAAAAAAAAAACAAAGGTTTAATATCACATATCACTTTAAGCCAGATTAGCAGTACATGTGTTAGTGGTTGAGATTCTTAGCCTATCCACAACACACATGTGAAAACCACTGCTCCACATTTTCAGTCTCACTATGGGCCTCATTTTATAGGAGCTACAGTTAGGTCCATATATATTTGGACACAGGCACAATTTTAGTTTTTTTCAGGTATTTATCAAAACATATTCAAGTTATAGTTATATAATGGATATGGGCTGAAAGTGCACATTCTCAGGTGTAATTTGAGGGTATGTACATGCAAATTGGAGGAAGGGTTTAGGAATTACAGCTCTTAAAAATAGCCATCTCCCTTTTTCAAGGGACCAAAAGTAATTGGACAATTGAAGCTGTTTCTTGGCCAGGTGTAGGCTACTCCTTTGTTATTTATTCATCAATTAGGTGGTAGAAGGTCTGGAGTTGATTCTAAGTATGGTATTTGCATTTGGAATCTATTGCTGTGAACCTACATCATGCGTTCAAAGGAGCTCTCCATGCAAGTGAAACAGGCCATTGTAAGGCTTCAAAAATGAAACAAATCCATCAGAGAGATAGCAGCAACATTAGGAGTGGCCAAAACACATGTTTGGTACATTCTGAGGAAAGAAGAATGCACTGGTGAGCTCAGCAACATAAAAAGGCATGGATGTCCATGGAAGACAACAGTGGTTGATGATGGCAGGATCCTCTTTATGGTAAAGAAAAACCCATTCACAACATCCAGACAAGTGAAAGACACTCTCCAGGAGGTGGGCGTATCATTGTCAAAGTCTATAATTAAGAGAAGACTTTACAAGAGCAAACACAGAGGGTTCACCACAGGTGCAAACCATTCATAAGCCTGAAGAATAGAAAAGGAAGATTAGACTTTGCCAAAAAACATCTAAAAAAGCCAGACCAGTTCTGGAAAAGCATTCTTTGGACGGATGAAACTGAGATTAATCTGTACCAGAATGATGGGAAGAAAAAAGTGTGGAGAAGGCTCGGAGCAGACCATAATCCAAAGCACAC
This sequence comes from Staurois parvus, assembly GCF_062004578.1. NCBI lineage: Eukaryota > Metazoa > Chordata > Amphibia > Anura > Ranidae > Staurois > Staurois parvus. The sequence continues at coordinate 2,253,496 of NW_028318230.1, forward strand.
AATGTCATCTGTAAAACCTGCTGGAGGCAATGTGATGGCATGGGCATGCATGGCTTCCAGTGGCACTGGGTCATTGGTGTTTATTGATGATGTGACCAGGGGCAGACTGACCATTTGGAAACTCGGGCACTGCCCGAGGGCCTGAGGTCAGTAGGGGGCCTCATGAGATTCCCCTGGTACCTTTTTCATAGGCTTTTTTGAGTTTGGGCAAGGACACAGGGGCCCCATGATCCCCTTCAGCCCGGGGGCCCCATGAGTTGTCAGTCCATCCCTGGATGTGACAGAAAACAGAAGCAGCCGGATGAATTCTGTAGTGTTCAGAGATATACTGTTAGCCCAGATTCAGCCAAATGTAGCAAAGTTGATTGGACGGCGCTTCACAGTACAGATGGACAATGATCCAAAACACACTGCAAAAGCAACCCAGGAGCTTTTGAAAGAAAAGAAGTGGAATATTCTGCAACGGCCAGTCACCTGATCTCAACCCAATTAAACACGCATTTCACTTGCTGAAGGCAAAACTAAAGGCAGAAAGACCCACAAACAAAGAACAACTGAAGACAGCTGCAGTTAGAGCCTGGCAAAGCATCAGAAAGGAGGAAACCCAGTCTTTGGTAATGTGAACGGGTTGCAGACTTCAGGCAGTCATTATCAGTAGGATTCTTAACAAAATATTAAAAATGAACATTTTATTTATGATTATATTCATTTGTCCAATTACATTTGAGCTCCTGAAAATGGAGGGACTGTGTATAAAAATGGTTGCAGTTCCTAAAATGTGTAATTGATATTTATGTTCAACCCCTTGAATTAAAGCTGAAAGTCTGCATTTCAAATTCATTTGGATTGTTTTGTTTTAATTTATTCCGGTGGCAAACAGAGCCAAAAGAATGAAAATTGTGCCTGTGTCCAAATATATATAGATCTAACTGCTTTAGTGCACACAAGCAAGAACATGAAACATTTGTTGCTGTGGTGTGCCATAACCAATAAGCACTGCATACCTATTGACTAACATGGTTCTCTGTGACATTAGCATTTAAAGGCTGTCCAAAACAAGAAATGAAAGGATAGGATAGAAAGCACTCCACCCAGCCGAATGTGTAAGATGTCTAAGGAGGATGAAGTAGTACTGTGTAGCGCATAGTAATGGATTTGTTTCAATAGAAATTGAGGGTTCAAAAACTGAATCCCATCTCTGAGCAATTTAAACATCATAAATAACCCACTACCGAACCATACACTGACAGTTTCAGTTCTAATAAACATCCTTTCCAAACTGATATATCATCTTTTTTAAAACTGCCTATGAATGTTGGCAGTCCTAAGAGACACTTAATAATTGGTATAAAAAAGTAGATTACAAAGACAAAAGATTTTATAGACTTGGTAGGAAAGCATGACTGACAGCTGTAATGTTTTAGTGGATAATACATGCTGCCTTTCTCCTGTGTCGGTTTTTTCTTTAAAGGTTTTCCTGATATGTTAGAGAAAAGATATAAAATATGTTCAGATAATCATGTATCATCTAAAAATATCATCTAATCGTTATGCCGCCAGTAGTCCTTGCTTCATATAAAGCTTACAAATTGAGGCAGCTTGTGTCTATGCTACCAAAAACCTGTAATTGCTTTTCTGTTATGCAATGCTTAAACCCACAACAGTAAAATCAGTATGTATATGCAGTAAAGCATGCTTGTACTTCTCTGATCATCCCCTTCTTCCAGTGTCCCCATTTTACCCCCTGATAAGACATATCATGTGGAGTCACTCTGCACATGCTCAATTTGATGTATATTGCTAGAGAGGTTTTTTTTTCTTGGTAGAGTGCATGTGATCAGCACAGGGCCAATCAACACTGTCCAGAAGGAGGTCATGGGTTCTGCATCCTCTTAGAGCAAAATGAAAACTCTTCTTACAAGCTGTAACCAGTGCTCAGCTGAACATTGATAAAAGTCACAAGACTGCTCTAACTGCTGATGAGAAAAGGTATTTAGCAGTTTATATTTACTAACATAATTGCATTTCCATGTTCTCATCCTCAATGAAGCCATGCTTTGTCCATGCAGACAATGTTAAAAAGGGCTGAGTTCTTTCATCTTATCCTCATTGGGCAAAATTTGGCCTATCACCAAGAATCTGTGCTGTCACATAACAGGAAAAAAATGAATCACAAGCTTCTCCATACTTGGAAATACTGATATATGTTTACTCTTTAAAGCTGTAAAAACGGATTGAGGAACCAAAGGACAGAAACCACTGAGAAGGGAATTAAAGTGAGCCTGATGTCTTATTCAGGAGTACGGATGAGCTCAGGCATGTTCAAATCTTAGTCCAAACCCACCTGAGCTATCCCACCAGAAAGCTGTCACTCCACACAGCCAGTTATAGGCAGATAAGGCATTCCCTGCCTCAGCCATATATATATATATATATATATATACACCCCTTGTATACATGCAGCTGCAGGGCAGGGAATTTCCTTGGCTGCTTATAACTGGTGGTGTGGAGTGATGGCTTTCTGTGGGATAGCTTAGATGGGTTTGGGACCCAAACACACTTGAGCTCATTCTTATGCAGGAGACTCCTGAATAAGACATCACTTAGCTTTTTCACCACTGGTCTAGCCTGTAATATCAGGATTTAAGGAAGCTGCAGGATTACCATTAACTAGCTCTACTACTCCATTGTATGAACTCCATCAGGATAGAGAACAGGAATTGTGGGACTTCCCTGTTTTACTTTGTAACACTTCTTTAAAGTTGCTCGTTTGGCAGAAACACCCCTTTCTAGCTAAAGTGGTCTTTTTCTTACATATGTTTTGCTTCAAAGTAAATCTTCAGGCTTCTGGAAATTCTAGATGCCTGGCTGAGTCTAACTTCAGCATGCTTCAGTTAATGTACTTCAACAAACATAGTGTAAATGAGTGTCAAAGAAGTGTCAGTTGACCCCTATAATTGTCTAGGTCAGTGACTCACACAGCATTGAAAACAAAGCATCAAAAAACAGCAGGGTAAACAGCATTCTCAAAGAAGAGTTTAGAGATGGCTGCCTCCCATTATTCTTTAAGTACAGTCTCCCTTTAAAGGTGAAGATTAATCTGTCTCCCTGCCCCTTTATCAACATAATAATGACGTTTTTAAATAATACCTTTCCAGTTTTATTAAACATGATAAATGGTGCAAAGGTGATATAAAGTACTTTAGTGGATGGAATAAAGAGGTGCAGTCTTTAAAACAGTCCCACCAAAAGGGCAATACATCAAAGGTTAAAGGGATTCCATCTGGTTACATTTGTTGCAGCTCTTCTCAGAGACTCTGGGACATCTCCAACTAACAATATGAAAAGCAAACACCAGAGGTTGCCAACTATTTGAAGTATTAAAGATGCTTTTTATTATTAAAAAACAAAAACACTCAAAAAACACATAAATAAAAGAGTATGTCATGTCACTCTCTGGATCCATTTTGGTGTCTCTTTCAGTTTCCACAGTAGCTTGTCAGGGTGTAGAGACAGATCCCAGCCAACAGCACAGCCAACATGTGTGGATCCTGAATGACAGGGGGAAACACAGAGGATGACATCAATGTCGGAAGAGGATGAGGGGGTGTGGCCACTCATGCTTGTTCTTGGTTCTAGTAATGAGCCACCACCCAACTCACTGGTGCCCTATTTCCTCTCTTTCACCCACTCTTTTCTTGATGTAGGGACACATCTATTGTTCCAAGGTGTGTACCTCTACTGCCTAACAAATATCTTAGATGGCAATGGAGGCATGGGGGGGGGGGGGGGATACACTGCTGCACACTTTTTACATTATTTAGTGCTACATTTAGTATTATAAGTATTTTTCTTTTTTATAATCAAGTATTCTCAGTATTCTAAACAAAATCAAAGCCTGCTATTCAGTGTAAAGTGGTAATAAGCTCATGTGGTTTATTTTTACCTACAGGTAAGCCTTTGATAAGTCTGACTTCTAGGTACAGCAAATGCTGTATGCCCTAAACGTGCCCCATTTTGGAGACATTCACTTTAGTAGTAGCTGGTGATACACTGGCACATGCCCACCGGGCTCTGAATGAACTGTGCCATCCATTCAGAACTCTGTGCCATGGATGCTCATGCATGGGAGTGACATCATCGCAGCTCAGCCATTCATACGGCACAAAGGAAAACAGAAGCACCTACAACAGTGACAGCGCTCTGCTGGAGGGCTTAGTTTTCAGATAAGTATGTCATAATGTAATAGTATGCGACACATATTAGCACATTATACATTTAACTGCCCAGGGGCCAAAATTGTTTTTACTACCACTTTAACTACTTCAGGAAGTTGTACTACAAGTCAAGTATTTCTCCTAACTTTCTGGGTCTATGCTGCATTCTTACCCTAAGTCCATAACAGGGATCTGCACCACCGTTGCTGCTCTAAAAATCTTGTTTATTATAGAAACCACAGTGTACAAGTCAAACATAAGAGGAGTTGATGTGATTCAGCCTACATGGCTTAAGTCATAACTAACTCACTCAAACTAGTCAACTTACCTTATTTTTGACTTGTACACAGTGGTTTTTACAATAAACAAGACTTTAGGAGCAGCAACTGTAGAGAGGATCACTTTTATGGATTTATGTTACAGCTGTGCCACTGCAGATCGGCACCAGTGGGGTCTATTGATGTTGGATTAATTGGGTAGTAGCACTAAATATTTTACTTTATTGCATTCTTACCCTATCTTGATTTCTGATTTGATATTTGTGTTAGCTGACTACCAGTGCTGACTCTGACAATGCTACTGATAACAAGGAAAGCTTTGGCTTTCAGCATTAGACATTTCCTCAATCACATCCAGCTGTCTCCTCTGTTAGGCTCTCCATCTAGCTCAGACTTTTGTACCGTTTGCTCAAGCCAGATAAAGGAAGCTGCTTATTTATCTCTTTTCATCCCCTTTGGTCATAAGATCCTCATAAATGACCAGTGTTCAGGAAATAAAATATTATAAATAATAATAATATATTTTAAAAGCTCACTGTATTTACTAATTGTAATTAATAAGTAGAAAATGTAGTCTGGACATGGGGACACATTCAAGTTAATCTCAGGGGCAGGCAGAGAGCTTAGAGGACTGAAACACAAACTTTTACAAACATTTACAATATAACCATGTATTAATACACTGCATATAATATGCAGTATATAGTTTATATGCCAATATAGATATGCAATCAGTATTCAAAAAAGCCTTAAAAATCAACTAGCTTTAAAAAAAAAAGTTAAACATAGTGACTCTACTGAAGCAGAAACTGCTACACATTTTTTTTTATCTTATCTTATACTGCATATTCTGGCCCATAGGTAGAATTCTGGAAACCTGTGATTTCCCTTGCATTTGAATCCTATAGCTGAGGTTCACAAAAAGACATTTTCAGCCTTTTTCCCATTTCGATTAGAGCTTATCTAAAAGGCAAAACTATTGACAAGTCTTCAAATCATGGTTACAATAAAAAAAAAAACACTTCTTAAACCACAGAATGGCTGAAATCAATTTAAATGATCATTCTCTAAAGTGAAAGATTAGAATTGAAAATGCATTACGTTAATTACTAAAAAAAAACCTCCTTTTCTCCTCTACTCCTATCCTGTTTTATCAGTATAGATAAACATTCCATCAATTATTATTATCTCCCCAAAAACTGCAGGAACAGCAAGGTATGTTCCTAAATTCCTTCAAAAGGCAATTTTTAGCACTACCTCCATGTTTACCCAACCTGTTAGAGCTGAGAAGGCAACATTTACGGTAGTCTGATTTGATAGATATAAATAATTCCAAGAACGAAATAACAAAAAAGCATTTACCTGCTTTCAATCACTACTATGTTGTGTAAAAAGAGTATAAATACCATCATAAATAATATTATAAAACTACAATATAGATCAGAATATTTATTTGATTGTGGTGAACAAAAATGTAAATTGGGTGTTTTATATTGTTATTTATGATAGTATTTATACTCTTTTTCGATATCCCTATTATTTTGAATTGAATGTTGTTGCTACATCAATGTGTTTGAGATCAGTATCTCTTCCCTTGAAGCTGGAATAATTGTTTCTCACATATGTTCTTTATGACACTTCCTGTCTATTCCTATATATATTTTGTGTGATTCAAATCTAATTAGCTTAACAATGAGCAAGGTTACTTGAAACTGTCACTCTGTTTCTTATTTATTTTTGAAAGAAATAAATTACTGAAGTGTGCTGCAACCATACGATTGGATTACTATGGTGATTCTCCTGTTGTGTGGACATACTAGTTTACCAAAAGAGTAGCTGCTGAATTGTTTTGTGATTTCTCTGCATACCTGAAGATGACAAACCTTGCTCGCTCAGCACTTACTGACACACCTTGAGGTATTTCAAAGAATTTATTAGGCCAAGCAGGGCCTAAAAGAAGAAATGATTAACAAGTGTACTTATACAATCAATATAGTTAAACATCTGCAGTAATTAACAGAACTGAATTGCATTTACCTAGCAGCAGTATATAATGACAGTATTAATTTGCTATAACAGTCCAAGTTGTATCCCACTGGGCAGTGATTGATGAAAATAAAAAACCTTGGCCAGTAAAGTTGGGGTCCTTGAAAAAGGCACAACAGGTCACAGCAGACAAAAGATTGACTTGTATGGTGTCAATCTCTTACTAGCCCCAGGACACCCTCCTCTGGGTCTTAAGACACATGTTCTGATTCAGTAAAAGGAAAATTTGAGTCAGACAGGGAAAAGTTGCTGTGATGTCTTTCTTATAAACCTGCTGAGACAATCCCTTTTGCCCTTCCTATTAATTTTGGAGGTGCTCTCTAGTACAGTCTGATCTCACTAGGCATCCAAATCAAACCCTCCCAGGGAAAGGGGTTCTCAGTATCTTTATCTCTCTGAATTCTCACACGATTGTGGTCAGCTATGGCAGGGATCCATTCATCCAGAGCAACAACAGCAGCTCAGTCTCTTTCTTACACATCTTCATGATTCCAGCCCATCCTCCCCAGCCTTCTGCCACACTTCCCTTGCTGTGTTGTATCAGCCAATCATCCTCCAGTTGATCCACACCCAGTAAAGATAGCTACCCCCTGCACTCGAGACACTTCATAGATGAACACTGCAAAGTGGTTGGAATGGACGGATGCGTGGTGACGTCATAATTTCGGTTACGGCGATGGTCACTGTCATCTTTGTTTACTAAGTATCCATGCTGTTTGAGGGCGTTTTAGCCCCTTTATCCTTGTGAGTGTATTTCTTTTGCTTTTAATAACGTTTTAATAAAACTAACTTTACTTCACTATGAGGAGCCCCTCTCTCTTATTTACCCATACATGATATCTGCTCTATTGGTTCCAGTGATGTGGAGTCCCCAGTGAACAGGACACACCAAGGAAAGGAGGATTTGGAGTATTGCTTATTTGACCTATGTAATGTGGGTCAACTGGTGGAGATGAGCGTGCATGCCTGATGGTGGTGGATATTACACATGCATATTAATGGCGAAGATTCACAGAATTACACATTTTTTTGCTGTTCACTTTATATGGACTGTCACTTTGCATTTATTTCATGTCATTAAATTTCACAATATTTATATAATTTATTGTGTATCCTTTGTTTATTGTGCATTTTTATTGGCTTATCATGGAATATACCCCGTAACAGGGGCTGTTTTAATCTTATTTACCCCAGTTGGTTCATTGTGTGTCAATACACTTCAAAATAATAATAATAATAATTTTTAAATAAGGACACTACTATTACAGTGGGGCAAAAAAGTATTTAGTCAGCCACCAATTGTGCAAGTTCTCCCACTTAAAAAGATGAGAGAGGCCTGTAATTGGCATCATAGGTAGACCTCAACTATGAGAGACAAAATGAGAAAAAAAATCCAGACAATCACATTGGCTGATTTGGAAAGAATTTATTTGCAAATTATGGTGGAAAATAAGTATTTGGTCACCTACAAACAAGCAAGATTTCTGGCTCTCAGAGACCTGTACCACCTTCTTTAAGAGGCTCCTCTGTCCTGCACTCATTACCTGTATCAATGGCACCTGTTTGAACTTGTTGAATGTGAATCAGCTGAATGAGGCAGGGGAACAGTACTGTGTGGGAATTTGACACTTACATGACATCTTCCCAGCACAGACATGCCCCACTGTGTGTACTGGCATACCTCTGCATGCCAGCTCAGAGCTTGCCTCCAGTTTCCTAACTGGCAAACTGGCAGTAATTCTTTAAGAAGCTGTCGCTGCCATAACAAATTCTAAATTGATGGTAGTTAGAACTACCTAAATTTGGTACATGTGTCAATAATGCTACTAAAACCTGAGCATATGCTTGTCTGGATAAGTCTCAGGTAGTTCGAAAAATTACTATGCAGAAGGACAAACAGAGGTGTAGCTAGGGGGGGCAGGGGGGTACATATGTACCCGGGCGCCAAGGTACAGGGGCGCCAAAATGAGGTCACAAGATCACTGCAGTGGCTGCAGTAGAGGTGTCACCTGATACATCTGCCATCCACAGTGAGTTATGAGAGGAGCTGGCCGGGAGAGGAGCGGAGAGGAGGGCAGTGAGAAGGGCATGTGCCGGAGGGGACAAGGGGAGAGCCGAGCCGGGTGAGTAGTGCCATGGATGAAGGGGGGGGGGCACAAAATATCCTAGCTACGCCTCTGAGGACAAACATGAAGCATGTTTTCAAATGCAGTGCACCACAATGCATGTTAGTGCATTATCATGCAATGTGGTCCTCTGCAAGGCATGAACATCGGAGATGCATTGCCTTAGTGCATTGTGTGCCATGCAAAATGCATGCATTACTTCAATGCAACACAGAGAAAAAAGTGTGTTTTGGTCCTTCAAATAAATCCTAATCTCTCTGGCATATGCTACATATTTAAGTCGCTGTGAAAGGTACATGGACCTTGTGTTCTGCACCATAAAACTACAGCTGTGTACTTGCAGCGCTGCCACTGACTGTTTCTTTCCCAAGAATTGAGAGACAGTCTGTAAGGCAGTTGCTTTATCTATACAGGATAACCACACCAGTAACATTGTTAAGCACAATTAGACCAGTTTTTCATGGATCCCTGTATTGCAAAGACCTTTTTTAAGGCCCGGTTCACACCACTGAAATGCAGTCCAGATGCGTTCTGAAAGCGTTGATGCATGTGTGTTTTTGATGCATTTTTGATGCATTCCAGTTCATCCCCCCCCCTCTCTTTTTCTTCAATTTAAATAAAGACGTGCGCTTTTAGTACGTTCTGGTGCATTTTTGATGTGGTTTACCTCGTTCCAGTACAGTTCTGTGCAGGAAAAATACACCCTTTTCTGCTTTTTTTTCCTGCAACCAGAGTGCACTGGAACTGCAAGCACTGACATGAACTATTACATTGACAACATTATAACCTACTTTCTGTGCTTTCTGGATGCAGAAGAAAAGCACACTGAAGCACATGTAGTGTGAACTGGCCCTTAGAGCTGAACCGACTTTCCCTGTAGTTTAACCACATCTTGGAGTAAACCCCAATCCACTTGTATTCCAGTGATTCTCTTATCATGGAATCATTTACTTGTTTCTTTCAAATTTACTACCTTTTCATTTTTTTATGTTTTAGGCTACTTTGACCTCCATTTTTACATAATACTTCATATTTCATAGTTTTCACATTGGGGTGTTATCAGTGAAGTTACTTGAGAAGCCATATGAAAAAATGAATGAGCGCAGCAAAGAACAAAGCCAGGAATTTTTCTTAATATGCTCCTTAGAGTATGAGTGTGCATGTTTTATACAGTGTATCAGGTGGTAACAAGCTACTGAAGGATATTTTTAATACCTAATTATCATCTAATTTCAAATGCCCTCTTAACCATACTTTTCTCTTTTGTCTGAAATATGAGGGCTCCCACAAGATGAACAAATTACTGACAACATTATGAACTGAAAAAGTTAATATGCCTAGCTCAGATTTCAGCAGAGTCAAAATAGACAGGTAACTTAATGTTAACCCGTTTATGCCCCAGTATCCTATATGTGTAGCAGCAAAAAGCAGAGCTTTAATGCCCATACACCACACACATGCATAATTGAGCGGGCAATATTTGGGTGCTAGGATCACACTGCTGGGACCAGCTTCTGATTATGGGTCCACTGTGACAGCTAATAGCGGTGGTCACATGATTGTCGATCCTTCCTGAGTGCTAGAAAAGTGTTCAAGGAGATGCCAGGGCGGGCAGGAACGAGTTAAGTAAACACAACAATAGTAAACATAATAATATACCTTATATGACAGTTAGGTCACTACAGAATCTCCAATCATACTGTTGTATACAGGTTGCTGGCTACTGTGGGATACATATACCCCTTATCCTCCATCGGCTTTTGAGGGTCTAACTATCTAAGTCTGAAACTTCTGAAAAAACTTCAGAAAAAATCTATATAACAAAAAGTAATTTATAAATAGATTTGTAAGGATGCCCTGTCACAAGGACATAGAATGTTATCAAATATATCATGTTAGCAAATCAACTACCTATTTCCATAAATTATCCCTGCTATAAATAACTGGCTCTGTGCAGCCCATCCCATTTTACAGTGAACTGTTTGTCCGGAGTATGCCCGAATAAGTACAACTACTGTATGAGTATTTGCATTTATAACATGGGGTAAGAAGGTGCTTGTCTATTGTCTAGTCAATTCCAGCTCCAGTTTCCAATTTCTAGTTTTATCTAGGACTAGTACAGTATTCTAAGTACATATTTATTTTTTTGAGCAGGAATTGACTATTATGACTGTAGAGTTCTAAATAAAGAACCCAGAACACTAGATACACAGCTTTGCTCTTCAGTGCAACAAGATCCCATGCAGGATAAGCTCAGCTCTCCTCTGACCCTGTGGACCTTTCCTGTCATATTACTTTCCAGAAGGACTTTCCTCCTAGTGGGCTTATTACAAATCTTAGAGTAATTATCTTATTAGGAACTTATCTACATAATGTTCCTAACTTCTTTTTGCAAGGTTCTTTGTATGGCTGATTTACTGCACTGTTGGCAGTTCTGGATTTTCTCCCTGACAGCTTTGCCTGATGGCAATGGTCCCTTGCAACCTTGTTCAGCCCTGAATTTTGGTTGGCATCCATTAAAGTGGTAGTAAACTCCAGGTTTTTATTTTTACTTAAGGTAAGCTTATAATAAAGCTTACTTGTAGGTTAAATATCTCCTAAGTCTCCATGGTTTAGAAGATTTTAGCTTGGTTGGCAGCCAATGACGTCACCAACGTATGCGCTCTGAAGAAACAACATACATGTGCCATTCCTTCAGACCTTTGTGCAGTAGGTGTGACTCCTGCGCATGATGTCATTGCGGTTTGTCCATTCAAGCGACCACAGCCTGCAAACCCCGAAGGAAGACTAGGTGAAGATGGAATCTTTTGCGGTGGTGACAGTGCCCCGCTGGAGGGCTTTGTTTCAAGGCAAGTCTATCATAACATTTTAGTAGTTTACTACAGCTTTGACATGAATTTACTATATGAGACTGTACTTACGTAGAAATACTACATGATGATCCCCCTTTGTTCTGGAATTGATGGAAAAACAAAGAGGGGTTAAATCTAATGTTAAATGTTTCTCAAAATGTTTCTTTTTACATTAAGCTCTAATAGCCAAAGCTGATGTGACAAACCAATGCTTAGTTCAAAGTGCACTATAAAATGACAATGTTCCATGTAAACCCTGGATGACAAATCAATGTGATGATTCACTGAACATCAGTGGGTGTGAATTTCAGCAACCGAAGAGTTTATGTGCTTAGTAAAGTGCATATCTAATATGAAGCTCTACAAAAAGTTAAAGGAAATAATAGAACATGAATAAAACATTATTCTAAGTGTCTTAGTGGTCTTAAGCACTTATCTTCTGTAATATGTAAAGAAAAGAGTTAGAAAATGAATGCATGGTTATTCTTATGGAAGTGACATTTCAAAGTTACTTATTTTATAGAAATTGGAAGTAGTAACTTCAAACTGTTTACAGAGGACATTTAACAGGACCACATAATAAATATGTTAACAAATAATATGGTCCTATTCTGATGAAGGCGGTGCTCAATCCCTGCCCTTCTTACCAACTCGTGACAAAGGACCAGCCAATCTCACACCGCGCTGTCACTTCTGTAACAATGCCACTCTCAGCTGCACCGTGCACAAAGATTTTCCAGCTCATGGAACCACAATCTAAGTGCCAGCAGCCTGAAAGCAATTGTCACTGGGTTAATTAATAAAACAATTAAGCCTTCAAACTCCAAACTGTCACCAGATAGCTTTGGGACTATCAACCCTTCACAATGTTAGAAAGAACAAATGTGAACAATAAACGTCTGTAACACACACTGTCACCACAGACAAGTATATTCAGAGGATTATTATATACAGTAGCACTCTTCAAGGAACAGGGATTCTTTAGTTTGCAATAAAAGCCTTTGAGATAATTTTACACTTTTCAAAATAGGGTTTATAATTAAAAAGTTCAAACGGTGCAATTCAAATATTTACAGAAAGGGATGTTACAAAGACATAAAAAGAACAATAATGCAACAGAGAAACAAAAGAAAGGAGTTAAGAAGGCAGAATACTTGGTATTAGCTGAGTCCAATTGTCCAAGCAAAAACGTTGCCGTGACTCCCAAGTCCATTAAGATGTTCCTTGGTTGATGTTAAACGAGAGCTCATCTTAACAAGTCCTGTCAGTTCCTTTGCTGTGATATCAAGGGGGTGTGGACAGAGACCAACTGACCATTAATCCGATTTAAGGGATGGGTGCTAGGAGGCCACTACATTTATGATCAATTCCCAAATACAGTTTTACACTAATATTAATAACCTCCAATACATGCAGGTGGTATTCTAGCAACTGGCAAACTAACATTCAGAATTATATTTTGAACTCAGAGATACCAAACACAGTGTACCTTATCACCCAGGAGGCAGGAGACTGCTTTCTCCCCTTTCTTATGTGCTAACATAGTCATGTATGACCTTGATTTGTTCGGTATGATATTCCCCATTCAAATATATACCTAATATTAAGGTGCCCTGTTCCTGTTGAATTCTATGAATTGTATGTGGAATTGTTAAGTTGTGGAATAAACCCTTTTATGGCATGCTCTGCATTCCTAGAGCCTTAATGACCTTACAGGTATTGTGTGACGGCTTGACTGAGTTAATATTGTTTTATGATAGGGCAGAGGACAGTGTTTTCCATGGTTCGTGGAAACAGACATCCTGCCAAGACTAATTAGCTGTTTACAGCCTGGCCAGCTCTGTTTTAATTAAGATAAGAGGTTCTTTTAAAGTTTGTTAAAAGTTACAGCTACAAATTCCAGTTTTCAGGAGGAAGGAGGGGAGGAAGATCATTGCTTATGAAAAACAAAAATGGTTGTTGAGTACAGGTTCCATGACCCTATCGCACGCAATTGTTACATCTATGGCACTGGAGCCAGTGCTAAACAGGTTGCAAGCTGAAGATTGTGCTTGATACCACTGTAAAGGGACAAACATTGCATCATGAAAACAGTAAGGACTCGTTCACCCAAGTGTGGTGACTGGTGTTTTTCTGCACTGGAAGAATGCCAGTCACTGCTAAGGCACATAGAAAACAAATGTTTTCTATGTGCCCTATCCACACTGTAATGCAGCCCAGGGTTGCGTGTAGTGAGTAGCGATAAAATGCAGACATGAATTTCACCGCATAGCAATGCAACATACCATGCTGCTATGTAGTGACAAGAATGAAGTGCCAATTTGTGCATTTCAAATTAAAGTGTCAAAAAAAGGGAACTGGGACTGGTACGAATGTACAACATACATATAAAGTGCTGTGTAAATTAATGGTGCTATATAAGTACCTGAAATGAATACTGTAAATTAGTAAACTGTGTGATGTGAATGCATCTCATGCTGCTTTCTCACTCCAGATGAAATGGACAATTGTCCATACACTTAACTAGTCCCGTATGAACGGGACCTAATGTAGTCAGTTCATTTAGGGTGATTGGTAACTGACATTATTTTCAACTTGTCCTTTTATGGTTACTAAAATATACTATGTTTTTCTAATTGCCCTATTCAGACTTGTACACTCAGTTGCTCTATGCTCAAAAAGTACCATAGATTTCAAAGGATGCTCCTGTAAAAGCTGAAGGCATGCATTTGCGCATGTTTTTGAACCTTAAAAACTCTGCTTCTCTGGAACTGCTGTTGTCCCTTTTCCGAGGCCAGGGAACATAATGTATACACTTATTAATACAAACACTTGCAAAAGCTTGTAAAATGATTGTAACATGCTTCAAAATCACTAAGAATATACTGTTCAGGTGTGAATACAGGCCAAAGATGTATATGATACATCTAGAGGGCTACTGGGTATACTAAAACTCTTAGTTGTCTTTGTGACAGATTAACTGTTATCTTTGATTATTTGGGCTGTGACGTGTCCTTTTGAACAGTGTAGGAGTAGTGGTTACACAAAATCGAGGCCCTACTGAATGTCTTTCCTTTGTCTATTTATAAATCATGCTCGTGTTTTAATAGTATTTTACATTTATAAAATGAAAAAAATTTTATATACTGGCATGCGGCATTTTGAATTCCTTGAGGAGTAGAAATATATCCCCCATTTGGATAGTATTTAAAGTAAATTTTAATCAAATCTAGAAAGATAAATCCTACTTTGCAAAATCAGTACAAGGAGTATATTATTTCTTAGGAGTTCAGGGCCAACATCATCAACTCTACAGTACAGTGCTATTTATAAAACCCAATATTTATTAGTGTCCTTAAAAACATAAAACAATTGCACAGAAATCCATGTATGTGTTATGTAATTAATAATATTATCTGCTAATATTCACATTTTTTTGAAAACAACAATGTAAAGAATATTGAAATATTGAATTTTCAAAGTGAACATGAAGTAATATTAGCATTATACATACTAGATCAATGTTCGTAAGGGCTTTTTCACACAAGTGATTGGGGGGCTGTAACCCCCCAGCCAAGCCACATTTTACTCTAACACTGACCATTCCACATTTAGTTGCAGAGGCAGAAGCTGGAGGTGTACACATGGAGAGCCTTGGCAAGAATCATAAAAGAAAAGAAGACATGAACGAAAGGGCCGGCATGAGAGGGGTTAAAGGTTGGGAGAGGAGAGTCCTTTTAGTTTAGGGGGGAGGTCTAAGTGGTGTTTAAGGAGGGAGCTGGTGGAGCCACAAGGAGTGATCTGACAGTGTGTGGCAGGGGGGCTTCAGTCAGAAGGAAGATTTGACAAGGAAAACTTCACACCAGTTTCTCCTTTCTGATTTTGGCTCCTGGGTCTAAGCATGAGGGATTTGGAGAGCCTTCTTTCCCAGCTTAGGGCTGTTACGGCTGAGAGAGGTACGGACTGGCTGCATTCCTGGGTCTCGGGTCTGCTAGTGGGAGTCGGGCGGGGGGAGTCTGCTTCGGCCCCCCCGCCACCCCACGTGCTCGGAGGTCAAGGCCCCTGGACTGCTTGAGCCCTGATGTGACTCCCCGGGTCCAGCGCTGCCTTAGGTGCCCCTCTCAGAGTGCTTCGAAGGACCCTCTGGGAGTTGCACCGAGGCGTCCATCTGCTGGACCTCCGGAGCAGCCTGGAAGAAATTCTTTGCCTCGGCAGTACCCCAGGGGAAGGTGTGCAGTGGTTCCTTCTGCCTCACCCCCTCCCTCTACTTCTTCCTTTCGTGACCGGAGTCCGGCCACCCCCTCTTCCCCTGGGTGATGGGCTCAGCACAGGAGTGCAGTGTTGGGGGATGCAGGCCACTTTCCGGGAGTGGGTGGCATCTTTAGTGTCTCCTTCCATCTGGACCTGGAGGTCCGCTCCAGCAAGTTGCAGGTGGCTGGTAGCAGGAGGCAGAGAGCTGGATCGGCAGCGGTGGTCTGGTTTGCAGGAGGAGTGGCTTCTGTGCGCCTTTCCGGTGCCCAGAGGGCCCTGCATGGAGTGGGCGGGACATCTGTCATTTTGAAGGGAATGGGGCTGCTCTCCAACTGTCCTGTAACTGCATGCAATGCTGACAGTTGTAGCATGCTAGTGCAGGATTCAAGGTTAAAGCAGGCAGTGAGGAGGCAGTATAAAGCCTTCTCACTGCCTCTCAAATGCTCTGAACATAGATAACTCTTCACAGAGCAAAGCTAGTACAAAGGAGTCCTAAAACATTTAGATGTTTATAATATATATGGTAGATTAGAAGTCCAACTGCAGCAGTGTAAATTTGGTACTTTGTTCAGGCAACATAGGACATGATCTGCTTTAGACAAACTAATTAAAATATCCAGTAGCTAAAACATATCTTCCATTCACAGCAAAAAAAGTTAATAGTTCTTTAAATATGTATTATTCATCAGGATGAAGCAAAATAAAGCAAAAAACTGTTTATAGAATGCTACTGTCCTTGGTATAAATCTAGTATGTTGAGATGTTTTCAGCATAGCAAATTTCCCCCAGAAATAGAGCTGCCTAACTCATGTGTAACATAATCAGGAGAAACCAAAGAAATCGATTTACTGTGCCTCATGCTAATCATAGCAGAACTCAGCAGTCTTTGATTTCTCAGTTCTCAATGTAGAGCCAGCAGGGAACAGCTGCAGCTCAGATCGGTGCTGCAGCAATCTAGGTGAATATATGTTTATTTTACATTTCCTTTCTCTTTTAAGCTTATTTACTAGGTCATATTTTGACAGGGAGAAACCAGACAGCTTTTATTGAGGCCATAAACATTATAGTGTAAGTATTCCACAGAAAAAGCCATCTAAACATTGTACTGACTCCATACACAATATTTAAGCATTTTTACCAAGTCACATTTTTACAGGGAGGCACCAAGCAGTTTTTAATGAAGACATCAACATTAGAGTGTAATTTTTTCACAAAAATATTGTACTCACTCAATGTACAATACTAGATTCATTTTACTAGGCAGGATTTTAACATTATATTAACAGGAGACACCAAGCAACTTTAATGAAGACATCAACATTGTAGTGTAACATTGTAGTGTAATTATTTCATAGAAAAAAGCCAACAAAATATTGTACTGGCTTCATGCACAGTAATTAACCTCCCTGGCGGTATGATTATTTCAGATTTTTGGTGCTGAAAGCGGTACCATTTTTTTGCATGGAAATATGTATTTTTTTTATTGTAGGCTGTAATTTTTAGGAAAAACTCACTGAAATCTGTCCGAACAAGAGTCTAGTAAACATCCCGGGTATGATAAAATTTGAAACACAAAATCATAAATTATAATTTAATAAATAATCATAAAAATAATATAAAAATAATAAAAAATTTAATTCAATAATATAATCAAACCAAAAACACTGAAATGTGAAATAGAGCGCCAAGTTCGCACATTGCTGAGCTCAGTCGCAAAATCGTTTTCAGTTTCTGATGACGAATTTCCCCCACGAATCATTATCACTCAATTCTGTAAGTGGTTCTGATTTACTATCGCTGTTCTCTAGCTGATCTAAACCGCTTTTGACCTAAAGGGACACTTTTTGGACGCCATGGACATTTCTCAGTTTCCAGGCAGAAAGAACAGACAAAATGCAGGCAGGGCGCAGGACAAAGCACTAGGGACAATATGTATGTGAAATAGGTTGAGACAGCAATGTTTTACTGTGTAAAATGAAAAAAAAAAAAAATGACATTTTTTAAAATTTTTAAATTTCCCGCCGCCGGCAGCGGCGGCGCCCGTACGTCCCGACGTCACATGGACAGGACACAGAAGCCGGATGCCAGCATCGGCCGGAGGAGATGGCCGGGGACGCTGCAGGGGACACATCGTGGGAGCGCAGGGTAAGGTAAGTGAAGAACACATGCCGGAGCAGCGCCGCATGGTATTCCCGAGTGTAGCTCGGGGTTACCGCTTTTGGTACTGAAATGTTACCCCGAGCTACACTCGGGAATACCGCCAGGGAGGTTAAGCACTTGGCAAACCAAAAGTGACGTTTTGCCGAAACTGGAAATAGCAGCTGAAACGCATTGCCATGCTGCTCTTTTGGTCCCACAGGTTGGTGTGCTAAGTGTCATTTTGGATCTGCTTTATCATGTTTCATTGGAGTACTTTGTCCTTTTGGCTTCATATTAACATTGCAATGCATAGTTTTTAAGACATACACATGTGGCAGAGCAATGATGCACTGGCCATGTTATAATATAATATGGTATGATATACATGTTTTTGTCCACACTGAGTGTTTTTTGAATGTCTAATGTTTTCGGTTAGGGTGAAAACATTTTTTTTATGGAATCTATCACTATACTAGCTTTTTATGTGCAGAATGGTGAAATAATATTATTATTATACAGTTTGCTCAGCGCTTCAAAATACAGCTTAAAGGTACTCATGTACACTATGTACATATGCACAGTTATGGTTAGTATTTAATGTTACTTATACCCGGTTTGTAGTCACATGTATGTCATTATACCACCCACCTGTGAGTGAGAGGGGCTTGGGCATCATTAGGCTTGACCCAAAGGGTATTAAATAGCAGATTATGCAGGACTAAAATTTGGCTTTGAGGATGAGGGGAGTGTTTTCCTGTGGTTGGGACTCATGCAGTGCACAAGGCCAATGTCAGACACTGAGGATATTGATGGGCTTGAGATTTTATGCTGTTTGTGAGTATAAATCTGTTTTATTATTTCAACAAAAGCAATCACAAAAGAAAGGCACAAGGCTGGTGCGCATTTCTGTTGTTTTTCTAGTGTGGAGTTATTTTCACACACGACCTTGCCTGATGGAGTAGGGTCAAGTCACCTGTCAGTCTGCTATAAAGAGTTTGATTTCCTGTGCTTATTGAAAAAAGGGGAGGGACCTTCTCACTTGTTTAAGTCAGCTGCAGAACATCAAACTATGATCCTCAGGGATAATAGTAAAGGAATGGAAAAAAGAAAGAAAAGGTTCAGCGCTCTAATAACAAAATTATGACTATAGATTAAACCATCAAATGTAATATATGTAATTTGTGAAATCTAATACACTGACTCTGTCACACAGTGAAATAAAAAAAAATTAAATAAAACATATAAAATAAATGTACACAAGAACTTGATACTAGTTCTTCTGCTTTAAAGTCATGTGCAAATACTAACTAGTAAAGTGCTAGTAACGTGTCTAAATTTCAATTAGGGTCCATATAGAGTCTCCCTTATATTGTAAAGCGCTGCGCAAACTGTTGGCGCTATATAAATCCTGTATTATAATAATAATAATATGACAAATCTTTGTAAAAATTAATCCAGTAAAGTGCCCAAAACAAATAATCCACTGCTTGTAAAGATATGGTGCTTATTTTCCTTTTTAGCGCTACTCCACACTCCCCATTCTCTGAATTAAGATAAAACACATTTTAGGTACAGCTCCCCAAAATACTTACCTGAGCCCAATCTCAATCTGGACATATTCTCTCGCTCCATCCTCAATGAACTTAGTGACAGCAGCAACAGCCATTGGCTCCTGCTGCTGTCAATAAAATCCAGTGACAAGGGAGTCAAGCACAGTGACAAGACGCACTGTGTGTGTCAAAAGATGAACAAGTGCACCCCTAGCAGGCGGTTTGCTAGGTGGACAATCAAAAGGCAGGAGGAGAAAGGAGCACTGGTGGGGGAACTCAGAAGAGGAGGATCAGGGCTGCTCTGTGCAAAACCAGGTAAGTATAACATGCTACATTAATAAGAAGGCATTAGAATGCCTTTTGCTGCTTTCCCAGCTCCAGGTAGCCTCCTCTCCTTCCCTCAGATCACACAGCTCCTTTTTTTTACCAGTAACCTCGATATTCCTCCAACTCTACCATTACAGAACAAAAGCCAAAGGAATCCACAATAGTGTAATACTGTTCAAATATGTTCAAATTAAAAACAAGAAGATGCAAAGACATTTACAGGTGCCATTTTGCAGTTTACAATTCGCCTCTCTAAAACTCAGATACAGCACTTCCAATACTTTGATGAAAATGCACTCCAGTTACCGGAAGTGACGTCATAGATGAGAGGCCCATTCAACACTTTGCGTTCTCACTGGACGTTGTTGGGCACCATGGCATTTCAAGCCATGCATATATAGTTTCAGTGGTTCCTGAAGAAATCTATATGAAGACATTCCTGTGCCATCAATTACAGTCTAAATTCACCTGGAGACCTGAGGATACTTTGCAAATCATACAGTTGTGGCCAAAATTATTCAACCCCCAATGCTGTAAAGGGGTTTAGGGACTATAGTGTACATTTGGAATTGTATTCAGAATCAAATCCTACAAGGACGTTGTAACTACCCAAATGCAACTAAAATGACATCAATTGTTTATGTAATACAGTAGTAAATGGTTCTTATGTGGTTTCTTCATTGCCACAATTATTCAACCCCTTAAAGACTACCACTCTGAAGAACAGAGGTTCATACAGGTGCTTTCCATCAGGTATTGAAAACACCTGTGGATGTCACCGAGCAGCAATCAAGCATAATAAGCACCAATTAGGCAGCTTTAAAATGACTGTGATACTCAGCTCCTTCTAGACATTTACTGGTGTGGTTACAAACATGGTGAAGGCAAGAGAATGGTCCAGGAAGACAAGAGAAGAGGTGATTTCTCTTCACAGGAAGGGCAATGGCTATAAGAAGATTGCAAAGATGTTAAACATACCAAGAGACACCTTAGGAAGCATCATTCGCAAATTCAAGGCAAAGGGCACTGTTGAAACGCTACCTGGTCGTGGCAGAAAGAAGATGCTGACTTCGACTGCTGTGCGCTACCTGAAGCGTAGAGTGGAGAGAAGTCCCCGTGTGACTGCTGAGGAACTGAGAAAAGATTTGTCAGATGTGGGTACAGAAGTTTCAGCCCAGACAATAAGACGCACACTGCGTAATGAAGGCCTCCGTGCCAGAACTCCCAGGCGTACCCCCTTGCTGTCTCCAAAGAATAAGAAGAGTCGACTGCAGTATGCCAAAAGCCATGTGGACAAACCACAAAAGTTGTGGGATAGTGTTCTGTGGACTGATGAAACAAAATTAGAACTGTTTGGGCCCATGGATCAACGCTATGTTTGGAGGAGGAAGAACAAGGCCTATGATGAAAAGAACACCTTGCCTACTGTGAAGCATGGTGGAGGGTCAATCATGCTTTGGGGCTGTTTTGCTTCTGCAGGTACAGGGAAGCTTCAGCGTGTGCAAGGTACCATGAATTCTCTTCAGTACCAGGAGATATTGGATGGAAACGTGATGCAGTCCGTCACACACCTGAGGCTTGGGAGACGTTGGACCTTTCAACAGGACAATGATCCCAAGCATACCTCCAAGTCCACTAGAGCATGGTTGCAGAGGAAAGGCTGGAACATTTTGGAGTGGCCATCGCAGTCACCAGACTTAAATCCGATTGAGAACCTCTGGTGGGACTTAAAGAAAGCAGTTGCAGTGCGCAAGCCTAAGAATGTGACTGAACTGGAGGCCTTTGCCCATGAAGAATGGGCGAAGATACCCGTAGATCGCTGCAAGACACTTGTGTCAAGCTATGCTTCACGTTTAAAAGCTGTTATAACTGTAAAAGGATGCTGTACTAAGTACTAAGATTGAATGTCACTTGGGGGTTGAATAAAACTGATAATGCTGTGAGCACAGAAAAGACATTTGTGGTTATTTCATTATAACTGTTATGTTATATTTGTCTGACCTACAAGTGCCTCTTTAATGTAAATGTAAGCAAGATGACTGAATGATCAAAAGCAATGTCAAACTGGCCAAAACACTCAATTTCAGTGGGGGTTGAATAATTTTGGCCACAACTGTATATGCTGTCTCGGTGGTCCCTCTGGAATTTTGTGTGTGGATAGTCCTGTACCATTTATTACAGACTAAATCCACCTGGAGAACTAAGGATTCTGTGTAAATCATATATATGCTGTCTCGCTGGTCCCTGTCCATACATTCCTTTCTCTCACAGATTACAGGCTAAATCCACCTTGAGACTTCCTCCAGATTTGGAGTGCTCAAATGTCATGGATAACATCTATACCATGGGTAGGAAACCTTAAAGAGGTGGAGATCTACCTGAACAACATGAGAGAAGTCAAAGATTACGGGGCAAAATATTGCCTCCTCACACCTAATTTAAACCTCTAATCGGAGTACTACCGTGTTACAATCACGTGCATTGCACAGCAATTATGAGTTTAAATCAGGTGGTGAGGAGGCAACATATTGCCTCACCACCTGTCAAATGCACTGGGATCGCTTTGCAGAGGAGCATCTGTGCCTACTGCACCTGTGAATGAGCCCTTAGTTGTAATCGGCAGCAGCACTCTAAGGGCTTGTTCACATGTAAAGTTGGGGGGTGGTAAAACCCTGCAACTGAATCAAGGCTTTACCACCCCCTAATTCCTACCCCCTTTAGCTGCTGAGGCAGCAGCCAAAGGTGTACATATGCTGCAGCAGGAATTACACCCCCTGTTGCTTTTGGTGGGTGCTACCGCCTGTCAACTGAGACCCATTCAAGTAAATGGGCCACTCTTCAAGGGCCCTGCAACTGCATGCCTCTGCAGGGTCCAAGGGCTTAAAGCAGGTGGTGAGAAAGCAACAAACCACTGCCTGTTTAACCCTTTTTTTTTTGTTGTTGTACTACACAAGGTTACAGGGCAATTGCAGAGCAGCCTCATTAATTGAATGAGTCATGTTTTGGCTGGTGCTACACCCACCAACCATGACAGGGCATAGAAGCCAGCACTACAGAGGAGACATCAACTTATGCAAGTAGTTCCTCTGTATTGCACTCTGTTTGATGCTCTGGAATGGTGTGTCAGCAAGCCCAGACTGAGATCTACCAATCACCTGGCCAATATCTACTGGTTGCTGACCCCCGATCTATACAGTGCCTAGAGATTGGCAATATCACTACAACCTGCTGGCTTCAGTTATGGAGGCAACTACTATGCCTGGAAGATTCTTCCAGTTAACAGTCCAATCTGTGATCCCACATGTTTACTTCTGTGGATTGTTCCATCTATCCAAGAGTGCATAAAGCAATTGATGTGTCCTCCTTGGATGTAACCTGGAGGATCTATAATCATAATATCTTTATGAATGAAGTGGATGACCTAGTATGTTTTTGATTCATAATTCTACAGTTGTTTTATTCACTCTAGGATCTAGCATTCTATTTATATAAGTATTCAAGGGACTATTGTTACTTTGAGAGAATGCCACCACTATTTCTACATGATCATTACAACCTTGCTTACTCAATATGCTTATTATGAGTGAGTATATACATATATCTATAATATAGGATGTATTTGCATATTTTTTCACTAAAATGATTATCTTAAAGGGAATTTTGTTTTTAATAGTCATACCTTGTTTTGTGTCTTTAAAAATTGCAATAAAACTTGTTTGTTAAGAAATTGGTTGCATAAAAATCATATTTATATATTTAGTTTTTTTATTTCCTTTTTATATATTTGAACTTCCATGGCAGCCTTACAAAGAAGATATTTTTATAGGAGAGGTTTCTGGTAACCAAATGTCTGGTACATTTACTTGTTTACATGCTTAATATGCTGCAAGCAGAAGCTGCAAAATATTACAGAGCTATTACAGAGCTGTTGGCAGAAGATATGTTGAAAATGGCCCATCCTGCTCAGCTATGTGATAGCAATGAACTGCACCCATGGGAGAGTGCCATCCAATGTAATGGGACACCTGATCCCTCCACTCTTCTGCAAACTGCCCCTGCCTCTGGAAGAAATCTTACCTCACTTCCCCCCCACTATGCTCTCAGGCACCCAGGTAGGATCTGCTACTTCATCCCCTTACCCTCCTCAGTGCACAAGCTCTGGCAGTAAGTTTCAGCTATAGTGTGTCTGTTTGCCTGAGAGGTGGAGGATAAGGAAGGCTTGGGCAGCCACTCCATAACCTCCTCGCTGTGTATTTGCTGTACAGAATGCCCACTACCACAAAGGCAGACATGCCTTACCTCTCTAAGGTGTGGTGTGACCATTTCTTTGTCCCTACAAGCTGGGCGTGAAGAACCAATGCCTTTCCTTTTAGGACTCCCTGACATGATGAATGGGGCATGTGGAGTTTAATGCACTTAAACAATATGGCAAGTTTGTTTGTTGAATTAATTTCAGAAGAAAAAAAAACCTTCTCTGCTCTCCACCAAGCCCCCCACCACCACTATCAGCACTTACCTGAACCCAATCTCGATTCAGCGATGTACAAGAGAGCAGTAGCTCTCTCAGCTCTCTCTCTCTGAATAGTCTGTAAAACGGCTCCTTCTGCTGTCATTACTACCAAGAGAGGTGAGGCGGGGGCAGGGCCAAGCCAGGTTCTGTGTGTGAATGGACACACACAGCAGGGCTTGGGAGCAAACCCACACAAGTGCCCCCATAGCAAGCAGTTTGCTGTGGGGGCACTGGGCAGGTGGGAGGAGCCATGAGCTACAGTGGGAGACCCCAGAAGAGGAGGATTGAGACTGCTCTGTGCAAAATAATTGAACAGAGCAAGTATGACATGTTTATTATTTAAAAAAATAATAATTCAGGGTTTACAGTCACTTTAATCTCTTTCAATGCTGCAGGCCTGAAGCATGCATTACTGGGCTCGTTTTTTTCCAGATACATAGATATTGATAATGCTTAAAACAAGGGAATTATCAATTTCCACTCCTAAATATTTGCAGGCATGTTTGTCTGATCTGCAGAGATTAACAAAATTCAGGAGTCCAAACAAACATGACTCATCAATTACTTGATTCTGTACAGGCTGGGCACATCTTCATGCACGTAATCAAGTGAATCAAGATATTTGTATTTTGCAAATCTATTGAATCACAACTAATATGTGTGACCTAGGAAACTTGAGTTGGTAAAGGGAAGAATTCAAAACCAGCATTGTAAGTGGTATGAATATTTTAGAGATTTAAGAACACATACATAGTATTTTAAGTTGACAAACCTTCCCAGTATTGCGTTATTTTACAAGTGTTTTGTGATTTAATGTGTTAAAGCAGGGCTTGACCCAAGGTATCTTGGTGCCTGAGCTTCCACCAGCCCACTCACTGCCAGCACATGCATTCAGAGATTAAGATGGATGCTTATTGAAGTCGCTCCACTCGTCACGGGCTTCAAACCAGGCTGCCATCAGCGCTCCAGCCACCCGTTCACTATCAGATCAGCACACCGTGTGGTCACCCCGCTCCTTGCAAGATGGTGGAAGGTTCCCTCCACAAGAGATAGCGGCTCCCCTAAATTAGCCCCTAACGTTGAAGACATCCAAGACCTCTTCCCCGACAATCCTCTCCCTGATGACCGATCCCTGGATGTATCTCTCCTTTCCCAGCTTTGTGAAGTGATGCGAGAGGAGCTGGCCCAAGTATCAGCCACCATTACTGCTGAGTTCCAGTGGGAACTCAGAGTTTGGACATCGTGCTACCTCCCTGGAGGTCCATATGAATGTCAATACTACAGTCCTGAAGGAACACAAGCAAGACCAGGAGGAGGCTCAGCGTGAATTGGAAGTCCTGAAAGACTAGCTAGAAGACATGTAAAATAGGTCCAGGAGAAGCAACCTGTGTACCTCCCAGAGACAGTAGTTGAACGCAGGGTACTGTATAGGCCCTGTTCCAAGAATTAGTAGCTAATCTTCCCTTCTATAGCTCTAAAAAATGCCTTCAACAGGCAGTTAGGCTCTCACTGTCCCTTCAATTTCAGTGGCCCTATTTGATGGCGCTACAGTCAGCTGGCAAAAAAAAAAAAGAAAGGCTCCCCCACACTCCCTTCTTCTTCGGGACAAGTTATTCCATGTGCACCGTGTCCCACCCCTCCTCCTTCCCACCAGTCTCTGCGTGTGGTGCTGGAGACAAGTAGGAAGGAAAGCAGAGTCCAGCCCACACAGCATGTCACACACCATAACATATACACATCAAAAACCTCAGCCCCAACAACCTCAAGTGTCAAATCCCCACACCCTGAAAGCCCCAAAGGGACACGCATCCCCTGAAACCACCCAGTGAGAAAGCCTTCACACCCAGCAACATGCCCAGCTCCAGTCCCTTCCATGTGCAAATTCAAGATCTGCCATTTTTTTCATTGGAAAAAAACCCTGGCTCCTGACTTCTTTGGCTGGCTCCTACATTCAAAGGAAATTTATCAAGCCCTGTTTTAAAGTACTCCTACATCAAAGAAATAAAAATGTATATATCAACAAACATAAAAAAAATACTGGTTGATCCCATCAGTAATTTAGTTATGTGGACTAAAGTTACATAGTTGGTAAGGTTGAATAAAGACACCAGTACACAAAGTTCAATCTGAGAATGAATGCGTGTGCACGTGTGTGTGCTTATTTCACTGTCATTTAAAAAATTAATTGGCATGTTGATAGGATAGGGGGAGTAACCAGGGTAAACAAAATATAAGAATTTTAAACTTAAAAAAAAATCCAGGCCAAGTGCATTTGTTGGATCCTACATTCTTTCCTATTGCTGTTGAGTAAAATGCAAAAAGAAATTTCAAGTAATTAACCTTATTAATAGTTCCCCAAAGTCCAGTACCATGGCCTCTAGCAGTGGTTAATAAAAGGTATAATATTATAATACTTAATCACATTTGTATATTTAATCATTGTTAATTCCAATTTAAAAGTCTAATATTTCTGTTTATGCCACATTTAATGGATTATTTTTTTAACCAAACCAAAAACTGTAGCTGCTGACTTTTAATAAACACACACTTACCTGTCCCAGGGTAAAAATATATATGGAGGAGAGCCCCCATCAAAAAGAAGGTACTCATGTGACCCAGGTAGTTTTAACGATACAAAAAACCTTTATTGATTCACATATAACACATATGCACAAACATGTCCAAATATGTAAAATAGTCTCCTCCCATCACCACTAAAATATGACAATGTTGTCACTTAAAACTAGGAAAGCCCGGGTAAGATGTAAAATTGTAAGATGTCAATCCCCAAAATGTTATATCACAAGGCTCACATATGACCCGGTTAAGGAGATGTGTGGGGGCCGAGCACAGACATAGCAAATAGGGGAATAACTAATCCTAAAGAGGTGAAATCATGCATAAAAATTAATGTTAGTGTCAATCGAGATTATATAATTCTCTAACATGCATATATTTGCAGAAATTCACCACTTCAGTTAGGAACTTAAAAACCTAAAAGTCCTATTACCCTCATAAAAGTTGTGCTGTGAGTTATTTCAGAGGGACAAGATCCTGACTTGGAATCAATACCCTCCTCCATTCAAGAAACTCTTTGCACATAATAAATGTTCATTTACTTTAACTGGTCGTTGTTTTTAGGAGAAGACCCCACAAAGGAAGTTGTAGAAAAAAACATTCTGAGGCTGGTTATAGCACAGGGTAATCCAGAGAAGAAGAAATAAGTGTCAATTTAACTTTAATATCGTATCAAACAAAATTGTGATATTGTTAAAACGGAGTTTCAGCCATTTTAGTGTTTATCAAAAACAAAAACTGTAGCTGCTGACTTTTAATAAACTCACTTTTACCTGTTCCAAGGTCCAGCGATGTACTTGCCCGAACCATCCCTTCTCCCCTTCTCTTCTCCACGGCCCCGGCATCTCAACTGTGGGCACCAGACTGTGACAGCTTGCGGCTTCACAGCCTGGTGCCCACTGCACATACACAAGTGGTGCAGCGCCTCCTAATTGCTCAGGCAGTCTCCTGGGACCGAGACTGTAGGAGGGAGAAGGTGGCCGAACTTCCAGCTCACTTTGCCGCGGTCGAACCGAGCCGGATGTGGGAGTGGGCATCTATCAAAAACAGGTATCCCCCCAAAAAGGTGCCAAATATGGCAGTGGAGGGGAGGTGGAGGCAAATAAGCGGAGCTTACGCTTTTGAGTGACACTCTGCTTTAAGTACAATGTTGAAAAAGACTCTCAAAGGGTGTATAAATATTTCTAGGTATAAAATATGATATATGAAAATACGTAATCCGGATGAAATAGCATATTATCTTAAAAGGACCCATTAAGCTTACTATAGTTATGTTTGTTCATTCGGAATCAGAATTGTTAGAAAGCTATGTGTATGATACCACAGCCATACTTGAATAAGTAGTTGAAGTATGCACATTATTTTTAATATATATATATATATATATATATATATATATATATATATATATACATATACACTGTATAGTATATATATATATATTTATTATATATATATATATATAAAATGTATTTATTTCCATATAAAAGAACATCTGGGTAGCAGTGACCATAGCATGATTTCATTCATTGTTAGCTGTAAAGAGCGTGCACATACGGCAAAAATAAAAACATTCAATTTCAAGAGAGCTAATTTTCCAAGGCTGAGAGCTGCTCTCCAAGACTTAGACTGGGAGGATTATTGGCATCGATGAACACAACCCAGAAATGGGAGTTCTTCAAAAAGATTGTATGTGAACACACTGCAAAATATATTCCCATGGACAACAAGTTTAAAAGGCTAAAAATCAAACCTATGTGGCTTACAGTCAAAGTTAAAAAAACTATAGAAAATAATACAAGAGCTTTTATTAAATACAAAAATGAAGGAACGCTATCATCGTTTAAATATTACAAAGAATATAACAGAATATGCAAAATGGAAATAAAGGCCGCAAAAACTTAAAAAGAACGACAGGTTGCAAAAGATAGCAGGACCAACTCCCAAAAATTCTTCAAATATATTAATAGTAAAAAGGTCCGGTCTGAGCATGTAGGTCCTTTACAAAATAATCTAGAGTGGGTGACTGGGGACAAAGAGAAGGCAAATTCATTTAATACCTTCTTCAGCTCTGTGTATACAAAGGAGCATGGGAAGCTCTTGTCCAATGGGCATGGTATTGACACAGATCAAGATGATCCACATTGGCTCACAATTGATATGATCCAAAAATATTTAGACAGTATAAAGGTGAATAAAGCACCTGGACCAGATAGCATACACCCATGGGTCCTTAAAGAATTGAGCTCTGTCATTTCAAAGCCATTGTTCCTAATTTTAGGGACTCTTTAATGACTGGCATAGTACCACTGGATTGGCATAAGGCCAATGTGGTGCCAATATTTAAAAAGGGGTCAAAATCTTTACCAAGTAATTATAGACCTGTTAGTTTAACGTCTATAGTTGGGAAGATACTGGAGAGTTTAATAAAAGACCACATAGATGAGTTCTTGCTGGAAAAAATATTTTAAGCAACAGATAGCATGGATTCCTGAAAGACAGACAGTTGTCAAACAAATCTGATTTCATTTTATATCTTTTGCAAAACCTTGGACAGAGGGGTGGCAGTGGATGTGGTATACTTGGATTTTGCAAAAGCGTTTGACACAGATCCCCACACACGGCTAATGTGTAAGGTAAAGTCTACAGGCTTGGAAAAATCCGTATGTAAATCCGTATAGAAAACTGGCTAAAAGATCATATTCAGAGAGTAGTGGTTAATGATTCATTCTCTGAATGGTCTAGGGTTGTCAGTGGTATACCCCAAGGTTCAGTGTTGAGACACTTACTTTTTAATATATTTATAAATGATATAGGGTCTGAGATTAAAAATCCCATTTCAGTCTTTGCAGATGACACCAAGCTGTGCAGTGGAATAACGTCGTTACAGGACATCTTCAATTTACAAGCCGACATCAATGCACTGTTTAATTGGGCAACTAAGTGACAAATGAGGTTTAATGTTGATAAATGTAAGGTTATGCACTTGGGGGCTAAGAATATGCATGCATCATACATACTAGGGGGAGTACAACGGCGAGAATCAATGATGGAGAAGGATATGGAATTTCTGGTAGATCACAAGTTTAATAATGGCATGCAATGCCAAGCTGTGGTTTCTAAAGCGAGCAAAATCCTCTCTTGTATTAAAAGAGGTATAGACTCCAGAGAGAGAGCTATCATATTACCCCTGTACAAATCATTAGTAAGAGCTCATCTGGAATATGCAGTTCAGTTTTGGGCACCAATTCACAACATTGGGGAACTGGAGAAAGTACAGAGAAGGGCAACCAAACTGAGCTATGAGGAAAGATTAGAGGAACTGAATTTATTCTCTCTTGAGAAGAGGAGATTAAGGGGGGATATGATCAACGTGTATAAATACATCAGTGGTTCATATAGTGAACTCGGTGTAGAGCTATTCACCCTGAGGTCATCACAAAGGACAAGGGGGCACTCTTTACGTCTAGAGGAAAAGAAATTTAATCTCCAAACACGGAAAGGTTTCTTCACATTGAGAGCTGTGAAAATGTGGAATAGATTCCCTCAAGAGTAGGTTCTGGCCAGCTCAGTGGATTGCTTTAAAAAGGCCTGGATTCTTTCTTAGATACACAAAATATAACTGGATACTAACATTCATAGGTTAAGTTGATCCAAGGAATATCCGATTGCCTCTCGGGGGATCAGGAAGGAATTTTTTTCCCAACAGGAGCAAATTGGATCATGTTTTTTGTCTTCCTCTGGATCAACTGTGGGTATAGGATTATAACTTTTTTTTTTCTATGATTGAACTGGATAGACTGTTGTCTTTTTTCAGCCAGACTAACTATGTAACTATGTATCTATGTAGTCCTCCCGCGCTCTAAGTACCTAATCTTTATATAAAGCTGCCAACACCTTACCATATACCAAATGGAATAATGCAAAGTGAAAAATAATTGGTGCTGCGCTAATAATAAATATATATAACATTGTCAAGAAAAATAATATAGTCAAAAAATTAATCCTCACAAAATAAACATACAAAACTAAATCACAAAAAATAAATGTTGAATAGAATACACATGAAAACATCCAAAATAATGGATAACAGTGAAAATACACCCCAAAAATATATATATATAAGGTGTAACCTAGGTACTCCATTAATAATAAATAGGTGACTATGGGTGAAAATCCTTAATAACCATAAATGGTGCCAACATAGATAGTGATAAGATCCGCAAATGGGATCCCAACAAGACAGTGCTAAATATGCACTAAAATAGTGCTGTGGTGTGAAAAAATATGCCATCAGATATACTGTGTGCCAACTAAATTGTGGCTATAGAAAATTGCACGATAAATACAGGGGCATGTCTACTGTGAGGCATACAAGGCGTTTGCCTAGGATGGCAATTTTTAGGGGGGTGGCACCGCCCCCCGGAAGAAGGGACCAATTGAGCAGCGGCGGACAGAGACATGCAGGACTGCCATCAGAGGGGTCGCTCCGGTACTCTTGTAGTGGCAGGAGGATCGATGCAGGGGAGAGCAGTTGCAGAGCGATGCTCGTGTATCTCTCCCTCCAGCAGCTGATGAGCCAGGACCAGGGGACAGCCTGGAGCAAGGAGAGAAGAGGCGGAGTTGAAAGAGCCCAGAGGTGAGCTGTGTTGTGTTCTATAGGATCTCCCTTCTGTCATCCATGCACTGATAGATCGTATGTCAATGCACCCCCCCCCCCCCTTCCTGCTGCCTGGAGATCAGCAGCCCTTGGAGGAGGGGTGGGTAGTTGGATGTGTATGTATCATACTGTGTTGTGTGCAGTCCCATATGAGAGGGGGGGGGGTGAGGGAGAGGGAGGAAGGGAAAAAGAGAGAGGGGGAAGAGAGAGAGGGGGGAAGAGAGAGGGAGATGGGGGGGAGAGGAAGGGAAGAGAGAGAGGGGGGAGAAGGGAGAGAGGGGGGAGAGAGAAAAGGGGAAGAGAGGGGGGGAAGAGAGAGAGAGAGAGAAGAGAGAGAGAGGGAAGAGAGGGGAGGAAGAGAGAGGGAAGAGACAGAGAAAGAGAGAGGGAGGAGAGAGAGGGGGAGAAAGAGAGGGAGGGAAGAAAGAAAAGAGAGAGGTAGAAAGAGAGAGGGGGAGAGAGAGGGAAGAGAGAGGGGGAGAAAGAGAGATAAGAGAGAGAGGGAGGGAAGAGAGAGAGAGATAGAGAGAGGGGGGGAGGGAACAGAGAGAGGGAGGGAAGAGGGAGGGGGGAGAGAGGGAAGAGAGAGAGGGTGAGAAAGAGAGAGCGGGAGAAAGAGGGAGGGAAGAGAGAAGAAAGAGAGAGAGGGAAGAGAGAGGGAAGAGAGGGGGGGAGGGGGGGAGAGAGATAGAGAGGGGGGTAGAGAGAGGGGGGAGGGAGGGGAGAGAGAAGAGAGAGGGAGAAAGAGAGGGAAGAGAGAGAGAGTGAGAGAGGGAGGGAAGAGAGAGAGAGATGGGAGAGAGAGAGAGAGAGTCATATATACGCACACACACTTATTGAACTCTCTCGCTCCCTCATTGGGGGGGGGGTGCAAAATTTTTGTGTTGCCTAGGGCAGCACAAATTCTAAATACACCACTGGATATATACACATTCATAGTGCACATAGTGTAAATCAATAGAATAAAAAATAATCTATAAGAACTGTGAATAGTGAAAAAAAACCACAAGGCTAATATAACGCAACAATTGCTTGAAAAAATGATCAACCAGAATATACAGACCAAAATATAAACTAATAGAATGATTAGAAGTGAACCATATAATAGTGACCCCTAAATGGGGGATAATGTGAAAAAATAGTGAATAAGTGACACTAATACAATGCTGTATATGGTGAAAAAATAAGCGCAAGGCTCATATACCGCAACCCTGTAGCTGGAAAAATTCAGATATAAGAATAAGAGTGAACTTAATATTAGTGACCCCAAAATAAGGGATAAATTAATAGATAAGTGACACAAACATTAATAAGTGACACACAAAAATAATGGATCAAAAAATGTGTTCGCCTAAGAAGAAATTGTACCTCTGAAAGTGATTATAGAGATCAAGTTAAAACAATAGGTGAGCGTTTTATTAGAAAAGGGTATCCACAGGACTCTATCAATTAAGCTATACAGGAGGTAGTCAATATGGACCGTTCTATACTGAAAAATGATAAGAGCCAAAAGGGTAAATGTAAGGATGAACTGTCTATCATTTTAGATTTTAATGTTCATTATAAAAAAAGTTGAGAGTATTTTTAAAACATATTGGCCCCTTTTAAAAGCAGATAACATTTTACCAGATCTATTACCTGCCCATCCAAAATTTTTATACAGACGAGCTCCCACTTTAAGATTAAAACTAGCAAAGAATGTCATTGATCCACCAAAGAAAAAACTAGTTACCTTCTTAGGTTTTTTTCCATGTAAAGGTTTTTTTCCATGTAAAAATTGCTGTGCATGTAAAACCACAAAAAGGTCTAAATAAAAAATGAAATTCGTTTATATCCCATAGTACATGGAACAGAATTCCAAATTAAAGACTTTATATCATGTAGGACAGAGGGAGTAGTATACGGTCTCCAGTGTTTCTGTGGCCTTCAATATGTAGGGAGAACGAAAAGACCATTATGGATAAGGGTACGAGAACACATTCAAAATATCCATAAGGGTTACCCAAAACATTGTGTGTCCGAACATTTTTTATTATACCATAATAAAGATCTATCTTTCCTCCAATTTTGGGGTATAGAGAAGTATAGTAAACATTGGAGAGGTAGTAATGAAATTAAAGTTTTGAGTCAAGCTGAATCCAAGTGGATCTTTTCCATGCAAACGTAGGTCCCAAAAGGCCTAAATGTCGAATTCGATTTAAATTGTTTTATAAATCCAGGAAGATTACCTACAGTGCCATGGACCGGGTTGCCAGTGTGATTTCTATATTGTCAGTAATTGTTAATTGATACAGGTGAGTTTATATACAAATTACAGGAGCATCTTGGAATTTGTAATGCAATTATTTCTTATAATTGTGAGAAGGTGCCAAAAGGTTTGCCCAGTCCATTTTTGGGATTTTGTGTGGAATGTATTAGATTTGTTATTTTGTTTCTCCACTTTTTTGTGTCATACCAATAGAAGCAAAAAAATAAACACGGGATTCCTAAACATTTGTAATTGTGAAGTGGTGCATTATCTGACAGAAATGCATGGGTGCCAATATTTTTGGCCATGACTATATATATATATATATATATTTGGAGAGAGAGCACCTAATGTGTTTATGCATATTATGTTCTAAGTATCAGCTTCACCAGTATCTTTGCAGTTTGCCGAATTTGATTTGAATAGTTCACTTACCCATTATAACTTTCAGCTGCTGCAGCTGGAGGTCATTTATTTAACATATTTGGAAGGGTGGATGTTTGGGGGCCCCCTTACCACTACCGGCAGAAAGTATCAGCAGAAGAGAATCTGCAGCTCAATTTTTTTCATATACAGTGTACAGGACTAATATTTTTTCTGAATGAGCAGCAAGGTGCAATATGTACTCATTGCTCATTCATGTAGGGGGAGGGCCAGACATCTGGGGGTCCCCTTGGGGGCTTCTATGCATGAAGGTAAAATACCTGAGCTCAATCTCGATCCAGCAATGTGCACAAGAGAAGCATCTCTCAAAGGTCTTTTCCTCATTGGCTGGGACACACCAGTGAAAGCCATTGTCTCCCGCTGCTGTCAATCACAGCCAGTGAGAAGGCAGTGGGGGTGGGGCAGAGACGTGCTCTGTGTGTCTTATAGACACACAGAAGTGGCTTGGGAGCAAGCATGCACAAGTACCCCCAGAGCAAGCAAGGGGGAAAGGCCAGGAGCACCATCGGGGGTCCGGAGAAGAGGAGGATCAGGGCTGCTCTGTGCAAAACCACTGCGCAGAGCAGGTAAGTATAGACATGTTTGTCATTAAAAAACATTTGTTGTTAAAAAAAATAATAATATGACCTTTAGTATAACTTTAAATTAAACCTGGAGTTAGGCTTTAATTTAAAAAAAAAACTTACAAAAGGCAATCTCAAAAGATTACGTTTCCCCCTTTGGACTGGAGAAAGATGATGTCAGCGTTTTATCCATCAATGTGGCAGGAAAGTCACACAGAATGATGATTACATTCTTGCAAGACTTTGTTCCACGTATGTGTCATGTAAGTCAGGCATGAGAAGTATGCTCTCAATGAAAACAACAATGTACCATGTCTGATACAGCCACTTGTAGACTCCATCAGAAGCCCTTGTGACTGGGTGACAATACAAGAGCACAACTAGGATACTGGGACAGAGTGTTGTTACCCTATAGGTGGAAGTGCCTGAACAAGGACTTTAATGGTAAGATCATCTGCTATTATTTCAATGAAAGATGATGATTTAAAAAAAAATTTAAAAAGAGAAGTTACAATTACATGTTAAGGTTTATATGAACTTTTAACGGTTGGGTTACATATACTTTTACGCACATAAAAAAGCATTTAAACAAAATAAAAGCATACATTCCCCTGAACTAGTATACATTAAAATACAGGCATTCATCTGTGTTTAACACATGCATATAGGTATAAAGTGGCCATGGGTAATTATCTTATTGAAGAATATTCTAGCACCAGAATTTTATGATGCTTCCTTACATTTATTCCCTAAAGGATAGTGTCTAACCTTAAGCTTTGTAGCAAGACAAAATATTGCATGATTAAAGGTGAATATCTTATATTGCTACAAAGAGATCCCAAGCCAGAGTGAACTGAATGATCAAAGGCATACTGCACTACAGAGCTGGGAAGATAGCTCTAAAAAAGAAATATTCCACCAACATGATTTTACATTCTTGGTCGCCTTTAATAAAAAGAATCAAACTCATACATTAAACTGATCATTTGTTTTCCAGTACTATACTGGAACATAAGCAATGCATACTGCCTAAAGCTCCCTCTACTGATTGCTAAAGTAACAAGGCTTGTCTTTTCAGAGTCTACAAATAAAGCATTTAGTAATGAATGATGAGCTTGCCCTTTTTAAGGGTATGGCTGCATGCTTTAACAAGAAGAGAACAACTGTATTTTTACTGGAGGGACAGTGGAAGAAAATCCACTTTTCAATTAAAAAACAAATGGTTGCCTATACTGTAGCTACCAACCAGATTTTATATTTCATTACTGTAACAGACAACTAATATGTAAAATCCAATCCTGTAATCACAGCAACATAAAGCCTTTTAAGACAATATAGGGTTGATTAAATAATTGCAAATAGGCCGTTTGCTTTGCAAGGGACTTAACATTAGCTTAGTAAATGAAGTCAAGTTCTGCTGACTTCCATCATCTAATCAGGTGCAAGCAAAAATACTCTTATTATTCTTGCAAGTGAATTGTCTTTTTGCCTATAGTAAATCATCCCCTATAGATTCAGCTACCATACTATACTGCACATTGTTGGTAAAGTATACTGTTTTTGCGAAACATGAAAGTCAGTTTGGCATTAAACTGCACAATAACACTAGCAAATGTGCGATCTTCATTTTACAATACCCATCAATATGTTCCTTACATCTCCTCTAAACCCTATTCTCTCTAGCCCAAAACACCCTCATTTGACCCCAGAAACGCTGCTTATTCCATATGGTATTAAAGCAACTTTGTTGCTAAAATAAAAATTATGTAGCCCCTACAAAGAAAAATGGATGAAAATCCAGCAGAATCCAACGCTTTCTGGGATGTAAAAATCTCCTGGTCCTCTGCTGTATGCCGTGGTTCTTCCTATCAATTCCTCCAGAACATAGCTGTGACATATCAGCCAGCGGGTCAAACCAATGAACACAGTGGCGGGACCAGGAATCTGCCCAAGCTTTTTGATTCCAACATGAAGCCAGTGAAACCCAAACTTAGCATTGAACCCTATTGAAGTCTATGGGAGGCAAGTCTAGATATTAAATGTTGCCTATTTTCAAGGCTAATAGGTAAGCTTTTGTTAAAAAGTGCATGGGGGGGATGGTGTTCTGCCATGGGGGAACATGTATAAAATACATAAAAAAAACAAAGCTATCATACAATCAGGAGAGTCTTTCATGTGGCTTGAGGGCAATATCATTGAAGTAGAGTTCTGGGGATGTCAATAAAAAACATTTTAAAAGCAAGTAAGTTTGACTTTTATTTTACTTTTTTCTATATTTGTGTTTTTTGTGGGTATGGGTAAGGGATACTAGGTACTCCTTTACTCATTCCCATCGGTGAGGGCAGATATCTGGTCTCCTCCTTATTATAAAGAGGGTACCCAGATTCCAATAAAACGTCCCCTCCATATTACCTGCACCTCCTTTTTGATGCACTGAAGGTGAGGACGAAGCCCAAACATTGTTCCTCAACACTGGGATAAGAGTACTTCACAAGGGAGAGGCTTTTCTGTTTTTTAGCTCTGGTCTAGAATAGACTTTGATTGTTAGTCAGTGAAATGCTCTTCTGTGTTTGCATCTAAATCCATTTTAAATAATGACCATTCCTCTATAGAAAAATGTATATATATATATATATAATAATATTTGGTTTACAAATGTAAACATAAACACTTATTCGCTTATATTAGGTTTGGTTAAAGCTGAACTCTAAATATACTGTATATAAAAACACCAATAATGCAGTTACACATTTTAAAAAAACAACCTTTGTAAGTATTTTTAAATGGATCTAGTGTAGGTGCATGCATTTTTCTTGAAAACAATCCTGGTAATCCCCTTTACAGTAGCCTATAGACTTGGAGCCAAAACTACATGCCAATCAGGGTACTGTATGCTGCATGCACATGGGTGAACAGATTAATGACCTACACATTCTGCTGCTTCTTCTTCACTACTGTCTAATCAAAGTATAGACTGTCAGTTCTTGACCAACGGTCAAGTAGTTCAATGACCTGATTATGCTGTTTGGCAGAGAAGTATTTACTTATTTTAATTAGAGGTTCCAATGGGATTACACAAAGAAAGAGCCATTCAAAGAAGAATAACCAATGCAAATACTCTAGTTCATATGTTACTCATATGTATACATGTATATTGGCAATAATGCGTTTACCCTCTACATTGCTAAAACTTAGGTGGCCTCAGTGACTGCCAAGGGTCTCTTGAATGGGACTGGACCTTCACTGGGAGGTGGCATGGTGGATGGTAGCAACCGCATATGATTTTATAATACATGTATTTCCCTTCCTGCTCTTTGTTTAATTACTTTGTGAGTAGCATATCCACACGAGTGCTTGTATAATGTAATGAATCAGTATTCTGTATGTATTTTAAATATGATTTTGAATCTGTTGTAGATGTGTTACACTCAACATATTTACATCCCTTAAGAAGGATCTTTATGACTCTGAAACATTGCAGATGAGATTTTGGGTTTACGCTTATCAAGTCTTTATGGTAGAAGATATTGTTACCAACTTGGTGGTTACTACAATGTAATATGTATGGAATAAGCAGCTGAACCATTGCTTCTTTTATACAATTTTATTTGATTGCTATACAATAAAGATTGACATGTAACAGCATGTGCTATTGTTACCTTTAAAGTCCCAAGCAGGAACATTTTTTATTTTTCGTATCACAATTAGGGATGTTGGCAAGCACCAGAGTAGACCCAGTGTGCGTATTAAACAAAAAAAATTGTTGAAGTATAACTAAAGAAAAAACAGTTTTCTTTTTTGTTTATTTTTTTTTGTGCTTTAAATAGAGTAAGGCTAGGTTCACACCTATGCAGTTTGTGTTTGATCCGTTTCTGAAGTGCTTTTTGCAGCGCGTTTTGCATTTTTGCACATCTGGTTTTGACGTGTTTTGCAGGGTTTTTTTCCAACTTGTTGCTGGGCAGATTAAAATGCAAAACACATCAAAAACACATCAACAATGCATCAAAATGTACTACATGCCATTCTGCATTGTCTCCATTGAAGTCTATAGAACCAAAAACGCAACGTTTTGCATTTAAAAAAGTCCCTGATCTTTTAAAAAAACCGCACAGGATGAAAACGCGGAGATGTGAACCTGTCCCATAGGAAATCATGTTAAATGCACTGCTGTGCGTTTCTACAAAACGCAACGTAAAACACATAGGTGTGAACCTAGACTAAGGGTGGGTTTTAACCTCTGTCAGTTTTTTTTCCATTGTGTTCCATTGTGGAGATTTCCCTTCACTTCCTGTTCGATAGCCAAAACAGAAAGTGAAAAGGTAATCCCTCTAAAATGAGGGCATCCTTGGTTGTAACCAGGGTCAATAGAATTAGTGTCCCTTTTGGAACATCGTACCCCTATTACTGTTCTAGTGACAAACCAATCTTTGGGATTTTCTTTTGCTTTCACTTTCAGAGATGATGGTAAACCGTACAAATAGTGAGGGAATCTCCCTCACAGGGCACAGACAGCAATTGAAACCTGAGTGTTCTAATCCCTAAATCACTCTCCACTCTATCCAGAACTAAAAAAAAATGTTTTAGCCTTTAGTTATACTTTAATGTGGACATCACTTGAGAAACTGAATTTTAAAAAATAAATACATTCCAAGGGTGATGTTTCAGAACAGAAAAACAAAATCTCCATGGTGATTACCAAGTTATTTTTCAAATAGTGATGTTCCGCTAATGAAAATCTCTCAAAATAAAGGTTGATAGAATAATACCTGCTGAGGCAAAGCTCTGTCAGCAGTTAATGAAAACAAATCACTAAAAGGATAATTATTAAGTGACATGTAAAATCCAGATGGGATTCAAAGGAACATCCGCTACAAAAAAGTGACCCCTATGAGATAATGCTAAAATTAGTCTGTGAACTTAAATGATTTAAGTTAGTTTTAGTTTTCACTAAAAGAAACTTTAAAAGAAATCTCCAAACTGGGAGGTTGGGATGTATAGAACTGTGGTGAATGAATGTGACATTGGTAAATGCTCTAACCAGAAAAAAATTAATACAAGTATTTTTGGTTAATCTGTATTTATGTTCCGTTACACAGTGCTGAAAATATTTATTTGATCACCTGCAGATCTTGTAAGTTTGCCCATTTACAAAAAAATGAAGGGTCTATAATTGTTATCATAGGTGTATTTTAAATGATAG
The DNA here is from genome assembly GCF_062004578.1 of Staurois parvus. NCBI lineage: Eukaryota > Metazoa > Chordata > Amphibia > Anura > Ranidae > Staurois > Staurois parvus. The sequence goes on from NW_028318230.1 coordinate 2,293,484, forward strand.
AGGCAGAATATCAACCAAAAATCCAGAAACAAAACACGATACCAATGTTATAAATTGAGTTACAGTTCAATATAGACCTTTAATTTCTTTGTAAGTGGGCAAACGAACAAAATCTGCAGGCAATCAAATAATTATTTTCCCCATTGTACATAGCATAGGATGCACAATATTCTGTTTTAGCACACTGATTGTCTTCACTTGAAAATTGTTTTTCATCTATTTGTTCTAATGCAAAGAAAAAATTAACATGCATTGACTCAATTATTGATTTGTATAAAGGTTTCTTATCCTCCAGGCAAATATATTAAAGTAAAATTATAATTTTACCACAATATCACATATGTGATGTCCATACCATTAAGCCTCTGCTCTCTGTCTCTTTGAAACATTGAAAAAGAACTTCATCCTCCCCACCTATTAACTTTTTTCCCCCTTCTTACCTAATGCTGGGTTGTACACAGTTAAGCTACTCACCCACCCAGTGCAGATCCTGCATTATCCTGCTGAGATCCCCTTCTCTGCAGCTGCCACTTGCTTGGGTCCTCTGCCACCATGTTCTCCTGTGCCATCAGCACGGCTCTTCCAGTTTTCTGGATAAAAGAAGACTGAAGAACTGACCCTGCAACAGCAAATCTGGCTGTCCTGAGGCAACACCATGTTGGCAAGAAATGTACAATGTCCACATGCCACATTCTTCGCAGCCAAGCAGGTGCAATCAGAATCACTGGAATGCCCTCCACCTTTATCCTTCGCAACAAGCAGGAAAGAATCTGCAGTGAAGGGAGGGCATGGATCAGGCAAAAGTGATCCCAAGGGGTCACCAGGGCATCCACCTGAAACGCCCGAGGATCCCTGGTCTGGGACACAAAACCTGTTCAGTTTTTTGTTAAATCTGGATGCAAAAATATCCACACCCAGCATACCCCATCGCTGAAACATCTCTGCAAACATCTCTGGATAAAAGTCCATTCTTCCAGATTAAACTACTGATGACTGAGAAAATTCACCTGAAATTTTTCTATATTGAGAAAGTGCTCATAGGAGAGGCCTGGAACATGAAGTTTTATTCAAGACAAGCTCAGGAGCACTTCTTCCTGAGCAGTGTAACTTCCTGCCCCCCTTGATGGTTAATGTATTGCACAGCCATGGCTTTGTCCAACTGAACCCTGATGAGTAGACCCCCAAATGCCACAACTGTGGCATTTTCTGACTGCACACAAAGAAAAGTAGAAAAAGGCGCCACTGAGTGTAGACTCCAAAATGTTTATTCACAATCGGCAACATAAATTGCACTCACATGATAGATGAATGATAACAAGCACATCAGGTAGTTTTGGACCCGGGACTGGTAACATGCCACTGTGCGGATAAACCCTCTATTCTCTACATTCAGGGCTGGCTGCAGATGGACAGGGGACCGGAACAGGAGCTGGAGTTGAGATGGATTGCAGATGGAACACAATGCTGTGCTGGGCGAGTCCGTGTCACCGGAAATGATGCAATGGCGTTTCGGAGCATGCGCACTACAATGGGAGCAAGCTTGACAAGGATCTTGACAAAGGAGTGCGTCCCCATCGTGGTGTGCATGCTCAGAAACACCATTGCGTCACTTCCAGTGATGCGGACACGCCCAGAACAGCGTTGCGTTCCTTCTGCAGCCCATCTCAGCCCCAGCTCCTGTTCCAGTTCCCTGTCCACCTGCAGCCAGCCAGCCCTGAATGCAGAGAATAGAGGGTTTATTCGCACAGTGGCTTGTTACCAGTCCCAGATCCAAAACTACCTGATGTGCTTGTTATAATTCATCTATCATGTTAGTGCAATTTATGTTGCCTATTGTGAATAAACATTTTGCGGTCTACCCAACAGAACCTCTCCAGGACCTGTATCGTCTACTGAACATTTGATGTCAGCATCTGAGGCAATTTTCCCTGAGAAGAAGGTGTCCATGTACCCCACAATGGGAATACCCCAGATGCTCAAAAACACCAGAATCAGAGCCAACATCTTGTTAATTGTTAAACACTTTGGGGATTGTAGACAGGCTGAATGGCAACACCAAAAACTAGTACTGGCGATGTTAGGAAATGTGAAACTGTTGGTGAGGCCAAAAATGTGAAATGTGTAGTTAGACATTCTTGATATCCATTGATGCCAGGAAGTCTTTCTGATGATTGGACTGTCCGCTGATCGTGCTTTATATAGCATTTGTTAGACGCCACGTTTTTGTAGTCTATATTCTTTATACGGGAGCCATTTTGTTGTAGTACAAATTTGTACCATGCTTAAATAATCCTTCACCAGGAATATATGCATATACCGGTAGAATAATGATATATTACAACTCCGTCGCATCCACATGTGAATTATATTCTACGCACAAGTAAGATATTACCCTCTTGTTGCTATAAAAAGTTGATAGTCCCTAAATCTTTACAATATATCTAACATACAGTACTTCATATAAAATATACATCCGTATTCCATATAATATAAACAAACCTATTCAAATAGTTCCTTAAGCATCCTATTACAAGTAGAAATGGATGAAGATAAAAATAATTATAAAAAAAACTAAAATAATAAGACAAATATTATTAAAAGATATCGAAAAAAATAAAAAACATGCAGCATAACATAACATAACATTGATTCACAGATATACTAGCGCAGTACTGTTTAAGATATTAGGCTGACAAATCTGCTGTGAATTGTGAGGCAGAGACTCGATAGGTAGCTGAACAGTCAACATAAAGATTTCCAGGTAAGAAGCTTTGCAATAGATTAATAAAAAAAAGTATACATTTAGGCATGATGCCAAACGAACAGAAAAATAGATTTTGTGTTTAAATACAGTACATTTTAAAATGAAACTGAAGAAGAACCAACGTTTTTTTTATTCCTTAGCCGCTAACCATGTTATGAGGTATAGCAGAACACAGTAAACTACAACAGAAATGTAGATTCACAGTTGGATTTCTGTCGTCAGTGTAACACTGCATATGAATAAAGCCAACAATTACTGAAGCAGGTTAAGACAATAGCAGCCACAGTAAAATAAAACATTAGGGTGTGTTAGAAAAAACACAATTTGCTTTTTATTTTCAATGTAAGGACATGCAATACAAAAAAGGGTTTCTTTCAAAGAATACAACCATTTTCTGAGGCTCAGTAGGACACATCAAACTACAACTAAAATAGTTAAAGACATAATTCTGTTGTTAAGGCAACAGAGTAGGTTTAGGATTAATAACACTTTAAATGAGTGTTCCCATAACTAAATGTGGTCAAGCTACATTCACTTTAACTCATTTACAAGACCAGCCTTTTTGCTTATCTAATTCACTAAGCTAGAAGAACATTCATTATGAAGAGAACATTTTCCACACTTTTTTCACGTTAATCCTATTGAGACATGCTATGACTGTAATCACAGCAAACATAAGGATGTCTTAAAAAACACCATATTTATCAACTAGGTTTTAAGTAGATCAAGTGCACTTCAGGTGCAAATTATATTGCCTCTCATTTTGGAAAAAAATGGAAATGCCAGCCACAAGTCCTTGTACAAGCACTGAACACTCCACCCATCCTCCCAGCGGTCCCCAACCTTTTTGTTTGGCACCAGGGATCGGTTTACTGGCAGCCAATTTTTCCAGGGATGGGGGGGTGATATTCACGGAGTCGGTCCCATTTACAGCAAAGCCCCCCTTTACATTACAGTGCAGTCCTCTTTACATCACAGTGCCCCTTAACAGTGCACTCCCCTTTAAATTAATGTAACGGGGACCACATTGTAAAGCCTCACTGTGATAAAAAGTGACTTCACTGCAAAGTGGCACTGTAATGATTACAGTGTCCCTTTACAGTGCAGTCCCCTTTATATCACAGTGCCTCTTTACTTTATAGTACCCCCCATCAATCATAGGCCCCCTTTCCACTTTAACATCATAGTGACCCCTTTAAATCTCTCCCTCCCTTGCACAGTTCTACCTTTGGCAGGGCAGATTTGTATCTTCTCCAGCATTTCCCATCCAACCATAGATGTCATCCTATCAGCAGAGCAGGGGATGGGAGGAGATGCAGATCTGGATGGAGGGCGAGAGCTGCCCAAATTATCATGTTAACAAGTGGATGATTGCCCCTGCTCTCTGTGCAGATCTCCAGCTACTCCTGCCCCCTGCTCTACTGACAGGAGGACATTGATGGCCAGGCAGGAGATGCGGAAGAGGACATACAGGCTAAATGGTGAGTGGCAACCATGGTCTGTGATAGCCCCGTCTGGACCACAGTTGCCGCTCATCACCTGCTGTGCAGCCCAATCATGAACAGGCCATGGACAGCTATTGGTCCACGGCCCAGGGGTTGAGGAACCCAAAGCTATAAGGATCAGCTTTCAAACCCAAAGCTATAAGGATCAGCTTTCAGAATTGCATTATGATACATTTGAGCAGCAGATACAAGAACTTATGAATCAGGCTGCTATTTCTTAGTAAACTTGTCTCATTGCTCCAGTTTTGCTCTTGTTTTACAGCCTTGCTGGGTACCAAGATTTACAAATCTGTTGATACACTTATAGTCCTCATGAACACTGGATGTTTTTACAGCGGTTGTTTTTGGCTTTTGGCAAATTTTTCTATAGCTAGTAAACTCCCCAGCATGTTATCCTAAGTGTTTATGCACACATAGACTGTAATAGTTTGGAAGGGGCATTTTTTGGCTGGAAAAAAACCCCCAGGACTAGTGGATTTCTAGAGGAGTTGTTTTAACTGAAAAAACGCTCAAATGCTGAAAAATGTGGCAAACCAGCGGTTTTGGACTTTTTTTTGAGCAAAGAAATGTTTTTTATTTTTATTTAAATACGCTAAAAAACACCACTAAACTCTAATGCAAAAACGCTGAACAACTCATGTGTTTAATGTGACTTTACACAGCTAACGTTACCAGCGTTATTAAAATGCCTAGTGTGCATGGAGCCATAATTTTTTTTGACATTAACAGATGATGTAGGAAAGAATTTCTTTCTGATTTTGAGCACTAATAGGACAGAGTAAACAAAAAAATTAAATGCAGATTTACAGTCAGAATTGTTAATGTCAGACTATGTTTATATATACTGTGTATATACTATATATATATATATATATATATATATATACACATACACACACACACCAATTCATTCAGGCAAGGTAGGACAAGTAGTAGTCACAGAAAAAAAGACCATTTTCAGAGAACTGGATGGGGGAACATTTTATAGGATTTCTTCTAGCAAACAGCAGTATTCAGATGCCTAGAAGACCATACCAAGCTACAAATGAGGGTTTGGATTTACTCTCAGAATTATTTTCCTGATGTGACACACTGTGCATACAAATAAAAACAGCAACTCAACTAACACTTGCCAAGGATAGAGTCAAAGAAAGAAACACTGCAGTGTATTTTAAAAACATAATCACTATATTTAAAATGTGGAGTGTAGCTGATACAGGAAGTAAATTGTTTTCTGTGCAAGCAGAATTGGTGAGGGGTAGCCCCTCTTCCAGTTATCACAGGAACAAGTGCCCCTTTTGGAAGTTCTCCCCTCTACTCTTGTTGTAGTGGCAACTCAAAATTTTGACTTACTCTTTTAATTCATCTATTAGCAGTTTAGACTGATTTGTTTATTTTATTCATTTATTTGATATTTTAGCATATTAAGCTAACAAATTTAATTATTATTTTGATCAACTGATTTTCAATTAACCAACAATTAAAAAAATTAAGTAGTTTTTGTGGGTTGAACTGGATGGACTGGTGTCTTTTTTCAACTAGACTATGTAACTGTGTTTTTAGAGTAGTTAAATGTATCTTTATTATTATCTAAAAAATATTTCAATTGTGTCAACAGGTTGTTGCAGTACTGCCTTGTGATTTGTTAACTCATTAACCACTTGCCCTCCAGAAGATTTACCCCCCTTCCTGACCAGGCCATTTTTTGAGATACGGCGCTGCGTTATTTTGACAGGCAAATTAAATTTATGTCCTCTTTTTCCCACAAATAGAGCTTTCTTTCGGTGGTATTTGATCACCTCTGCATTTTTTAATTTTTATGCTATAAATGAAAAAAGACCGACAAATTTGAAAAAAAAAATGTTTTTTTTACTTTTTGCTTAAAAAACATACCCAGTAAAAAAATAAAAAAACATCTGTGGCGATCAAAGGTTTAACTGTGTGCTGTTTTACTATGTGTGCTGTGTGTGTTTTACTAGGGAAACATACTGCTTTGTATTGCTCTGCTATGCAGTGCAATACAAAGCAGCATGTCAGTGCTGACAGGGGAGAAATCTGTGTTTACACACAGATCTCTCCCCTTTCACGGCGCCGGGTGCTGGCGGGGAATCTCTGGCCGGGACCCGGTGATCGACAGCTGTAGTTGCCAATGGCAGGGCAGGTGGGGCGGCGCGTGTGTGCCCTTTACCAGGAAATGCAAAATCACGTATATATACGTGATTTTGTGCAGCCCTGCTGCCCTATAGCAATAGCTCTACTATAGCGCAGCGGGGAACCGGTTAAATTACTTTATTAGGATTTTGTGATGTGAATATACGTAGTTAGATGTCCCAATACACATAATGCTGAACTGTACAGTTGTGTCCAAAATTATTCAACCCCCAATGCTGTAAAGGGGTTTAGGGACTATAGTGTACATTTGGAATTGTATTCAGAATCAAATCCTACAAGGACGTTGTAACTACCCAAATGCAACTAAAATGACATCAATTGTTTATGTAATACAGTAGTAAATGGTTCTTATGTGGTTTCTTCATTGCCACAATTATTCAACCCCTTAAAGACTACCACTCTGAAGAACAGAGGTTCATACAGGTGCTTTCCATCAGGTATTGAAAACACCTGTGGATGTCACCGAGCAGCAATCAAGCATAATAAGCACCAATTAGGCAGCTTTAAAATGACTGTGATACTCAGCTCCTTCTAGACATTTACTGGTGTGGTTACAAACATGGTGAAGGCAAGAGAATGGTCCAGGAAGACAAGAGAAGAGGTGATTTCTCTTCACAGGAAGGGCAATGGCTATAAGAAGATTGCAAAGATGTTAAACATACCAAGAGACACCTTAGGAAGCATCATTCGCAAATTCAAGGCAAAGGGCACTGTTGAAACGCTACCTGGTCGTGGCAGAAAGAAGATGCTGACTTCGACTGCTGTGCGCTACCTGAAGCGTAGAGTGGAGAGAAGTCCCCGTGTGACTGCTGAGGAACTGAGAAAAGATTTGTCAGATGTGGGTACAGAAGTTTCAGCCCAGACAATAAGACGCACACTGCGTAATGAAGGCCTCCGTGCCAGAACTCCCAGGCGTACCCCCTTGCTGTCTCCAAAGAATAAGAAGAGTCGACTGCAGTATGCCAAAAGCCATGTGGACAAACCACAAAAGTTGTGGGATAGTGTTCTGTGGACTGATGAAACAAAATTAGAACTGTTTGGGCCCATGGATCAACGCTATGTTTGGAGGAGGAAGAACAAGGCCTATGATGAAAAGAACACCTTGCCTACTGTGAAGCATGGTGGAGGGTCAATCATGCTTTGGGGCTGTTTTGCTTCTGCAGGTACAGGGAAGCTTCAGCGTGTGCAAGGTACCATGAATTCTCTTCAGTACCAGGAGATATTGGATGGAAACGTGATGCAGTCCGTCACACACCTGAGGCTTGGGAGACGTTGGACCTTTCAACAGGACAATGATCCCAAGCATACCTCCAAGTCCACTAGAGCATGGTTGCAGAGGAAAGGCTGGAACATTTTGGAGTGGCCATCGCAGTCACCAGACTTAAATCCGATTGAGAACCTCTGGTGGGACTTAAAGAAAGCAGTTGCAGTGCGCAAGCCTAAGAATGTGACTGAACTGGAGGCCTTTGCCCATGAAGAATGGGCGAAGATACCCGTAGATCGCTGCAAGACACTTGTGTCAAGCTATGCTTCACGTTTAAAAGCTGTTATAACTGTAAAAGGATGCTGTACTAAGTACTAAGATTGAATGTCACTTGGGGGTTGAATAAAACTGATAATGCTGTGAGCACAGAAAAGACATTTGTGGTTATTTCATTATAACTGTTATGTTATATTTGTCTGACCTACAAGTGCCTCTTTAATGTAAATGTAAGCAAGATGACTGAATGATCAAAAGCAATGTCAAACTGGCCAAAACACTCAATTTCAGTGGGGGTTGAATAATTTTGGACACAACTGTATAAATTCTGGGGTAAATGTCTCAAAAGGTAAGTTGTAAGATGGGTATTTATGCATTCCTTCTCTAGGAATTCTCTCCAATATTGTGCCGAAAATAAAAACACTTATTTGATTTATCCCATACCTAATGAGAATATTGGACAAATTAGTTGAGAACTTGCTCCTCTTATTAAGGGCCTTTAACTCAGATCATAAATACTTTTTAGTTGTACAAACTCCTGTCTGACACTAATGGAACTATTAATTTACATTAAAGAATGGGAGAAGAAGCTATGTTTGTCTATGGATGAGCACAAATAATATCACCTGGCGAAGCTGTGTCCTTATCACACACACTTTTATAGCCACTAAAACAATCTATTGCTTATTCATGGAAGGCTCCATCCCTTAGTTTTAAGGACGTTAAATCTTGGGTTTCAAGGTACATTCATCAATGAAAACTGACCGCAATCTTGGAGGATACTCATGATAAATTTCTCGGTAAAGGAATCTTGGCTTGACTACTCACCTCCATCTCATCATAGCACAAGTTTATTATTGCTTTGCATGTAAGAAGAGGTTTCTTTCCTCATAACCTCTTCTCAGGACCTTTAAGTGACCTCTGTGGACCCCCCTCTCTCCTCTTTTCCTTCCCCTTTTTCCCCTTTCTGCTGAATTCTTACTCTTTTAGATGTGATTTCCCCCCTTTCTCTCTCTTCCTGTCCTATTTTATAGTTGAACAATAAATATTTGATATATTCCATAAATGGCCAATGGGGGAAATCGTTTCCCTCTATTTTCCCTCTTCTCTGCTTTAATTCTATATGTAGCACATATGGGCACATAGGACAACATAATATGACTATTGGTAGTATTAATGTATGCTTATTCAAAATATGTCTCTCTTTACCTGGATTTGTAATGTTAATGTATGCTTCAGTTTATGCACAATGTTGGCATAGCTACTGATTATGAATCTTTCTTATACTTGACAAATTGCTCCTGAGAAGGTGTACATTTTATATAACAATGTCCTGGACATTTACCCTACACATCAAGCTTATCATGAATGTAACCTTCCTGGTTTAACTACAATAAATTTGTTGCCAGAAAAAACACCTTACCACAAATCATAAATCTTGCATTGTCAGTAAAATCTGTGAGAGAAGTTTCATATTGTCAACTACATGGGTGTCAGGGCAGGAACGCTGGAATGGGCAGGCAGGCCTATGGTACGGTCACGCTGCGACTGACGACAGCCACTACCCACAGACCAGAGTCCCTCAGGGCGCGGAGTCTAAGCCCCAGGCTACCCTTCACCAGGGCCCCTGATGGTGGGGATGGACTTGACGCAGCCTGAGACCAGGTCGCGGCCCCCGAGTGACCCCAGCTGCGATAACGACTGCCGCCAATGGCGTACAGCTGGTGGGAGCTAGATGGGATCACGAGTAGAGTAGTCAGACAAGCCGGGTCAATAACAACGGAGCAGACAGTACTAGACGGTAGGCAAAGAATACTCAGGTCACGGGCCGGGTTCAACAACGGGAGGTCAGATAAAGGGTTAACGCAGAGAGTAGTCTTGTCCAAGCCGAGTCGGTTACCAGGAGAGCAATGGGAACAACACAAGAGCTTGCAACAGGGCAACATACAGGACACAAGTGCAGAGCACACTTGCAGACAGCAGGTTTAAATGTGCTCAACCACACCCTTCTGAGGAGGAGCCGCAGAAGCCTGAAGGCATAAAGGTTCCCACCATGCTTTGCAGAAAACCAAGATGGAGGCCAGCTCATGGAGATGCACAAGCTCTGAAGAAAGGTAGGACCTTGACAATGGGACAGAATTCCAAAAGAACTTCACCAAATGCTCCTACAAAACATCAACCAATGCTGGAGATGTCATAACATCTCTGGTAACAAGTAATCAATACTGTATACTGCTAGCAAACATTTGCCTGCTTGTTGTGCGGGCTGAATACTGAAGGCCAAAATGCACAGCACATGAATATATTGCCAGACAGTGGCAGAGTATGTGGGTGCAGGTGTGCATTAGTGGTCAGTGTTGAAGGGCATGAGTGCAGAAGGAGTCAGTGACTAAGGGTAGACAAGCTAAGCAGTGAAACTTGCAGCTACATCAATGGGAGGTGGACCACTGCAGGTACGCATCAAGCAGTGAGTGCGGATGTGAATGGTGCACTTGGTGCCATTGACAAGGTGCTTGGTTGTGTTGGCCATTAGTGACAAAGTGATAAAATGCTTTGGCAGACAGTGGGCATAGGTCATTGTGGCTACAGACAAAAGAAAATGTACAACTGAACATTTGCAGGTTTTTAAGCTCCACGACCCTGATCCATGTTCTGGTGAAAGATTATTACCTGAGATTGATTTTTTCATCTGGTCACTACTGTTACCCAAGACAGGCTGCCACCTACAGTGCTCCAACCTTCTCCCTCCATAGGCACAGACATGCAAGTTCTCCCAGTGCAAAACCCATATGTTTGTAAGAAGAAATTTAATCAGAGACAAACATTCTGTTATACAAAATAAGAACAGGTCCCACCTATTCATATCTACAGTGTCCTTATTGTCCATTTCCCATCCCTGATACAATATTTGCATGTAAACCAACTTAAATAATAATCTTTGCTAGCCATTTGTGGAGTCAGTAATTTACAATATCAAGCCGGCTGGCAGACTAATGTGATAAACAATTAACAGCTTTGTTGCTGTAAAAGTAGGTCAGGATTTCTTTATTGACAGCAGAATACATTGTTCTATTGTTCTGACACAGGCACCTGGATTACTCTCATGTATCATACACATTACTTTTATAAATGGGTTTTTCCTTTTAAAATTACAACATGTATTAATCTCCATTATTCATACCACTACACATTATACAGTAGTATATTTATCAGACCTACTCAAAAGCAAATCTTAAGTGTATTTCCACTTTTGCAACCAAATTAGGATAACGCCTACTTTATTAGTGCAACATGTCCCAATTCATATAGCCTAACTAAAAAAAATATATATAAAAAAAAGTTGCTGCTTACCTTGTACTTGTTTTGCATTTGCTTAAAAATCCTATTTAGCTTTCTCCTTCTATGTAATGTTAAGTAGAGGGGTAAGCCACATACACCTTAAAGCCTAGTATACACTATTTGTTTTTTTTTGCTCAACCCATTAGACTGAACGAAAAAAAAACCGAGGAGCTCGGGAGGTGTTAGCTGTACTAACTATCCAATGTTAATACAGCAATCTCCCTGCTGAGCTATTGTATTCTGACAGAACACCTGCCAGAACACACCAATCAGCGCTGTCAGCCATTGGCTGAGAGCGCTGATCAGAAACCGATCAGCAGACCTTTTTCAGGCATGCTCCTTCAACAGAAGCTGGACATCTGGCTGGCTTCTGTTGGACAGGCTGCAATACACATGGGCCAAATGTCAGCCGGTTTCTGTTGAGCTGGCCTATACCGCCCGATATTCGGGGCTTTAGTAGCCCTGTCTGCACTATTCTGGCAGACGTTTATGATCCATTGTAAAATAGATGTGCACACTGTCTGTCCTAACAAAGGGTTAAAGATCTGAATGCTTGAGAACCTGCTTCAAAGAAACAACTTTAATGGTAAGAATTGTATTTAATTATTTTTAGGTTTGCTGTATGAATTGGAACACAAAACAAACATATTGTGAGGGTTCTCTAATTTGCCTGCAAAAGTGGAAATACAAGCCAACTCAGATCAGGTCTTAAATTGTAGGAGATTTGTCAGTCTGGCTGCATGCTTGTGTCCAGTAAATAGTCACAATACACGCTTCAGTCACAAAGTGCGACAATCTGTTATTTTCGGGCAATTACCTACAGAAATCTGCCACTAAGAAAAGCTGTGCAACAAGTAATGCATATAAAAGAGGACATGGCTGGGAGAGGAGTGTTCTTGCTGTTGGGTGGGGGGTGAGGCCAAGAGCGCTCTGACTGATGGGGGGGGGAGATGGCCAAGGAGAGAATCAGTATTATCAGGGGGAGAAATGGCCAGGGAGAACAGCAGAAGAAATGTTTATCTTTGCACTAAATTAAGAAGTGATCAGGAGGACTTCATGGCTGTGTAACTGCACTGTATGTCATTTTTTCCCAAATATTCTGTTGTGGCATACAGTAGGTGCTGTTTTGCAAATGTATGCACTTCGCCGCAATTACTCCATAATCAGCTGCTAAAAGTGAACAATTTCAGTTGTCATTAAAAAATGATGCAGTAGGAACAAATAATTAGTATATTTTTTGGTTTGTTTTATTAAACATAGAGAATAGATAAGTTACTACAATGATTTGCCTAACTGATTGAAATAGAAGTACTTGTGGAAGTGAAACTAGTTTTGCTGTTTTTTTTGGCATTCTTTACTTGAGTTTTCAAATAGTAAAAGGCACATTTTTCATCAGTCAGTAATAACGACAGCATATAGTCCATTTAGGTGGAAACCAGTTATTGTATGGCAAGAATTATAGAAGCAAGAGATCCTGGGTATTGGGTACTGTAAAAATCTACATATCCAATAAGAGATGGGTTCCCAGGACCTTTTATACCAGGACCTCTTACAGAAATATTTCATGTGTGTCACCACATTTAATTTCAGGTGAGCCAGAGTATGAGCATTTGTTCGTCTAAGTCTAGTGCCCCATGGCAACTGAAGTGATTATACTGAAGGAAACGGGAGGGAAGGATATGCAGAGCCTAGAAGCAATGGGAGTAGGGATGGGGGGTATTCCTCAGTAGGGGTGATGAAGAGGGGACAGAATAAAGGAAGGGGAGTGCACCAGGCAGGGACATTCGTCCCCATGGTTTGCATTCAGAGCAAACTTTGAGCATGGAGCAGAAGGGGGAGAGGGTCAAGAACATCTACGGGACTATACAGAGGCTTATGATCGGTAGGTACAGGAGTTTGTTACATACAGAAATGCTGATGTTCTCCTTTTTAATGTGACTGTGATTCTTTGACTTCAGAAATCAGTTTTACACAATTTGCACTATGAGCACTCTGTGTACCTCTCTATGAGTATTAACCCTTGATCAGGGGTGTGGAAATTAAAAAAAAAAAAAAATACTTGTCCATAGGACTAAATTGGGGTCCAAATCTACTTGTCCCTCATGACAATCTACTTGTTCTGATAAAAAACAAAAATGTACCCAAAACCTGTATTTAAATCTGAGGTGCTTCTAGGAATGTCTGGGGCTTTTTTTTTTTTAAAAAAGGGGCTTTATGGCCACTTAAACTTTTAATGTTTTTAACATTGTGCTGTTTATCTCTTCCTCACCTCCCTGCCTGTCTCCAGCACCGCACCCGGAAACTAGCAGGGAGGGGAGAGACCTTGCAGTGTAAAGAGCACTGACTGGGTGCTCATCAGGAAAGGGGAGTGTCAGGCTCTTTTAATGCTCAGAAGATGTTCATCTGCTGAGCAAGTAAATAAGGCGCCGACCCCAATAAGAAAAAAAAACTTTATTCCTTCAGGTTACCCTCGCACATCGAAGCACTTGGGTGCTCAGTACTAGTGCCTGCTGAGCAGCCAAATTAAGCTGCAGTGTTCGCTCCTTTAGGCCCCATTCACACCTGGGTGTTTTGAGATTGCGGCAGAATTTGACCGCAATCTCAAAACACACTACAATTGCAAAAGGCAGGTTCAGGTGTCATTATTTTCAGTGCAGTTTTGCCATGATTGGCACACAATTTACTGTGCAGCAATCTCGGAAAATTACATTGCATGAAGTATATAAAAAAAAAAGAATAGGAGCTTCTTTTCGGCAACAAGCCAATGTGATTTGTCGTGTGACAATCATGGCAAAACTGTACCACGTTTTAGGTGCCATTGAAAAAAGTGCATTTTGCAATCACAGGTAGAATTGCAGCGATTCTACTACAATCCCAAGATGCACAGGTGTGAACGGAACCATCCTGGTTCACATATTTGCGATCCTGGATGTGTTTTCAAACTCACAGGATCTCTTGTTTGTTGTATTGTTGGGTCAGTAGCCAGACCTGAACCTTGTAGCTCTCCCCATTGTGTCTTTTCCCCTATGCTAGCATTGTGTCCACAGTAGCACTTGCGTAGGCAGGGCAGAGTAGGACTGGCCATAGAGGGATTACTTTGACGCAGTTGGCCAGCTTAAGCATGTATTGCAATATGTGTGAACCAAATATCCCTATTTATTGCATAGTTTGCTTGAAAGGGTATATACCAGTGTGCAGAGGGTCCTTCAGAATTTCAAATTCACAGATTCGCATGACAGGTTCAGTGTTTCTCAACCTTTTTTCAGTCAAAGCACCCTCTACAATTATGGACAGTCCCAAGGCACCCTCTACAATTATCGACAGTTCCGAGGCGCCCTCTACAATTATGGACAGTCCCGAGGCAGCCTCTACAATTATGGACAGTCCCGAGGCACTCTCTACAATTATGGACAGTCCCAAGGCACCCTATACAATTATGGACAGTTCTGAGACACCCTCTACAATTATGGACAGTTCCGAGGCACCCTCTACAATTATGGACAGTTCCGAGGCACCCTCTACAATTATGGACAGTTCCGAGGCACCCTCTACAATTATGGACAGTTCCGAGGCACCCTCTACAATTATGGACAGTTCCGAGGCACCCTCTACAATTATGGACAGTTTTGAGGCACCCTCTACAATTATGGACAGTCCCGAGGCACCCTCTACAATTATGGACAGTCCCGAGGCACCCTCTACAATTATAGACAGTCCCGAGGCACCCTCTACAATTATAGACAGTCCCGAGGCACCCTCTACAATTATGGACAGTCTCGAGGCACCCTCTACAATTATGGACAGTCCCGAGGCACCCTCTACAATTATAGACAGTCCTGAGGCACTATTCTAATAGTTTTATACAACGCAGCTCCATCCACACATGTAGGACACCCAACATTAGAAGTGATTTATTCTTCTAAACCAAATACACTTTTGCACTCTGGTACTGACTAGTATTATAGTGTTTCTCTCAGTTTTTCTTCATCACTGATGTGACCTCAGAACTGACAGAGAGGAGCAGGGGAGGGTCAAACAAGGATGCTGTGCAGGCAACTGACATCCTCCTTATCAACTGATGATGTAATTGGTTGTCAGAATGCCGGTGGCTGGACGGTCGTAATGATGCACAATGAAAACCTGTGGCTTTGTGTAACTAAAAGGCAGGCTTGTTCCACCTGCTGGCTTGTATACAAGTTTTGTGCAACTTTTAGACATTTTGCCAAGGCACCCCTGAAGAAACCTCAAGGCACCGCAGGGTGCCTGGGCACCCTGGATGAGAAAGGCTGGGCTAGATATTATGTGTTCCTATTGAGGAGGTTCACACAGATGCGATCCACACTCATTGTGTTTTGAGTGCCATTACGAGTTTGTAGTGGTGCGTTCCAGACTCTCAAGTGATAGAATGTCATGCGGTAAGTGTTCACATAGGATTGCTATTGACAGAAGTTTTTACATTGAAGTCAAAGGGAGGCGTTTTTGCATTGAAGTCAATTGGAAGCGTGTTTGCATTGACGTCAATGGCAGATGTTTATGCACTGAAGTCAGTTGGAAGTGTTTTTGTATTGAAGGCAATGGGAGGCAATTTTGCATTGAATTTTGCATTGAAGCCAAAAGGATGCAATTTTTGCACTGAAGGGACCCCATTGACTTCAATGCAAAACAGCACCCCATTGATTTCAATGCAGAATTGTGTCCCATGACCTCAACGAGGCTGCTTACCCGCAGCAGGGCTAATGTAATAAAAACCCCACCTGCCCAGCACCTGGAACTGCATGTACCGGGTGTTTGGCAATATAAGTCGTGCATCCCTATTGATGGTGAGGAGCTGGAGGAGTGAAAAGTGGGCCAATGAGGTTCCTGAGGACACATAGATTTCAGGCTGTGTTTGACCTCTTTTGCTTAATGAGGTCCATCTGAATAGATAATGGCACACCCATAATCCTGATGGTAGATTGGTAGATTGGAGTCGTACTCTGTTGAAGTGTTTTTTTTGGCTATACTGAGTGTATAGAGTCTTGCACAATTTAAATTCATGGGACTGCTAATAGAAGAATATTAACCTATGGACTTTAGGATATGTGATTTCTGACACAAAATGTTTTCAGGTTTGGTGCATATACAGATATATTTATGTATGTCATATTTATTTACTTCGCTATTTGCGGAGACAAAGTGTGGGGATAAGAGGGTTTGAAATGATTTGTAATAAGTCAGGGGGAACCTGTCAGGACCGAAGGGCTTTACCAGGCTTAGTGGATTTAGTAGATCTACGGCCTACTCTAGAAGTTGGGAGTTCAGTGAAAATCCCTGGACTCATAAAGTCTAGAAAGGATTTGATTTCAATCTTGTTAGAATTGAATAACATATCCAGCACCTTCCAGGGGTTTAGGCACTTCCTCTTCACCAGAGCTTTAATGATGTATGACTTCAATAAGATTGGACCCAGGAAAATGATAGAATACTTTACAATCAGAGTGTGTTCAAATTGTATTTTCTGTGTGTTCTGCTGCTGCCACATTCTGATTGCACAAGTACTACAATAAATCTAATGAGTCGAGTCTTATTTAGGATAAACAGCATGGAAGCCTGATGAGGAGTGCCTAAACCATAGGTGTCTATGCTCATTCCTCAATGTATCTCAATTCAGGGAGCCATAGTTGTTACCCAGGTTGGAATTCAAACATGTCTGCCTTAACGCATCTCCATTTACATGAGGGATGCGGAGATTAGTAGTTTTCAGCTTGCATGTAAAAGGCCTATGGACCGTTTTGACTAATATAATAAAGATCTACAATGTGGCCTATTTTATTAAGTGAACCATTGACTAAAGTAAGACTTTGGAGTGGACTTTTTTTAGGAACATTTGCCTTAAGTACTTTTAGGAATCTTTACATACATTTATAAGATTAGAATAATTAACTGCCCTTATTGGTTTACTATCATGCCTACAGTGCTATTTATTTTCCTCATCTTACTTGGTAGCCAGACCTTTTTATTAGTCATAACTATGCACAAGCCTTTTATACGCAAGCTAACTGATGGTCAGAATTTTATTTCTTGCTCTCTCTCTGCTGTGAGAGTCTTCTGCTAGGTGAAAAGGTGGCGTGTTGACAGAACACTATAAAAGGTATATGTGCTGCTTGTTTGTTTTGGGAATCCAAAAGGAGACACTGGGATTTACTAAAACCGGAGAGTGCAAAATCTGATGCAGTTGTGCATGGTAACCAATCAGCTTCTAACTTTAATTTGTTCAATTAAGCTTGGACAAAAAAACCTGGAAGCTGATTGGTTTCTATTCAGCACAATTTATCATGCAAAAATTGCAGCATTACCACAGCGCATTTTCAGATGTTATTAAAATGAATGGCACCTGAACACGCGCTTCCGTGAATTACATTTTAGCAGACCACTTTGAAATCACAGGCAGAAGTGACGCGATTCTGCCCACAATTCAACATGTCCTAGTGGTGAATGGGGTCTTAGTGACCTGTGAAATCCAAAGATTAAGTCCAGTTAACAAGGGCTACATTTGTCAGGAAAATTAGAATTAAAATAGATTTGCATAATAAATCAGTACCATAATGCATGTCTGAGGCTGGGTTCACACTGAAGCGGTGCGGAATTCGCAGTGTTTTCTGTGCGAATTCCGCACCGTATCACAATCGCACCCCTTTCAAGCGAACAGCTGTGGGTGTGTATGTTAACTTAACACCCCAAAATCGGTCCGCAAAACGCAGTGCGATGTGTAGAATCGGATCACATAGGTGTGAATACCCATGCGATCCGATTCTAGTGCGGACCCAAAGAAGGGTCCTGCACCTTTTTGGTGCAGGTGTGGAGCGATTTGAGCCATACAAAATGTATGGCTCCAATTGCACCACACACAAATTGCATGTGATTTGCACAGGATTGCGGTGCAGTTCCTGTGCGAATCACATGCAATATACCGCACTGCGTATATGTGAACCCAGCCTTAATCCCAGAAATGGACTGGTGACAATGGTCACTAGGAAAAAATCACTATTGGAAAATTTCCCATTAGGTACAAAGACAGTAATAAAAAGCAAATGAAGGGAGAATTGGTTAAGTGCAGGTTCTCTTTTCAAATGGTTATTGATGGAGTAACCATTAACCGTGCTCTCTTAACTAAGAAAACAAAAGGGGTCTGGTGCTGGATGGATTTGTGATGAAGCAATAAACACCTGACACAATTACCTGAGGAAAACACATGATTTGTGATGTAACGCGTAGGAAGGAAGTGTGGTGACATCATTTCCGGGCAGACATAGTCCGCCATCTTGGTACACCTTTTCCTATTTATTTTATTCCCAATGCTTGTATGGGTCTGCTGGCCCAATTTTCAAAGTTGAGTATTCTATACCTGTTTTTTATACATTAAACATGGACGTATTACACTGTTAGATGTCCTTTGATGTTTTTTTGAATATTTCTGATGAGGAATTGGAGAAGGAACCAGTAAAGTACACTTACAGACTAGAGCTGGTTGAATTTCGGGTTGATATTAAAGCGCATTTGACCTATAATCCCTATAGGTCAAAATGGGAGGTGAGCGTGCACACGAGCTGGTGGAGGATTTTTAAGGGTGATCACTTTTCAATTCACGTGTGGAATATATGCTGATTTGAAGATTTTTCTGCATTACAGATCTTAATTATTACTACATTTACGGACATTTATTCATAGACTGAAACTGGGTTGAGAGGTCAGCCGGGTGTTTTGTTTAATTTATTATTATTAAAATGTTTCTTTATATTTTGTGTGTTTTCTTATATATAGTAATATTATTTATACCTTGATATAAATTACTCAGATTATCTATTTCCATATTTGTTGAAGTTATTGTTCATACTTGGTATTTCCTAGCAGGGCATCTATTCTTTTTGAATATTTTCATTCACTTGTGCTTGGTTATTTTCAAGGTATGCACTTATATTACCTTAGTTAGGAACTCTGTTGGGTATTTACTTTTTACTTTATGGTTAGGTTTAGTGAGTAGCGCAGCACTATTTATTTATTCATTTATTTTTTAGTGTTGTGAGAATGCAGTTTGGGGTTTGCAGCCACTCTAAGTTTGTCATATAAGGTTTAACCAGCGCAAGAGGATTTTATCTTTATTAGCTGTGCATCATTGCTATTGACAACAGTGGACCAATCCTGCCAATGTGCATTGGCACTAGTGATAAGCCGAACATACCCGAGTTTGGTTTGGAGTACATTAACCAAACTTTACCAAAGTTCAGATGCCAAAACTTAACTCTACTAAAATCAATGGGACCGAAATCTTAATAATCTTTAAGATAAATAATGGCCATTTTCTAGGCTAATAGACAAGGGATTGTCAAAAAAGGGCATCGGAAACTGGGCCACATGTCCCAATGCCAAATGGAAGCAGTAATCAAGCTTAAAGTGAAACTTTAAAAATGCTAAATTCCTTTAAATAACATGTTTGAAGGATGCCATGAACCTGTCTATGAAGTGGGATATCTGCATGGTGTATACAACCTACTACAGAACTGACATTTGCAAAAAAAAAAAAATTTCATTTAAATTGCCAGTATGTGACAGTAGTTACCAGCCACTTCATCTGTTTGTATACAAGTGGCCAGGGATTGCCTTTATCCATACCAGACTGGTATAGATATTAATGGGGACTCCACAATGAAAACTATGGGTTCCCCCTAAGAATGCACACCAGACCTTAATACTTGATGATGATCTGATATGGATGTTAGGGGGAACAACTAATAAAAAAAAGGAAAAAAGCATACCTTCCAAAATCCAAGCCAGACCCTCATCTGAGCATGCAGTCTGGCAGAACAGGAAAGGAAGGAGGCTAGTATGCACCCTCACCAGCCTGAAACATGCCAGGTCAAATAAAGGATTTCTCAAAGCATGTGGTGTGTTTATTTATTTTTTTAGTGAATGAATCGTGGTTCTCTTTACCCCTTATTGATTTATTTGGGGGGTATTTCGACCCCCCTTATCGTAAAGGGGGCTTCTAGAATTTTATAAGCCCCTATCCGCAGACGCTACAACTAACAGGCCAGTGTTGTATAGAAGGACATCTTGTCCACATCAAGCCCCCTTGGAAAGATACCCTTCTTGTGTTGAGGGCATGTGACCAGGTACGGTTCAGGAAGGTGGGATACATGCTCAATTACCCCCAAATCACAATCAATGCAGATGGGCTTAAACTCCACTCTTTCTAACCCCACAAACTGCAATTCACTGCAACATATCAGTGACAGCATACAGAACTTCATATAGAACCAAATAGCAACTCTACTACTCTCTCCAAACTCCAGCACACTAACAAAGGGCTGCTGGAAGAACAGTCTTTTAAAATGTATGGGCTGTACAATGTGTGGGCTGGCTCATCCCCAAGTGACACAGCTGTTTGTAGCTCCAATAGGAGTGCATGTGACAGGGTGACATTTCATAACAGGAAGTGTTGAAACAAGGATATTTATGGCAGGATTTAAAGATACTATTTAGTGAAGGTTGCAGATTTATAATGATTGAAAACAACTTTTTAAATTACATCCAAATGCTAAAATGTATATATGAGAAATTAGTGATTGGACTTAAAAGTGGTTGTAAAGGTTGAAGGTTTTTTCACCTTAAAAGGTAAAAGGTAAAAAACCTTCTTTGTGCAGCCCCCCACAGCCCCCCTAAGACTCACCTGAGCCCCCTCTCGATTCAGCAATGTGCATGGGAGCCTCGGCTGTGCTGGGTCTCAATCTCCTTATTGGCTGAGACACATTGTCAAACACAGCCAGTAAGCCAATGAGGAGAGAGCGTGGGGTGGGGCTGAACCACGGCCCTATGTGTCTTATGGATGCATAGAGTGGGGCTCGGGAGTGAGCACGCACCAGTGCCCCTATAGCAAGTGGCTTGCTATTGGGGGCACTGGCCAATGGGAAGGAGCTAGGAGCGCAGGCGAGGAAGAGGATAGGAGCTGCTGTGTGCAAAACCATTAAGTATAACATGTTTGTTATTGAAAAAAAAAACAACAACCTTTAATATCATTTTACATCTGGAATATTATTATTTGCCCAAAGGAATTATAAATGTTTAACAACATAAATAAGATATTTAAATAAAACAAGCAGGCACAGGATAGCAGTTTTGATTACGGTTTCTATAGCCTAAATAAAAAACACTAAATGAACTTAAATAGATATCCATATTGTACTCTAGAAAATAATCCTTATGATGAATATCACATATTGGATAACAAACGTGTTCTAGAGGCTTGCCAGAAGAATATTATCAAGAAGATGGGGGTTTTATTCCTATTTCACTAACCTGTACACTGCTTTTCGGTCATTTACCTAAAGGGCATAATGGCGTAGCAAACAACTGCTAGTACAGGAAAAAGCCAAAAGTCTATAAACTTTCAATTTATATTTTGTAATGAAGCATTTTGTAGAATACTCACCTAGAGACAACTCAAAGGTTTTTTTGTAATAAATGTTCATTTTAACAAAATTTAGGGAACAGTGATCGTGACATGATTTTTGTTTAATCTAAGCGATAACAAGTATATGCAGGTAAAAAAACATACCTAACTTAAAACTTAAAGCCAATTTCCTAGGCCTGAGAGCCATAATTTTAAATCATAGTCTGCAAGTTAAAGAAACAGAACATAAATATGGGCAGCACAGTGGCTAAATGGTTAGCACTTCAGCCTGGCAGTACTAGGGTCGTTGGTTTGAATCCCAACCACAGCGCCGCCTGCCTGGAGTTTGCACGTTCTCCCTGTGCCTGCATAGGTTTCCTCCGGGTACTCCGGTTTCCTCCCACACTCCAAAGACATGCTGGTAGGTGAGTTGGCTGCTTTACACCGCTGAATCTGAAGGTTTGCATTGCACTTGATGATGTAAGGCTTGGATGCAGCTGCTCGGCCATGGAAACCCATTCCATGAAGCTCTCTACACACTGTTTTGCTAATCTGAAGGCAATGCAAAGTTTGGAGGTCTTTAGTTATTGACTCTGCAGACAGTTGGCGACTTCTGCGCACTGTGCACTTCAGCATGCGCTGACCCGGCTCTGTCATTTTACATGGCCTACCACTGAATTGCTGTTGTTCCCAGTTACTTCCACAGTTACTTACAGTATGTATATATATATATATATATATATATATATATACTGTGTATATATATATATATATATATATATATATATATATATAATGTATATATGAAACTGGTATAGAGGTACTCACAGGTTTTGCAGAGTTGGATCAAAATAGTCAATAAAAATGTTGCTATTTTGATATATCTCCTCTGCAAGACCCGTGAGTATCTCTATACCAGTTTTGGATTTCTATGTGGGTGAGCACCTGGGCATTCACTTCAAACATGCTGTGGCTACCTTTGGGACATATATATATAGTGCTGTGAAAAAGTATTTGTCCTGAGTTACTTATTTTTTGCTTATTTGTCACATTTAAATGATTCAGATCATCAAACAAATTTTAATATTACACAAAGATAACCCAAGTAAATACAAAATGCAGTTTTTACATTATGATTTCATTTATTAATGGAAAAAAGCCATCTAAACCTATCTAGCCCTATGTGAAAAAGTAATTGCCCCCCAGCTAAATCATGAGTGAACTGTGATTAACCCAATTTTTGGAAAAGCTGAGTTGAATTTCACTTGCCACATTCAGGTCTGATTACTACCACACCTGTTGAATCGAGAAATCACTTAAATAGAAGCTGTCTGACAAAGGTAAGAATGCTAAAAGATCTCAGAAAGCAACACATCATGCCACAATCTAAAGAAATATAAGAACAGATGAGAAACAAAGTAAATGTATCAGTCTGGAAAGGGTTATAAAGTCATTTCTAAGGCTTTGGGACTCCAGTGAACCATGGTGAGAGCCATTATCCACAAATGGAGAAAACTTGGAATAGTGGTGAACCTTCCCAGGAGTGGCCGGCCTAAAAAATGACTCCAAGAGCACAATGATGACTAATCCAGGAGGTCATAAAAGAACCCAGAACAACATCTAAAGAACTGCACTTGCCTCAATTATGGTCAGTGTTCATAACTGAACAGTAAGAAAGAGACTGGGCAAAAATGGCATCCATGGGAGAGTTCCAAGTCGAAAGCCACTGCTGACAGAAAAAAATACAAAGGTTCATCTCACATTTACCAAAAAACATCCTAATTATCCCCAACACTTCTGGACTAATGAGACAAAAGTTTATCTTTTTGCAAGGTGTGCGTTCCATTACATCTGGCATAAAACGTACGTAGCATTTCATAAAAAGAACATCATACTAATAGTCAAACATGGTGGTGGTAGTGAGATAGTCTGGGGATGCCTCGCAGCCTCAGGAACTGAAAGCCTTGGCATAATTGATGGAACCATAAATTCTGCACTGTACAAGAAAATCCTGAAGGAGAATATCCGGCCATCAATTTGTGACCTCAAGCTCAAGGGTTGAGTTATGCAGCAGAACAATGTTCCAAAACACTCCATTAATGGCTCAACCCCCCCCCCCCCAAAAAAAAATTAAGGTTTTGGAGAGGCATAGTCAAAGTCCGGACTTAAATCCCATTGAGATGCTGTGATATGACTTTAAACAAGCCATTCATGCTCAGGAACCCTCCAATGTGGCTGAAATTACACAATTCTGCAAAGAAGAGTAGGTAAAAATTCCTCCACAGCAATGTGAAAGACACATTGCCAGTTATCGCAAAACTTGATTTCAGTTGTTGCCACCAATGGTGGCACAACCAGTTATTAGGTTTAGTGGTCATTCACTTTTTTCACATAGGCTCAAGCAGGATTTGACAGCTTTTTTGTCTTAATAAATGAAATAATCATTTAAAAACTGCATTTTGTATTTACTTGGGTTTTCTTTGTGTAATATTAAAATTAGCTTGATGATCTGAATCATTTAAGTGTGACAAATACGCAAAAAAAAAATTAAATCAGGAAGGGGCAAATACTTTTTCACAGCACTGTATATCAACTCTGCAGGCTACCAGCATGTTAGAATCATTAATAAGTGCTAGTGCCTCCAATGAGTTGGGTCTTGTGGATAACAAGTACGGTCCCAGTTGAGAAAATATATCTGTAATCATAGGGAATAATTCACACACTATTGTATTTCAAAGTCCATAAATTGAACAGTAGAAACAAGTAACATCCTGTGAACTATCACACCTTATATATTCTCCAAACTGGAACATTAATACATTGTACAGTCCTCATAGCATCTCATTTTCCTCTATCTCTCTGTCCGTGTGCTCTACTCAATGACTTAGTAAATAATAATAATAATAATCCCTTGCAATAGGCAGGTCGCACTTTATGACCTCAACACAAAGTACAGACGGCACAGAAGTCATATTTGAAAAGGGCAATATATAAAAAGCACATTGTCTAACATATCAGTATGTACACATTGAAAATAAAACAGGCAGAATATATATTATTCTGGCAACAAGTTGGTGTTATGTTTCAAATGTTTTTAGTTCATTAACTTCAACAAGCTGCTGCACAATTGTAACATTCAAGTAACAGAAGATCAGATTGTTTCATTCAAATACTATGTTCATTTCTTAAAGTATTTGAGCATGTCCACACAATAAAATGTGTGAAGATTCATTTTAATTATCATGTGAAAAGAAAATCACAGTTAACTTATTTCTTGTGTACCTTTTTGGATAACTGAAGTGAATGTTTATGCAATTTATTGAGTGAACATTCTCATATGTTCGCTCAAATAAGAAAGCATATTATGTGAAATGGGAACAATAGTTGGCCAGGATTTTTTAAAATTGTTTTTAACTTTTATAAACTGAAAAAAAGAGAGATACTGAGAGTGTTCCTGGAGTATGTCTATATGGAATGCTTGAAGTGTCAGTTTTATAAGAGAGCACCGAGATGCATTAGGGTTGATCTACTAAAACTGGAGAGTGCAAAATCTGGTGCAGCTCTGCATAGAAACCAATCAGCTCCCAATTTTTTTTGTCAAAGCTTAATTGAACAAGCTGAAGTTAGAAGCTCATTGGCTACAGTGCAAAGCTGCACCAAATTTTGCACTCTCCAATTTTAATGATTCAACCCTTTGCTTCATAAGGACTGTAAAAGTGTGATCTCCTCTGTTGGTAACAAACGATGCAATATAGGAATTAAATGCAGCACTAATTTACAAAAAGAACCCAAAAATGTATATTCATGAATTAAATAACAATATTTTTCATGCAAAAGAGTACAGGTAATGCAGCTGGAATTCACAGAGACCTGGTGCCAGAGAAAATAAAACTCAATGATCTTTAAAATAAAATGTTCATGAATAGAATAACAATTTGTTTCATGCAAAAGAGTCCAGAAAATACAGCTGGAATCCACAAAAAAACAGATGCCAAAGAAAATAAAAGTGCTTGAAGAGGACAATTCTTCCACCTTCCAGACACATATGGGTTTATTTACTAAAGCTGGAGAGTGCAAAATCAGACTCACTTCTGCATAGAAATCAATCAGCTTCCAGGTTTCATTGCCAAAGCTTCATTGAACAAGCTGAGGTTAGAAGCTGATTGGTTTCTATGCAGAAGGGAGTCTGATTTTGGACTCTCCAGCTTTAGTAAATAAACCCCATAGCCTCTTACCAGAACAGCATGACCACTGAAACAAGCGGTCAAAAGTGCGTAAGATACATAGAGATGGCTGGAGGTCTCTGAAGAATGATATCACCAGTCATTCTCCAATGCAGTATGTTCTTTGACATGGATATACAATAAAATACCTAGAAAGAGGTGTTTGAACACTCTAGTCTGCTGCATTGGAGAGAGACCGGTGATGTGATTCTTCAGAGACCTCCAGCCATCTCTATGTATCTTACACACTTTTGACTTATTTTGGTGGTCATGTTGTTCTCGTAAGAGGCTATGTGTGTGGAAGGTGGAAGAGTTCTCCTTTTCAAGCACTTTATTTTTTTTTTGGCACCAGGTTTTTTGTGGATTCCAGCTGTATTTTTTGGACTATTTTGCATGAAACACATTGTTTTCTATTCATGAACATTTTATTTTAAAGATCATTGAGTTTCATTTTCTCTGGCACCAGGTCTCTGTGATTTTCAGCTGCATTACCTGGACTCGTTTGCATGGAAAATATTGTTATTTAATTCATGAATATATATTTTGGTTTTTTTTTTGTAAATTAGCGATACATTTATTTCCTATATTTGCACTAACATACAATTTTTCAGGACAAGCTTTCAGGCTGTACTCCCTTCTTCAAGGTCTCCTGAAGGCTTGTCCTGAAAAACTGTATTGTAATGCAAATAAAAAACTATCAAGGACAGTACTCAATTGTTTCTGTTGCAAGTGCACTAACACAGCTACAATCATACCAAATATCTCAATCACTTGACCCCCATCACATTGCATCATCTTTTTGGAGAAATAAAACAAATATAACAAAGAAATTATCATAAAGTATTTTTATTTCAAATAAAGTTCAATACATTTTTCATTCAGCAAGTCACTTTCTATTTCATTAAACAATTCCTTCATGTCACTGTGTGCTTTAATGTTTCTGTAACCAACATATATTTTCCTAACATTATGGCTTTGATGACCTCTATGATAAATTGACAAAGGCTCTAGATACTGTCTTTATGTTCACTTTATATTTCTGTAAACTCTTAAACAACAAAACACACAAGACTGTTTTATTAAAGGCTTTCTAGTGTTCCTGAATCTGCAAATGTTCAGACCAGATATTCCTCAACTATTCTAAATGTTGCCTCAGACAGCAAAAAGTAAAAAAATATTACTAGTGGTTGGACTTAAAAACAAAACATGAGTAGCTTATTTCTAATTGATATACAACTGTCACATGACCCAGCTCTTTCCCAGTCTGACTGCAGGGAAAAATAAGCAGGAGGAGCTTCTAGTCCTCTGCTGCTGGTCACATGTTCAAAATAAAAAAACAGCCATTGAGATAAAAAGTAAAAATAAATCATATCAATAAAGGTTTTAAATCATCATACAAATATATATTTGAAATTAAATCTTTATTAATTTTTGGCAATAACATGGTACGGGTGGATTTCTGCCAGTCAGTGGTTAGGCCACGCCCCCCTCCAGCCTGTGTCATAGAAATACAGGGAGGTGAAGCCCCCCATCAATCAAGAAGTAATATCCCACCCCCATTGTTTATATCTGGTTAGTGGTCATGCAGGAAGAGGGAGGGATTAGGCTGTCAATTACCACTGATTATACACCCACATGTGTGACTCTATAGTCACATGGGATGTTCAGATGTCATAGAGAGAAAATGCTCAGCATAGAAACTTAAAGAAAACTGAGCATGTGCAGTAGCTACCAACACTGCTCTGCAATATCCCCAACTGCATTGGGGACATGAACCAAATGGGGAGATGGGGAACAGCAGGATCAACTAGGTTTTTTGCAGAATACAGAAAAAGGAATCCCATAGTGAATGAGTATGAACAGCATTCAATGCAGCATTTATTGATAGTTTTTTATGATGTGGGTTTAGTGTCACTTTAACTTCTGCAGAGTCCAATGACGTTAGAAAAAATTGTCACATTACTAAAAAAAACATACATCCTTGTGTTTAAGCCTTGTGAATTGAGCTTCTTTAATACTTTTATGTTTTTTTTTCTCCAAGAATGTCTTCTAAATGTGGTAATAAGGAAAACTATTTTCACCAAAGGACATTTTACACAACTTTACAGAATAAATATTTTAGGCAACCAGAATTGTTGAAGGAAAAAAGTATGTAAACGTTTGGGATAGGATAGTAACATCTTCAAAATAAGATAACTGCAGCCAGGTGTTTCAAACAATGCATACGTTTATTTGGTTTGGCTTGTCAGAGAAAAATACACAGTTTATTTACTTATACTGTTGAGCTAAAACCCAATTAAAAAATTCCAGAAGACATGATAAGAGTTTTTAAAACTTTTAGCATAAGACTGAATCCGTTTACATAATAATTTCTAAGGATTGCTCCACCATCAGCCCATAGTTTGGGAGATAATTTGGAAATATGTAGAATCCTCACAGAGGTAACAAAGGGTCTTAGAGTGACAGCTGAAAGATTTCTAGACATCTCATCACTTGATAACATCAATCACTGCAATGATTGAGAGAGAATGAATTCCAAGTTGTATCAGGAAATTGTAGGGCAGAATGTGGGAATATCTGTCTGTGATCTGAAACTCAAATTAAATTGGTTCATGCAATGTGGCAGTGGTCAAAAGCCTATCTGTAAATCAGAAAAAAGAAAAATATGTATTTTACAATGGTCAGGTGCCGAATTCAAAGTAAATGAAATGCTGTGATGTAATCTTAAGTGACCCAAAAATGTACATAAACTGAAACAAATCTGTTTATAGGAAAAGGCTAATATAACTCACAATTGTAATAGCTAATCGTTATCTATAGACATGATTTAGCTGAGGTTAGGACCACTAGAAAAGAGTGAATCAGTTGCTAAAGACAGGTATTTACACATTATTAACCATCTGGTATTGATTTGCAAAATATATTTATAGCCTTGTTTATTTTATTATGACAGAAGATAAATGCACATGGTTTTAGTCATTTGTGCATAGATTCAGAATACTCCCAAAGGTTCCACTTTTAAAAATGTGAGGTACTGTATATTATTTTTTTATGTCAGCTTTATAAAGGGCCATTTGGACATATAGGATGTCTGGGAAATTAAAACAATTCTGCATTACCTACTAAGCAGCATGTTTTCTTTGGGATAGCTACAAGCATACAACAAGACAAAAAGCACCATGCATTCATCTCAGTTTTTATACAATACACAGACATAAGCTTGTTAACAAATAAAGGAGAGAGATAAATCTACAGCATTTTTTTTCACAATTTTGTTTATCATACATATAGGGAGCCATTTTTTTCACACATTCTCATACTTTAGATACCTGAAAATCTATACTGGAATATATATGCATATTTGAAGGGCCAATCTCCAAAAAATAAATACATGCTGTGACAGTGCAAGGTCATGCCACGGTGAGAGATTAGGAAAGGGAAGTAAAGATGACACAAAACTCTAAAAGTTTCAGTTTGAGAAGCTCCAGAGTGTGTATTACGAGCATAGAAAGCTGTGTTGCAAGTTTTCTCTGGGTTTTGCAGTCATGGATCAGGACCTGGAGTTTGAAGGCTCAAAAGTGTCTTGGGTGGATTGGAACCTTCAATCCTGTGTCTGACATTTGAAGGACACCTGCAGCTTGTATGAATGCAAAGGTGTGCAGGAGCATTTATAAACCAAACCTGAGGATAGAACAGGGCTCCAGCCAGAAGGGAGGTGGGCTTCCATTTTGGAGAAAGGGCTCCACTCGAGTGCCAGGAAGTATCACTGTTTGAATTTAAGAGAAGCTGTATGTGTTCAAGAGTTCTAAGCTGTGTGCATTGAAGAGCTGGAGGTCCAGAGAGACCAGTTCTAATAGCTGTGGTGCTGCTGAAGTGTAGCCAGGTGGTCTAAAAACTTTTGGTGCTAATGTTTGTTTGAGAAGAACCCCTGCACGGGCAACAAGTTTGAACTACACATTGTGTTGAACTTTGCTTCACCTTTTTAAATAAAAGTGTGCTACCAGGCTCCTAAACTGCACATTTGGATTTACATGTCTCACTAAAATGCATCTGCCAAATTAAGTCTATTCACCCCATGTCATAATACACATAACATAATAAGGCGGTGATATTTTAGCAACAAGGTCAATGCCTAAAGCAGCTTTTATTTCATTCTTTTTATTTTTATAAAATACCACAGCTGGAAACTGACAGTGAAGACAACATATGATTACCTAGCTATTAGTAATGCACAACTTTTATTGGTTTTGCTTATAAATAAGTCATTATAAGTCAAAATAAGTCAAAATAACCTGCTGCTACACATTCCCTACACACATTTTGGATGATCCTGTTGGTTTTTTGAAACCTCTTTAAAAGAGGTACTAAAGACAAAATCAAAAATTACATACAGTTAGGTTCATAAATATTTGGACACATGCACAATTTTGAAGTACAAATTTTAGGAACTGCAAGCACTTTTATACACAGTCCCTCCATTTTCAGGGGCTCAAATGTAATTGGACAATTGAATATAATCATAAATAAAATGTTCATTTTTAATATTTTGTTGAGAATATTTTACTGGCAATGACTGCCTGAAGTCTGGAACCCATGGACATTACCAAAGACTGTGTTTCCTCCTTTTGGATGCTTTGCCAGGCTCTAACTGCAGCTGTCTTCAGTTGTTCTTTGTTTGTGGTTCTTTCTGCCTTTAGTTTTGCCTTCAGCAAGAGAAATGCATGCTCAAATGGCTTGAAATCAGGTGATTAACTCGGCCATTGCAGAATATTCCACTTCTTTTCCTTCAAAAGCTCCTGGGTTGCTTTTGCAGTGTGTTTTGGATCATTGTCCATCTGTACTATTAAGCGCCACCCAATCAACTTTGCTGCATTTGGCTGAATCTGGGCTGACAGTATATCTCTAAACATTGCCGAATTCATCCGGCTGCTTCTGTCTTCTT
Organism: Staurois parvus; assembly: GCF_062004578.1. NCBI lineage: Eukaryota > Metazoa > Chordata > Amphibia > Anura > Ranidae > Staurois > Staurois parvus. Next base: position 2,324,335 of record NW_028318230.1, read on the forward strand.
TCACATCATCAAAAAACACCAATGACCCAGTGCCACTGGAAGCCATGCATACCCATGCCATCACACTGCCATCACCATGTTTTACAGATGAGTTTGTGTGGTTTGAATCATGAGCTGTTCCGAGCCCTCTCCACAATTTTTTGGCAAAGTCTAATCTCGCTTTTCTATTCTTCAGGCTTATGAAAGGTTTGCACCTTGTGGGGAACCCTCTGTATTTGCTCTCGTGAAGTCTTCTCTTGATTATAGACTTTGACCTCCTGGAGAGTGTCCTTCACTTGTCTGGATGTTGTGAATGGGTTTTTCTTTACCATAGAGAGGATCTTGCGATCATCCACCACTGTTGTCTTCTGTGGATGTCCATGCCTTTTTATGTTGCTGAGCTCACCAGTGCATTCTTCTTTCCTCAGAATGTACCAAACTGTTGATTTGGCCATTCCTAATGTTGCTGCTATCTCTCTGATGGATTTGTTTAGTTTTGAAGCCTTACAATGGCCTGTTTCACTTGCATGGACAGCTCTTTTGAACCCATGATGTAGGTTCACAGCAATAGATTCCAAATGCAATTACCACACTTAGAATCAACTCCAGACCTTTTACCCACTTAATTGAGTAAGAAATAACGAAGGACTAGGCCACTCCTGGCCATGAAACGGCTTTTCATTCAATTGTCCAATTACTTTTGGTCCCTTGAAAAGGGGGGGTGGCTACTCTTAACAGCTGTAATTACGAAACTCTTCCTACAATTTGGATGTACATACCCTCAAATTAAACCTGAGAGTGTGCACTTTCAGCCCATATCCATTATATAACTATATATGTTTTGGTAAATACCTGACAAAAACTAAAATTGTGCTTGTGTCCAAATATATATGGACCTAATTGTATATGATGCAGTATGATCGTAGCATTGACAAAATAGTCTGTTTTTCAAAGTTCCCCTGTAACAGTAACTGTTGATCATGCTGTTATTTTTCAACTTCCGTAAACTGCCTAAGCTGTCAAGCAACGGTGGAAGTTTAATGGTTGAGACAAACAATTAAACACTGGCAGGGGTGTTTAAAATTGTCATCTTTTATTAAATTACATAGTTAAAACCTATATCCCAAAATGAAAATAAAACATTTTCTCTATTTCTGTAACAACTTAAAAAGTGTTAGCTCTGGTTAAGGATTTTTTTTTATTTTAATGTGGCAGCTATGCTTTTATGCAGGTGCCTTTATGCAGGAAACCTGTACTTATAAGAATATTGTCATTGTTGACCCTTTCTGAAAACATGACTTGTCTGATGTGCTAACCTAAAACAAGAATGCAGAACTTGCTTTCCTACTTAATTTTGGCTTCAGCATACTTGTCCCAGGTCTGTGATCTCCAAAGTATCAAAGCCAAAGGATCAGCATGACTGCCAGGCAACTTGAATCTTCAAAAATTGGCAGCAGTGGCAGCTAACATATTTCTTCCAGCACAGGTTTTCTTCAAGCAAATTATGTTAAAACCCACTTCTTTAGTTTTGGACACGGTAGGAAAGGCGCATCAGATGTTTTTTCCTTCCAGTAAGGGGGCCCGGAAGAAAGAAGCATTTCACATTGGTAAGTGTGGTCTAGTGGTCGCACTTACGAATGAGTGCTTAACCTCCCTGGCGGTATGATTCCTTCCGATTTTTTGTGCTGAAAGCGGTACCATTTTTTCGCATGGAAATAGTTTTTTATTGTAGGCTGTAATTTTTAGGAAAATTTCCCCACAAATCATTATCACTCAATTCTGCAAGTGGTTCTGATTTACTATCGCTGTTCCCTAGCTGGTCTAAAACCGCTTTTGACGTAAAGGGACGCTTTTTGGACGCCATGGACTTTTCTAAGTTTCCAGGCAGAAAGAACAGACAAAATGCAGGCAAGGCACAGGACAAAGCACTAGGGACAAAATGTATGTGAAATGGGATGAAACAGCAATGTTTTACTATTTAAAATTGAAAAAAAAAAAATGACATTTTTTAAATTTTTTAAATTTCCCGCCGCCGTCGGCGGCGGCGCCCGTACGTCCCGACGTCACGGGGACCGGAACACAGAAGCCGGATGCCGGCATCGGCCGGAGGAGATGGCCGGGGACGCTGCAGGGGACACATCGTGGGAACGAAGGACAAGGTAAGTGCTGCAGGGACCCCCAGAGCAGCGCCGCATGGTAAGCCCGAGTGTAGCTCGGGGTTACCGCTTGTGGTATAGAAATTTTACCCCGAGCTACACTCGGGAAAACCGCCAGGGAGGTTAAAGTAATCCTATCTTGAGACTGTGCATATTAAGCTATTTATATAGTTGGAGTCTCAAAAGCACTTTAAAATCATCTTTGTTACTGCAGTCATTGTGGAGAAATACACTATATTGCCAAAAGTATTGGGACACCCCTCCAAATCATTGTATTCAGGTGTCCCTATCACGTCCATGGCCACAGGTGTATAAAATCAAGCACCTAGGCATGCAGACTGCTTCTACAAACATTTGTGAAAGAATGGGTCGCTCTCAGGAGCTCAGTGAATTTAAGCGTGGTACCGTGATATGTTGCCACCTGTGCAATAAGTCCATCCGTGAAATTTCCTTGCTACTAAATATTCCACAAGTCAACTGTTAGTGGTATTATAACAAAGTGGAAGCAACTGGGAACAGCAGCAACTCAGCCACGAAGTAGCAGGCTACTTAAAATGACAGAGCGGGGGTCAGCGCATGCTGAAGCGCACAGTGCACAGAAGTCACCAAGGGGGTTATTTATTACAACTGCACGGTGCAAAATCTGGTGCAGTTCTGCATAGAAACCAATCAGCTTCCAGGTTTTATTGTCAAAACTTAATTGAACAAGCTGAAGTTAGAAGCTGATTGGCAACTATGCTTGGCTGCACCAGATTCTGAGCATTCCAGTTTTAGTAAATCTCCCCCCAACTGTCTGCAGAGTCAATAGCTAAAGACTTCCAAACTTTGTGTGACCTTCAGATCAGCACAACAACAGTGCATACAGAGCTTCATGGAAGCATCCAAGCCTTACATCACCAAGTGCAATGCAAAGCATCAGATGCAGTGGTATAAAGCACGCCATGACTGGACTCTAGAGCAGTGGAGACATGTTCTCTGGAGTGATCAATCACGCTTCTCTGTCTGGCAATCCGATGGATGTGTCTGGATTTGGCGGATGCCAGGAGAATGGTACTGCCTGACTGCATTGTGCCACGTGTAAAATTTGGTGGAAGGGGGATTATGGTGTGGAGTTGTTTTTCAGGGGTTGGGCTTGACCCCTTAGTTCCAATGAAGGGAACTCTTAAGGCATCAGCATACCAAGAAATTGTGGACAATTTCATGCTCCCAATTTTGTGGAAACAGTTTGGAGATGGCCTCTTCTTGTTCCGACATAACCGCGCACCAGTGCACAAAGTAAGGTCCATAAAGACATGGATGAGCGAGTTTGGGGTGGAAGAACTTGACTGGCTGTTGAAGCTGTTATATACATTTTAAGGAAAGCCTGCCAGCCTTCAATGTAAATGAATAGCAGAGGATATATTTATCAAGCAAATTAGTGACATGCATGCAAATCAGACTGTCTCTCATTTAGCAACAGGTTTGCAGTAAATGTATAGTATATTTGCATTATATCTGAAATCCTGGACCATCAGTTGCAACAGATTTGCAAAGTTCTGAGGCCGATCTGTCACTATAGATGAGATAGAATTTCATTTTAAACAGATTCATAATTAAGAAGTGCTTAGGGTCAAGTTTTATTCTGTTTCAGTTCTACTATAGAGCATCAGAGAGAGCAATATATGACACAGGCAGCAACATCTGTCATACATTTGTGTCACTGCTCCTGTTTAGCATCGCCTTGCTGTGAGACAGTATTGATAAATGCCTCCTACCTGTTTCTGAGCTGTTAGAAATCTTGACTTTGGATGCATTTGAAAATTAATTGCTTCACAGTACAAGCAACCAAAGAGGTCAGCCAGGGTTTGGTTTAAAGTTCTTTTTCTGCTTGTTAAATCCTATGGTCACAGCATAATCTTTTATTTTTTAACAACAGCATTGTAATAACAGTGCAAACAATGGTTATTTTTGCCAATTCAATATCAGCTCATGTGAAAAATCTCCATTAGTGCTTCTTCCAGGATTAGCAACTTCCAGGATTCCCTACATACTTTGCAGCTTCTTCTCTGCTGTTTACTTTCAATGTCTATGGACTAGATATCCTGTGGTACCTTACTGTTTGCAAGTAGTGATTTCTGTACTGACTATGCCTCCTGAAACTTCTCTCAGCATCTCATTAGTTGAGACAGCAGGCTTTATCAAATGTATGACACAGCAGTGCTGTGTTACAGAATTCAAAGAAGTGAAAGTAAATTTAAAATGGTAAGATTATGCAGATTAATAGGATTAAGACAGAAATACAATTTGTAATTGGATATACGTATGATTTTACAGTTTGATCATAGATACAGTTTACGAAAATGTGAATACTTGAATATCCACCTGTCTAAGAACATGTGTATTTTAAGCCTGACTATTTCTCACAACAAAGGTTTCTTTTCCAAGTAACATTAAACAGAGACTAACAATTGTACAATGTGTGTTCTAACAGCATATAACACAACTTTCATAAAAATTTATATTAATACACAATTGCTGTAAAACACCTAATAGGACAAACCCATATAAATATTTAAGGCACCCTAAGTTTTTTTTTCTTCTTTTTTTTCAAGGAAATAGAACATTAAAAACGCTGCAGCAGTTAAAGTGGTTCCAAAGACTCAAGGCTTTTTACCTTCATGCATTCCATGCATGAAGGTAAAAACCCTTCTCTGTACAGCATCCCCTCAGCCCCACCTAATACTCACTCCCTCTCGATCCAGCGATGTACACTGGAGTCTCAGTTATCCCAGCATTCCCTCTTCTCATTGGTTGAGAGAGAAGCAGGAGCCATTGGCTCCCACTGTTGTCAATCACAGCCAGTGAGACAAGGAGAAGACAGATGGGGCGGGGGCGAGCAGTGTCTCTGTGTGTGAAAGGACACAAGGAGCAGCAGATGCCCCCATAGCAAGCTGCTTTCTGTGGGGGCACCCAACATAAGTGAGCACCAGCAGGGGTCCTAAGAAGAGGAGGTTCCAGGCTGCTCTGTGGAAAACCACTGTACACAGCAGGTAAGTATAGACATGTTTGTTTTTTTCTTTAAAAAAATAAGCCTTTAGAATCATTTTAAAGATTGATTTCACTTAGCTAAAATTCTGACTTTTTTTACTTTATGAACTTGTCCAAAGACCATCTTTTGCTTTAGCTCAATAAATCAAGCAGCCAACGTTAACCACTTCAACACCAGACACTTTCAACCTCTTCCTGCCCAGGCCAATTTTCAGCTTTCAGCGTTCTCACACTTTGAATGACAATTACTCATGTAACACATGCAACACTATACCCAAATGAAATTTTTATAATTTTTTTTTCAAATAAATAGAGCTTTCTTTTGGTGGTATTTAATCGCCACTGGGCTTTTGATTTTTTGCTAAATAAACAAAAAGAAAACAGGAGAGTTTGAAAAAAAACACATTTTTCTTTGTTTCTGTTATACAATTTTGCAAATAAATAGTCTTTCTTCATAAGTTTAAGTCGGAAAGGTATAGAGTTTACAAACTATGGTATATATAGCCTGATGTACTGACGGCCTGTCTCATTTCTTGGTGCCTGAAAGTGCTAGGACAGTACAAATACCTCCCAAATGACCCCTTTTTGGAAAGTAGACAGTCCAAGGTAAGAGCACTAAGAGGAATGGTGAGTTTTTTGTAATTTTTTTTGTCACAAGTTTTGGGAAAATGAGGAAATTTAAAAAAATATATATTTTTATAATTTTGTTTTCTTTGTTGCATAATGTCACCAATGAAGTAAAGCATCATCATATAACTGGTGTGGCCATGATCAGAAACACTGACAAAAATGTAATTTTTTTTCAATTTTTCTTCTTTTGTATTGCTTTTTTTGCGTTTTTTTACAATTTTGTTTTTATAAACTGTGACCACAGCAATACAGTGTTACCATAGTAACACTGTACTACTCTGGGGAGGTAATTAAGTTTTTTTTTGTTGCACACTATGATTGCTTATAACAGTGATCATTGTATATGGTTGAACTGGATGGACTTTTGTCTTTTTTCAGCCAGACTAACTGTAACCTTTTTTTTAATTTTTTAATTATTTTGTTAATTATTTCATTTTCCGAAAAATTATGACAAAAAAATACAACTTCAAAAAACTCACCATGCCTCTTATGAAGTACGTCGGACTGTCTACTCTGCAAAAAGGGGTCATTTGGGGGATATCTGTGCTGTTCTGACATTCTTGGACCTCAAGAAATTAGATTGGCTGTCAGTACTTCAGGACTGATCAATATTCAGATCTATACCATAGTTTGTAAACTCTATAAATTTCCTACAAACTAAAAAATACATCCTAATTTGGGTTATTTTCACCAAAGACATGTAGCAGAATACATCTTGGCCTAAATTTATGAAGAACAATTATTTATTTGCAAACTTTTATAACAGGAACAAAGAAAAACTTGGTTTTTTTTTCAAAATTTTTGGTCTTTTTTTGTTAATTTAGCAAAAAATCAAAACCCCAGCGGTGATTAAATACCACCAAAAGAAAGCTCTAGTTGTGTGAAGAAAATGATAAAATTTGAGTTTGGGTACAATGTTGTATGACCGCGCAATTGTCATTCAAAGTGTGAGAGCGCTGAAACCTGAAAATTGGCCTGGGCAGGAAGGGGGTAAAAGTGCCCTGTATGGAAGAGGTTAGTATACAGCTATTGGGAGTTTTTTCTACCAAAGACATTTAGCAAATACATTTTGGCCTAAATGTATGACTAACTTTGAGTTTATTGGATTTTTTTAATAACAGAAATGAGAAAATATAGTTTTTTTAATTTTCAGTCTTTTTTTTGTTTATCAAGCAAAAAATAAAAAACCCAGAGGTGATCAGCCACCACCAAAAGCAAGCTCTATTTGTGCGGAAAAATGACAAATTTCATTTATGTACAGCATTGCATGACCGCGCAATTGTCAGTTAAACTAGAACAGCGCTGTATAGCAAAAAATGGCGTAAATTCCAGTATCTATACCTTAGTTTGTAGACACTATAACTTTCACATAAACCAATTAATATACACTTATTGGGATTTTTTTTTTTTTACGAAAGACATATAGAAAAATTAATTTTGGTCTAAATTTATGACTAACTTTGAGTTTATTATATATTTTTTAGTATATTATTAATAGTGTTTGTTTTTTTTTTTTGTTTGTTTTGTTTGTTTCTCTATTCGTGTGAAAAAAAAGGACATACATTTCATTTGGGTACAGCACTGTATGACCGCGCAATTATTAGTTGAAATGGCAAAAAAGCTTCGTCAGGAAGGGGGTAAATCTTCTGGAGAGTTGGTTAAGAAGACACATGGCTACTCCATGAAATTGAAGGAGAAGCTGTTTAACCTTAAATTGCACAGGAGATTCTTTACTGTTAGAGCAGTAAGGATGTGGAACTCCCTTTCACAAGAAGTGATATCTGCAGGAAGAATAAATAGTTTCAAAAGACTCTTAGATGGGCATCTTAGTGAATACAATGTACAAGGATATGGTAAATAATATAAATTTAAACAAACACATGTGCACAAACACACACAGGTTGAATTGTATGGACTGGTGTCTTTATTCAACCTTACCAACTATGTAACTATGTAAAAGAGTGTGACACACTTACAAAACCCTCTGAAGTCGTAAACAATTAAACAAATGACTATGAATGAATTTGTTGTTTTCATTATAAATTATTTCGGATTAGTTGAAATTCGTTATTATTGTGATTTAGAGATTCAAATACATACAACGGATACAAAGCCCAAAAAAGAAGACTAATGCAACCACCACTTCTAAGATTTTGTAAGATGCACTATAATAATTGTTTGCTTTTGGGCTTATTATTGCTTTAAGATCTGCCAACACACTTAACAAGTTTGGCAGATCCAAGGATAATTAACAGTACTTAGCTTGAAAATATTTGGCACTTTAACTGCAACTACAGATCCTTTTTTATCATAGATTGTGGAAAAAATGTATATCAGGTCTCCCATTGGAGAGATTTCCTTTTGTTTCCTAAGTGATCACCATCATCGGACAGAAAGTGAGGGGACTCTCCCCAAGTGAAGGGGCAGCAATCAAAACCTAATGGAGAATATAGCATTTCACCTTTTTTTAGTATTTTTATTTCTGTATTTGACACAAACTAAAATCTATTTCCAATATTGATGAACATCCATCACTGAAAAAGAAAGTTAGGATATTCCCAAACTGGGACAGGGATAGCAAAAAAAGAAATGGGTACCAACCTCCCACACTCTATACAATGCTAAATTGAATATTTTGACTGGATTTCCAATTGTAAAACACCATAACTCTGGTCTTGTTGAGGCAAATGTGTGCAACTTCAAACACTTTAAACATATTTCAATCACCAAAAAAACTGAATGAATCATGGCAAAAGGTAACAACTGTTGGCGGTAATATTATGTACCAGATTATGAATGATCTTGTCAGAGCCTGGGATTAAACCTGGGCCTGCTACAGTGAGAGACAGTGTTTCTTCTCACTGAGCTACCTGGGATGCTAGATAGCACTCTGTCTGATCTATTGGATAATCCTGCCTTGTGCCTTGTTTTCTCTTGAACCTTGAACTCCTTGCTCCTCCCATGAACTTCCTATAAAAGCCATGTCCATGCAATTCCTCCTTGCCAGATTATTGTGCCTTCCAGCCAATATCCCGCTTCTCTGTCCTGCTGCCATCTACATCTTCGCTACCGACCTCTGGCTTGTTACTGACTATGATTTTGCCTCATCCTATCTACTACGATTTGTGACAGACCCTTGGCTTGTGACTGACTCCGCTTCTGTCTTATCCCTGAACTGATTGATCCGCTATTGGTTTCCAGCTTCCCCTTTCCTGGTGGGGTGATCCTGAGACTGCGACCTGTATTCACACGCAGCCAAAACCATCTCCACCATTAGGAGCTCTGGTGAAGACCGGTGAACACTTAGACCCCCCACCTCAGGTAAGCCTGTGTCATTTCCCAGGGTGATCTGCTGGTGTACCTATCCTGCAGGTTTCAGGTAAGCCTTACACTGCTGTAGCAACTGGTCCCTGAACCTGACCCAGACCGTGACAGATCTATAACAACTTTAAGCTAATTATTACAGTCCAAATACAGTTGCAAGAAAAAGTATGTGAACCCTTTGGGATTACGTGGAGTTTTGCATGAATTGGGCATAAAATGTGCTCTGAACATCATCTAAGTCACAACAATAGAAGAATACAGTCTGCTGAACATAATACTACACAAACATTAGATGTTGCCATGGTTTAATTGCACAAAACATGTAAACATTCACCGTGCAGGGAGGAAAAAGTATGTGAACCTTTGGACTTAATAACTGCTTGACCCTCCTTTGGCAGCAATAACCTCAACCAAACGTTTCCTGTAGTTGCAGATCACACCTGCACAACGATCTGGAGTAATTTTGGACCACTCCTCTTCACAAAACTGTTTCAGTGTAGCAATATTCTTGGGATGTCTGGTGTGAATCGCTCTCTTAAGGTCATGCCAAAGCATTTCAATCGGGTTGAGGTCAGGACTCTGACTGGGCCACTCCAGAAGGCGTATTCTGTGCTGCTGCAGCCGTTGTTTTGTTGAATTACTTGTATGCTTTGGGTCATTGTCCTGTTGCATCACCCATCCTCTGCGGAGCTTCAGTTGGCGGACAGATGGTCGTACGTTTTCCTGCAAAATGTCTTGATAAACTCTGGAATTCATTTTCCCCATCAATGACAACAATCCGTCCAGGCCCTGAGGCAGCAAAGCAGCCCCAAACCATGATGCTCCCTCCGCCATGTTTTACAGTGGGGTTGAGGTTTTGATGTTGGTGTGCTGTGCCTTTTTTTCTCCACACATAGTGTTGTGTGTTCTTCCCAAACAACTCAATCTTGGTTTCATCTGTCCACAGTATATTTTGCCAGTAGTGCTGTGGAACATCCAGGTGCTCTTTTGCAAACTTCAAACGTGCTGCAATATTCTTTTTGGACAGCAATGGCTTCCTCCGTGGTGTCCTCCCATGTACTCCATTCTTGTTTGTTTTCCTTATTGTAGATGTGTCAACAAAAATGTTAGCATGTGCCAGAGATTTCTGTAGGTCTTTAGCTGGCACTCTGGGATTCTTCTTTACCTCATGCAGCATTCTGCGCTGTGCTCTTGCAGTCATTTTTACAGGACGACCATGCCTAGGGAGAGTAGCAACAGTGCTAAACTTTCTCCATTTGTAGACAGTCTGTCTTACCGTGGACACATGAACATCAAGGCTTTTGGAGATAATTTTGTAACCCTTTCCAGCTTCATGCAAGTCAACAATTCTTGATCGTAGGTCTTCTGAGAGCTCTTTTCTGTGAGGCATGGTTCACATTAAACAGTGCTTCTTGAAACCAGTAAACCCAAAACAGGTGTGTGTTTTTTAAGGGCAGGACAGCTGTCAGCAACACATCCAATATCATCACACTGATTGAAGTCAAGGTTGGCTCACTCCTGGCTCCAATTAGCTCTGGGAGAAGTCATTAAGCTAGGGCCTCACATACTTTTTCCTCCCTGCACTGTGAATGTTTACATGTTATGTGCAATTAAACCATGGCAACATCTAATGTTTGTGTAGTATTATGTTCAGCAGACTGTGTTCTTCTATTGTTGTGACTTAGATGATGTTCAGAGCACATTTTATGCCCAATTCATGCAAAACTCCACGTAATCCCAAGGGGTTCACATACTTTTTCTTGCAACTGTATACTGCATCAACATATATAATTTAATTTAGCTCTTTGAGGGCCTATGGGTATAATTCAGCTTAACTCTTTTGGCTGTACTTCTATGGATCATAGGAGTGCAGTTCATTCTACACACCTGTGACCTGTTTTCAGCTGACAGTGGGCTAAAGCCTGCTGTCAGCTGATGTCACCAAGCTGGAGAAAGATCCCGACATTACAGTCGGGATCCACCCCAGAGTCTGGAGCGGCACCTGGCTCAGCGATCAGTGATCCACAGAGCCTTCCACATGGAAGCATAGAAGAAAAATATATTTTAAAAATATTCTTCCCAAATATATTGACATATATTTGAAATACTACAATTTTGGCTGTATTCTCTCTCTCTCTCTCTCTCTCTCTCATTCATATATATATATATATATATATATATATATATACTGTATGTTGAAATGCATTTTTTAGATATTACAAAATATATGAAAAATATTTTTTTAAACTTAGTTTTTTTTTTAAATATTCTTCAGATTTTTTTTAACATATAAAAAAGTAATTTTAACATATGTTTTTACATAAATTTCCAAAAATGTAGATCAAATGTATTTTTAAAGACATAAAGTATATTTAAAAATGTATTTTAAAAAATATTTTTCATACATTTTGTAATATATAATAAAATCATTTATTTATTTATATATATATATATATATATATATATATATATATATATATATACAGTGAGGAACAGAAGTATTTGAACACCCTGCGAATTTGCAAGTTCTCCCACTTGGAGGGGTCTGAAATTTACATTGTAGGTGCATTCCCACTCTGAGAGACAGAATTAAAAAAAAAAAATCAGGAAATCACATTGCATGATTTTTAAAGAATTTACTTGTATTGCACTGCTGAACATAAGTATTTGAACACCTGAGAAAATCAGTGTTAATATTTGGTATAGAAGCCTTTGTTTGCAATTACAGAGGTCAAACGTTTCCTGTAGTTCTTGACCAGGTTTGCACACACTGCAACAGGGATTTTGGCCCACTCCTCCACAGAGATCTCCTCTAGATCTGTCAGGTTTCAGGGCTGTCACTGAGCAATACGGAGTTTCAGCTCCCTCAAAAGATGTTCTATTGTATTTAGGTCTGGAGACTGGCTAGGCCACTCCAGGACCTTGATATTCTTCTTACGGAGCCACTCCTTGGTTATCCTGGCTGTGTGCTTCGGGTCATTGTCATGTTGGAAGACCCAGCCACGACCCATCTTCAATGCTCTGACTGAGGGAAGGAGGTTGTTGCTCAAAATCTCACAATAAATGACCCCATTCATCCTCTCCTTAATACAGTGCAGTCGTCCTGTCCCCTTCACAGAAAAGTACCCCCAAAGCATGATGTTACCACCCCCATGCTTCACAGTAGGGATGGTGTTCTTGGGATGCAACTCATCCTTCTTTTTCCTCCAAACACGACGAGTGAAGTTTAGACCAAAAAGTTCTACTTTGGTCTCATTTGATCACATGACTTTCTCCCATGCCTCCTCTGGATCATCCAGATGGTCATTGGCAAACTTCAGACGGGCCTGGACATGTGACAACTTGAGCAGGGGAACCTTCCGTGTAATGCATGATTTGAAACCATGACGGCGTAGTGTTCTACCGACAGTGACCTTTGAAACTGTGGTCCCAGCTCTCTTCATGTCATTGACCAGCTCCTCAATTGTAGTTCTGGGCTGATTCCTCACCTTTCTTATCATCAGTGATACCCCACGAGGTGAGATCTTGCATGGAGCACCAGTCTGAGGGAGACTGACAGTCGTCTTTAGCCTCTTCCATTTTCTAACAATTGCTCCAACAGTTGATCTATTTTCACCAAGCTGCTTGGCAATTGCCCCGGAGCCCTTTCCAGCCTTTTGGAGGTCCACAATTTTGTCTCTGGTGTCTTTTGACAGCTCTTTGGTCTTGCCCATGGTAGTAGTTGGCGTCTGACTGACTGTGGGGTGGACAGGTGTCTTTAAAGAGCTCAGCCAGGTGCTACTAAGTTAGATTAATGAGTGGAGTAGAGGTGGACTTTTTAAAGGCACAGTAACAGGTCTTTGAGAGCCAGAATTCTTGCTGTTTCTTAGGTGTTCAAATACTTATGTTCAGCAGTGCAAGACAATAAATTCTTTAAAAATCAAACAATGTGATTTCCTGAATTTTTTTTTTTTTAATTCTGTCTCTCAGAGTGGGAATGCATCTACAATGTGAATTTCAGACCCCTCCATGATCTCTAAGTGGGAGAACTTGCAAAATCGCAGGGTGTTCAAATACCTCTGTTCCTCAATGTGTATACCGTCAGGTCCATAAATATTGGGACATCGACACAATTCTAACATTTTTGGCTCTATACACCACCACAATGGATTTGAAATTAAACGAACAAGATGTGCTTTAACTGTAGACTGTCAGCTTTAATTTGAGGGTATTACATCCAAATCAGGTGAACGGTGTAGGAATTACAATAGTTTGCATGTGTGCCTCCCACTTGTTAAGGGACCAAAGGTAATGGGACAATTGGCTTCTCAGCTGTTCCATGGCCAGGTGTGTGTTATTCCCTCATTATCCCACTTACAATGAGCAGATAAAAGGTCCAGAGTTCATTTCAAGTGTGGTATTTGCATTTGGAATCTGTTGCTGTCAACTCTCAAGATGAGATCCAAAGAGCTGTCACTATCAGTGATGCAAGCCATCATTAGGCTGAAAAAACAAAACAAACCCATCAGAGAGATAGCAAAAACATTAGGCGTGGCCAAAACAACTGTTTGGAACATTCTTAAGAAGAAGGAACGCACCGGTGAGCTCAGCAACACCAAAAGACCCGGAAAAACAACTGTGGTGGATGACTGAAGAATTCTTTCCCTGGAGAAGAAAACACCCATCACAACAGTTGGCCAGATCAAGAACACTCTCCAGGAGGTAGGTTTATGTGTGTCAAAGTCAACAATCAAGAGAAGACTTCACCAGAGTGAATACAGAGGGTTCACCACAAGATGAAAACCATTGGTGAGCCTCAAAAACAGGAAGGCCAGATTAGAGTTTGCCAAACGACATATAAAAAAGCCTTTACAGTTCTGGAACAACATCCTATGGACAGATGAGACCAAGATCAACTTTTACTAGAGTGATGGGAAGAGAAGAGTATGGAAAAGGAAAGGAACTGCTCATGATCCTAAGCATACCACCTCAACAGTGAAGCATGGTGGTGGTAGTGTCATGGTGTGGGCATGTCTGGCTGCCAATGGAACTGGTTCTCTTGTATTTATTGATGATGTGACTGCTGACAAAAGCAGCAGGATGAATTCTGAAGTGTTTCGGGCAATATTGTCTGCTCATATTCAGCCAAATGCTTCAGAACGCATTGAACGCCGCTTCACAGTGCAGATGAACAATGACCCAAAGCATACTGCAAAAGCAACGAAAGAGTTTTTTAAGGGAAAGAAGTGGAATGTTATGCAATGGCCAAGTCAATCACCTGACCTGAATCAAATTGAGCATGCATTTCACTTGCTGAAGACAAAACTGAAGGGAAAATGCCCCAAGAACAAGCAGGAACTGAAGACAGTTGCCGTAGAGGCCTGGCAGAGCATCACCAGGGATGAAACCCAGCGTCTGGTGATGTCTATGCGTTTCAGACTTCAGGCTGTAATTGACTGCAAAGGATTTGCAACCAAGTATTAAAAAGTGAAAGTTTGATTTATGATTATTATTCTGTCCCATTACTTTTGGTCCCTTAACAAGTGGGAGGCACATATGCAAACTGTTGTAATTCCTACACCGTTCACCTGATTTGGATGTAAATACCCTCAAATTAAGGCTGACAGTCTGCAGTTAAAGCACATCTTTTTCGTTTCATTTCAAATCCATTGTGGTGGTGTATAGAGCCAAAAAGTTTAGAATTGTGTTGATGTCCCAATATTTATGGACCTGGCTGTGTGTGTATGTATGTATGTATGTGTATGTGTGTGTATATATATATATATATATATATATATATATATATATATATATACACATATATATACGACCAAAATTGTAGTCTTTCAAATATGTGTCAATATATTTGGGAAGAATATTTTAAAAGTATATTTAAAATATATTTTTCTTTCATATGGGCTGAGCTAGCCGCTCCCTTCCCTCTCCACAGCCCACTGCTCCAGTGAGTGCAGGGGGGCTGAGCAGACAATGGTGACTGACAGTACCACTCTCTGCTCACAGCGGTGGTGAGAACTCACTGAGTTCTCACAGTTAAAGCCATCGGACCGATGCTGCATCCATCTTTTAAGTCAGAATTACTTTACTGAAATGTTCTTGGATCACATAAGTGTTAATTTACTGTGGTACATTTTTGGGGTGTCAATGCCCCTGTCATACTCAAATCATCATTTTAACAATCTCTCCAAACTTCCAAAAAATTATGAAAAAACATTTTCAATAATAGCTTTCTATAGACATTAACTCAGTGTACATCAATGAGGAGAAAATGCAGCAAGCAGGACTCAATGCAATTTATTACATTTATTGTAGTGTTTTTATCCTTGCTCTGGTTCTATTTTAAATAAAGAAAAACATATATTCAATATACTGTATCTACATTATTAGCAATGATCATATTGTTTCTTCAAATGTAGAAATAATTAAGATATGCACACACATATAAATTTGGTACACCACATTTTGGTGACATTAAATAGATGGAACATTCTAAATGATCCTTACTTTACTAGGGAGGGTATATATTCAAAGAGATGAGTGATTTAAAATTTAGAGCAAAGCTTAACTATGCTATATTCTGCGTCAGCTGAACATAACTCACAAACAGCCTACCAAACCTGAAAAAAGGCAAATTAATGCATACTAGACAGCACATGGCCAACATAAACCTAGCACATAAAGGTTTGACTTTATATGACTGCATTTTTCTCATTGCAGTTAGGCCGGAAAAAAAGACATATCCTTAAAGTACAACCACAAGAGAACATGAAAAAAAAAATACATTTTAAAAGATCGAACAGATCAAATCCCTGGATCAACAATCTACTTTGTATTTTTTGCAACTAATCAACTAATCAATTGTTTAAACTATTTGCTATACCTGCTAAAGCCAGTTCCTGTAGATGACTATTCAAGTACACATACAGTAATAAAGTATTTTTAGTTCTAGTTGATAGGGGTGCCCTTGATTTTTTTTTTTTCACAACTTTAAAGTGAACAGATGTCCGTTGAGTTTATTATATGGTCCTCCTCTCAAGGGTATATCAATTCAGTAAAATTAGCCTTTCCCTGTACCTCAGGTTCTCCATGCTGCTTACTAATGTAGTTGCCCTTCTGTGCACTTGCTTCCAGTTCCATGATATCCATTCATTGAAGAAGTGCTCAAAACTGAAGTGCATATTCAAGATGTGGTCATGTTACTGCTTTGTATGTTGGCAAATTTCTGAGGCTTCAGTAAATGCAGAAACCTAAAAACTCACATAATTTATAAACACATTAAAGGAAGATGGCCTCATGCATACTGGGTGTTTTTACAGCTGCTGTTTTGGGTGGCAGATGTTTTTTTTTTTTCTCAACTGCTTTTGAACTCCCCTGCATATCATCCTATGTGGTTTTTGCAGAAAAACTGCTGACAGCTCCTAAACTCTGCTAAACACTGGTGCCCAGCGTTTATTTTTCACTGGTAGTTAAGGAGAGGGCCAAGAAGTTGACTGCTGCATCCTTAGCAATAGAGGAGTCATCAGCTGTCAGCAGGGTCCCTCACTGACAGCTGAATATAAAAAAAAATACAAAATAGTGGAAAAAAACAGCATGAGAGTCCCCCCCCCCCATCCATACCAGGCCTTTTGGCTCTGATATGGATTTTAAGGGGAAGCCCACATCAAAATGTAAAAAAAAAAAAGTGGGGGGTCCCCCAAAAATCCCTACCAGACCCTTATCCAAGCATGCAGCCTCGCAGGTCAGGAAAGGGGGGCAACAAGCGAGTGCCCCCCTAAGCCATACCAGGCCACATACCCTCAACATGGGTGGGGGTATTCTTCCCCACAACCCTGGCTGGTAGTTGTGGGGATCTATGGGCGGGGGAAATCAGATTCCACCTGCCCATGTGATGAGTATGGGATACCATGGGTACTCATTCGCCAAAAAAAGTGTAAAAAGTAAAAAAAAACACAAGTTTTTGACAAGTCCATTATTAAAAAAAATAAATAAATGTCTCCCGGTGTAGATCCATAGTCATTCACGACGTCAGCTGCCACCGCTGACCCAAAGAAAGCGAAAAAAAAAAAAAAGCCCTCCAGTCCCGGCAAAGGTTCCCGCCACCTAATAATAGCTCTTAAATAACTAAGGGGCAGGGCCATCCAATGATGCCATTGGAAGACCCTGTCGCCTTATGACATCACCATGCTGTGTCAGTGATGTCACAACGGAGTGGGTTCTCCAGGTGATATCTCTGGATGGTCTTGCTCCTTATTTAAGAGCTGTCAGACGGCAGGAACCTTCGGCGGGACCGGAGGGTTTTTTTCTTTTTTAGGGTGGGCAGGTGGTGGCGGGCATCATGATTGATGATGGACGTACACCAAGGGACTTTTTTTTTTTTTTAAACTTGTGTTTGTTTTTTATTTACTTTTTACACTTTTTTTGTTGAATTAGCAGGGTTATGTACCCCATACTCATTCACATGGGGGGGGGGGGGGGCACCTGTTATGTTTTTTTTTCCAATTTTTTTTATTACCAGCAATTTTTTTTTTTTTTTTACATTCAGCTGTCAGTGGGGAACCCCATTGACAGCTGATGACTCATCCATTGTTAAGGACAGGGCGGCCAGCTTCCGGTCCACTCCTTAACAAAGGCTGAAGCTACTAAATGTAGCTTACACACTAAGCTAAACAATGCTAAACTCTGGCAAAAAATGCTAAAACATCAGCGTTTTTTGTCCAGCGTTTCTATATCAGTTTTTAGCTTTTTTAGTGTGCATGAAGCCTAATGATAACAAAACTGGACTTTGCAGTATGCCCCTTTTTAAGCTTGACTATTCAGAGCATTAATGATTTCATCACAGTTCTCAAAATGCCGTCTTCAGACCAGTTTTCTATTTAATTACATAATATACATTCCATGCAACATCCACTAACAGTCACCACTCTGCTCCGAGTGGAGGGAAGAACTGATTGATTAGTGCGAACTCAGCAGGGGACAGATGCAGGGAACAGATTTTATTTAAACCCCATAATTCTCTTTTAAGGTCATTTTCTAAGTGTATGTTACATTGTTTCCAAAAGGAGCTGCAGAAGGGAGCTGATTTGTGAACAACCAAAAACTGCATAAGTACCAGGATTTTTCATGAGTGTCACCTCTGGGCTAGCAGTACAGTCTAGAAAGTAGATGCCGAACATGGACAATGCCTATACGAAAATGGATCAAACCTTGAGCAAAGAAAAGCAGATTAATGGTCCAAAAGACTACTGTGATCTACAGGACAGGTTATAAAAACCAGTACGTTTTATACTGAGTGAAAATATTTTATGCTATGACCACTTTAATCTAGTCCCAAACCTAAACCTTGGGGTATACCACACACATGAATGATTGATCACAACTCTCTGAATGTGGTCATTAACCCTGTTTTTCACCTATTCACATACTGTATTTTCTAAACCAACACCCCTTAAGGCCTCATACACACTTGAGCTCAAAAACACTGTTTTTACACGAGTTTGAGCTTTCTTTTCCTCTGCTTCATGGTAACCTACACTATATTGCCAAAAGAATTGGAAGACCCTTCCAAATCATAGGATTCAGGTGTTCCAATCACCCTCATGGCTACAGGTGTATAAAATCAAGCATCTAGGCATGCAGACTGCTTCTACAAACATTTGTGAAAGAATGGGTTGCTCTCAGGAACTCAGTGAATCCAAGCATGGTACCGTGATAGGTTGTCACCTGTGTAACAAGTCATCTGTGAAATTTCCTTGCTACTAAATATTCCATAGTCAGCTGTTTGTGGTATTATAACAAAGTGGAAGCAACTGGGAACAATGACAACAGCTAGGCCACATAAAATGACAGAGCGGGGTCAGCGCATGCTGCAGAGCACAGCGTGCAGAATTCGCCAACTGTCTGCAGAGTCAATAGCTAAAGACCTCCAAACTTCATGTGGCCTTCAGATTAGCACCACAGTGCGTAGAGAGCTTTTTGGAATGGGTATCCATGGCCGAGCAGCTGCATCCAAGCCTTACCTCACCAAGTGCAATGCAAAGCATCGGATGCAGTAGTGTAAAGCACACTGCCACTGGACTCTATAGCAACATGACTGGGCACCAGTGCACAAAGCAAGGTCCATAAAGACATGGATGAGCGAGTTTGGAGTGCAGGAACTTGACTGGCCTGCAAAAAGTCCTGACCTCAACCCAATAGAACACCTTTAGGATGAATTAGAAAGGAGACTGCGAGCCAGCCCTTCTTGTCTGACATCACTGCCTGACCTCACAAATGTGCTTCTGGAAGAATGGTCAAACATTCCCATAGACACACTCTTAAACCTTGTGGACAGCCTTCCCAGAAGAGGTTATAGCTGCAAAGGGTGAGCCAACTCAACATTGAACCATACGGAATTGAATGACTGGGATGCCATTAAAGTTCATGTGCATGTAAAGACAATACTTTTGGCAATATACTGTATTTGTCCATGCACTCTAGGCATTTACAGTTTAGATGCAGAAAAAACTAATTTGTGTTCAAGAGAGGAGCATTTTTGCAGAAAGAATGCATGACGTGCCTCAATGTGTCTAAACTCATGTTAACGCTAGGCACAATTACCACTTGAGATTTTTTTTTTATTTCAATGGCCAAAAAAAATAATATAATGCCCAAGCACTTGACGCACTTAAACAAGTTTGAAAATGTAGCTTAGGAGCGTTTTGCAGCTGCTTTTTACCTGCCAGGCGAAAGGCATTTAGAAGTTCCAGTTTGCACAAAGCCTTATATGCACATTTGGCATGTAAGAAGAGCTTTTAGCAAAGTCTAAACATATTTCAAGCACAGTCTCTTATCATGATTTCATAAAAAATACTAACTTGTTTAACTTTCAACTGTACATGACCAGGAGTTAGGGCTGGTTCACACCTATGCAGGTTGTTGAAGCATTTTTTTCACACGCTCTTGTTTTGCAGCAGAAACAAGACAAAATGCAGCAGAAATGCATCAAAAATGCAAGCACTACATTTTCAATGTGTTTCCCCTGCATTTCCATTAAGTCTATGGAACAAAAAATGCAACCTGCTGCGGCAAAAAAAGTCCCTGACCCTTTCCTAAAAATGCAACAGTGAAAACATACAGATGTGAACGTAACCCATAGAAAACTTTTTTGCAGAAACTAGATGGACTGTAGTGCGTTTCTACAAAACTGAAAATGCACTGAAAAATGCATAGGTGTGAACCAGGCCTTACTGGGTGACCACTTAAATATATGTACTTCATCTGATCTATGGTATCTCACTGGTATCATACCAATAATTTTAAAAGGTTAGTTATTTGAGGAACAGTCTGTGCACTTTGTTGACATTTGCTTACTCTAATCCTAATCACTGTTAGGTAATATCAACCTTGAACCATTCTTATGCATTTTGAATTATGTCAATGCCAAATAAGCACCACCATGTTCTTTTGAATGCATGAATGATAATGAATTATTATAAATACTAGCAAAAGTGTGAACGAGCAAGGCTGGAAAAAATATAAACAATGCCACATAAGTGTCTAAGTATAAAGTTTGAGCAGTGATTGGAGGGTATGACAGTGAGCAGTATATGTAGAATAGGAATGAGATGTCACTGCTAGAGCTTGTTCTGTTCAGCTAAATCCAAAAGGTGGAATCCCCCAGTGACACATCAAAAAGTGAAAGCAGAACTCACAAATTATAATATTAATCTTATTTAAAGAATGTACTGTTTGTCTGCTTAACAATTTCCCTTCCATTTTTAAATTTTGCAGTGTCCTTTATCAATGAGAGTTCCTTCAGTTTTAAATATCTTGAAGTATCTTTTCTTATTTATTGATTTCTTTTTTTTCAATAAAAAATTTACTGTAAATTATGTAACTTATTACAAAAATTTATTTTTAAAGAGTGTTCTATTCTGAGTCATTTGTTGACTGCACAGTTCTCCCAGTCTATGTGTTAAAATGCATCACCTTCAGGGTTTTCCTTAAAGGATAAGTTCACCTTTTTCTAAATAATAAATGCACATTTTTTGCAGGTAAAAAAATGTGCAGTTATTACTTTTTGCTGCAGAAGTGTGTTAACCATTGCATCAGCGATCAGCAGATTGCTGGTGCCATGCAGGTCTCCTAAAGACTCGTCAGTATACTGACAGGAAGACTCAATGAACTGCAGCGCCATGGTAGTTCATTGAGAACCACAAGCTGCATAGTTTCTTATTCATAAATTTTGACAGCTAGTGGGAGGAGAAGATCCCCCGCAATCTGTCAAAACAGGGAAGCAGGGGCTGGTCTATTCATAACATGATACTTGAATATGGGTGTAACATGTTATGAAAGGTGAACTTATCCTTTAACATAGGGACATTAGATTTCTTAAATGAACTATTTTTGAATGACCACTGAAGTTTTAGTTTAAAGCTTAAATTAAGACAAATTAATGATCACACTTACCTCTGATTCACTTAAAATAAACATTCAAATTGATTTCTTCAGCTTTTAAAAGTAGCCATTAAATACTGCAACACTCCAATAACATATGCATAAACTAATATCAGTGTATACAAGTGTATAAAACTCCACCTTGCTTTAGTGAAAGCCTTAAATGAAAGTAACAATCCACATATAAAACTCAACAAGCAGATTGTAAACTCCACAAGCTGGGCCCTCCTATTTCTTCTGTGTTGAACTGTATTGTAATAGTACTGTCCCCCGTTATATGTAAAATGCTGTGCAAACTGTTGGCGCTATATAAATCCTGTATAATAGTAATAATATACAAATACAACCATATACAGGAGGTATACATAAAAGGTGCTCATATGTGATAGTTCACAGTATTTGTAAGATCTTGTACATCCACAACACCACTGTGTAACTGCCTACTTAGTGAAATCATCCATCTTCAGTCCCCTTTCGGGTGTGTGATCACCTCCATTATTGACCCCGTTTTCAGGTGGTCAAACCAGAATATATACCTCCATTTTCATTTAAGGCTTTCACTCAAGCAAGGGGAAGTTTTATACACTTGTATACACTGATATTAGTTTATGTATATGCTATTGGAGTGCTGCACTATTTACTGTTTTATTATTTGGTGTCCTTAGAAAGGGGAAGGGGTCTTTGATCATTTTTTATTTTACTGTACAGCGCACTGCAAGAGTTAATTGCTAATTTTTGCATAGGTGAGAGATGAAGGGAGATATACTTACGTGATCCTCCCCACACAAGACCTGCAGCTCCTACACCCTTCCCCCCTACTCCTACCCCTGCGGTCTAGTGGTCTTAAGTGGTGGACTGTTCCTGACATCATCAAGCCCAGTGCAGGCTGCTCTGGACATCAAAATGACAGGAACAGTCCAATGCCTGATCATGGGGGAGCCCTGTTTGAGCCACCATTTTATTCTCTAGGGTCTCTGCTTTCAGAAAATGTATAATGTTTGGGGGTTCCAAGTTATTTTTTTTGCAAAAAAAGCTGATTTTACATGTAATGTATATGAAAAATGTCAGTGTAAGTTTGTATGTGCTATACCTGGCTGATTACTGTGGAAGCTGGAAATCACTGTAGTAGGTACTGCTACTACAGGGACTGCTGCTAGATTTTAGGTCTCCTGCTGAGTTGCTGCCCTATTGCGTAGTGAACACAGGAGGTCACTTAGCATGGGGACCATTCAGAGAACACTCTGCATTCTCTCAATGAATGCAAAGCGTTTAGTGACTGGACAAGGTAGATATTTAGATGCCACTGCCCTGCCTCTCCACCTAATCTAATCAGTGAATGGTTTGCATTCATTGAGAAAATGCAAAGTGTTCTCTGAATGGAGCCTGTGCAAGCAAACAGCCTCCTGCGTTCACAAAGCATAAGGGCAGCCACTTAGCATGGGACTCAGAAGCTAGTGGTGATCACTATAGTAGTGCTGCCTACTACAGTGTATTTCAGCTTGTACAGGGATCTGCCAGGTAAGGCACATGCATATTTACACTGGTCCAAGCTACACTAATGTAATTATGTAGAAATAGACCTACTTGGAATTCAGCTTTAAGAGAGCATCAGTCCTAGTTAAAGCCTCTATAAGGACAAATTGGAAACAGTATATGCACATGCTGCAGATTACATTTTTAATGTGCTTTGCTATACCGGTATATGTTTTAGCATTCACTGACATGTATTAGATGTGTGCTTTTAATGTGCTTTAACAAACATCTCAATCCTTCTCATGGCACTTTCATGCATGTTACAGGTGTTCACTATACCACACAGCAGTAATCTTCACAGCATCCATAGTCTTTGAACTGTGTCTATTACACAATAGGCATCTGCACAAATACCAATACACCCTTTAAGTAGAATTTAAAGAAAAACTTTTTTTTTTTCATTTTGGATAGAATAAGGGAGGATTATGACCTCAGTTTCTTTTTTTTTTTGCTATCTTCGCCCCATTAGATAGATTTCCTTCTACCTCCTGTCCTATAGCCAAAACAGGGAGTGAGCGTAAATCCCTCCAAAGGGGTGGTACCAGAGCTGATGTCCCTATTGGACATTGACAGCCATACAATCCTGACAGATGTTTTATTCCTTCTCCACTCTAAGAAAAAAAAAAGTTGTTGCCGTTAGTAATACCTTAACTGTGCCCTAAAATCATCATTTAATAATATGTACATTTTCAGCCCTTTTACAGTATCAAATGTACCAGTATACCAGTCAAATTTGGGAAATGTAAAGTATATGTAAACCCTCACTTTATAACCCTAGGTTCACATCTGTGCGGGTGGTGCCGCTGCGGATCCGCACGAAAATCTGTGCAACCACACCACTCGCACAGAGAAATGCGGACCCGCGGGCGGGTGCCATTAATTCTAATGGCACGCCGCACGCACTGGAAAACGCAACTGTACTGGGAACCGAGGTTCTCGTGCGGTCTGCGTTTTCAAAAGAAGTGCAGGGACTTCTTCCCAGCGTGTCACAGTCACGGGAGTCCATTCAAATGAATGGGCTCTTGTGCCCGTGCAAAGTGCGGCCTGCACAGCTGCATATATGTGAACTTGGGGTCAAATAACTCATTCAGTTTAAAATAGAAGTGAAAGGCAAAACGTGTGTATACATATAAAAAAAAACATAATAAATACCTTTTTCCCCCAGTTCATACGTGATCATATATCCTCTAGCCCCCTTATGCAGCTGAGAATAGAGAGCTGGGGAGGAGAAACAGCAGGACGCTGAACTTCCCAGTGAATGGCTGTGCAGGTGGGGAGGAGCATACCAGAACAAGTTATCATTTTAGGAGAGCAGGCTGAGTTCCCAGCACAGCTATAGAACTGACCACGGTGTGTTCTCCCGTTTAGTGTGGTCAGTTTTTAATAGGAAAGCAGAGGGACTGGTGGGAACACCAGGGATTTCACACAAAGGAAGCAATACAAAGAGAACAGGATACTTTTCATACAAATACATGGTATAGGAGGCACATCTCAGGAATATGAAATGTTGGGTTCATATACTTTAATGCTTGACATTATTACCATCATACAGTATACAGTACGCCTGTGCAAGCCTTTAAACTCATCTTCTTTTCAACAGTATAATGAGGTCCATAAAATACTCTAATAATGAATCACTTTGAAAAATCATATGTAATTCAACCTATGATATCACTATCGCAAACTTTATCCACAGGATAATCCATCATACTCATTTATATTTCTCTAACATATAGACACGCTCCATTACCTTTTTCTATCCACCATGTCCCTCCAAAAACCTGTATAGCCTTGAATGTCCTAGTCATGTAATTATACCATTCAAGTATCCTACCATTTTGCTTGCTAGAATTGCAACATTTGTGAACATATATTTTAAATTCACTTCTGTTTTGAAAACTGATTTATAATAATTTTGTTGAAAATTTTCAGCTGCATTCTTCTCTAACCTAGCTTAAACTCCACCACATATACAATTGTTATACAAACCATGTTATAATTTATTCTTATTACCAAACTACCTTTCCCTTTCAATTTGCAGTGCTGTAAAATCCAATGCAATATGGCAACCTACAGGCGTTCTGTACACAGGTGTACAAAATGCCACCAAATGCATAATTTCCTGCTTGTGTGATTGGCTCACTGATTTTTCCAAAAGTCTGCACTAAGATACAAGTCAGATTTTAGACATCCCCTGCAAAATGTTGGGCTCAACTTACGTTCGACTCGAACATCGGCTGTTCATGTGTTCGCCACAATGCACTGCGCCCTCACAATGCATTGTGAGAGCCATGATTAATCAAAGCAATGCACCTGACCACAGATCAGGTGCAATGCTTTGGCCAATCACAGCGCAATGCACTGTGAGAACCATGATTGGCCAAAGTCTTGCTGACTCCCCATACAATATAAGGCCTCTTACACTGCAGCCTTATGTAGTATGTTGCTGGACACTGCTGAATATAGAGGGGAGAATACTCTCCTTGAAAAAATAAATTAATTAATAATAAAAAAATTATATTAAAATAAATAAAAATAAGACAAAATTACATTACAAAAAAGAAACCGCATGGGTTTACCCCTCCCTAATCCTTACCAGGACCTTTAGGTCTGGTAGGAAAGTTAGAAGGGATCCAATAGCAAAGAATTCAAAACAAAAAGTTTGTGGGTTACCCCTAAAAGCTGCACCAGGCCCTTTAGGCCTGTTAGGACTTTTAAGGGGAACCCCACCCCCCAAAAATGGGGGGGGGAGCATAGGGTCCCCTCTAAATTCCTCCCAGACCCTTGATCTGAGAAGAGGCATGGCAGGAAAGGGGGCGGCCACGTGTCATCGCCATGGGGACAGTGTCCCATGTGCCATGGGATGACTGTAACTGATAGAAATAGTATGGGTACAGAATCTTATGAAGCTTCTCAGCCTGTTGGCTAAGATCAAGTGTAGTATCTGTTCTTATCAGTGTCCAGTAGGGGTGCTCCACCATCATTCCTGTTTGCGTGGATGTTTGGTTGTATAGTACTCCTGCTGGTAGGATGGGGGTCCTGATGGTTAATACAGGGCGGAACAGAAACCGAGGTGCCCACAGGCAGTTGGGGCCCGGGAGTAATTCCCCTCAGGAACGCCAGAGGGACCCAGTTCCTCCTGGTTTGAACGGATCTACCTTGTCTGGCCAGGGGCCGGGGAGGCAGAGAGTCCGCGGAACAGTGCCCCCTGAGCGGTCGCCTCAGGGGTGCTCTTAGTAGCACATGGGGATGGGATCCCACGTGTGACGTGCACATGGTCACTGATCCAAATTACTTTTTCTGCACTGCATCTTTTAGGGCTAGGCCTTTTGGCTACGTCCAGGGCAATTTGTATGCTACAGGCCTCAGGGCCTAGCCAATGCACAATTGCATGGCCACTTTTTTATTTTTACATATTTATTTAACTTATTTTTTCTCCCATGTTTGTTCACTTTCACTTATGTGTGTGTTTTGTTTTTTTTTCTCACGAATGGTAGGGTATGGGTCCTTGGGCCTACCCTGAAGTCTAGGGGGAGGAAGTGTGGCCTTTTGGTTCCTTCCTCCCCTGTCCCTAGGGGGTTTCTCTTCGGGAGAGCCCCCTGACCAAGTACTTTCTGTCCGTTGCTTCTTTCCTCTGCTATCAACATGAATCACTTCTGACAAGTTTCCTTGACACCAACAGAACCATGGTGACAGGGGAGCAACAGGGAGCAGATTGACAGTCTTAGCTCTGCTCCCGTGAGCTGTGTGAAGGGGGGTGTGCCCTTTCTTTCCCATCAGCTCTGAGTTCTCCTTACTGAGCTGGGCTGTGTGTAACTTCAGCTCTCCGCCCCCTTTTTTGGCAGCTTTTTTGTAGAGAAGACTGCAGATAGAAAGGTACAACTCATGTAGGAGGATTTGTTTTATCTCTGTTTATCACCTGAGGCCAGCCATTTCACTAGATATATTTAAGGGTTTATAACCACTTCAGGCTCCGTTCACACCTATGCAGTTTGCTTTTTGTCTGTTTTGCAGTTTGTTTTGCATTTTTCCTACGTTTTGTTCAGCTCTTTTTTTTTTTTTTGTTAAGGTGGAATTTTTTTTGTTGCTGGGCAGAATAAAAATGCAAAATGCGGCAAAAATGCACTACCATGCATTTCAGCAGCTTCTCAATGGAACTCTATTGTATCAAAAATGCTGCTTTTTTGCTTTTAAAAAAGTCTCTGACCATTTACAAAAATGCAGCAGCTCAAAAAAGCATAGATGTGAACATGTCCCATAGAAAACCATGTTAAGTGGACTGTAGTGTGTTTCTGCCTTCCATCCTGTTGTTGTTTTTCTGCCTTCCCAGATGATTGGAAATAGCTTGTTATTGTTCAGCCCATTCCACAACTCTGCCTATTGGGTTCATTACAAGCCGAACCCTAACAAAAAATGTTTTTTTTTGTTAAATGAATCCCTCAAAACATGTCTGTGTGTCAGGCATTAACATTTCCCTGACTACTGGGATTCTGGCTGCTAGTGGAACCAGCAATACTCCTGTAATTTCAGTCTTGAAAGCTATAACTCCAGTTACACCAGAAGCCACTTAAAACTGAAAGCTACTTGAAATTGTCAGATCACTTTATTTATAGCATGCAAAGCCTTTACCACTCCCCTTCTAATTAGCTATGCAGAGTGGTTGGCCAGAGAAAAACGTGCTTTTAAAATCACAGTGAGAGGGAGCTAGTATAAAGTATGAAGAAAAAAGGATTATTTTTAATGAATGAAAGAAATTTAAAAAAAATATAAAATACAAGGCGACAAATGATAAGTTGTTCCATGCAAACACCCCGAGCAGCAGTGACTTCTTTTGTTCTAATATTACTTATACCAGAAAGCTTTCAACAAAAAGCTCATTGAATAAGTAAACATAATTACTAACAATCTGTCTTTATTTATGTGACAAAGAATACAGACTGCCCTATTAATACATCCTGATCTATTTCTTGAATGGCCTGTGTTCCAGAGGATAGGTCACATGGCCAATGTTAACAAATAATTAAAAGCAATGCACAGGAAGAACACAGAACTGTGACCATACAGAGGTAATTAGAGCCCTTAGCTCTAAACAAATACATCATCAACAACAAAAAAAACATATATGGATCTCAAGCCTGATTACAATATATGGATTCTCAAGTCACTATATACAGTATCTACTGTAGCACACACATAACTCCCTCCATCACCTCTCCGTCCTCATTTTGTCTGAAAGGTTTGTTCAGGAATTATTGGGATCAATGTTACACAACATCGAGGCAGAATTTCATCTCTGCAGCATACTACATAAAATATTACCACTGATATTCAGCACTCCATATATAGGGAGGGTAATATTCAAAACCACCAGTGTCGATTGCTTAGTTATTATAGTATGCCACCACCATCTTTTGCTCATGGACGAGCTGGGGTATCAACAAACAACCACTGTTCTTGTAAAGCATGTAAAATCCAGAGTTAAAACCTTAACAACTGTATATTGAAACAAATATTATTTTACACAGTGTTTTAAGGTCCAATCCATATATTGTTGGAGTTTATGTGAACTTTGAAACAATAGAAGGATTCATAAGTGATGACATACCTCCTACAGCATACTCATGAATACCTGCTTCACCTCTGTGTATACAGCAAAGCCACCATAATAACGGAGTGCGTCCCGAAATGACACATTTCTGAGACTTATCCCTTCAATAGTATCAAACTACCTTCCAAATGAAAAACACTATAAAACTGATGCTGGCTCATTAGTAATCAATCAGCACTCACCAGCCTAATTCATAAACTGGGCCTAAATATATCTCCATGCTTGAAAAAGGTCCTACTACTGAGCATTTGGGAAGCAATTCCAGACATTATTTTTGTTCTGCTATTGTGGTTATGCCTTGGATTCTGGCATCTGCTCCCAATATTCTCTTGGTTTGAGCCCTTCTTGTCTTATGATGGCAATTTTTAATCAACTGCAGTTGGAAACAATCCAGCTTAGACTCTGGTTTCTGCTGTATGTCTGCCACCTGCTTTGTCTTCTGCTGGATTCTGTATCTATGCTTCTCTGCCACCTGCTTTGACCTCTGGGCTGAACCTGACCATGACTCTGCCTCATGATTTGGTAACCCCCAGGTTGTCAGCTGTTTCCAGTCAGGCAGTCCCACAGATAGCCCTAAAGCCAACACAGACAGTTCTAAAGCCAACTGCATCCTCACCAACAAAGACTGAAGACAAGACTATCAAACTTGATACCCTTTTGCCATCAGCTGATGGCACAGAAGATCCCGTGACATAAGAAATATTAGATTGCTAGGTCCTTTGCGTCTTCTCTGGGATGATCATGCATTTTGACACCACTAGTTTAGCAATTTTCTTCCCATAGTGCTAGTTTTGCCTTCAGCCATTCAACTTGTATAAATACAAACTGCTGAGCGAAAGTCTATCAAAATGATATCCATTTTATGCCACCTATTTGAAAAAATGAGATACCAAGAGCCTTACCTTGAACTGACAATCACATGTCACACTGTCTCCGATTCTTAAACACTCTCCGTCAAATTTACAGGTATTGGTGTCACATAGAAAAAGATCATTTTCTCTGTCATCAAAACCTGAAATGAAAAAGAGAAGAAAAGTACAAAAAAAATATGAACTGAAATCAACAAAAACAAAACTTATTAACTAGAATGAGTGATTCCTCTGATTTTGATTAGCTGACACTTTTTCTTACTTCTAACTCCATTAGGGCTGGATTATTTCTTGAAATAGACACACGGCAGGGCAATTCACTAAGAGTGGAGCAGATGGAATCTGGAGCAGCACTGCATGGCAACCAACCAGCTTCTAGATTTCATTTTCAAAGATGGAAGCTGATTGGTTACCCTGCACATCTGCTCCAGATTTTGTCTGCTCCAGTTTTAGCAAATTCCCCCAGTATGCACTTATTGCTCAGACACCATGTACACATTCTGATTCATAAAATGTCATCAGTCTTTCTAAAATGTTTTTTCTCAATGACATACTAGGGCCCTCATCTTAAAGTGCAATAATAACGAACAATGCTACTTATTTTATTAGTGTCTA
Organism: Staurois parvus; assembly: GCF_062004578.1. Classification (NCBI taxonomy): domain Eukaryota; kingdom Metazoa; phylum Chordata; class Amphibia; order Anura; family Ranidae; genus Staurois; species Staurois parvus. Next base: position 2,354,508 of record NW_028318230.1, read on the forward strand.
ATTTCATTGCAGATTGATCACCTCTAAAATCTTAAACTGCAAGGATCAAGGATGTCCCGTTCTTTACATACTGACTTGAAATAAGGCAGCATTCTCCATAGGCTTTCTTTTTTTTTTGTATGGACAGTACAAGACATCTGGGTGGGGGGAGGGGTGTTTAGAAATATTAGAGTTCAGCTTGAAAGATACAATATTAAACAGAACATACCCGTATACATTAGACTTCAGATCCATTAAGATTTAACTGTATTGATTCTTTCATTACATTCCTCTGTTAGAAACCACATCATCGTATTAAAAATGAAAGAAGAGTCAGCAGACAATAGCAGAGTCCTTAACATATTTATACTGTAGCTGATCTGCCCTTTCTGGGTAGAAGAATGGGTTTTAACCAAATCAAAAATATTAAAAAAAAGAGCTGCCTGTAGAAGGTGCAGCCATGTGTGATGTACACAGTAACCCAGAGATAACATATTGCTCTTATAGAATACACTTTAGGGATACTATACAAAGCTAATAACCCATAACAAATCTATCCTTGCTTCATAAAGGATACTGTTAGTTCAATACAGACATCAGTAGCTTATTATTGACAAGGACGATAAAAGGGTAAGATTCCAAAAGCTTAAAAAAGCCATGATTGCCCAATTATCTTATTAAATAGGTTTCAGCCACAGAGATGATTTACAGGTGCAGTAACTCCAGGGCTCATCCTTCCTTATTTAATTAGCATATTTCACAACTTGGCAGTCAATACAACACCAGTCATGACCTAATGCTGAAATTTAGATAAGGTTACCACAGCTAAATTGATGCGACAAAGCAGTATTTTGTATTTTTGTCCTGAATTTGACCTTTTTTTTTTTTTTCTTTTGCGTAGGTTGTATCATCTGCATAAGTAATTAACTCCCCAGTGACTGTAGCCATTGCATGGCCCACAAATCATGATACATCAGTTTTCATTCATTCGTTCATTCATTTGTAGTTAAGGAGAGCAAGCAATTTGTCACTGCTCATACTGCAAAACCACTAGTTATTATATTGCTTAATGTTTAAACAAATATAAATATAATTACAATACTGTCAAAATCACAGATAAAAGGTTCAACCTTACTTTTACAGCCTTTAAAAATGAAAAAGAAAAGAAAAAAAAACAAGTTTAGCCATTGCGTGATAGGATATGTTCATATGTATGGAATGCTGCAGTTTGACATCCTTTGATGTTTGTGCAGCCAAACTAAAATCTGACACATGACAAACTCACATTTCTACTGCCTGTATGCCTTCTTCTGTATGACTATAGATTGGCCTATAACAATTAACAGTGCATAGAAATCATTTATTATGCTAAGCATGATATGAAAGTTTTCCATGTTCAAAAAAAAGCACACTGAAATAGATGATGTTCTACCAGTCATATGCATAAATTATCAATATCTACTTCAGCCAATAAAGCCCATGCCAACAGAACTTTTTTTGCCTTTGTGGAATAGCTAATAAGTGCAAGCATGGAGAAAATGTACACATTGCTATTGCCATGATTAATCACCATGGAATGCCAACATTTCCAAGTCATTGTATACAGTAACTACTAACAAATCTAATAATCCAAGCACAATGCAAGCAATATTAGTAAACAAGGGGGAACAAAAGTGTTTTATAAACAGTGGATTGTAGATTTTTTACAGGCAGCTTCAAGTTGAAACTTTACAATGTATTATTTATTTAGAGGTGTATTCTTATTTTTCAATATCATGGAAAACCTTTAAATCCAAAAGCACCACTTAAAGCAGACAAGATTTGTATCTTGTGTGATATATAGATAGAGATATATAGATAGATAGATAGATAGATAGATAGATAGATAGATAAAAGAGAGAGAGAGAGAGTACATATAGAGAGAAAGACAAAATATGTATGAATATATATGAAAATATATAGGGAGAAAATACAAATATATAGAAAAAATATATATAAATAAACATGGAAATATATATGGTGGAAAAGAAAAGTGTGTGTGTATATATATATATATATATATATATACACACACGTGTGAAAAAAAACCCATGAATATATGAAAATATATATGAAAAGTATGTATAAATATATATGAAAATGTATATGGAAAAAATGTGTATATGGGGAAAATATTAATATATGGAGAAAAAATATCTAGGAAAAAAAAGAGAGAAAAAAAATATATTTATGGAAATAAATACACAAAAATAAATATATGGAAATATATATCTAAAAAAAAGTGTGTATATATATATGTGTGTGTGAAACATGTATGTATATGAGGAAAAGTATAAATAGATGCCAAAAATATATAGTTGAAGAAATACACTGTATATTATAATATATATATATATATATATATATATATATATATATATATGAAAATATGTATGGGAAATATATGTATATGAGAAGATATAAATATAGTGCAAAAAATATATTGTATATTATATATACATATATGGACACATACAGAAAAAATTATATATGGAAATATGGGACATGTATATGTGAAAAATATATTATATATATGCACATATATTTTGTGTGGGTATATTGTGTATATATATAATTATACAACATCCATCCATCTTCTGGTCCATGTACGTCACATTAATTGTAGTGATTTTTAGGCATCCCACTTCTCTGCTCATCAAGTTAACTCAATGGAAGGCTCCCAATGGCAGGCAGGCAGTGGCAGTGGCAGTAGCAGTGGCAGTAGCAGAGGAGCCGATTCCCTGTCGTAGAGGATGACAGAGGCATAGCCTTCCTCGTATGTGTCAATGTCTGCAGTGGAGGATCACTTACCAGAACAGTTCCAGCCTGTCGGGGTTTGGCAATCACTGAGGGAGGTAGGAAAAGCTGCGAGTTTCCCCGGCCGAGCTATTATTAGTAGAAGAGACGGTAGGAGCAAGGAGCAAAGGCAATCCCAAAGTGTCCAGCCCGGTCTGTGAGCCTCTCCCGCCACCATGTCTATAGAGGCAGGGACTCGGAGATGGCAAGAGAGGAGCAGCGGCTTAGCATGACGGGATCCCCGGCAAAGAGACTCTCCCAGGCAGTGCAATAGGACGGCAATTCCAGACGGTGCCGGAGACAGAGCGCAGAGATGGAGAGATGGCAGAGCAGCACCGACACTGCCGGGAGGGGGAGAGGAGAGCAGAGAGGAGAGCAGAGAGGGGCGGAGAGATCCGCACTGAGGAGAACACACACTGGAGACTGCGAGCGAACCAAGAAGCCAGCTATGTGCTGACAAAATCCCCGGCATTCATTGTATCAATGACACAACAGGCTGGATCACTTCTTCTATAGAGATGGATGGGATGGCAGGATCGTCCAGATATCCTTCTTCTGTAAAGTCCACCATACACAATCACTGCTTACTGGCCATTTTATCTATTTTTCTTGAACTCCTCTCATCCTGTGTTTTTCTGCCTCCTTATCACCTCTTCTGTACACCCAATCCTCTCCTTTTCTCTCTCACTTCCTGTTGTTTGGACCCAGCAGTGCACGTTAGTTGCGGTCCTGTGCACTGCTCCCTGCACACTATGCATCCCATAGGCAATAGAAGGGGCGGACTGACCATTTGGAAACTCGAGCGCTGATAAGGGCCCGGGGTCAGTAGGGGGCCCCATGAGATGCCCCTGGCAGGGGCGGACTGACCATTCGAGCACTCGGGCACTGCCCGAGGGCCCGGGGTCAGTAGGGGCCCCATGAGCCTTTTTTTTTATAGGCTTTTTTGAGTGTGGGCAAAGACACAGGGGCCCCATGATCCCCTATTGCCCGGGGGCCCCATGAGTTTTCAGTCCATCCCTGGTCAATAGTGCATTTTGGGAGTGAGCAAGAGAGGGTGACTACCTTCTTCCACGCAGTGGGAACATGGAGAACGAATGTAGTCACCCTTTCATGACAGATCACAGCAAAACAAAGAAAAAAGGAATTTGGAGGAGGCTGAGCGCAGCAGAATAGGAAAATGGGGGATTTAATAGGGCCCCCCCTTTCCTTATGGGACTGTGGCAGGGAAAAAAATGTTAAGCACCCCCCCAGCTGTATTTATACGATGGGAAAAATTCTAAAAGGTCAGCAGGGTTTTTAGTCCCCCCATTAGTGTGAGGGGGAGAGCAAAATGTTAAAAGTTTCAAGCCCCCCCCCCGTTATATATTAATATAAAGTGGAGGCTTCTAGAAAATTGGAGTTTTTAGCCCCCCACTACACCTGGGCATTCCTGAAAGGCAAAATTGGCCAATCAGTTAAATATATGGGCAGCACAGTGGCTAAATGGTTAGCACTTCAGCCTGGCAGTACTAGGGTCATTAGTTTGAATCCCAGCCATGGCAGCACCTGCCTGGAGTTTGCATATCGTCCCTGTGACTGCGTGGGTTTACTCCAGGTACTCCAGTTTCCTCCCACACTCCAAAGACATGCTGGTAGGTGAATTGGATCCTGTCTAAATTGGCCCTAGTATGTGTATGTATGAATATGAGTTAGGGACTTTAGATTGTACACCCCTTGCGGGTTAGGGACTGATGTGAATGTACAATATATATGTAAAGCGCTGCATAAATTGATGGTGCTATATAAGTACCTGAAATAAATAAGAATAAGAGTGAGGAGAGAGCTATAAAAGGGGGGTTCTGTTCACAGGGGAAGCAGAAACCTGGGAGACATCTCTGTGGTGCTCACCTCCTACCAGCCCCCTTTTTGTTGTCGCAGTCAATTATTATTGGTTGGGTCACCTTTTTCAAAGGAGGACAATTCCGTATGTTTATTTGAAATACGATGGATGGTTAGATAGGTATGGTTGATAAGTGTTGTTTTAATATGTACAGCTTGAGTCGCAGTGACTAAAGTGGTGTTGATTAGTAATAATCTAAGAAAAAAAAATTAAAATATTATTAAGTTAATATGTACAAATAAAAAGTTATTATAAAATATTATAATTACATTTATACCAATAATAAAACGACCGCGGCAAAATTAGTACCAAAAAACTAAAGTTGTGGTCTTTTATTTTGTTAAAGAATAAACATACTGCCTACAGTCCCATATACACTCACCACCCACTTTATTAGGTACAACTGTTCAATTGCTTGGTAACACAAATTGCTAATCAGCCAATCACATGGCAACAACTCAATGCATTTAGGCATGTAGACGTGGTGACTTGCTGAAGTTAAAACCGAGCATCAGAATGGGGAAGAAAGGGGATTTAAATTACTCTGAATGTGGCATGGTTGTTGGTGCCAAACGGGCTGGTCTGAGTATTTCAAAAACTGCTGATCTACTGGGATTTTCACACACAACCATCTCTGGGGTTTACAGAGAATGGTCCAAAAAAGAGAAAATATGAGCGAAAGTTGTTTGGATGAAGATGCCTTGTTGATGTCAGAGGAGAATGGGCATTTGATTTCAGCTGTGACATTAAGATGGTAGGGTCAGAATTTGGTGTAAACAACATGAAAGCATGGATCCATCCTGCTTTGTATTAATGGTTCAGGTTGGTGGTGGTGGTGTAATGGTGGGGCTTTATTTTTCTTGGCACTAGCAAGGTGTACTTAATAAAGTGGCCGGTGATTGTATATTTTAAAAAAAACTACACTTCATCTAAGCACCACAAATCAAAATTTAATAAATTTTTAATATTCAAAGCAAACTGAAAGCAGTGGGAAATCACTTTGAATATCACCCCTCTAGCATTCCTGCCCATGGCCATCATCTCGAGTACGGGCAGGAGGGTCCTGTAGCATTAACTTCCTGGAATCCATCTGCCCTTATCTTAGGCATGCAGGCAGGAGGGTGTGCTTAGCTGAGAAAAGTCCTCAAGACTCCTGGGAAAAGAGTGCATTAGTAGTCCACTAATAAATTGACTCTATGTGCCCTTGAGGAGGAGGAAAACTCTGCATGCTCCAGTGGTGGGGTGAAAAAAACAGCTCCCCGGAGTCTCTTCACGCTGCCTTTCCTATACATTTGTAACTGTTGAAGGAAGATTTGGGATAGTGCAGGTAGCCTATGACTGTATGACTGTCCGGCCGTAAAACCTTCTCCCTCCATAAGTGCCACCTGTCAGTGCCCATCATTGCTGCATATCAGTGCAGCATCATCAGTGCCTCCTCATCAATTCCCACCAGTGCCATCTCAGTGCTGGTGCGCTGACTCACCAGTTCCCATCAGTGCTGCCTATCAGCACAGCCCCATCAATGCACATCAGTGAAGGAGACAAATTACCTGTTTGCCAAATTTTATAATAGAAAGAAAGGAAAACTTTTTTTTTTAGTTTTTGCTCTTTTTTTCTTTATAGTGCAAAAAATAAAAAGCCCCAGTAGTGATTAAATACCACCAAAAGAAAGCTCTATTTGTGTGAAAAAATGATAAAAATTTCATATAGGTACAGTGTTGCATGACCACGTAATTGTCATTCAAAGTGCGACAGCACTGAAAGCTGAAAATGAGCCTGGTCGCGAAGGGGGTAAAAGTGCCTGGTAGGCAAGTGGTTAAATAAAAGGTAATAAATAAATAAATAAATATGTAAATTACATGAGTAAACTGACAGCTGAGAGGGAAATCCAGACTGCCTTTGGCCGTTTGCTCATTATCCGCTTCCGTGCTGCCCTATAACAGAAATATTGCTACCGGGCGGAGCAGCTGTGCAAAATCACGTGATTTTGCATTTTCTGGTAGGGGGCATGCGCTCGCCACCATTGGCGGCCTTGGCTGTCAGTCACTGGGACCTGCTGATTGCCAAGTATCACCGACGGGGGAGAGACCTGTATGTAAACAATACAGATCTCTCCCCTGTCAGCTCCTGCACTCTGCTTTGTATGGCTCTACCTAGCAGAGCCATACAAAGCAGTGTGCTTACAGAGGAAAGCACTCGCACAGCCCACATTGTAAAAAAGCACACAGTTAACCCTTTGATCACCCCACATGTCAACCCTTTCCTGCCCAGTGTCATTAGTACAGTGTCAGTGCTTTTTATTAGCATTGATCACTGTATTGGTGTCACTGGGTATGTCAGTGACAGTTAGTCAGTTCCCTCCCAGTGTCAGAATGCCCACCGCAGTCCCGCTATAAGTCGCTGATTGCCACCATTACTAGTTAAAAAAAAATTCCAGTATATATACCGCCATTTGTAAACGCTATAACTTTCACATAAACCAATTACTTTACATGTATTGGAATTTTTTTTTAGCAAAGACATGTAGAAGAATACATTTTGCCCTAAATTTATGATGAAATTTGATTTTTAAAATATTTTTACTGGACATGTTTAATAGTAAAAAGTCAAAAATATGTTTTTTTGTTTTCAAAATTGTTGTGGTTTTTTTTTTTGTTTATAGTGCAAAAAATAATAAACGCAGAGGTGATCAAATACCACCGAAAGAAAGCTCTATTTGTGGGGAAAAAAATTGCATAAATTTCATTAATGTACAGCGTTGCATGACTATGCTATTGTCAGTTAAAGCAATGCAGGGCCGTATCGCAAAAAATGGCCTGGTCAGGAAGGGGGATAAATCCTCTGGAGGGCAAGTGGTTAAACAATGTTTGGTCCTTCCAGAAAAGGTTTTTATTGAACAAAACACATGACCCTAATATTTGCTATGTGCTGCAATTGAAACAATGAAACTTGTCTATGATGTTATTGAGACACTTCTTCACTAGTGTGAATTCCTGGATGGCGACCCTTGTATTGTAAACCAACGAATAGCTTCTGGTGTAAGAATACCCACTTGCACCTAGTGACCACACAGAGGACATTATCATAGTACCCTGTAAACTTCTATTTAATCCCCTTGGGGACCAAGTACACATAGCACTTGGTCCCATTCAATCAGTGGTCCTGTTGTAAATTAAAAGCACTGTATGTTTCCTGTACATGATAGTGGAAGTTCTATCACACAACCCCTCAGGACCTGCCTGTTCTTTTCTAATAGTAAAAGATTACTCAGTGCTGCAGTTCTGTATGCTATCCACAGCTGCCTGTTAACATACACATCCCTGCAGATAGATCCCACAGGCTTTTAGTGCTAGGTTATCTTTTACTAATATGAATGAACAATCAGCTCTGTTGGGGCCAGTGCCCTGTAGGAACTGCTTATTCATTCACAATAGTAAAACGTTTCTTAGTGCTGCAGAGCTGTGTGATCCATTGGCCAGTGCTGTGTACATTTACAAGCAGCCACATGTAATCATACAGCCAGCAGTCCTGATGATCTGTTGGGAATTATAGTGTGTGCTGGCCACCAGAGTGGCCCCTGCTGTCAGAGATCAGAGCTGTCTCTCACAATTCCATCTTGATAACACCATGGTTGGAAAGTGGTGTCCAACCACACTGCTTAGCAATGACAGGATGACTCCAAATGGGACCAAGTGCTTGTAGTGTCTGGGCAATGAAATAAAAAATAAACATTTTGGTGATATTTCTTTTTTTAAAGCGGAGTTCCAGTTGGTTTTGTGTTTATTAAAAGTCATCAGGTACAAAAACTGTAGCTGAAGACTTTTAATAAACAGACACTCGACCTGTTCCAGGATCCAGTGATGTGCTCACCTGCGCCATCCCTTCTCTCCCTCTTCTCCCCCTGGCTCTGGCATCTTCAGTGTGGGCACCAGGCTGTGACAGCTTGCGGCTTCACAGCCGGGTGCCCACCACGCATGTGAGTCCTGCTGCTCCTCTCTGAATGGTTCAGTAGTCTTCTGGGACCTGTGAAGTGTCCCAGGAGACTGTGGGGGGTAGGAGGAGGGCTGCAGCGAACTGAGCCAAAAGTGGGAGCAGTTACCTGTCAGAACCAGGTACCTGCTCCCCCCCCCTCCAAAAAAAAGTGTCAAATGTTGGAGGGAGGGAAAAGGCAGACAAGCAGAGCTTCCCCTTTTGGGGGTGGAACCCCCCTTTAAAGACATTTAATTGCTACTGGTTACATTTGCTTACCATCTCTCCACCCTACCGTGTGCTGAAACCCCTTCAATAATTACCTCAAAGATTGGGTATTGTGTATTTTGGTGTGATTCGCCTCCCTTTTGAATTCATCACAAAATAAGAAAAATATTTTTTCTGGCTTTTGCTACACTGATTCACAGTATGATGTGATTAAACATAACAAGTAATGTACTTAGATGCTTAGCAGTCGATGAAATATAAATGTAAATGTTGCCTTATTTAAGGCTAGTGCTAGTGATGGAAAACACATTCAGCAATCAGAACTGTTGCACCTACTGTATGAAATACTGTATAAATATTGGGAAAAAGTTATATTAAATACTAAGTGTGAGATGAAACTATATCTTCTCAGAAAGTAAATGTTTATGACAGGTAATATTATCATCATATTATCATCATGGTAGCATTTACATTGTGAAACAAAAGTATGCAAAATACAGAGCAATGACCTGGTGAGGAAAAAGCTTTATTTAGTCTGTTAGTTAGAAGAATCAATCTGCTTCAACTTGGATTAGCAGTGAATCAAGCTGATTTGCTGGAGGCAAAATTTTATAGTTGTTTGGCTGTGTATATCAAACCATTTCATCCGCAAATGAGCCTGCTCCAATAGTGGTCAGCAAACCTTATTATTCTCACAGCAAAGGTGTAGAGGTTCTGTCTGGTGCACTTGCCCTAAGCTGTAGGCATGGCTGGTGGCAATAGATGACCTCTCATATACATTTTAGTGAACTGTAGTGTTCTCTTTTTTCAGTGTGCTTTGAGGAGGGAGAAGATAAGAGTTACGCAAATGATCTTCAAGATACATGTATGACCAATAAGAATGTGGTTCAGATCCCCTGCAACCTTGGGTTTATGGTGAATCCTGTGGGTTCAGGATTGTAAAATAAAATGTGCAAATTTGTCACACGTATTTTTGTTTCTTTTTAACTAAAATGCTTTGCATGGCCTTTGTACCTTAGCCAGCAGGTTTAAAGGGCCAATAAAGTAGCTTTTAGATAAACCAGCATCCCCCACTATAAAAATAATGATGTAGCACAGCCAAATTATCAACTGGAGGAACAAAGATGGCAGACTGCATTGAGAGAGACTAGGGTCAGTTGGGAAACTGTTTACTTGTGAATTATCGCTGTTTGGGCAATCACTCCCTTTGCTGTCTTCTTTTTTTTATCTTTATCCTTAGATTTGTTGATTTGGAAGCAACAATCAACTGCTTTCCTGTCTATAATAGAATTGCTCTTCTCTTAAAAAAGGCTTTTGTTTAAGGGGGTGGTATTTTGGAGATATACATATTTTTGTTATTAAGCAATGTCATGGGTAAAGTCTGATAATTTCCACAACATCCCCAGTTAATGTTTGGCAATCTTACCACAGGATACAGCAATGTATAGATATAAATAGGACTTTTAAAGTGGGCAATCTCTCAAAGAAATGAAAAAAAAAAAAGACATACAGGCAGAGTGCAGGTATAAAAGCCACCGAATCAGTTCTTAATAGAGATGTTAAGACTGCAAAATCATTTTGTGGGATAAATTACACAACACTGATATTTATTAGAAAACCTGTTTTTTTCAACTGGATATAGCATTGCATTCAATAAGATCATAAAAATAATTGTGAGGTATCTACACATCCTTTATAATTGTCTAGTCTACACTGAGGTTTTGGAAAATGGTATCAAAATAGTGTCTAGATGTGCACCCGCTTTGGGTACTTATCAACCAGTTATTTTTCTATACAGAATAAGAATAGGGGTACATGGCTACAATTTAAAGGACATTTAAAGGAAATTATAAATGTAGAAACAACAGATGTCCTTGTTCTATGCACATACTGAAGAGTGAGGTGATTAAATCTACTGTTAGGGATAGGGAAATCAAGATAGCTTTATTTATAAATTGCAATACCTGTTTTATTATTTATTTAATCACTTGTAAAATTTTCTCAATTCAGTATGTAGGGAGAACAACATGGAGACAGTTTGCATGCTCACCTATATGACATTGAAAAAAATAATCCCACTGAAAGGTTGTCCATAGCCCCTGGCTATCAGTCTTTATAGTCGGTTTCAGGTACGGACGCGTCGGGGAGATTGACTTCACCTCAGAAGAGAAAGACATACACACAGTGATAGGTGAAATTAATCTCTCAAGTTTATTAGCGGGAAGGAAATTAATATAAAAGAAAAAAGAAAGGTGGGGGCACAGAGTATCAAAAAGCTGAGTTGTCAGTAATTGATTGGCTGAATACAAATAAGACAACATTGACGTCAATTCTAAAAAGTGATGAGAAGCGGGGTTTCATTTTCCCAACAATAAAGAAAGTTTCTACATTGTTTTAAAACACTTATCTACTACATACAATAGAATCTCGCTAGATACTTGTCAAGGCTGTGAACATGACTTTCTCAGGCCTTGAAATCAGTTACAAGTATCCAACAATTATTTTCCCATGGGACAGAAGTATTTGACTTTTAATTATATCATAACAGAAACAGGTGCTGTTAGTATAAAGAAATAATTGAATACTATCTCCTCTACCAAGGCTAACCTAACATAGCATATTTTCATTAACTCATTCTGGGTATAATACAAAACAATTAATCAACATGTTAGTACAAAATTGAGTGGGATAAATAAAATGACAGACCTAAAAGACATACATTTCCCTTCACCCACTAATGTGGCCTGACATTTTAACGGTAATCAAAATGGTGACATTACTGCTGTGAAAATTCTGTGAAAATTCAAGTAGCAAACTTCAAAACCTGGTGATTTTTTCAGCTGCTTTGCAAAAGAGAGGTATATTAGGTATTTATGTTACAAACTAGAGTTACCAGAGATCTTAACATTGAATAGGATGTAACTAATTTGAATTAAATGTGCATCCTATTTTGCAGCAGCACATTATGCTCTTTTTTCATGTTTAGATTTAAAAGGTTTTATTTATTGTGCAGTCAAAGTGTTAATCTCTTAATTGTCCTAAAGTTTTACTAAACCCAGGACCCTGTATGCACTATATCTGGTCTCCCACAGTGCACACAACATGGAAATGCAATTTCTTTTAGTAAATCTAAACTGCTAAATACCTTTTCTCATCAGCAGTATATAGCAGTTTTGGGACTTCTATTAGTGTCTAGCTGAACATTGGTTAAAGCTTGTAGGAGGAGTTTTCATTATCCCCTGACTGTCCTATGAGGCTGTATAACCCCTGACTCTCGGTCTGGACTGTGTTGATCACATGCACCCTCCCAAAGAACCAAAAAAACTTTCTAGCAATACACACCAAACTGAACATGTACAGAGTGACTCCTAGAGCTCTGTACTATCAGCAGATAGATTGGGGACAGTAGAAGAAGGGGAGGATCAGAGAAGACAGGATCAACCAGCCTTTGTACACAATGTGGAGGATTAACCGCTTAGGTTCCACTGTGAGTGTAACAAGCATTTATTTTATAATTACAGGTACTTATATAGCACTGTCATATGTATTGTACATTCACATCAGTCCCTAACCCTCAAGGGGCATACATACACATACTAGGGCCAATTTAGACAGGATCCAATTAACCTACCAGCATGTCTTTGGAGTGTGGGAGGAAACTAGAGTACTTGGAGGAAACCCACGCAGGCACAGGGAGAACATGCAAATTCCAGGCAGGTGGTGCCGTGGTTGGGATTCAAACCAGCGACCCTAGTACTACCAGGTGGAAGTGCTAACCATTTAGTCACTGTGCTGCCCATATAAAGACTTAGTTTACTGTTGTGGGTTTAGTAACACTTTAACCGGTTGCCGACCAGCCACAGTACATATTCTGTGGCAGGGCGGCACCGCTGCACAAAATCACGTATATAAACGTCATTTTGCATATCAGGTAGGGGGCACGCGCGACTGCCCTACCCGCGCTGCCGATCGCATTACCCGCCGGGTCCCTGCGATTGCCAGCAAACAGTGACACAGAGCACAGCTGCATTGGTTTCAATGCAGCCCTGCTCCCTGTCAGTTCCCAACACACTGTCACGGAGAGCAGAGATTAGCTTTCCGGGACAGTGTGCAACAGTGAAGTACACACCCCCCGCCCACTAGTAAAACACTCCCCTCACTCAGTTAACCCTTTGACCCAGTGCCATTAGTACAGTGTCAGTGTTTTTTTTTTTTGCACTGATCACTGTATTGGTGTCACTGGGGATGTTAGTGACCCCAAGTCAGTTCCCCCCAGTGTCAGAATGTCCGCCGCAGTCCCTTAGTCCTGCCATAAGTCGCTGATCGCCGCCATAAGTCGCTGATCATCGCCATAAGTCATTGATCGCCGCCATTATTAGTATAAAAAAAAATGTAGAAACCAGTATCTATACCGCCATTTGTAAACGCTATAACTTTCACATAAACCAATTTAATTTACATGTATTGGGATTTTTTTTAGCAAAGACGTCACAGAATACATTTTGGCTGAAATTTATGACAAATTTTGATTTTTAAATTATTTTACTGAACATGTTTTATAGCAAAAAGTCCAAATTTTTTTTTTTCTCAAAATTGTCGTTTTTTTTTTTTATAGCGCAAAAAAAAACACACAGGCGATTAAATACCACCGAAAGAAAGCTCAATTTGTGGGGAAAAAAAGTTGTAAATTTGGTGCAGCGTTGCATGACCACGCAATTGTCAGTTAAAGTAATGCAGCGCCGTAACACAAACTGCTTACGTAACCGCTTCCTGCCAGCCCTATAGCAGAAATACTGCTACAGGGCAGCACAGATGCGCAAAATCACATATATATATATGTGATTGGTGCTCCCGTGGTTTTCACTCCCTTCCCAGATGGCGTCAGATTGCCCCTCAGTACACCAGTCATCACATTTAACCCCTTGATTGCCAGGAAGATGCTCATACACAATAAACCTCCATTGCTAGTATAGTGTCTGAACGGGTCAATATCTTTGATCAGATCAGCACTATACCAAGGTTCACATTAATATAGCGTCCCCAAAAATGCAGCATTAGTGGGATCAGCCCCGGGACCTGCCAGCACTTGCGTTTAGCCCCTACGCTTACCCCCCCCCTTCTCCCCCAGCAAGTGCAGTGTCAGTAGGTCCCTGTCACTTGATACATTGCACACAAAATCGCACTGTTCACAGAATCAGGCCTGATCTCTGTTAGCACTTGTCAGTAAATTTTGATGACTTTCATATGCAGCGGAGTGCCAGTACTAGTGCCGTGCTACCTTTTGGTGAACTGGCGACACCAGCGTCTAGTACATCCTGGTCTTTCACATACCTCTTAGATTGTAAGCTTCCAGGATCAGGCCCTCCTAACCCTCTTGTATTGAACTGTATTGTTGCTGTATTGTCTCCCGTTATATTGTAAAGTGCTGAGAAAACTGTTGGCGCCATATAAATCCTGTATTATTATAATAATAATACCAGCACTGCAGTATGACTTGGCGACGTGGCAAGTCCCATAAATGTAGTACAAGCTGGTGCGGTGGCGAGCACAAGTATTGTTCGCATTTATGAGGGAAAAGATAGTCACGTGGAGCCCCCCAGATGCCCAGACTACATGGGGAACAGTGGCAAGATAGTTTGGGACTTGGTGTCATCCTTCTCTATATGGGGTACTACTTATACGTGGACAATTTTTATACAATCTTGGAACTGGCGCATGTGCAAAGTGTGACCTAATGTGTGCCCACCATTAGAAGTGGGTGGATGCAGGGCGGTATATTAATTTAATGGTGGGCATACCACACACTTTTTCTGGGAGAGATTTCTTCTCTTTTTTTCATTCAGTCCACAGGCTGCATACAAAAAAAAAAAGAATATAGCATATACAGTAATACCTCGGTTTACGAATGCCTCTGTTAACATAATTTTCGGTTTACGAATGAAAATCCATTGAAAATAATGCCTCGGTTCACACATTTTTTTACTAATTTTTTTCACAATACTAAGTGTATGTCAGTGCTGATTTTTAAATGCAATTGCCAATTGGTAGGTGGCACTGATGAGGCACTGGTAGGTGGCACTGATGGGCATTGGCAGGCATCACTGATGGGCACTGAAAGATGGCACTGATACATGGCACTGATAGGCAGCACTGACTGGCACTGTTAGGCGGCACTGCCTGGCACTGATAGGTGGCACTGATGCTCACTGATAGGCGGCACTGATTGGCAGCACTGATAGGTGGCACTGATTGGCATTGATAGGGGGCACTGAATGGCACTGATGGGTAACACTGAAAGGCAGCTCAGATGGGCACTGATATGTGGCATTGATGTGCACTGGTAGGCACTGATATGTGGCATTGATGGGCACTGGCACAAGGCACTGATGAGCACTGACACAAGGCACTGATGGACACTGACAGGTGGCACTGCTGGGGCTACACTGATCATCAGGGCACACTGATCATCAGTGCTCTGATAATCTGTGTACATGTCCCCTCCGCCGAAAGTCGATTACCAGCTCTCCTCTCCTCTCGAGCTGTCAGCGTGACAGCTCGAGATGAGAGAAATGCCGATAACCGGCATTTCCCTGTTTACATGTGATCAGCTGTAATTGGACACAGCTGATCAAATGACCGAGCCGACATCTTCGGCTCTTTCCGTGATCGGTGATCCGCACCACCGATCGCCGCGCTGTGCGCTCCCTGAGCCGCGCATGCACGGTGAGAATGGGAGGACATCATATGACGTACTCCCAGAACGAGAGAACCACCTCCTTGCGTCCATCATATTACTATATGGCGTGCGGGAGGTGGTTAAGCAAATAGTTTTTAAATAGTTTCATAACTCCTGTGTGTGTTAAGTACATGCCATAAATAAGGTTTACTAGTTTATTTCAGTTTATTTTACTGTTTTTTTTATGAAACAAAGTAAGTAAAATTAATTTTTGGACAAAAACATTACACAACTTTTTCACCACTTCCCTCTGACAGCACAGGTCCTTGTCTCTGAAAACAGTACCACCAAATAATGAAACATTTCCTCCATGCCATTAGCTAATTGGCATCACCTAGCATTTGCCAGGCTATGCCACAAAGCCATTATTTTCCAATAAGATACAGATGAGACACATTTATAGAGCAGGGTAAAGCACACACAATAGCCACATTATGGTGGTGTTTATAAATCAAGATATTGCAGTCAATTCAGTACCAAATTTTGGATCTTCCTGCAGCCATTGTTTTGGTGTTTGTAGAATCAGTTTTTATTTCTGGTGCCTGTTAGTGGATCTGGTATGTCAACCAGACTGTGTTAACCTAATTTTTACTCGTCATCAACTGAAAGCAGAAATGAGTATCTTTTGAACAGCTGCCTTATAGCCATTTTGTAAACGTCACCAATCTCAGTTTGCATTACAGATATGAGAGCTTGTCATTTAGAAATTATATGACTTGGCAGCCATGCCATGTTGCTGTGAATCTTTATTTCATGAGGTTATCTGCTTCACAAAAATCCGTTACTTGGCTTGTAGTGCCATCTTAGTATTTCTCTAGCATTTTTGTTTATTCCTTAATTTTTGTCTAACTATTGACACAAGTGAAATGACCCATGGTTGCAGATGATTGCTTGTTGGGCAGAGAGCAACTCCATTGCAGACTCATGAGTAGCTGAACTAGATAGCATGGCAATGTATGGAACTTTTCTACTTTACTTCTACCTTTGAGAGCAAATTGTGTCCATTTTACAATGAATATTTAACACTGAAAGTTGTACGCTGGAAAATCACAGGCATTAGTAAACACCTCAAACTCTATCTACTCAAGATGAAGACCATTGTCCAATACTATTATGGAATACCATGTCTAGGAGAAAATGCATTCACACTCTCCATCACAGTGGTGATTTCATAACTTTTTTTTAACCGCTTCTTGACCGCCCTATAGCAGAAATACTGCTACAGGGCAGCACAGTGTGCGTAAAATCGTGTATATATACGTGATTTAGTATTTCCGGGTAGGGGGCATGCGCACAGCCATCCAAAGCAGTGCAATTACAGTGAAGCACACTGACAGTGCCCCTTAGTAAAACACTCCCAGCACAAAGTTAACCCTTTGATCGCTCAAGTTAGCCCCTTCCTGCCCAGTGCCATTAGTACAGTGTCAGTGCTTTTTTTTTTAGCACTGATCACTGTATCAGTGTCACTGGGAATGCCAGTAACACCAAGTCAGTTCCCCCCCGTGTCAGAATGTCTGCCGCACACCCGCTATAAGTCACTGATCGCCACCCTTACTAGTAAAAATTTAAAATTAAAAAATCCCAGTATATATATACAGCTATTTGTAATCGCTATAACTTTCACGTAAACCAATTAATTTACACATGTTGGGATTTTCTTGCTACATGAAACACCTTCTCTTACTCAAGTTGGCCACAGCCATAAATGCTAGGAGGATTTTTTTTCCCCAATACAACTTTTGGCCCAATACAACTCTAAGACGATGTTCACACTAATGCAGTGCAGCACACTGCATGTAATTCGCAATGCGGTGCAGGAAACGCACAGGATTTGCAGCATTTCCAGCTCCGCATCAGTGTGAACCCGGTCTTAGTCCTTCATCAATACCTCATTAATAGAGTCCAATTATAAGGTCTTTTTAAGATGGTACATGGTACCAGTGCAGATAGCGCCCCCTTTGTTTTAGGGGCTGCAGTCAAGAGGGAACGGTGCTCCACATATGGTGAACATACCTAAAAGTCAGGCAGTTTTGGATATGCATATATCATTTTGTCCATTCTCTCACCCAGGTGAACCTCATTAAAAATCCACACCAGGCCCTACTGTAGTCCAGTAGAGGGGGCACCGAGACATTTGAGATGGTTGACATCTTTACTGCAGCTAGAATCTCAATTGCTAGATCCTGGAAATCTCCTGTGATCCTGTTTCATCTCCTGAAGGCCAAGCTGATATGAATCATGACAAATGAATGTCTGTCAGTGATCCTACATGACAAACTGGCCCTCTTTGAGAAAACTTGGGTCCCATGGATCAGATACCTAACAGAGCCCCCCACGATATGATAGCATACCTATACCTGGTTTTAGATGGGGGTGCACCTTTCTTCCTTTTCTCCATTCTCATCCCTTTCCTTCTTTCTTAGTTTTTCTTTGCTTTTTATATCGGTCTCCCCTTTTTATTAGGGGGTGATCTTTACTTTACCCACTGTATGAGGCACACTTACTATAATTGCAAGCATGGCAAGCAACAGGTGATATTGCAGGGGTATCCAAGAGGCAGGCCTGTTGTACTCCATCAAAGCCTCTCTGAAAATATCTTGGATACAGTGAACTTGTCAGAGGCACAGCAGAGAAGTAATTTGTTTGCCTGTTTTTTTTTCTTCTCATATGCTAAGCTTGGCTAGCCAAGCACACCAGGGGTACACTCTGGCATATAGGACCTTCCATAACAATTGGAGATACTATTGTTGTGTTATCCTTTGTTCTTTATACCGATATGTGCCAGATGTTGCAACTGCATTTTCTCTATCCCACATGTTTATAGGATGATTTTTGTACTTTCTTGGAAAATTCAATAAAAATCATTGGAAATGAAATAGTGTTTTTGGTTTGTGATGCTCAGATACAGTGGATACAGTGTAGTTCCACTTTAAATAGGGCAATGCTAGACCCTCTGCCAGCATTTGGCAACAGCTACACTGTAACACTGCCACTGATACAATGCTTATGTTGGCAGCAGCAGAGGTATTTACACACACCCCAGTTAGTTCAGCAGCCAGGAGTGTGTGCACAATTTTCTAGCAGACTATTGGCTTTCTGATGAAAATGGTTTAGGCAACTACAAAGCTGTCCAATTCCCTCCACAAACAACGGAACATACTGCTGCCTCTGGCCCTGGCTGCTGTGGTTTGGGTAGCAGATAACTGAACATGGTTTGTAATCAGTTAGTTGCAGTGAAGTGCACAGTGGACATTGAGGGTCTAACAGACCCTGATGTCTCAAAGAGAACTGGTCACTCCATAAGTGCTATTACATAAGAGCCCCTTTGTTATAGTAATAAAGTTAAAGGCTAGAATAACCTCTTGCCCTTTGGAAGAGTTCACCCCCTCCTGACCAGGCCATTTTTTGCTATTTGGCACTGTGATACTGATAATTGCGCAAGTCATGCAACACTGTATCCAAATGACATTTATATAATTTTTTTCACACAAATAGAGCTTTATTTTCATGATATTTGATCACCACTGGCTTTTTCATTTTTTATTATATAAATGAAAAAAGACCCAAGATTTGAAGATTTTGAAAAAAAGCCTCAATATTTTTTAATTTCTGCTATAAAACATAAGCAAAAGAAACATTTTAAAAATCAAACTTCTTATAAATTTAGGCCAAATTGTATTCTGCTACATATTTTTGGTAAAACAAATCCAAGTAAGTCTATTAGCATCTACAAACTATGGTATGAGACCTTGTAACACTTGTAAGGAGTCACATGACATCGGGGAGGGAAAATGGCTAATTGGGCCCAATTTGGACATTGTCACGTAGGGGTGTACTCACTTTGTTTCCAGCGGTTTAGACATTAATGGCGGTGTGTGGAGTTATTTTGAGGGGAGAGCAAATTTACACTGTTATACAAGCTGTACACTCACTACGTCACCTTGTAGCAAAGTGTCATTTCTTCACTGTTGTCACATGAAAAAATCAAATATTTACAAAAATATGGTGGACTCACTTCTGGGAGATACTGTGTGTGTATATATATATATATATATATATATATATATATATTTGAAAACAGAGAGCAAAGTGACAAAAGCTACATTTTAATTTTTTTATTTAACAAAAATGTTTATGTTTTTGTAAACTGTAAATTCTGCAGCAAACATGCAAACCACATAGATAACACTATACTGATCCTGCCTTGACAATTCAACATCAAGTGATGCAAAAAATTCAGCAAATTGGTTGTGAATTGTCATGGACCCATTTGGCGTTTGTAAAGTCCATGAAATGGACACGCTAACTTGGATTTGCTGGCATCGGTTCTCCAGTGCTTGCCTCAAAAAAATTATGGGGGACACAGCAGGGCAGTACCACCTTAATGGCATTCTCAACGTCCAGTTGTATGCATGACAGCATGTCTCTCCAATTGCCTGTGACCATGCCAAAGGCATATTTTACAACACAATGGGCACGGCTGAGATGATAATTAAATATTCTCTGTGTGAGTCCAAAACCACTGTATTGCCACCTTAAATTCTCATCCAGGCCGAACGCCTCATCCGTCACAAGGACCATAGCAGACTTGGCTGCGTTGTACAGGGTAGAGGCCTACTTGGGGGAATGTTGAGGCATCCATCATTCAGGCGATGTCCAAAGGCAGATTGTTTGAAGATGCACGCATCGCCTTGGCTACCGTATGCACCAATATCCACACACACACAGCATAGATTTGCAATGGTCAATGTGAGGAGAACAACCGAAAAGTATTTTTTAGAATTAAAATACAGAGAGCCAGAATATGGAGACTTTTTTACCCTTGCATGCTTCCTGTCGAGGGCTCCAATGAAATTTGGGAACTGTGTCTTTTCCCAGAACCAATCTCCTCCCACATGTGCTCATTTGGCACATGCTTCACGGCTTCATGCAGCTCCTCCCCATCATTTGGCACCCACAGAGGATCCTGTAGACTATTAATATTTTGAACAATATATGAACTTGACATAGGATAGATCTAACACCAGAAGAAAATCCTTTGTGGATGTCAGGCTGGTTCCCTATGTAGCTCGGCTGGGGCTGGCTCGGGACAGCCTAGTGTGGGACCTTCAGGACTGATTGGGGAGAATGCACACAAGGCGGCCTGTTTGGGTGGTGGCAGATGATGATAGACTGGTTTTATTTATGATACAGCGACTTTTGATACAAGTGTATGTATGTGGGATGAATCCATTCTTACCCTCCTCCTCTGTAATTTACCCTAAAAAAAGATAGTTGTCTGAAACATGTCAGGTATCCCACTGAAGAAGTTCTAGTGGGAGAAAGAGGATGCTCTACATACATCACATTTATGTCCTCTGCTTTTGAGGATATAGCTATCATGATTTGCCCTTTTAGATGAGCTTGTTAAGCTGTATGATTTTACTATGCTATAATTTAAGTTCTTTTGTATTTTACCTCAGTCCTTCACTAAGTTGCCTTGAAAGTCCCGTATTACCATTGGGGGTTCTTTTCGATCCTTGTATGAGAAAATAATGGTGCAACGAAAAAAAACGTTTGTACTGTCACCAGAAACCTAGAATAAAATATATAACAATCAAAGCTTTATAGAAGGAGTCTCCAAGCTTGCTAAACAAAGGGCCAGTTTACTGTCCTTCAGACATTAAGAGGGCCGGACTGCAGCTAGTGGGAGTAGAAAATGCCTCATTTTTGGTATTATAGGGGGAATAGTGCCCCATTGTTGGTTTCAGTGGGAGGGCTAATGCCCCATCATGGGGCACTGTTGTGTGGCACTACTGGGCGGCACTGCAGGGCACTGATCAGAACAATTTATTCCCACATCCAACTGATGTTTTATCATTTTCTATAAAATAACACATTTTTCAAAAAGAAGCTTACTGGTAAGGCTGGAACATTAACATACTACAGTATGACATGTCTGAAGAAGTGAAAACTCGTTTTGATGCTTCCAATCCAAACAAGTACAGGGTGCTTATAGCAACAAGAAGCAAAATCAGTTTTTTATGTCTATAATTATCTGACTGGGATAGATATCAGCTATAACCAAATAGAAAGGAAAACACCCACATTTGTTTTTGTTTATCAATAGATATCAAACATCAAGTAAGAGTGAAATCAAATCAAATGCTCTTGAAAATATAGAATAGAATTATACCTGCCCCAGACAAAGGAAGATGCTATACCTAAAGCATGACATGGTAGATACCAAAAAGCCTGAGAGTATTGTTTTATGCTGTTACCCTAAGCATGCTGAGATACGAGGGCGCTACTGTTGAAGCATTTGTGTGCTTAACACTTTCACTTTTATCAGTGCCCTGATGATCAGTGTCGATCTCCTCTGTGACAGCTGCCGGTTATCAGCAGTGCTTCCCTTATGCTGTGACACAGCTGATCACGTGGTAAAAGGCCGCTGTGATTGGCCTTTTACCTCTTCACGTGGTCAACTGTGTTTGTAGGACACAGTTATCACGTAGATCACTGGGTGCGCACCGTGGTGGTGCGCAGAAGGGTGTGTTCTGGGAGGATGTCATATGACTCCCTCCCAGAACTGGGTAACCACGCTGTAGCCGTCATTCGGCTATAGCATGTTTACCAAGTGTCTAAAGAACTACACAATAATTATTTAGAGATGCATAGTGGGAAAGTGGTAGTTAAAAATAGCAGAGTGGGGTTTTTTGCAAAAAACGCTAACATGGAAAAACATGGCAAAACGCTAATGTAAAAAAGCTTTAAAATGCAGAAAAACTTGCATTTTTTAACGCAGCATTCTACAGTTACTAATGGTTTTATAACGTCCAGTGAGCACGATGTCCAAAAAATGGCAAAATGTAAAAACTAAAGTGTTAAGCACACAATGCTTCAACAGTAGCGCCCTCATATCTCAGCATGCTTAGGGTAACAGCATAAAACAATACTCTCAGGCGTTTTGGTATCTACCATGTCATGCTTCAGGTATAGCATCTTTCTTGTCTGGGGCAGGTATAATTATATTCTATATCTTCAAGAGTGTTTGATTTGATTTCACTCTTACTTGATGTTTGATATCTATTGATAAACAAAAACAAGTGTGGGTGTTTTCTTTTCTATTTGGACATAGCTGATATCTCTCCCAGTCAGATAATTATAGACATAAAAAACTGATTTTGCTTCTTGCTGCTATAAGCACCTTGTACTTGTTTGGATTGGAAGCATCAACACGAGTTTTCACTTCTTCAGACATGTCATAGTATGTTAATGTTCCAGCCTTACCAGTAAGCTTCATTTTGAAAAATGTGTTATTTTATAGAAAATGATAAAACATCAGCTGGATGTGGGAATAAATTAGTACTAAACCCTAACTGGATGGTATTCATTTTCTAAAGTGCAGTGGGGTAGATAGTGTCATTTCAGCTTGTTCAATTGTTCAATAAAACCTGGAAGCTGATTGGTTTCTATAGAGAGTTGCACCCACTTTTGCACCCTGCTTTTTTAGCACATAACTCCTTCTGTATCATAAATGATTGCCAGGTATTTTTCTCTATAAAGTACCAGTTCAATCCCTTTTTGCATCTCATTGCTGATCTCCTCCAGCTTTTTAATTCATTCCCTGTCTACAGGCACTTGCCACAACATCAGTAGAACGTCATTGTTCTGGACTGGCTTCCTAAGAGAAAATGGTGCATGATGCTTCCGCCAGATGTGTCAGCATGACCACTTGTAATCTCCATCAGAGGCACGTGACCCACAAGAGCACAATTGGGAGACAGTTGTGGCGAGACCTTCATTGCAGGATGATCTGTTTTTTCTTGTAAAAGCTGTAGATTTAAAATGATTAAAACAACTTTGACATTGCATTCACATGTTAAAGCCTATAAAATATTCTAGCAATTGGGTTTAGATCTACTTTCAGTTTGCCAGTCTGTTTTAAGTCTAGCACTGCTTCCAGGTCCAACCAGCTTTTAGTTAGTCTAATGAAAGAGTATTCAGCAATACTGTTTTGGATTTGAATTCAGGTCTTCTGATAACAAATCTTTGCCCAAATATTTGCCTTTGCCTTATATTGAATATAACTCATTATCCCTGGCTCTTTAAAGCATCATTCAGACCTCCTTACAGGCAACCCCCCTGAGTACTACAAATGTTTGAATGTATTTAAATATGAAATACTTGCTTTGCAGATCAAGTACCAAATAGTGGGCTGGTAAACTAAAACCTTACTTGGTATTTAAAATGCTATAAGCATAGAATTTATGTAGCTTTGACTTTCAATACTGTGACCTATTATTCAGTATATGTTGCTCCAGTCAGCTTGTCTTTTGATGTAGGTGTTTGATAGTGCTTCCACATTTCCGCCTCATTTAGGCCTCCAGGATCTATGCAAATCCAAACTTCATCTGTGTATAGTTTTCTAACTATGACCATTGAATTACTCTTTCTACGGCTCATTATTCTTCACAAACACACCTAGTTCTTCCATCCTGTAATTCTCTAATTCTCACATCTTTTTATCAATAGGGAAGTTATTTTATCACTGATTGAACTATGGACCTCTGCAAGGAATACACACTGCTGCATTATTTGTTTTATCCAATATCAATTATTCTTTTATTACAAACAGAGTACCATTAATCAAAGCAAATTCATAGACTGAAAACAGATAATGAAAGAAACCAAAATGAGAAAATTCCTCTGAGACATTTCTTGTGTCAATCCAATAACCTACAGTTACCAGATAACCATTGGAAGTAGTTTTTGCATTCATCCTATTTTTACATCTGAAAAAAATGGTTGTTTGACTCTTGTATCATGACTTTGTATTGGTTTTAGGTCCAGTTAATGTGACTCTAAAGGTTTCTTTTTTTTTAATTAAAAAAAAGTAATACTTACCTGCTCTATGCAATGGTTTTGCACAGAGCAGCCCCGATCCCTTTCTTCTCAGGTCCCTCACCAGCATTCCTGGCTCTGCCTTCTTGACCAGTGCCCTCAATAGCAAGCCACCTGCTATGGGGGCACTGGTGTGTGCTCACTCCAAAACCCTGCTCAAAAGACACATAGAGCCACAGCTCAGCCCCATGCCGCCACTGCTCTCTCCTCACCTCATTGGATCACTGGCTGTGATTGGCAGCAGTGAGAGCTAATGGCTCCCATTGCTGTGTCTCAGCCAATGAGGAAAGAGAGATCTGAGACAGCCAAGGCTCCCAAGCACATCACTGGATCAAGGGGGGGGGGGGGCTCTGATGAGTATAAGGGAAGGGCTATTGGGGGAGCAGCAAACAGAAGGTTTTTGCCTTCATGCATATAATGCAATACAAAAACCTTCAACCTTTACAACCACTGTAAGTTCTAAGTCACAGTACTGGTTTATCCATTTTGCTTATCATATACAACTGTGGCTTTAAATTGATGTGCATTTTTTGCATTAAAAAATTGACTTTGAAACCCATTTCTACTGAGATACATTCCTTACAAATAAGAAGATAGCACATTCCTTTTATGTTCAAGTCAAAGAATAAGTCACCCTAATGGACATTGAACACTTCATAAATATTCTTTGTAACAACAAATCTTAACAGAGGGATTGCTCATTTTGTCTATGTGACACATCTTCCATGTGTTTCATTACCCAACTGCAACATTTTTAAAAGATTTTGTTTTACCTGTGTCTACTCATGTTTGTATGAGGGTAATGGTTGTTTTTGCTACTTTGTGAACTTAAATTAGTTTAGCCGTGAATTTGAAATGCGCCTCAGCAACCTCATAGGTTTTTGCAATATCAAGCTTGTGTAGCATCATGGACCAGCCTTTTCCAATCAGGGTCATTTAGGTTTCTGCAGGGGTGCCTTGACAAAGTGCTTTAAAATTGTATACAAGCTTGTGTGTGGTTCAAGCCTGCCTTTTAGTTATACAAAGCCACAAGTTTTCAATGCGCACCACTACAACCTTCTAGCAGCCACTGCCCAACAACCAATAAAATCATTAATAAAAATCAATAATAATCATAAAAATAATAATCATAAAATCAATAATAGTTAATAAGAAGGACACCAGGCTCCTGCATAGCATCCTTTGGAATACTAGTCTGTACTGATGTGCAAAGGTGTATTTGCTTTTGAAAGAATAAATTACCTCTAACACTGTCCAAACTTGTGTGTATATTGCTACATTGTATAAAACTATTAGTTTAGTTTTTTACATTTTAGAATGGGGTGATGTGCAGATGTTTAAAGGGTGCTTTGCATGAAAAAGGTTGAGAAACACTGTCCTAGAGTATTTGTATTTTTTTGTTATTGGGGGGCCTCTGTTTCAAAGCAGAATGTGATTTGGGTGTAATTCTAAGTATGCCCATGATGTGTGTTGGAAATATCTTATTAATTGACAGCTTTGTGTGAAAAAATATTTTCATTTTCTTTTCTGCATTTTCCAAAAACTTGTGGCAAAAGGGGGCCTTTGTTTCAAATACATTTCTTAATAAACAGCAAGAAAATACAACCTCTGATCTAAATTTGAGGTTTGCCACAAACTGTTCTAATGGTTTACTCTGCTTGTTACACTCTGTAACATTATTTGTGTCATGCAAAATCCTGCTCTGCTTTAAGGGGGTCACAAAATCATTGTATTTTAATAGTAATAGTTTTTGACCTTTTTTGCTTTCTTCCACACGCGTATCTCATCATAGGATTGATTTACTAAAGGCAGACCAATAGACCTTTCACCCAGAGCTCAGTAAATGAGGTAAAGCTCTGCTGACTTCCATCAGCCAATCATGTGCAATTGCTCTTGCAAAGTGCACCGTCTATTTTCCTTTAGTAAATCAACCCCATCATGTGTTTTAACCACCTCAGTTGTTACTTTCACCCCCTTCCTGTCCAGGCCATTATTAATATCATATTACAGGCAATTTTAAAAAGATAAATAAACATGTCATATGTACCTGCTGTGTGCAGTAGTTTTGCACAGAGTAGCCACCATTTTCCTCTTCTTGGGTCCTCTGCAGGCACTCCTGGCCCCTCCCTCCTGCTGTGTGCCCCCAGAGCATGGGGGCACCCAAGCAGGTTCGCTCCTGAGCTACTGGTCTGCGTGTCCATTCACACACAGAGTGCAGCTTAGCCTGTCCCGCCCCCACTCTCTCCTCACTGGCTGTGATTGACTGGCTGTCTCACATCGCTGGATCCAGAGGGGGCTCTGGTAAGTATTGGGGGGGCTGCTGCACATAGAAGGTTTTTTACCTTTACGCATAGAATGCATGAAGGTAAAAGAAATTAAGCCTTTAAAACCACTTTAGGCTTTCAGCGCTGTCATATTTTGAATGACAATTATTCTATTCAATCACCACTGGGTTTTTTTTATGTTGTTTTTTTTTCGCTATATAAATGAAAAAAATACCACAAATGTTGATCTAAAACATTTTTTTTGTTTCTGTTATAACATTTAGCAAATTATCTTTTTTCATGACTGTAGTCCAAAATGCATTCTGCTACATTTCTTTGGTTAAAAATAACCCAAATCAGTATTTATTATTTAGCCTGTGTGAAAGTTAGAAATTTGATCAGTCCTAATGTACTGACAGCCAATCTCATTTTTTGAGGCCCTAAAATGGCAGGACAGTACAAATACCTCACAAATGACTCCTTTTTGGAAAGTAGACACCCTAAGCTATTTATTAAAAGGCATGGTTAGTTTTTTAAAGTTGTAATTTTTTGGAAAATGAAGAAAATAAATAAAATAGTTTTTGTTTTTTCACAAAGTTGTCATTTTAACAAGTTATGTCTCACACACAGGATAGCCATAGTTATAATTACACCTTAAAACACATTCTGCTACTCCTCAAAAGCATGGGAATACCACACGTGTGGGACGTTTCCACAGCACAGATGCATAGATGGACCCAAATCCATCAAGGAGTGCTTTTAAGCTTTCAAGGAGCATACAAATTACGTATCTAATTTCTACCTATCACAGTTTTGGAGAACCTGGAACAACAGGACAGTGGAGACACCCACAAAATGACCACATTTTGGAAAGTATTTTCTAAGAGGCATATCTTGTCTTTTGAAAATGTATGTTTTTGCTACAAGTTTTGGAAAATGCAGGAAAGAAAATGAAGATTATTTTTTACACAATGTTGTCAATTAATAAGATATTTTCTACCACACATCATAGGCATACTTAGAATGAAACCCCAAAATACATTCTGCTAAGCCTTCCGAGTATGGAGATATCACATTTGTGAGACTTTTTTACATTCTAGCCATACAGAAGGGCCCAAATTCCAAGAAGCACCTTCAGGCTTTGTAGGGGCATAAATTCCTCATCTAATTTACTGACTACCTATCACATTTCTGGAGGTCCTGGAGCACTAGGACAGTGGAAACACCCACAAAATGATTACATTTTGGAAAGCAAACACTCCAAGGTATTTTCTTAGAGGTGCCACAAGTTTTTGGAAAATGCAAAAAAGAAAATGAAAATTTTTTTTACACAAAGTTGACAATTAATAAGATATTTCTAACACACATCATAGGCCTACTTAGAATTACACCCCAAAACACATTCTGCTACTCCTTCTGAGTATGGCCATACCACATGTGTGAGACTTTTTCAATGTCTGGACTGGTTTTATACCTGACATTCATGGGAATTCAATAAAGGTCCTGCTCCACTTTTCTGGCATTAAAAACCATTGTTAATGCAGCTAGTTCTTATTTGAGACACTTCTTCATTTTGTTGCATTGATTGTGCCAAATTTAAAATGCAATAACGACATTTTTTCTCTTGCAAAACTGGGGCTAATTAAAACCAACTCTCCTTTGGTGCACAGAGAGATTAAGGACAGAAGGGATCCTCAGAGATGTGTACACATGTAAAGGTCTGCTAAGAAAAATAAAATTACTCAGATTAAGACTTACCTATGTATTATCTACTGAGTATCAGTGTTAGTGTCAGTCAGTGGCAGTGTTATTGTCAGTGTCATTTAGATAGTGCTAATATTTATTGAATTATATAATTAGTTAAACATTTTGTTAGTGTCATTTAACCACTTCAGTACTAGACACTTTCACCCCCTTCCTGTCCCGGCCAATTTTCAGATTTTAGCTCTGCCACACTTTGAATGCCAGTTACTCATTTATGCAACATTGTTCCTAATTTAAATTTTTATCATTTTGCTATATGCTATATAAACAAAATACAAACAAAATATTTTGAAAATAAGTAAATTTTCTTGATTTACAGTATATTATCCAATTTTGCAGATAAATAATATTTCTTTATAAATTTAGGCCAAAATTAATTCTACTACATTAATTTGGTAAAAATAGCCCAAGTCAGTGTATATTATTTAGTCAGTCTGTCTATAAATTGTGGGATATACTGTATATCTGAAAATTGATCAATCCTGATGTATTGACTGCCTATTTCATTTCTTGAGGCCATAAAATGCCAGGAGAGTGCAAATACCCCCAAAATGACTCCTGTTTGGATAGTAGCTACCCCAAGGTATTTAGTAAGAGGCATGGTGAGGTTTTTGAAGTTGCCATTTTTTGTCACAATTTTTGGAAAATGAAGAAATTAAATAAAGTATATATTTTTTTACATACTGTCACCAGTGCAGTACAGCATCATCATATGACTGATGTGGCGGTAATCAGGGATACTGATTAGTGATAGAATGTAAGAAAAATATAATGTTTTTTTCTTTTTTTTTCATTTTTCCTTTTCTTTCCCAATTTGTTCAGTTGGCGATGCATTAAAAAGATTAATCTTAAAGCGGAACTTCACTCTCCCAATCAACATTGACATTTTTTACTCTTAATGCTGCTAGCAATAGTAAATAAATTGGAAAGTATATAATTTTTACTTGTTTTAAACTATTTTACATTTCTTCAGTTACTTCCTGGTTTCCAGGGCCTAGGCCAAAATGATATCATACAACCCAGGGATCTTCAGGAGGGATTTTCTCAGCTAAGCATACCCTCCTGCCTGTATACCTAAGCTAAGGGAAGATGGATTCCAGGAAGTAAATGCTACTGCCCTTTTTCAAGATGGCCACAATCAAAAATGCTAGGAGGGTGTTTTTCAAAGTGATTTAACAGCAAAATAAAGCGCAGAGATATTGATGGCTGGGTGGGTATTGCTTTCAATATTAAAAATGCCATGGCTGCAATGCTTTGCAGCTGTGGCAGGAATTATACCCCTTGTACCACCCGCAGTTGTGACCCATTCAAGTGAATGGGGTTGCATGTGTAGGGTCCAAGGGGTTAAAGCAGTTGGTGAGCAGGCAATGCAATGCAATGCCTCCTTTCTGCCTGTCAAATGCTCTCTGAAGAGAGAACTGAATATGGATGGCTCTTCAGAGAGCATTACACATGTGAACAAGTCATTATAGTGACACTGTGACTGTTGTGACAGTGATCAGGGACACTGTGACTGCTGTGGCAGTGATCAGAGACAGTGTAACTGATGGGCAGTAATCAGGGACACTGTAACTGGTGTGACGGTAATCAGGGACCGTAAATGGTGTGGCAGTGATTAGGAACACTTACTGATGTAGAGGTGATCAGGGACACTATAAGGCCCCTTCACACGGGAGAGTCGATGCAGCTGCCAGATTCCTGCAGTAAGAGTTTGCGGATTACTGCTTCTGGGTTATAGGATCAGCAGTGGCCGCACAGTCCATTAAAACCAATGCTGGGCTGACAGTGGCCTCTGCTTTTTGCATTTAGCCACACAGAGAGGTGCTAGTTGCAGTTTGGGACAGATGCTCAAGCATGGATGCAGCTGACTGTCTAGGCTCAGATATCTGTCCCTATTTGCAGCTAACCACTCTGAGTGCAGCTAAATGTGAGCAGCAGTGCCCACTGTCAGCCCGCCATAATTTAAAAGGGTTAACCGGGTGACACTGTACTACTCTGGGAAGGTGATTGGGATTTTTTTTATATACACTGTGATTGCTTGTCATCAATAGATTTCATTCATGACTTATTTTACTCTTGTTTACTACTGTGCTTCTGTGATTGGCCCAAGCTTCTGTGATTGGGCCTGTACACCATGTGATCACTGTAATCAATCACAATAGTAGATAATGAATCATGAATAGCTGCCAATCATGACAATTATTTACTTGGTGATCATGTGATCACTGTGCTTGGTCACAGTGATCACATGATACATGGGCCAAACACAGTGATCCAATACTGATTGTATATAAGAAAAAAAAAGAGGGCACACAGGCCTAGTGCATTACCTTTAAACATGAGATTTATTTATAAATAGTAAAATACTCATAAGAGAAATAAAATCAAATGGAAAGCATGTCACAAAGGATGCAATGTGGTCCAAAAACCCTGAAGGTGGTCTGGTGGAGGACTGTAGACCTCTGGATAGCTGGTGGCTGACGCGTTTCAAGGTTGTACCTCTTCCTCAGAGCTAGTCCAATACCGATTGCTCAATTTTGTGCGAGGCACATGACTGGGAGGACGTCATATGACATCCACCTGGAACAGTAGACATTTTTCTATAGGCTGAACAGGAACTGGTTAATGTCCACACCTTTACTCCTTCAACCCATAACATTGCATTTCTCTTTAAACTAAGGAAATATGGAGGGTGCCATTACTGACCTCGAATTCTGAATGTGCTAGTTATCTGGCTTTCATGCTAATCCAACAATTTTTGAGTTATTGATGCAAAACTAATATGCAGATCAGGTGTTCTGATTTCATGTTGACATTCCTGGTCAACATTATACATCAGTGACTAAGAAAGTTTTAAAGCCAGAAACTGCCAGGCAGCTAGCATTTTCAGAAGGAAACATTGCTACTTTATTTTCTTTAGTACAGGTTTAAAACCCTACTCCTGCCACCAGAAACAATACAATTCCAGTGGGGCCTCCCCACACTGCAAGGATTAAATGCTCTTTAAGTCTAGGGGTAGAGGGATAAGCTGCAATATTTATCTTATCCCGCACTTCAGCAGGATTCCTACATTCTGTATGACTAATCTCCCAATAACGTCTTCTCTTTTGCACTCCAGCCGGTGGTTGCACACTGACATCATCACATACAATACAGGAACAATAGTCCTGCATTGCACATGAGAACAACGAGGGCCCACCCACAATCTGAAGCATGGAGATGAAGAGGTGACCAGATAGATATTACAGCTTACTCCCCTAGACTAAACAAGCATTTTACCCTTTCAGTGTGTATGTGTGGTGGTGGTGGTGGAGGAACAATGCAATGTTTATTTTTCTTTTTTCATTCCCAGGGATCAGCCCTAAGTGGATTTTAGAGAGAGATCAGTGTACTGTTCAGAACAAACATTTTTGCATTTCTGGGTTTGTTCAAGTTCAAGCTGGATAGTTGCCTTCTAGCAAGCTCTGTTTTCTGTTTGTGCTTTAAAGATCTAAAGCTTATGGCACCACGTAATGTTTATGTGCTTTACATCTGGAGACATGCTAGGGGCAACTCTATATTTAATAATTAGCGGAAGTAAGGATGCTCCAGCCACACCCTCAAACCAATCAGGAACAACTTATCATTATATATATTGACCTGCCGAGTGTCACCCAGTGTTCACACCAAAATGGATTATTTAAACTGGAAAAAAATGGAGTATAAAACTGAAGCTTTGCCTCTAGTGATCAGTCAGACTTCTGCTTTCATATTTCAATGAAATTTAAATTAAATCTAATTGTGCTAGCTCCAGTTTTGCACGCTTTATCTTTTCTACAGCTCCAATCTCTTCCATAGACAACATTTACAAAGCTTGTTGCTTGAAAATTGTAACCTCTATCACATGAAAAGAAGCATGAAGATATTCTTTAAATGTTGCTCATCTCAGAAAGGTATTTATGACCATTCCTTCCAGAGGGAAGAGAGAATATATAACTAACACACAAAATCTTCAGGACCATTTGCAATCCAATAATATCCGGTTCAAAATAGTGTACCTCAGAAAAACTCTTTAGTTCTGACAAGGCCAACTACAATCCGCTTGCCCTGTAACAAACTTTAGGTTTTAAATCTTTAGCAGCCATTTGGAGAGATATTTCAGTCCACTGGTAGATAGCTATACATTTCATTGTGCAATCCAATAAAAGCCATTATTTTATTTATTTTTTATTTTTATTTCTTTACTTTTGACAGCTACTATGACACCTAAGAAGCCTTAAAAACCAGAAGAATTAATAAAATGTGCTCACATGCTACATTGTTTGTAGAAGGTCAAGTACCCAGAGTATTTTAAAGTGTAGTGCAATCCAACAAGCAAAAAAAATAAAAACAATTTTATTGTGTTATTGGTTTTGACAGAAATTGTGACACATGAGAAGTCTTTAAACTCATAATTTCTGAAGGGATTCAAACTTGTTTCAGTCATTATGTGGCTTGTAAAAGGTCAGGTTCCCAGAGTATTCAAAATGCCTGCTAAAAAGCTTGCAAACATCTACTGAAGCAAAAAATAATGTAGGGGTCAGCTTCAAATGCAAACCTCACAGAGGGGTAATCAAGACACCTGCCCTTGTATATTCATCATGATTGCATCAAACACAAAGCAAAGAAAATTTTCCCTTGCAGGGATCTGTGACAGAGACCTGCAGGCTGTTCCAGCGCAGTCTCTATTTCTAAAGCATCTCACACTCCGCTCATTCTAGTGAAGATGTAAAGTGGTTCTAAAGGCTGAAGGTCATTTACCTTAGGCCAATGGCTTCTGCTGCTGTCAATCACAGCCCTGAGGAGGGGGTGGGGAGTGAGACCAGGCCACGCTTTGTGTGTCTATGGACATACTGAGCCAGCTTGGGAGTGAGCCCGCATGAGTGCCTCTGTAGCAAGCAGCTTGAGAAGATGAGGATTGGGGCTGATCTGTGCAAAACCATTGTACAGAGCAGGTAAGTATAACTTAGTTACATAGTTAATCTGGTTGAAAAAAGATACAAGTCCATCCAGTTCAACCAACAGAGAAAACACACACACAAATAGAAAACCTCCATATACAATATAATCCAATACTAACAGTTGATACAGAGGAGGAAAAAAAAAATTAATTAAGCATGATCCAATTTGAAAAACAAACAAACGAAACCAGCGCTCAAATCCTCATGCAGACTAGATGGAATTCAGAATGCCAAACAAAGAGGTGCAGCCCTTCAAAGATCGGGATATCTGGATACTAATAAACAAGAATAAACAAGGGAGCACTCTCATCATGCATTACTGTGGTACACCACGTGTTTATTGTGTAATCAAATAGACATATACTCACAAACCAAAGGAGAATAAAAGCAGAATAAATAGTCCGCAATGGTAGTCAGTGCAATGCTGTGCCCTAATGCACGATGACCAAGATGACAATTTTATCATGTAAAAGAAAAAATTATGCTCACAGCAAGAAATTCCACCTTAACTCCCTCAGCCCAAGCAAACATTAAATTGTTCGCAGACCTATCCAAAGCCACACTCGCCAACCATAAAAAGCTTGTCACCATAACTAAAGCTTTACGGAACCATGGGATTGGATACCAATGGGGCTTTCCCACAAAGCTAAATGTCAAACACCAAGGCAAATTTTACACAATCAAATCTCTAGAAGCAGGCATCGAGTTACTGAAAACGTGGAACATCATTCCAGTGGACTCCCAGCAACCAACACCCAACAGGCCACAACGGATGGAAACAGATTTGGTCATAAACCCACACACAAATCTACTCTCTTCTAGCCCAATACCCTGGGCCTCACCAAGGCATAAGCTGGCGATCGGCCCTAGATCGAATAGGTTAATCTTTCAAGTTCGTCTCAAGCATGAGCTCTCGTGTGAGTCATGCTTATCCGTGCCTCCTCAGTCTACAGTAGCTGTTTTTGCTACACATGTTACCTGTGTTTTTTACAGGTCTTTTTTACCCCTGTTCTTTCCCCAACCTACCAGTCAGCAGTCGCCAACATCACCCCTCTCAACGAACCCACTTACACAAGTGAACACTCTCACTACAACCAAGACCAACCCAAACTCAGTAAACTACGTACTCAACGGTCCACCACCTCCGTCAAGCGGAACAATGCACATCTTCACAATTCCTGAATCACCACCGCAACGAGATTCTGCCCATCTACTACCAACAATATGATTACTATAACCTTGCTAAACGTCCAGGACCTCAACTCCCCTTTCAAAAGATCTTTGCTCTCAAGTGAAATCCGCTCCATACAACCTGATATTGTATTCCTACAAGAGACCCACTTTGCGTCATCCAAAATTCCTAAACTCAACATTCTCCACTTCTCCACAATGTACATGGCAACAAATCCCAAAAAGAAAAATGGCGTCATTACAGCCATAAAAGACTCCCTACAATTCCAACTCATCTCTGAAATATCAGACCTACAGGGACACTACCACATATTAATCTGCAAAATCTGCTATACTCCATAAACACTGGTGAACGTCTATGGTCCCAACACCAACCAACTCCAATTCTTCAACAAACTTAATTCCATCATCGCTCAACATAGAAAAGGCAGAATACTCATCGGCGGAGATTTTAACATCATCGGCAACCCTCTTCTGGACTCCTCATCAAAAAAAAGAGCTTCAAAATAGTCCCTTAACCAATTTCTTCATTCCAATGACCTTTACGATATCTGGAGATGTCAACACAGTACAGAAAAGGACTATACTTATTACTCTCCATCCCACTTTTCCGACTCCAGAATCAACTTCTTCATTACTGACAAGTGGACCCTACAACACGTCACTTCCTCCAAGATCTAAACTATTACATGGTCAGACCATGCTCCAATCACCATCTCCCTTGATGGTATACAACATTCCAAGATCCCCCGAACTTAACGATACACCTGATATTTCCATATCCATTCTTTGGTCAACCTATAAAGCATACATGAGAGGTATTTTGATTCAATTAAATTCCCGTATTACCAAAAATAGAATCCAACAAATAGACGAACTCCTCGCATCAGTTAAATCAAATGAGGAAAAAAACAAAAAATCCCCAGACCAAGCAACCTTCGCATCCCTCACTGCAGACAGAAACAAACTAAGATCCCTCCTACTATACAAATATGATCTAAATCTCCAAAAAATGAAAGCCAAATTCTACTCATTAGGTAACAAAGCCAGCTCACTCTTATCCAAAACAATAAAACAAAAATGTTTAAAATCCAAAATAGATTCAATTAAACATCCGTCTACAAATTCCCTTCACACTAACCCACAAGAGATAGCTAACACCTTTGCAGAATATTATCAAAACCTATACAACCTCAAAAATGACACAAACACCACCCAACCGACAATCACATCCATTCAACAATTTCTCCACACGACCAACCTCCCCTGATTATCCCCGGGCCAACGTGACGCCATCTCTATCCCTATTTCCCCCAAAGAAATAGAAACAAACATCAAAACACTCCCACTCAACAAATCTCCAGGAAATGACGGATACACTAACGAATACTACAAACATCTATCCACAGACCTATCCCCATATCTGTCCAAACTCTTTAACCACGCCGTCGCAACAAGCTCATTTCTAAAGGACATGCTACAATCCATTCTAACGACCATTCCAAAACCTGGCAAAGACCCTCAACTTGTCCAAAATTACAGACCAATCTCACTACTCAATACTGACATAAAATTATACGTGAAAATTCTCAAAGACTTCTCCCATACCTCCCCACTCTTATCCACCCAGACCAAGTAGGATTCATCCCAGGTCGCCAAGCACCCAATGTGACCAGAAGATTTATTTCCCTCATACACAACTTAGAAAACACCAAATACCCCTCCTTACTCTTATCTCTGGACACAGAAAAAGCATTCGACCGGATACATTGGCAATTTATGCAACTCACAAAATTTGGTATCAGAGGCTGGATGCTTAACGCCATCTTATCACTATACTCACAACCATCCGCTAGAGTTTTGACAGACGGCACATTGTCTGACCCCTTTGACATCTCTAACGGCACCAGACAAGGTTGTCCACTCTCCCCAATAATATTTGCACTCCTTATTGAACCCCTAGCATCCAAACTCAGAGAAGACCGATCTTTCTCAGGAATCACGCATCTCAATGTAGAACACAAAATTAGCCTATTTGCAGACGATATCATACTGATGGTAACCAACCCAAAAATGTCCCTTAAAATGATTCGCTCACACCTCCATGACTACTCGATAGTATATTATAAACTAAACGAACCCAAATCCTCCATACTAAACCTACACATTCCACCGCATCTCCAAACCCTACTAGTGACCAAATTCCCCTTCTCATGGGAAACAAACCACATCCCTTACTTAGGTATCAGACTCACCCCAGCAACGGATCAACTACAGTTGCAAGAAAAAGTATGTGAACCCCTTGGGATTACGTGGAGTTTTGCAGGAATTGGGCATAAAATGTGCTCTGAACGTCATCTAAGTCACAACAATAGAAGAACACAGTCTGCTGAACATAATACTACACAAACATTAGATGTTGCCATGGTTTAATTGCACATAACAAGTAAACATTCACAGTGCAGGGAGGAAAAAGTATGTGAGGCCCTAGCTTAATGACTTCTCCCAGAGCTAATTGGAGCCAGGAGTGAGCCAACCTTGACTCCAATCAGTGTGATGATATTGGATGTGTTGCTGACAGCTGTCCTGCCCTTAAAAAACACACACCTGTTTTGGGTTTACTGGTTTCAAGAAGCACTGTCTGATGTGAACCATGCTTCACAGAAAAGAGCTCTCAGAAGACCTACGATCAAGAATTGTTGACTTGCATGAAGCTGGAAAGGGTTACAAAGATATCTCCAAAAGCCTTGATGTTCATGTGTCCACGGTAAGACAGACTGTCTACAAATGGAGAAAGTTTAGCACTGTTGCTACTCTCCCTAGGCGTGGTCGTCCTGTAAAAATGACTGCAAGAGCACAGCGCAGAATGCTGCATGAGGTAAAGAAGAATCCCAGAGTGTCAGCTAAAGACCTACAGAAATCTCTGGCACATGCTAACATTTTTGTTGACACATCTACAATAAGGAAAACATTAAACAAGAATGGAGTACATGGGAGGACACCACGGAGGAAGCCATTGCTGTCCAAAAAGAAGATTGCAGCACGTTTGAAGTTTGCAAAAGAGCACCTGGATGTTCCACAGCACTACTGGCAGAATATACTGTGGACAGATGAAACCAAGATTGAGTTGTTTGGGAAGAACACACACTATGTGTGGAGAAAAAAAGGCACAGCACACCAACATCAAAACCTCATCCCCACTGTGAAACATGGCGGAGGGAGCATCATGGTTTGGGGCTGCTTTGCTGCCTCAGGGCTGGACGGATTGTTGTCATTGATGGAAAAATGAATTTCAGAGTTTATCAAGACATTTTGCAGGAAAACGTACGACTATCTGTCCGCCAACTGAAGCTCCGCAGAGGATGGGTGATACAACAGGACAATGACCCAAAGCATACAAGTAATTCAACAAAACAATGGCTGCAACAGCACAGAATACGCCTTCTGGAGTGGCCCAGTCAGAGTCCTGACCTCAACCCCATTGAAATGCTGTGTCATGACCTTAAGAGAGCGATTCACACCAGACATCCCAAGAATATTGCTACACTGAAACAGTTTTGTGAAGAGGAGTGGTCCAAAATGACTCCAGATCATTGTGCAGGTCTGATCTGCAACTACAGGAAACGTTTGGTTGAGGTTATTGCTGCCAAAGGAGGGCCAACCAGTTATTAAGTCCAAAGGTTCACATACTTTTTCCTCCCTGCACTGTGAATGTTTACATGTTATGTGCAATTAAACCATGGCAACATCTAATGTTTGTGTAGTATTATGTTCAGCAGACTGTGTTCTTCTATTGTTGTGACTTAGATGACGTTCAGAGCACATTTTATGCCCAATTCATGCAAAACTTCACGTAATCCCAAGGGGTTCACATACTTTTTCTTGCAACTGTATATTTCGCAAACCACAAAACTCTACTTGAAAATATTCCTCGAGAACTAACCACACTCCGTACTTCAGAACTCTCCAGATTAGGCCGAGTGGCAACCCTAAAGATGTTCATTCTACCCAAAATCCTATACATTTTCCGTACACTCCCAATAACAATTCCCAACTCATTCTTTTCTAGCCTACAAACAATTTTCACAAAATTCCTACGGAATTCGAAAAAGCCCATATGCACCACAAACCTCTTAATACGCCCTACAAAAAAAGGAGCAGGACTCCCACACCTCAAATCTTACTACACCGCGACTCTCCTGGATCAAATGTATTTTTGGTGGAACCCATCGAAAGAAAAAATTTGGTCCACAATGGAAACTCTCTCTTTTTACCCCCTGAAACCCCAAAATTTGACCCTAATTCCACCAACCAACCACATAGAACACAAAATAAAACACCCCTGCATACAAGCCTCCCTACAAGCCTGGCGTGACCTCCTGTCCACCAATTTCAAAGACATCAAACAAATCCCCACTCCAACTAATTTACTACATCTGTTTATACCCTCGTTAGAACTATCGCATTGGACAAAACAAGGCATAATTCATATTTCAGACCTCTACACCAACCAATCTATATGCCCTTTTCATGCTCTTCAAACAAAATATAATCTACCTATATCTGAACTATATCTGAAAACTTCACATACCTAAGAATTACTCACTGCCTACAAACAACAATAATACCTCACACTACCAAATTACCATCTACAGCATACCTTTTTCTCACCAAATCTAAATACCCAGGTAAAGGCATCTCTACCTTTTACACGTACCTCACTTACCTACAATTCACGCTACAAATTACCTCTCTTACCAACTGGGGAAAAATCCTACCAGAACCAATAACCTCACAATGCTGGGAAAATGCTTTCAAAAAAACATATAAAAAATACATACAAAAATATATCTAAAATTACTCCACCAATGGTATCTGACTCCGGTCAAACTCTCTCTCTACTACCCAAAACACTCCCCTACATGCTGGAGACAATGCGGGGAAACAGGCTCAACAATACATATCCTGTGGTCTTGTAAATCACTTAGATCCTTCTGAAATACTACCTTCCAACTAATATCTGACATAACCAAAATTGTGATTACCCCGAATCCCTCATTAGCACTTCTACATATCGAGATTGAAAAATTTCCCTCTCACTCCCGCACAATTATCACCCACATTCTCTTTGCTGCCAAAATAAACATCACTAGACTATGGAACTCAAAAAACGCCCCCTCAATCACCTCATTGATTACAGACCTCATGTCAGGGACCGCCGCGGCGCCTTCCCCGGCGCACGCGCACTAGCGGCGGTTCGCGCCGGGATACAAGCACCAGGTCCCGGCGGGCCGCGGCTGACAGGAATCCGCGCATGCGCAGTAGGAGCCGCGGGCGCGCTCTGGGCGGCCAATGACAGCCAGCGGCGCGTCCTGGGCGGCCAATGACAGTGCAGGGCGTGATATTTAAAGATGCCCTGCGCTGTCACAGGTTGCCGCAAGGTCTGATCTGTAACCTGAGTTCCTGTGCCCTGTGATTGTTGACCCGGATTGTTTGACCTCTCTGCCTGCTCCAGCTCTGACCCGGATTGTTTTGACTACGCTGCCTTCTCCTGAGTTTGACCCGGATTGCCCCTGACTACGCTGCCTTCTCCTATCCTGACCCCCAGCTTGTTTGACCATTCTGCGGACTGACTACATTACTGACCCTACGTGTGACCTGACAACTCTCTGCCTGCCGACTCTGTACCTCGCCGTCCCCCACGGTGACAACCGCCTGTTTATCCTGCCTGGTCCTGCCGGCCTCCTCACATCTGGCTCTCTTCTGGTGTACACACATCCCCGGAGGTTTCCTCTGCCACTGGTGGGATTGCTCGGAGGTCGTGACCTGGTCCTGGTTCTGCTCCAAGTCCATCCCCACCATCAGGGGCCCTGGTGAAAACGCAGACCGGGACTTAGACTCCACGCTTCGGGTAATTCTGTCAAGTGGGCTGCCAGAGGCACTACCTGGCGGATCCATAACACCTCAACTTACAATGCGAAATGGAGAAAATATTTTCAATCAACACTTCCTCCCTCCTTAAATTCAACCACAAATGGACCCGATGGTTAAGTCACCCAAAATGCTCTGTACAACCCTGATAACACTCAACATTGAAAAACACCACCTAACCCCTGACTGGTACATCCTTCTCCACCTAGTTATACCTTCCCCCCCACACCCCCCCTTCTCCATCTCCCCTACCAATAACCCCCCAAACAACCCAACCCCTCACCAAAGTTTTTCATTCATATATAAATACCTCTGATGATATAGCTAATTAAGACCAACTTCATCATTGCCTAAAGAATGGAATAACAACTACACTGCTCAAATGTACAATGTTTTATTTTATTGCATTATGGTATGAATGAACAATGTCTTATTACCTTGTTGTCCTTTTCCCTGAAAAATTCTATAAAAATATTGAAACATAAAAAAGAATCAAGGCCTTTCTTAAAACAATCCACTGAGCTGGCTAGAACTGGGGAGGGAGTCTATTCCACATTTTCACAGCTCTTACTGTGAGGAAGCCTTTCCTTTCTTGGAGATTAAATCTCTTTTCCTCGCGACATCAATAGTGCCCCCTTGTCCTCTGTGATGACCTTAAAGTGAATAACTCTACACCAAGTTCACTATATGGACGACTTATTTATTTATTCATGTTGATCATATCCCTTCTTAATCCCCTCTTCTCAAGAGAAATATAACATATATTTAATTTATTAAAATGGAACATTTACAATCACTTTAAATTATGCCCCCAGTTGGAAAATGTGTGTGGCCAATGCTTAACCCACTGCATACTGCTATATAAAAAAGAGTAAAAAAGAACTCAAAATATGAGACTGGAAATATGCTGGCAGAAAATATGAAGACCCAAAAGAAACCAAAATTTGTTTACAATAAAATTGACAATATTTTATTAAACAATGTTTAAAATGGCCTCAGCAGGCCTCCACACCCATGAAAAAACTAAGTAGAATAAAACACATGGACATTAGGTAGTGAACTATGCATGAGCATACTTCCTGAGATGTCGACGCAGTTCACAGAGGTACCACTTCTTCAGGACCAGGAAATGCAGTAATTATCTTCTACGCCATATACATTCCATCTTAGAGAACAAATATTTTAATGTGTGCACTAGCTCATAAGTAAAAAGTTAAATTGCCGTCGGTCAAAACATTTACATACAGAAAATATGAACATATATTTAACTTATGAGTATTGCTGGAATGGCACCCCCAGGAAATTGTTATATTCATGAATGTGACTATTTAACCATTCCACTGGAATATACCATACTGCTATAAACCCTAGACAACCCTACCATGATACTGCCCTGGACATAAAGTGGCTGTTTGTCACATACCCACTTCCTCTGTTTAAACCCTTGGGTTCAACATCCAGCTAACAAATAGAAGGATCTAGGGAAGCATCTGAATTTTTTTGAAGGAACCAGCTCAATACTCAACCTTGAAAGACAGAAGCCAGGAACCAGTGGATGACTCTCGGGGTTTCACTCTTTGGCCTGGGCCATCTACTTTAGTGGAGCATGGTTTAT
Source organism: Staurois parvus (assembly GCF_062004578.1). NCBI lineage: Eukaryota > Metazoa > Chordata > Amphibia > Anura > Ranidae > Staurois > Staurois parvus. The sequence goes on from NW_028318230.1 coordinate 2,396,761, forward strand.
GATTAGTCTAAAGCGACATCTCAGTAGATAGTATCAAAGCCTTTTACTTAATAGCCAGGCACTCTAAAATACCATAGTTCTTTTCAGCTGATGTCAGCTTCCCAGTCAAATATATTACCACTCTTTTCAAATTTACCACTGGTGAACAAACAGCCCTCAGACTGGAAGCATCAATCTGGACCAAGAACTCTTGCTGCAAGTCTTATGCTACCAGCATGGGCTCTTGGGAAAGGGCCTGTTTTAGATTCTGAAAGGTTTCTTTTTGCAAGTTAGTAATTTTTAATGCCTAGGAAGGTTTTAATCTATTTCTTGCAAACAGGCATCAGCAAATGACTATTTGCTTTCACCTTATGTATTAGGGGTTTTATCCTGATTTGCCCAATTGTGTAACCAAGGTACCATGCCTCTTCCAGACCTCTAGCAGGTTTGCTTTTAAACCTGCTTCTCAAATGAAGTCAAGGACAGCCTGTACCCTGGGGAAATGACTCTCCCAGGTAGTGCTAAAGACCACAACATTGTTTAGTAGCCACTGAAAAGTGCTGATGAGGCCTCAACTTCTTCAATGTAGCAGCAGCCCCCTGTATGCCAAAGGGTATTTTAACATACTGGTAAGAACCCTAGAAAGGTCAACTCAATGAGTTTGTCAACCCCTGACATGGGTAGGTATCACACTTTGATACTTTATTAAATTTTCTAAAGACTACACCATTTATTTGTGGCCTCTTCAATAACCCTAAGGTCTAACATTCTCTGTAACTCAGCTATAGGGTTGAGCTCAAGGTTTATTCTGAACACAAGGTCAGACCAAACTCTGGCTGTTCAGGTGTTACGATGAACACCTGAACATTTATGGGTTGCAGATGAATTTATAACCAGGGACATTTTGGGGGGGGGGGGGGTTAAATAAGGGACTTGTTAAACATGTGGGTGTCTTTTTTCTAGGTTACAGCATTTTTTTTGTGAATGAGCAGAGGTACTATGTACCAAATAAGGTGCCCCTTTATTATTTAACAGGGCTTCTAGATTCCAAACCCCCCACCCATAGACCTCCACACCCACCAGCTAGTGTAGAGGCCCTTGTCTTCAATATAGCAGGACAAGGTGATTTGCCAGGGGGGTCCTGCATGTTGAGGGCACATGGCATGGTTGTGGAGGAAGGGAGCTACATGCTCATCTTCCCTCCTTTCCTGGCCAGCCAGGCTGCATGATCCGATGAAGGCCCTTTTGTGAATTTTTAGGGGAACCCCATGCATTTTTTTGTATGAGTTTCCCCTCACACTTTTTTTTGTGTTTTTGTTTTTTTTGCATGGAATACCCCTGTAAAATCCATACCAGAACCAAAGGGTCTCATATACATTTTGGGCAGCACTCTATGTAATTTTTTTTGTCATTCTTGCTGTAGCATGTATTACAGAACAAGTGACATTTATTAAGAAAAAAAAATGCTGGATTCTTAAAATAAAACAAAAATCACAAACAGCATACAAACCTCTGCAAAAGTATCACAAAATACACAGCAGACCCTTGGAGGGGACTATGTGCTCTTTGTTTGGGTTTTTTTTTACAAAGAAGCTGTCAATGAAATTTTTGTCAGTGATTTGAAACTATTTTTTTCCTTTGCACATGTCAATGCTGCTGCAAGACTTCACAGAGGTGTGCTTCTTCACAAGCAGAATTAGGACACGACCAGCCATGTTATTTAACCACTTCCCATTCATCCCATGTATATAAACGCGCTGACAGGAGCAATGCAGGGGCGGGTGGCCGTTTATAAATGTCCTCCCCGCTTTGCTGCTTGTGCGCGCTCCCTGGGAGCCACGATTCGGTGCCCACTGTGTCCAGAGGACAAAGTGGAACACCGATCATTGTACTGGACCTCTGTGTGAGGTCCCGATCATGTGACCACTGATTGGCCAATCACTGATCACATGAAGAGTAGTAAGCAAGATGTCACTTCTGATATCATTGCTTACTACATGTGAAATCTGTGAATGATCACAGAGGTCACATGGTACAAGGCTATTCACAATAGCCTTGTACCATGTGACAAGCTGTGACCAATCACAGCTCACACAGTATTTCTCAATGGCTGCAAGAATGCAGGCAGAGAGAAGGAGAAATGATTGATTTTACAGCCTTTATGGGTGTAAAAACAATCAGTGTAAATAGAAAAAAAAAAAATCTTCATCACCCCCCACAAGTACATACCGTCACTGCTAGGGTGACGGTATGTAAAAATAAATAAATAATAATATAAAAAATTTTTTAAAAATGATAATTTTTTTACTAAAAAGATAACTGAATACATTTTGGCCAATATTTACGAAGAAAGATTATTTATTTGCAAAATTTTATAAGAAAAAGTTTTTTTGCAAAATCTTTGGACTTTTTCATTTATATAGCGAAAAAAATAAAAATACCAGTGGTGAATAAATACCACCAAAATAAAGTTTTATCTGTCTCAAAAAAGTGCTAAAAAATTCATATGGATACAGTGTTGAATGACCGCTCAATTGTCATTTAAAGTGCGACGGCGCTGAAAGCTGAAAATTGGCCTGGACGGGAAGGGGGTAAAAGTGTCTGGACTTGAAGTGGTTAACCACTTGCCTACTGAGCACTTATACCCCCTTCCTGCCCAGGCCAATTTTCAGCTTTCAGTGCTGTCACACTTTGAATGACAATTGCGTGGTCATGCAACATTTTATCCATATGAAATTTTTATCATTTGTTTCACACAAATAGAGCTTTCTTTTGGTGGTATTTAATCGCCACTGATGGGCACTGATAGGCGGCACTGATGGGCACTGATAGGCAACACTGATGAGGTGACACAGATAGGCAGCACTGATGGGCCCTGATAGGCAGTACTGATAGGCAGCACTGACAGGCGGCACTGATAGGCGCCACTAATGAGCTGATACTGATGATGCTGCGATGATATGCACTGATAGGTGGCACTGATGGGCACTTATAGGCAGCACTGATGGGTGGCACTAACCGATGGCACTGCTGGGTACTGACTGGTGGCACTGCTGGGCAGCACTAATGGGTGTCACTGATGCTGGGGCACTGGTGAGTGGCACTGTTGGGCACAGGTGGGTGGCACTGCTGGACACAGGTGGGTGGCACTGCTTGGCACTTGTGGGTGGCACTGCTGAGCACAGGTGGGTAGCACTAGTCGGTAGCACTGCTGGGCACTGATCATCAGGGTACTGATGATCAGTGCCGATCTGTTTTCTGACAATTGCCAGTTATCAGCCGTACTTTCCTCACTCTGTGACAGCGTGATGAAAGTGCAGCCGATAACCAGCAACTGCATTTACTCGGTGATCTGCTGTGTCATTGGACACAGCTGATCACGTGGTAAAAGGCAACTATGATTGGCCTTTAATCACATCACATGATCGGCTGTGTCCATAGAACACAGCGATCATGGATATCGCTGGGTGCACGCCGCTGGGGGCGCACAGGAGGGCGTGTCCTGGGAGGACATCAAATGACGCCATCCCAGGATTGGACAACCGTGCTGTAGCCGTCATTGGGCTATAGCGTGGTTGCCAAGTGGTTAAGATGAACCCACACCTTGGAGTCCATGATTATGTCATGTTTAATTTTTATCTGTGCAGGCTGGCAACTCTTAGAAGTTTTTCTTATTTCACTGCAGAGATTCTCCCACCTCCAGCTGAAAAGAATACGACTCTGCTATATGAACCTCCATATGCATTCATCTTTCTTCAGGGGCTTATCTCCCTTGACCAGTGTTTCTCAACTCCAGTCCTCATGGACCCCCAACAGGTCATGTTTTCAGGATTTCCCTCAGATGAAACAGCTGTGGTAATTACTAAGGCAGTGAAACTGATCAAATCACCTGTCCAAAATAATGGAAATCCTGAAAACATGACCTGTTGGGGGTCCATGAGGACTGGAGTTGAGAAACACTGCCCTTGACTAAGAGGACTTTTCTATTTTTCCAGGCTTTCATTCAATTTAAATAATAGATCTGCTCCTTCTTCTGTCTGTCTGCTGGTACACCATATAGTTTACTTCCCCAACCAATTAAAATCTCATAGGGCCCATGCCATTTAACCAGGAACTTGATTTCCACTGTGGGGACTAGAAGTATGTGATCCCCAAGGTGGAAAGTGTGATCCTTCATGGAACTACTGTATACTTGACTCTGGGCTTTTGAGCTTGTTGCAGGTGCATAACCAAAGCAATTCTGTCCTGGCCAAGATAACCTTTGTCACAGTTTTTTTTTAAACAATATAGTTTTACTAATAGTTTTTGACAATATACAGAGTACAAAATGTCTTATAAACAACAAAATAGATAAAGACAAATTGGTTCAGCTTGTTCAAGGGAGAAAAGAAAATAGGGGAAAAAAGGAGAGCGACGTAGAATGGGAAATGGTATCTACAGCATATAGAAACCGGAATATAATACATATTCCAGAGAGGAAGTACATATCAAGGCAAAGTGGTAAAACATTGATCTGAACCATTGAAAAAAGAAAAAAACAAGTTATGATAATAAATGATAATATACTTAATCTTGCACACTTTTGTAGAGTAGACTCACTCTCCCAGATTTTCTTCTCAATATGTAGCATCTCTCAGGGGTGGCACCCATTCAATAATTCAAAGGGAAAAAAAACCTCATGGGAGACTGCAGAACTGTTCTTGAAAAACAACAGATAAGGCAATTCCAATTTCACCATGTTCTTTTGCATACGTTTTAGGGTTTTATTAAACCTTGCAGAATCTGCAGAATCTCTGATTTCATAAACGGAGGCATCCTCTAAAGTAGGGTCAAAGTTTGCCTTTTAGAAGTCTCCTGATAACAATAATATCACAAATGCTGCCTGCTGTTTTAGGTCATGCCTTCTGCAGTCCTCTTGAAAGTATGTATAAAGGATTCTATAACAGCTTGGGCTGTCATCCTCAGTAGGAGGTGGCTTACTGTGCTTGTGTGAATGTCACAAGGGGAAATTGTAGGAACACTTGAAGTCTGGATTGGTAGCTGCTGCATCACTTGTGCTAAGGCCAGTCAGTCTCTTTCTGCCTGTTGTTTCTGGGCATGAGTCTGTTGCTGTTGGGATTAGCTTGATGCTGCTGGGCAGCCAACAGTCTATTAGTGTTCTGCTTCTGGTCCAGGTTCTGTTGATGAGCCTGTTGCTGAAATTTTTGACTCAGTTTAGACCTGCAGGCTGTTCTAGCACAGCCTGCATTCAGTCTCTCTTTTGAACACACCCCACACAATGCTCATACAGGGAAGACATTGACACTTAGCATAGCAGTTAACATGTTTTGTTTTGCATGTGTAGCACTACTCCTGTAGGAGCTGCAGGAATACTCTCCAGGTCCTCTCCGAACACCTTGACCTGCAGCCGGGCACATAGGCTCATTCACTAGTTTCTCCAATGATCAGTTTAAGGGTGCTGTTTTTGTTTTTATTTTTTGAAGAATAGGGATAGGGATGAGGGAGATGAGTGGAATACTCCAGATTAGGAGCTTTGTACACTGAGGACTTTGACTAATCTTTAGAACAAGCTGTATCTGAGTTTGTGCTTGAATCAAACAGTGGACTTCAGCTTTAAACAGCAACAACAAGTACTGCAGTAGCAGTAACAGCAGTAACTTTTTTTTAGAGCTCCAGAGCAGTGTCCTTTTAAGTAGTAGTGGGCAGATGGACAAAGCTCTTCGGAACACCAGCCGGTGTCCCCTTTGCTAAACTCGCAGATGACTTCATAGCATCAGAGGGGGTTAAACAGCCCACAGTCTCTAAGATCCTTAGGAATGTCTGCACTCATAAGGCCTAAAAGCAACTGGACACCTTCCTCCATGATACCAGACCAGATCTTCAGGAGACTATCCCTCAGTCAGCATAGAAGAACCTGGGTCTCAGCAATTCAGGCCCTCAGGTTGCCCACCTGAGGCCTACGGCAGCAGCTGCCTGGGATGGCAACATGCCCTCTCCCAGGCTTGGGCAATTCTATCTAGGAAAGTCCCAGAGCCTCGTGTGCTCACTGAATATATGCAGTTACCCAGCATGCCTGGGCCTCTCTCTCTGGGATAGGCTGGGGCTGCATCACTATTCATGCTGCTATCTGCATAGCTCTACACATATCATCCAGAAATTTCTGCAGTCTCCTGGATACAGCGGAGGCCAGGCAGACTAGCAGCACCCACCTGAGCACACAGAGCAGACCTCCCTAGATGATCATGGCTCCCTCAGTACAGTGAGCCAACTATACTTTTACATAGCAATATTCACATCCACTCGGCCTACAGAGTGACAACCAGATTTACCTATCAAAAACATAACTTATCTTATTTACCTAATCCTAGCACCTACCTAGGAGGGTGCTACACAATTGTTTCATGCAATGCGCAATGCTACAAACTCAGTAAAAAAGCTCCTGCACCATTCAATGAATAGAACTTCATACATTTTTTGCTGTCCATTTGGTTCATGTGTTTGTGCTTTTGAAGCATACTTTGCCACGTGTGCCATTGAGAACTGCACTTTTCTGTATGTTTCTGACATAATGGCCCATATGGGGAAAGACGTATAACTGGTTGTTAACCACCTTCATACTGTCACACAGCCCTACCATTACCACAACCTTATCACATACAATGCCACAGTTAAGGGGGCAGGTAAACAAAACATTCACAACACTGCCTTAGACCTAAAAGGGCTGTTTGTCACAAGATGTAGGCCAAAGCTGAATTTACCAAAAGAAAAATGGACTGTAGGATTGTCTTCTAAATGAAGGTTATAAAAAGGTAGGATAATAAACTTTAAAAAGGGAATTTAACACATTATGACCGTATACCTTATTTTTGGCATGATTTGTTTATGCTAACTCCATATTAGGACATTGGACCGATAAGTATTTACATTTGTAATACCATCAATAATACCATCAATAAAAATAAATTATTAGATTTGAAAATGTGAATGGTTCATCACAAGGAATTAATATTTTTTTTAAAAAGACAATGCTGTAAACCATTAGTAGAAACTATGATGACTTATGTACATGGGGATAATAATATATCAGTATAATATGAACAGTAAACATTCCAAATATTTTTAGATTATGTATACAGGGTCTTTTATGGAAAAATAAGAAGTCTACTGCCTCAGTGTATTTAAAATACTGAATGCTAGCTTGGCATGTTTAAGAGTTCTCCAGCAATGTTCTCTACAGATCAACCAGTGGTTGGCCATGTTTTTACACAGGACACTCCGTTATGGATAACATACGTCCATTATTTGGCCAAAACGAAGAAGTAAGACAAGTGAATTTGTTTTCACAGCATCCCTCACCTGTGGCAGGCAATTGCAAATAAAGTGTCTGTATATCTCAGACATGAAATATGAACAAAGCATGTCCCTCTATAGTATCTCCTTGTTTCAAATATGTACACTAAGCATAATTTCTGTCTGCTGCTTCACTTCTCTGCTATCAGCGTGAGCCACTTCTGACAACTTTGCCAGATACCAAGAGTAAAAAGGTGACAGGAGAGGGATCTCCAGCACACAGCTTGTGATTGATGGCCTCAGCTCTGTCCCTGCGTGCTGAGTGAAAGTCTGTTTCTTCCCTTCAATCAGCATTCAGAGCTCTCCTCGCTGACCTGTTAACTTTGTGGAGAAGAGAATACTGCAGATAAACATGTACAACTTCTGTAGGAGGATTTGTTTTATCTTTGTGTATTGGACCAGTCACTTCACTGGGTATGTGTAAGGGTTTACAACCACTATACCTTTCACAGTTTTAAGCCCTTTAAAAAAAAAAAAAAAAAGGCGTTATGTAAACCTGTTGCCATTGCTGACCTCCTCCTCAAAAAACTTGTCACCTGGCTGTTATGCTGGCCATACAATATACAATGATTGTACCAAAAAAAATATAATATGAGGTCAAACCTAAACAACATTTTCAATTTGTATCCAATATGGCAGACATTTGCACTATGTAGTTGGTGGTAAATCTAAAGGAGATTGTACAGAAATTGTACAAGAAGGTTGTATAATGTATGGCCATCCTATTCCTGCACACTGATTTCAATACTTTAAGCCAATCATAATGCCAATACGAGCTTTTTATGCACATTTGTTCTAGGTTAGATAGAAAGTACTGAAGCAACACAGTTAGCATGACAGCCAGGCAACTAGCATTTTCACAGGGGATTGTCAGCAATGGATGTTTTCATGGCAGGTTTTCTTTAGATAGATTCTAGTGAAGTTCAAAAGTCTGATATTATTGAAAGACAACATAAAGCAATTCAAGATAAAAAAAAGTTTCACACAGGCTTCAGCTTGTATAAGAACAGTGTGAACAGTGAGCTTTTACAAAGCATTTGCAGCACTTTCAGACAGCTTTCTTGAAGCCTTTAAAGTACCATCTAAAGTGCCATTCATCTTCAATATATAACACATGAACACAGATCCTAATGGAAGTGCTGAATGCCACGTTAAACAAGCTGCTAGCAGGCTTCAGCACTTCTTGAAGCTTTTTGAAAGCCTGCTGAAGCCTACAAGCGGCTTGTTAAAAATAAGTCAGCAGTCCTATTAAGATCTGTGTATAACAACAACAGGAGCTGAGGGGCACTTTAACAGCTTTTTCTTGAAGCTTGCTGAAAGTTTAGTTAGAGCTTGCTGTTCACAGTCCTCTGTTGACAATTGTCAAGTGCAGCTGGGAATTTCCAAGACATAAAATAATCTAGGGGCTGCCTCCTAAGCTCCACATACAACTAAAATATCTCTTTTGGTTGAAATGACTCTTAAATAAGATACCAAATGTGGTAGTATACAGTGAATAGACAATGCTGTACCTACTATTGAAAAATAGAAACACAAACCAAACATGTTATGCAATCGCATATATAAATAAAAAACTGTGAATAGCCACTTGCTGACCACCTGCAGTTCTTGTACTGCAGGCAGGAGGCATGTACAGGCAGACTGTACTAACACAGGTGGCACTGCATGCCCACTCAACACCCCCCCCCCCGTGACAGTGGAATTTGGATTCCAAAATGATCCCCCAATAATCATGTCATTGCTATGTGCTCACATGATCACAATTTCAACAATGCTGTTATGAATCAATCTGATTCATAACAGTTTTGCTTCCCTATCTAGTGAGCTGTGATTGGCCCACAGCTGTCACATGGTACATGGGCCAATCACAGCACCCTGTACCATGTGATTAGCTGCAGTCAATCACAGATCACTAGCATTTTGAACTGTAATGAACTTAACCCATTCATGATAGTTCAAAGCATTGCTGGTGCAATGATCTTTATTGCGCCTGCAATGCAAAGTGTAAAAAGAAACAATCCCTGATCACCACCCAGAGTAGTATGGTACCACTGAACTACTCTGATGAAAGCATTTTTTTTTAAATAGTGAAAACAAATTAAAAATAATGAAAAAAATTAAAATATTGAGAAAACTGCATTTCAGTGATAACACTATCATGAAATAAAAAACATTACATATATGCCCAACAAGGATCAGCAACATACTGGTATGTCGCTGGATTTTGAGTGGTTACACCAAGATGATGCCTGTAGCTGTAAAAGCAATCCTAGTGGCTAATTAGCCGCTGGATCAATTTTACAAACAACGAGAAGGGATGTCCCATCCCCCCTCCCACCGCCTCCCACAGCTTTCTCAGGCTTTCCCATCCCACCAAGGATCCCGAGAATGCAGCCGCTGGGAACCATAAAGCTGATCGGAGAACGGAATGGCTCTAAACATCTCTATGGTGTAAGAAACCAGTAGCAATGAGCATTTCATCATTTTGGTTTCGCTGGATATAAACAGTGCCATTTTTAAATTGGGAAAGCATCTGATCACACTGATCTTGGTGTGATCAGATGCTTTAAGGGCAGAGGAGTTATTTAGAGTCTAATAGAGCCCATATTTCTCAGAAAAGAATACCTGTCAATGCCTTTTGCTATCACAGGGGATATTTACATTCCCTTTAATAACAATAAAAGACATTAAAAAAATGAAAGGGACAGTGTAAAAAAAATATATTAATAAAAAAAAAAAATACCCCCCCCCCCCCGGTGCTCGCACGTAAACAGAAATTGTACCATGCATGTGAAGCATCACCACGAACGCCAGATCAAGCGTAGTAATTCTAGCAGTGAACATCCTGTTTAAATCTAAAGTGGTAACCTTAAAAAGGCTTTTAAAGCATCATCTATGGATATTAAAAATGTACGTAGTTTGTCGCTGCTGCACGGGCGTGCGCAATTTTAAAGCATGTCATGTTTGGTATCTATTTACTTGGTGTAATGTCATCTTTTATATTTTATTAAACAATTGTGCAATATATTGTGTTTTTTGCATTTAAATACAAAAAAGTGTAGTTTTTAAAAAAAAAAAATTGCATTTGAAAAATTGCTGCGCAAACACTGTGTGACATAAAAAATAAAAAAAAAACACTGTTTTATTCTCTCGGGCCTCTGCTTTAAAAATATGTGTGGGGGGTGTGTTTAAGATGGCGACTGGAGTGGCCGCATGGGGGAGAGCTCTGCTGCCTCCGATCAATAATCCACATCCATCCTGGGAGTAGCAGGATCCTGACACCACCGGAGACCCCCGCGACCTTGCATACTGCCTGGAGAGGGGAATTGGGTCAGTTTGAACCCCCTCCTAAGTGACGGAGGTTCGTGGCCTACTGTGGCCTATGCGGCCTGCCGCGGCCTCTGTTAGGACTGGATCCAACCTGTGACTCACCGGGGTGCTCCTACCCCACTGCCTGGAGCCTGGTGTGGTGAGCTGCTATCTGGGGGAGGGAAGGGACATCCCTTCTCGTTGTTTGTAAAATTGATCCAGCGGCTAATTAGCCTCCATCGGACCCTAACTCCTACTCCTAACTCCCAGGGCCCTGAGGACTGTCTGGACCTACAATCAGGGAAATCTGTACGCCCATTCTGGGGGTGAGACAGTCCAGCCTTGTCCGAGAGCCTGCAGGGGAGAGACTACTGCCTGGAGGGGGGTTATGTTTTTTGGGTCTTTTTCATCCTTTTTCTATGTTGCAAGGTACACTTGATTTTTTCGATGCCTCAGTCTGTACATGGTTTCAAGCTAATGTTCTGATCCTCCTGATGTCTGATTTACAGTTTTATGTTTTCTTCCCGGGGTTCAGCCTGAGTGGTCACAAATTAGTTCTCCAATTTTATTTTATTATTTCTTCAATTTTATTTTATTTTTTTTATGGCACCACCTGATTTGAAATGTATCTCCTGAAACGTGCGGGGCCTCAACTCTCCTGTTTTGCACTCCTTGGTCTTCCAGTTTCTCAAATCCTATTCTCCACATATTTGTATTTTGCAAGAAACCCATTTGATGGGCCGTAGGGTACTGGACCTCAAGATAGCTTGGGTTGGTCATAAATATAATGCTGCATAATCTTCTTATGCTCGAGGGGGTCAGTGTCCTTATACACAAATCGTTGTAGTTCACTTTCCTACATCTCAGGCTCCCGAGGGCAAATACGTTATAATTCATGTGATGATCAATTGCTTGGAAATAGTAATTGTTGGGCTCCATTTTCCGCCTCCTACCTCCACGCAACCGCTGGCTGCTTTAGCCCCACTCCTGCCCTCCTCTCCCACATCCCATGTTCTTCTTGCTGGTGATTCTAATCTTACTCCAGACCCTAGTGTTGAAAAATTATATCCTGACACCAGTCAGGGTTGGCCAAGTTGGCTAAGTTTTACCAGTTTCCGGATGTATGGAGGTGGAAAAATCCTGGGACCAGGGCCTATACCTGTCACTCAACATCACACAGAACTATGTCTAGAATAGATATTTGTGTCAGGAAGCGAGGAGCCAGACACACAAGGAGGTGCAATTAAAGGTAGGTTTATTTACACAGAAACAAGGCAAGAGTCTATGCAAGTCCGACAGCAACAGCAGATGACTTGGTAGGACAGAAGTTCTCCTGCCGAGGTCATCCTCCAGGATAATCAAGTTGAGAACCAACGGGAAATCGTAGCCAAAGCCAGGGTCAGAAGCCAGGAAGAATGGTCGCCAGAGCCGGGGTCAGAAGCCAGGAGGAGACTTTGCCAAAGCCGAGTCGGTATCCAGGAGAGCAATGAGTGAACTGAACAGGAGCATGCTGCTGTGCAACAGACAGTACACAAATGCAATGGACAGCTACAAACAGCAGACTTAAATGTGATAAGCCGCCACCTCCTGGGAGGAGCCGCAGAGGGCTGAAAGCATAAAGGATCCCACAATGCTTTGCAGACACCTAAGATAGATGCCAGCACATGGAGCAGCACAAGCCCTGAGGAAAGGTAGGACTTTGACAATTTGTTATGTTACGCTTGCACTTTTAGCGAGGGTTTGGGAGATTTCTATCCTTCCACAAGGGATTTCTGACCATGTGCCACTCCTTCTTAGGTTAAGTATTACTGATGCCCCGGGGAAAAAGTCTGGAGGTTATCTCGGTGTTGGATCACTGATCCTGATGTAGAATTCCCTATAGGGAAGGCATTGGAGCATTATTGGGACTCTACTGAGAATACTGCTGCACCTGGGAGGCTTGTCAGGCAACTCTTAGGCACCAGTATTGGTCCCTAATAGGGGGGCTGCAGGTTAGTCGGCGGGAGGAAGTGGACTTGGTGGACCGGAGGGTGCAGGCAGCTGAATCCAATTATGTACTCAGTCCAGATCCTGTTAGTCACCACGATTTAAAACTAGCTACCAGGGACGCTTTATTGATATGCACAGAGGTCTGACCTAGAAGGAGCTGTTGGAGGCACGGATTTCCTTGGAGGAGATCCAGCAGGCGATTGACGCTCTCCAATTTGGCAAATCTGGGCCCAGATGGCTTTTCAATTGCATTCTATAAAATATATATTTAGCAAATGACTCCCCGTTTTCAAACACTTTTTAACGTACTACTTGAGACAGGAACGCTGCCCCCTGACATGCTTCAAGCAGTGATAGTGGTGATTTTGAAGCCTGGGAAGGACCTGATTCACTGCTCCTGCTATTGGCCGATCTCCCTGTTGAACACAGATGTGAAAGTACTCGCTGAGGTGCTTGCTAGGAGACTGTGTTCGGTTATCTCTGTGGTGGTAAACCATGACCAGACAGGTTTTATGCCGGGGAAGGGTACTGATATTAATGTAGGAAGACTGTTCACACATATTTCAGTGGCTCGCGATAGTGATGACGCTGGAGTGGTGCTGTCCCTGAATGCTGAGTAAGGCTTCGATTCGGTCGAGTGGGAGTATCTCTGGGAAACTCTGTGCCTCTTCGGATTTGGCTCTACCTTCATTACTTGGATCAGATGCCTGTACAGTGAACTACTTGCGAGAGTACATACTAATAATATCTTTCCCCCCTCCCCCCGTTTGCTCTCCATAGGTGCACTCGACAGAGCTGTCCACTTTTGCCAGGCATGTTTGCCCTGGCGATTGAGCCTTTGGCCTTCCTGATCCACTCTTCCAATTCTTTACATGGCCTACCAGTGGGTGACTGGGAGGATAGAGTTTTCATGTATGCGAACAACACTGTAATTTGTCTCTTAGAGAGGCGCTGAGTCTTATCGATCGCTTCAGCAGATACTTCAGAATATGCATTAATTGGGAGAAGTCAATACTGTTTCCTCTTGTGCCGGGGCCCCTGCCTGATATTTTCTTTGCCCCTATTAGACCGATCTCTCAGTTTAAATACTTGGGTGTAACGGTGCAGCGGGACTTGACGAAGTACCTAGCATACAATCTTCATCCCCTCCTGCACAAGCTGCAGCCAAAATGTACTACTTGGTCTTCCCTTCCTATTAGCACCATAGGCCAGGTTAATCTTTTTAAAATGATATTTCTACCTAAGATTATCTATTTTTTTTGCATTCGCCGGTGCAGATCCCGCAATCCTTTTTCCGTCGTGTGGATGGTGTCATCTCTGCATTTATTTGGGCTGGAAGGACCCCTAGACTTTCCCAATCTACTCTGCACCTACCTATTAATCGTGGCTGCCTGGTACTTGCCCTCCCCCCCTTTCCCTTTTCCCTCCTCTTCCCCCCTTTCTCCCTTCTCCCCCCCCTTCCCCTTTTTATTTTATCCACTCTTTTCTTTTCTGCTCCAGCTCATGGCCTCAGATCTCTTTCTTAACTCTTATTTGGTGGGTGATGGCCATCTACAGTGTATGTTTCTTCTGATCTGACTCAGCACGACCGGTTTACTATGTATGATCTTTAGCATTGGAATCTCATGTGTATTGTATGTCTACTGACTGCCATAAGTTTACTTGTTCTTATGTACCTTGACTTGTTATACTTTTGTACAATTTCAACAAACACAACTGTTAAAAAAAAAAAGTATAATGTTTTGGAGTTCAAAGTAATTTTCTAGCAAAAAAAAATTTTTTCCTGAGTACAAAAAGTGGCAGAAAATGCTTGGTTTTCAAGTGGTTAGAAGAATGGGGGATGTGTGGCATACACTTCTAATGTTGGCCATGAAATGTCAGGATAGTAGAAGCACCCTCCCCCCACCAAATTACCCCTTTTTGGAAAGTAGACACTCCAAGGTATTTGATAAGAGGCATGGCAAGTATTTTGCAGATCTCATTTGTTGCAAGTTTTTGGAAAATGAAGAAAAAACAACAATGTATTTTTTCTTTTTCAAAACCTTGTGACAAAAAATGTATATCTGCAAAAATATAATATTTATGCCTCTTATCAAATTTCTTGGGGTCCAAAAAGGGGTAATTTTGGGGGGGTGTTTGTACTATCCTGGCATTTTAGGGCCTCCAACACTGTGATAGGTAGTGAGGAAGGGATATGAGGAAATATGCCTCTTGAATGTGGCTAGGCTGCCAAAAAGTCTCTCACATGTGGTATCCCCATACTCGTGAGAAGCATCTTTTAAGTGACAACTTTATGTAAAATAATACATATTTTTTTGTCACTTTCTAAAAATTTGGGGCAAAAAATAAAATCTTCCCTGGACTCAATGGCCCTGCTGTACTAAGAATCGATTCTACCAGTAGACGCTGAGCATTCAGGCAGACTCAATTCAATCAATTTCCTCAAGACATTTCAGTGTTCAGAAAAGCGCCTAGCAAGCTGATTGGACAGAATCTACCTTATAGACACTGTTCTATTCATAAATACGAAAACAGCTTAGACACATTTCTAGGAGTAATGCCGGATATGGTCGCTAGGTGCGAGCTTTGTCCCGTTAGCGTTTTTGTGTGCCAGAGGAGAATATTTTTCTGCATTTGTTGTTATTGTTGAATCTATTCATGTTTTTGCCTTTTTTTTCTCCAAAAATGATGGGCCAACTAATGCATTTCCTAATGAATGTTACAAAGTCATACATCCTATTTTCAAATGTCAAACATTTTCAAACTTATATCTCAAATATTTTGAATGTCTAGTTCTAATTATATATCTTCATTCTATTTAATCATGTAACTATTCTACATTCCAGCTTAAACTCTGTCTGTTACAGTGGCTTAGTGGTTAGCACTCAGGGCTTGCAGCACTTGGGTCATGGGTTCTAATCCCAGTGATGGCTGCACCTGTATGGAGTTTGCATGCTTTCTCTGTGTGGGTGTGTTTCTGCCAACACTCCAAAGACATGCTGTTAGGTTATTCAGGCCTAGCATATGTCTGAGCTTCTGGCCTTAGATTGTAAGCTCCTTGACATCACAGACTATTGTGAAAGCCCAAAATATGGAGGTCAGTGCCAGGAATATCAGTCAGTTAATATTTTTGCTACTGAATAGAAAGTAGAGAAGGAGTAGCGGCTCAGTGTTGTGAATCTTATCTGCGTATTGTTGTTCTTCGGACAAATTTGAAACGTTCAATTTTCCTTCTGTTTATATTTGATTGCAACTTTCTCTTTCCTGTCCCCCAGACTGGTGATCTCTTTCTGTTCACTGCTACAAACCTCTCCTTATACAACTTAACCCCCTACTACCCCCCATCATCACCTGTTCTATCTGCAAATCTATGTATCACCACCCCACTCTTTTTATTTAACTATTTATTTACTGATCTTGTTAAAGTGTATAATTTCCTATCACCTACAGCTCAAATCTAGCATTATATATAATTGTATCTCACCACTAGTCTGATGAAATTCACAATTCCTGGTCAGTCCCATTCCTTAATTCTAATAACCTTTAGGGCCAGTTCACACTACATGCATTTCTTTGGCTTATTTTTGGTATCCAAAATGAACAGAAAGAATGCTATATGGTTGTCAATCTCATAGTTCACATCAGTGTTTGCATTTCCAGTGTGTTCTGGGTGCAGCCAAAAAAGTAGAACACGCTGCATTGTTTCTGCACAGAACTGTATTGGAACATAGTAAAATGCACCAAAAATGCACTTGAACGCACATGTTCCTAATTAAATTACCTAGAATGCACAACAAATGCACTTGAATGCGTCCAAAATGCACCAGAACATGCTAAACATGCATCAAAAAATGTGCATGCAAAAATGCATCTGGCACACATCTAGGCTGCGTTTCTATAGTGTGAACCGGCCATTAGGACTTGTTCACACCATTTGTAGTGCAGAAATGCATGCAAGAGCATGCATTTTCCCACACATGTACGCAGGTACAATGATGCAACCTTAATTGCACCTCCACATGTCTAGTAAACACAGATGCATTCACAGCAACCAAAACGCATGTTTCCACATTACTACTGTGTGGTGAGGTGCAACACACTTTTAAACTAATATGCCTGCAGTATTTTTGTATATTCCCACGTTAGGCAGCCCATTGAACTTAATAGGCTGAGGAACCCAAAAAGTCAAAAGTGCCACACATTCACACAGGTCCTCTGGCCTGTACAGCATGAATGAGTGGGTTGTTCATGTGGCTGGAGCCACCTGTCCTATGAGGACACAGCAGCTGTATAAACACAGGTTTTCATCTGACAGGTGTGGGGAAGTGGCCCTGAATGCTCACTGTCTGTGTTCAGAGCTGTACACCTGCACCCATATGCCTGTCAAATTAGGACCTGCAGCATTTTCATAGTGTAATATCGGTTGCCTGCAAATGGCTCCAAGTGGCAACAGCCACAAAAACCAACCACTGATTCACACTCTACAGGCCACAGCACCCATGTGAATGAGCCCCAAGACCTCGCTTACATACAGAGCTTTATTTATTAACTCATGTTTTTAGTGTATTTTTAACATGAATATAATTTCGATATTAGCGGTGTGGGGCCTGTCAGGTAGGCTGTACGGGGCTCCGTGGTATCTAACAGTGGCCCTGGGTTTATGCTTGCATCTGTGCCACCTGTAAAGTTAGGAAGAACAATAACTTCTTCTATGGAATACCTTGAACCTCTGCTATGTACCTCAGTGGATCTAGGAATCAGACATGTTTTCTACTGAAAACACAACAATTAGTAATGTTTCCCCTGAAGCAAGCATGAACTAACCCCTTAGTATTATAAAGCATCCTGAATTCTTATTTTCCTGAATGTACCCAATTATGCATAGGCCAGATCTGTGTGCCCAAATAGAACCTCCCAGTGGCTATTCTATGGACAAGGTACACTTTTCTTTATGCCTAATCTATGTTGAGCTGTATTAGTCAATACGTTGCAATGGCCTGAAATATTTTGATCCAAACCACATGAGCTGAGGTATCCAAACATGAATATGCCTTCATAGCAAGCCTCCATTATGTACCGTATGGGCCTGGCCCACTCGAAATGAATGCATTATTCTGGTAGGTCCTTCTATTACAGACTTTAGCTACATGTTGAGGAAATTGCACTGACTTTTTAGCAATCAGTTTGCATATTATCTGGCCATCTTAAGTCTAGGAAATAGAATTAAGAGGATATGACACTGTTTTTAGGAACAAAAATAGTCTTTATTCGACAAACCGAAAAAAAAGGCAAATACATGGCCTGATGTGAACAGCTCCCAATTGTTTGGCAAAGCAAAAGCAGGCTCCACTGTTTGACAGCACACGGCTCAAACATATCTGGAAAATGTTTTGTTCGCTTTCACAGGCCAGGCCCCTCCCCGCCAGCTTGCCGCGCGCACCGAAGGTGCTCTAATCGCAAAGCAAAGGGTCAGCAGCCGCTCGCGAACTCCTTCCTGGCAGCCAATTGGTTAGCCGACATCCCGCCTCTCCCCGGCGAGTTCTACTATTGGACGTGCCCCGAGCGCTTCTGTGCCTGTCCATGCGCAGTGTGGCAGTGGGTTGAGGTGAAGCATGCCGCTGTTGGTTTTATTCTCTCTCGCCACAGTCGCTATCACCAGATCTCTCTGTCCTCCTTCGGAAAATGATCAAACAGCAGCAACAGCCGGCCCCAGCGAACCGCAAACCTGCCTCGTTGGCCATGGCTGTCTCCTCCCCCAACAGAAACCCCCTTCCCCCAAAATGGGAGAGGGTGGGGGGGGGAGGGGTCTTTGGGTTAACACTCTGCAGGTTTGAGGGAGGAATAAAAGCAAGGGAAAAAAGGAGGAGAGATGGAGGGGAAGAGCAATGATATAACAAAGATGGAAGAAATATAAGTTATTACTTATAATGTAAAGGGGTTGAATTGTCCCAGGAGGAGATTTAGGTTATTTAGAGAACTACACCATAGAGCATCTTTAGTGGTTTTTTGCAGGAGACACATTTTGAAATAGAATCTAAGGTTAGGTTGAAATCTAGATATTATCCAACATGGTATTATGCAGATTCCCTGATTAGGAGAGCAAAAGGGGTGGCAATAGGGTTCGTGAAAAATATGAGGTTTGAGTTGGAGGATTGAAAAGTGGATCCAGAGGGGAGATATTTGTTCTTGAAGGGTACACTGCAGGAGGTGGAGTGTACAGTAGCTAATATATGTTGTCCAAATAAGAAGCCAGAGATATATATGAAGAGTGTGCTGAAGAAATTGATGGACTTTAAAAAGGGCCATTTTATATTGGCTGGGGACCTTAATATTTGTATGTACCCACAAAAAGATACAACCTCTTCTGTGCAGGGAGATGGAAGTAGGTCTCTAAAATTATTAAAAAAGGAAATCCATGAGTTTCAATTGGTGGATACGTGGAGAATCACACATATGAAGGATAGAGACTATACGTTCTTCTCAAATGCACATGATATGTATTCGAGGTTGGATTACATTTTGATAGAACATCGATTTATTGAGTTAATAGTTGAAGCGGAAATAGGAGTAATGACTATTTCGGATCACGCCCCTGTTGTATTGAAGATGGGATGGGGAAGGGAGAAAACAGGTGGTGTAGGATGGAGGTTGAATGAGGCACTTCTCTTGGATAAGGATACTGCCCAGAAGATTGAGATAGAAATTGAGAGATTTTTCAGAGAGAATGAGACAGAGGATGTGTCGATAGCTACAGTGTGGGAGACCCAGAAGGCATATATAAGAGGTATCTGGATTGCGATAGGGGCAAAAAAGAAAAGAGAAAGGAGAGAGAAAATTAGTAGGATCTTAGAGGATATATTCGACCTGGAACAGATATATAAAAATAGTATAGCAAAAGAAACTAAACAGAAGATAAAGAAAAAAGAGCTAGAAACTTTAATGGAGGAGGCAAGAAGGGGAGTTTATAATAAAGTGTTAAGTGAGAGGTATAGATGGGGGGATAGGCCAGGAAGATATCTAATGAGATCCTTAAGGAGAAAGAAAAACAGGAATTATATAGAAAAAATAAAAAGCCCCAAGGGAGAATTAGTGCACTCAAATAAGGAGATTGCAAAGGTGTTTATGGACTATTATAGAAGTTATATATCAATGCTTATGACTCAGCAAACAATATGAAAAATGAAAACAGGGAAAAAAGGATGTATTTAAAAAATGCGGGTTTACCAAATTTAAAAGAAGAACAATTAAATTCCTTAGAAGCAGAAATTACACAAGAATAAAAGAAGCGTTAAAAAGTACAGAGACGGGGAAAAGTCCAGGACCGGATGGCTACACTGTGAGGTATTATAAAATATTTAGCAATGTACTAATCCCTAAGCTGGAGAAATATATGAATGCTCTAGCAGGAGAGATGGATATGAGGAGAGAGTCTTTGCAGGCTCATGTGCGGTTGTTACATAAGGAAGGAAAAGATGCTTCACAGTGTTCTAGTTACAGGCCAATATATTTTAGCCGTGCCGTGTTTCCCATCCCCCTGTGACTCCATCAACCTTTCAAACAAATTCCAATCCTTTTTCATTCTCAGAGGCTTTGGGAGATTACCCACAAAACATTTTAATTGATGATAATGCCACTCGTCAAACCTAGTAAAATCTCTCCCTTTTCCTTTGAATAAACTGGATTAGTAAGATGGAAAAGCTCTATTATGTGCAGGAAGATAAGATGGAGATATACCATGCGAAATGGGAAAAATCTGGAGTAAACGGGGAAAAAAGTGAAATGTAGGAGGTTATAGAGTGGGTGGATGGGTAGGATATCCCTGCTTTAGATGAGAAGGTGTGAAAGAATGCAGAGTGGGTGGTTGGGGAAGGAAGAGAAAGGTAATAAGAAATAGATATGTATATTTATTGTGAATATGATGAAAGTGTTTGTATTACTTTGAAAAATTAATAAATAAATAAATAAATATTTAAATTGAAAAAAAAAAAACACATCTGGAAAATATGAGGACTCCGATATCTGTTGCAAGTTTGTTCAGGAACGAGAAGCAATTATGCACCCCCCAAAAGGAGGAAAGGGATGGTTAAGTTGCTGTGCTGCTTCAAAACCACCTCTGGCATGCCAGGGTGTTTATGCAGGTCCTTGATGCCAGTTCTTGCCTGGTGCCACAAAATATCCACTGGCCATAAATGATGGCAAGTGGAGGACGTAAAGGTGGCTTTCTCCAAGCTTGACCCGTAAGCAAGATCACTCCTGTAAAATGAGAGCAAAGAATCATTGACATTTCATTATGACAATCACTTCTCAGTGCAGGCTAGCTAGAGTATCTTTTTAATTTTGTACCATTTCAGGAGTTGAAGTAAACATTCTTGGAGCATTTACTGTGTTTGGAAAGGCACAAGCCCCCCCCCCTCCTGCAAGCACACTAATGCTTACTTGAAGTTGAGCCCCATCCTGATTCCCTGATGAGCTTGAAAGGCTTTACTCTCTGGGCTCTGTGGCTCATGAGTGAGTCTTCTTGGGCTGAAACCAGAACAAGGTGCTTGTTCTGGGGGCACTGGACAGGAGATAGGGGCCAAGGAATGTTGGCGGGGGAGCAATGAAATATCTGGGCTGCTCTGTGGCAAACTACTGTGCAGAGCAGGTAAGTCTTACATGTTTAACAATTGTAATGATCACTTTTCAAAACCCACCTGTGATGCCAGACAGCTAATCCCAACAGGCTTCTCAGGGTCTCCATCTGCCTTGTACTCCAGATGTTTATCGGCTGAAAGAAAAATAAAAACATTTAGATACATAGCAGAGGTTCTTTTTTCTTCACAAATCTATAAGTGGTACAAGATAATAGCCGAAACTGGCCAGCTGTTCTACTCCCTCTCCACTCTCTTGCCCAAAGCCACAGCATTTATTCATGTAATGTTTGAGTGGCCAGGACAACTTGTTTTCATGTTGACTGCACACTGGCTAAAATGGCAAGCACCGCTTTGTGCCCGCCCTATAGTTTTGGTCTAACTACACTTTTGGTCCCAAACGTATTTTAGTGGATTGTGATAGACAGTCCACGTTTTATTAGATGATCAGTAAAATGACAATTTTATAGTCTTGCTACTTTCTGCTTCTTGCTCTTTAAAATTCCTTACTCTCTTAAGTAAACAATCAGATATAGGTTGATAGAACAATGATGATAATTAAGATGGCGCCTTCATCCGGAGTCTCACCCTATGTGACTCATTAGGAGAAAAGTATCTTTTAATGTAAACAACCCCCATAGAAGGGAATGAGTCTTTTTGGGGAAAATGATTGGAAGATATCAACACGGATGGAAGAACACGCAGAAACCCAGTGGACTTTTCACCCAATCAATGTATATGCTTTGCCTGCATCATAAGCCCTATAAATGATACTGTTAGTTCCTCAATAAAACAGAATTTTAGGAAGTTGACATACTGCAACAGTGTCAGTGTCTTTCTTCCACGTGCACGTAATTCTATATTAATTTGGCTCACTGGTAGATCACGGTAAATGGTCTGTAAGTGACCGACCGAGTCCAAAACAGTATGGACTGAATATCAACTGGCTGAATAATATCTCCCAGGATGCCCCCTCCAGATAACCACCTAAGGGTCAGCCGTAATTCCTCAAACAAAAGCTCAACATAATGCTTTATCCTTTAAAAACTTTTATTGCACAATAAACCATAAGAAATTAGCTCACATTCCGAAGATGCATACCGCACCAGGTATGATGAACATCCAGTAATGTACTTCTTTAGGCACAAAATGGCAGTATCATCCCCAGCAGCATAGACTAGTCCAGGCTCCAAAACGTCACTACACTGTGTAATGTAAGGCAAGGGCAGGTATCATTAATGCCATCTTGTGCCGAAAGAAGTACATTACTGGATGTTCATCATACCTGGTGCAGTATACACCTACTGAATGTGAGTGCATTTCTTATGGTTTAAACATTGTACACTAATGCATTTTACACTAACACATTGTATACTAACACATTGTATACTAACGCACTGTACACTTGAATGCATTATACACTAACGCACTGCACACTAACGCAATGTACACAGTATATATGTACATATATGCAAAAAAAGAAAGGTCCTACTCATAGGATCTTACAATCTAAAAGATTATACCTAATGATCAGTGCTTTTACAGGGTATGGCAGCAAACAATATGAATCAAGCAACATTTTCAGGGCCATAAAATTAACACACACCATCAATTATTTGCACGATTATCTATCCACAAAACAGGCTCCAGATCAAAAGATCAAGATAAAAAACAAAAAAAACAAAAAACAAAGTCCACCCCCCAAAAAAAACCCACCTTCCACCTCTCCAAATCCCCTACACATATTTCTGATCAGGTTTGTCTTAAAATTGCATTTCAGTCTAAATAAGCAAATTATAGCCAAATGCAGATTTGGAAGAGCAGAGCAATTGAAATGTGTTAGGATTACAATGCAAAGACAAGAAACACACAAATCATTGTACAAAAATACACAAACACACTTTAGAAGGACAAAATGCAAAACATTTACAGCCCGCATCCAAACACAGCCTAAGTGGGGTCTGGGGCAATTCAGTTCAATTTGGGGCACAGTATCTCTTCCTCCTCCCCCAAAACCACCACAGATAAGGCCTTGCTATTAAAAAAATAAATAAATAATAACATGGCCTATTATCAGACCAAACCACCCACTACTGCAGGTCTTTACATAACATAGGTTGAATTTGGAGCACGCTAAACAAGGCCCCACACCCAATGAAGGCCACACCCACCACTGTCATTCATTTAGTCAGAGAAAGTGATTGCACCTGATTAGCCAGCACCAATCCTCTTCCCACCTGTGTTAACCCTTGGTTATGTGTCTATGTGCATCAATTCTGGTCTACAGGTCCAACAAATCAGAGTCCATTAGCATTGGCACTATGGGCACAATTCACTCAAGCTTATCGCATGAGTTAAGGCAGTCACATGACCACATCTCACATGCAATACTGAAAATGTCAATTCACTTTTGCTAGTATGCGGCATTTCCCACAAATCTAAAAAACACTCGGGAAATCAAACATAAAAAGACCTTACACCCCGGCCGCATCAAAGCCAATTTGGAAACCGTGCGACTTACAATGAAGTTGCCAATTTCCTTGCGATTTGCAAGACATCTAACACAGATGTCTATGCAAATTGCCACAAAAGTAGTACATGTACTACTTTAGAAATTAGTGCATCTTCAAACAAGTCAGAAACGCACCCATATGACCGCTCTACTAGCGGACAATAGGGTGCTACTTGGCATACGATTTGCAAGTCGCATGTCATGTAAATAGCATGCCAGGTCGCACTCGATGTGACCGCTAATTGACCGCTCATATTGGTGTGGTTCAAACTTGGTCCGAGCCACACCGATTTCTAAAGTAGTGAATACACTACCTTTTGTGCGATTTGCAGAGATCTGTGTCGGATGCCTTGCAAATCACACTTGAAATCGTCATGTCCCCTGACTTTGAAATCATGCAACTTCACTGTAAGTTGCACGCTTTAAAAGTTGGGCTTGATGTAACTGTGGTGGTCACATCGGGTGTGATTTGACATGCCAGACGACCTGCAAATCGTAGGCCAACTCACAACCTATTGTACGCTATAAGCTCCGTGCACATCCAATCCAATTTTGAAATTGTGCGACTTCACTGTAAGCCGTGCGATTTCCAAATCGGATTAGATGTGACTGGGGTGTTAGCCCCCGGCGACATCGAGTGCAATTTGGCATGCAAATTGCAAGTTGCAGGGCATGCAAATCGTACACCAAGTCGCATCCAGTGTGAACCAGCCCTTAGGGCTGGTACACCCTGCCACGATTTCAGGTGTGATGTGGGAATTGAAATCGTACCTGATATTGGATCTAATGGATGTGAATGTGAGTGTCTTAACATACGCAATTTGCTGCAGCACAATTTCAAAAGTTGTTCTTGTATTACTTTTTCTGCAGTTTGTTGCGATTTCACATATAGACTACAATCGATATTGCAATGCAAAACACAATTGAAAGCACAATTTTAAGTCGCATCTAGTATAAACCAAGCAGGCAATTCAACAAAAGAAATAAATCTTTAAAGGCATGCGGTATCTGTATGCTCGGATAAGGGTCAGTGGGGAACTCCGCTGATGGCTGCAACATGAACGTTGCATTGGTTTTCACTACTAAAAGGCAGCCTGACTTGCAAAAATAACTCATGCAGTATTTTAATAGCGTTTTTTAGGGAATGCAAATTTTTTGCTTAAAAAATGCTGTGCGGGATACCACCGCATATTTGATGCGGTAAGATACTGCGTAGTGAATTGTGCCCATTGTGTGATTTAGCCCAAAGGGCACTCCCCCCATCTCTCTTATTTTCTTTGGAATCTGAGCTCTTGGCTTGACAAACCCTTCCCAAAAGGGGGTGGAGTGCAAACCAGCAATATCAAATCAATCGTTAGTCCAAGCCCTTATCTCAACCCATTCTTTAAAACTCACATAAGGTGCAGTTTTGAATGTGCTTGAACACGGACAAGGTCTCATTCTAATTCACATTCTAGGCATCATTTAGACATAAAGCAAAGATGCTGCCAGCACACCTAAGTCAGAGCAGGTGCTTAGCGAGAACATGCAAATTTATTGCCATGGTTGGAATTCAAACTGGCGACCCTAGCGCTCTGAGTCAGCAGTGCTAACCACTTAACCACTGGGATGTGACACCTATCCACCCTGCATATCTGTGGTGTGAATCATTCCTAAGTCCCTGGGCAAGGTCAGTGTAGCTAGCCAGATAGCTCAAATGTGACACAAATGTTGTGCTATGTTGCCAATTCAGATGTATGTTGGTTCTATGTATCCCAATATAATTGCAATACTAATACAGGTGTATCTCGGTTTATGAATGCCTCCGCCAACGTAATTTTCTGTTTACTAATGAAAATCCATTGAAAATAATGTCTCGGTTTACAAATTTTTTACAAAATTTTTTCGCAATACGAAGTGTGTGTCGGTGCTGATTTTTAAATGCAATTGCCAACTTTTTTTTTCTTCACTATAGCTCACAGAATTAGCTGTCACTTTCCCCGGAGTTTTAATTACATTTAAAAACCAGCACCATAATAAATTAAAAAACGGCGTGCGGTCCCCCCTCCCATCCACACCAAGCCCTTCGGGTCTGGTATGGATTTTGAGGGGAGCTCCCACGCCAAAATTTAAAACAGAATGGCATGGGGGTCCCCCCAAAATCCATACCAGACCCTTATCCAAGCATGCAGCCCGGCAGGTCAGGAAAGGGGGGGGAAGAGCGAGTGTCCCCCCCCTCCTGAACCATACCAGGCCACATGCCCTCAACATGGATGGATGCTTTATGGTGGGGGGGGCTCCCTCCCAAAGCACCTTGTTCCCATTTTGATGGGGGCAAGGGCCTCTTCCCCACAACCCTGGTCTGTGGTTGTGGGGGTCTGCGGGCGGGGGGGCTTATTGGAATCTGGAAGCTCCCTTTAACAAGGGGCCCCCAGATCCTGCCCCCCCATGTGAATGAGTATGGGGTACATGGTACCCGATCATCCGAGTGACCCCACTCCATGTGACATCATTGATGTCACATGGGGTGGGGTCACATGCGCGGTGCTTTGGGGGGGAAGCCCCCCTGCCCCAAAACACCACCCCATGTTGAGGGCATGTGGCCTGGTATGGTTCAGGAAGGAGGGAGTGCTCGTTCGTCCCCCCCCTTTCCTGACCTGCTGGGCTGCATGCTCGGATAAGGGTCTGGTATGGATTTTGGGGGGGACCCCACACCATTTTTTAAAAACATTTTTTTTTTTTAATTGCCGACCTTTATTTTTAGATTCAGCTGTCAAAATATATATTATCTAGATCTTTGAAATATGTAAAACCATTACAGAAATCATTATAAAGCATAAGAAACAAAAATGGAATCAATAGAACTAAGGAAATCAAATTAGAATACATACAGTAAAGATATGCCTAGCTACAAATAGTGCTTTTTGTCAAACACAGTAGACAGGCTTAATTGCTGTCTTGCAGAGGACTCCAAACAGAGATTTACTATTAAACAGCATCTAAAAAGAAAGCACCCACGTTAGACGGCTAAATTGTGTTCTGCACATGCCTATTTCTATTCCTGCATAGACATTGGAAAAGCCTCTAGTTCTTGACTGTCATGAATTCCCTAAAAAAACAATTTTAAATCCACTGAAAACATTTTTTGAAAAGCAATATATTGTTTAACATGAAGTCCAGATGTTTGTGAAAGCAAATTTCAGTGTGAACATGTGACATGCACAGTGATTTTTCGTTCTGTTAGACATGCTTCTAGGATGTGTTTTTTTTAAGATTCCTCTATTGTGGCTATTGGTAAATTCACTTTCGCGTCCATTTGTTAGACGCTTTCTTTAGTAAATGTCTTTGCCGTCTAAAAGTAGACGGATTCTAATGAAAAGTAGACTTTAGCCCACGGAAATGCACCTAGATGCCGTCTATGCACATTATTAAATCAGGGCCAATGTGTCTCTCAGAAACTTCCTTGTGGTATCTACTTTCCAAAGAGGGATTGTTTGGGTGGGGTATTGTACTGCACTAATTTATGACTAAATTTGAGTTTATTGGATATTATTTTATAACAGAAAGTAGACAATATTGTTTTTTTTTCCAAATTGTTTGGCCTTTTTTGTTTATATCACAAAAATAAAAAATCCAGTGGAAATCCAATACCACCAAAAGAAATCTATGTTTGTGTGAAAAGAAGGACATACACTTTGGGTAAAGAGTAGCATGACCACGCACTTACCAGATGAAATAGCGCAGTGCCGATTAACAAAAAATGGCCTGGTCACAAAGGGAGGAAAACCCTCTGGGGCTGGAATGTATAATCCAACCAATATTGAATAAAAAACTAATATAATATGTTGTTATTCTCACACTTTTAGCATTATTAAAACAACAGTGAAAACAACAAAATTGTCCTTTATGTTCAATAATAATTTTAAACCCAAATAAACACAGGTAAATAAAAAACTAAAAACAGTCTCAGGTATTTTTTTCTGTGTCATAGGTTGCTTTTTATTCATCCTCAGTTCACTATGTGATAAAACATTGGCTTCCGGATTAGCAGTTCATGAATCACAATCTGGCACCATATGTGCAGTGACTCGCACAACTTCTCATATCACGCACTCACCTCCGATCATGGACCTGTATGTAATTCAAGTCTAAAGATGTTTTCCCTTTCAGGGATCAATCAAAGGTCTCCACAGCCAATCCGAGCAGGCTTTGTATTCATTAGTAGAATAAATCGCTAGCCGTGATTGGCCCAGTGTATACTGTATGTAGCCGCAGCTACCGTACATACAGCGGGCTGATTACAGTAGGGACGTACCGGTATGTTTTGAAACAGCTTGGCTCAGTATACTGTATATACCACAGTGGTATATACTCAGTATACTGTATATACCACACATCCAGCGAGCTGACAGATTCATCTGTCATAGGGACATTTTGTTTTGAGCCAGCTTGGCTCAGCGCGGTATACTGTATGTACATTACAGCACATCCAGCGGGCTGTATATATACTGTATACTGTATGTAGCCGAAGCTACCGTATTAGCGCACATCCAGC
Source organism: Staurois parvus (assembly GCF_062004578.1). Classification (NCBI taxonomy): domain Eukaryota; kingdom Metazoa; phylum Chordata; class Amphibia; order Anura; family Ranidae; genus Staurois; species Staurois parvus. Next base: position 2,425,064 of record NW_028318230.1, read on the forward strand.
GGTAACCATCTGATTTGGAATTTGATCCATATGACTGTCTTACAAATGTATCACAAGAAGTCATTCATGAACTTATGATGTCAGTGGATGAACATGAGGATTTTGAAGGATTTTAAGTACCGGTAAGTCATAACCATTTCAATTAAAAAATCTGATGTTTTTAAATGGTGTTGCCTCGGAAGGGGGGTAGTCTTATATGGCGAGAACCAAAACCTATGTTTTAACTGGAAAATTAGGGGGTCGTCTTAAACCACCCAGTTGCCTTATACGCCGGAAAATACGGGTACTTTTAAATCCCTTTAACATAGGTCACAGTCACGAAGAACTCAATGAAGAATGATAATCCACAAAGCCCAGCATAGCTTGTCCCCAAAACAGTAAGAAAATAAAGAAATAAAACCACAGTAGAGGAAGATTGTTAAGGGAAACAGCAACCACCATAAAATTAAAAGGAGTTAGCTTTTTTCATATGTACCAAGATGTGACATATAAAGCCAGGCGTAAAGCCTACACTGTAGGCAAATGATAGGAGATAACATTACTGAAGAAATTGAATTTTGAGTCTTCATTATGTCTAATTATAGTTTCTACAATGTTAATTGACACATACGCCCATACACTAGTATTCCTTGTCCTCCTGGGAATGAATCAGTTTTTTAATTAAACCACACCTGAAGCAGATCAATGTTGTAATTACACTAATTTATGAAAACTCTGCATTGTCACTGTTTCCCTTTATGCTCTTTTGTATCACATTCAATTGCTATTTGATTTTGTATGGTGTGTCTATTGGCTTGATGTAATTCTTCTTTGAAATTAATTTTTTTTTTTGGTAACACAATCCCAGTTTTTACAATATAATTTTCAAATAATAATTTGAAATCAATACATTCTTTGTACGATTTTATTTGTTTACAAACGATTTTATTGTACATGAGTAGACAGTAAAACAACAGCACACTTTAAAAGTGATATTGTCAGCAAAAACAAGGCACTTTTGAAAAGTACAATACATAAAAGTATATTAACATAACAAAGAAGATAAGAAAAAAAAGAGGAAGTTACAAGTGCATGAAGTACGTAAACGACAAAGTAGGTTAGGTGATACACCTGTCAATAGTACATGCCAGCCAACTTTTACTGGGGATGTTATTAAGCATGTAATAAGTGTCTGCAATCTCTCCATGACTCCCATTTTTTATCGTATAAGTGCATCTTATCCAGTAGGGTATAATGAATGTGTTCCATAAGCATTACAGTGTCAATTCTGTGTAAAACGGAGTCCAAGGGTACAACATTGGACCTCCAATGTAGGGCAATAGACCATAAAGTGGCAATACATAATGTGTGTATCAATCTCATATTGGCATCAGAGACCCCTGGGATATGGGCCCCCAATAAACAGGTCTGCATGGACAATCATATCGGGGCACCCGACAATAAGGCAGCAACCTCAGAAATCCTACGCCAGATCAAAGATATGGTCGGGCAATCCCAAAATATATGAACCAAAGTACCCGTGCAGTCACAGCCCCGAAAACATAGAGGGGACGTTTGTGGAAACAGTACATGTAGTCTTGACGGGGTATAATACCATCTGGTTAGAACTTTAAGGGCCGTCTCACGAACCGAAAGAGATCTAGAGCTCTTGCACATATTATCCACCATGGAATCCCAATCCTCATCCGAAAAAGTGACGCCACAATCCTCCTCCCATTTTCGTCTGTACAAAGGGGGAGCATGAAAAAGACAGATCAAAAATTGGTGATAAAGATTTGAGATAAGACCCCTACCCCTGGGAGAGTCACGGCTGATACGTTCAAAAAAGGAAATCGGAGAGGATGGGGTAAGGCCAAAGTGCGCCTTAAAAAAGTGCCTAATCTGTCTATAACGAAGGTACTCACGAAGAGGAACATCAAATAACACGCGCAGCATATCAAAGGTAATATAAGATCCTCCTCTTTGGAAATCAGATAATCTGATAAAAGATCGATCATACCACCAACGAAACATATGAGGGGAAGAAAAGGCTACAACAAAAGTAGGATCCCCAAAAAATGACACACCTGGGGGAATAGGAGAGACTAAACCCAATTTAGATTTGTGTTTGGACCAAAGCGTCAGTGAGTGAGTCACTATGGAGTTATGAAAAACAGTCGATCGGGGGGAGATGTTAGACCATAAAATTCCCGGTAAATAAAAAGGACGTATCGACTGAGACTCAAACTTGATCCACGGGATTTAAGAGTTAATAGTAGCCCATTGTGACAATTGCGCAAAACGAGCCGAGAGATAATATAGCCAAAAGTTAGGAAGACCGAGACCTCCCGACCATTGTGAGCGATACAAAATGGATGAGGCAAAACGTGGATGCTTATTTCCCCAAATAGAATTATTAATAGTCCGCTGAAAATGATCCAAAAACTATTTTGAGACCGGAACTGGAAGTGCTCTAAAAAGATAAAGCAATTTGGGCAAAATATTCATTTTAACCGCCGTGACTCTACCCAGAAAGGAGATATGATAACCGTGCCAGATCTTCAGTAGAGTAGAGAGACACGATACACATGGTGGATAATTAGCCGCAAATATATCCGAGTATCTGGGAGTGAGGTTAATCCCCAGATAGGATATCCTGTCCCTGACCCAGCGAAATGGGAAAGAACTATGGAGAGATGCACTTAGGGAGTCAGGAACATTAACAGGCATGACCACAGATTTGGTAAAATTAACAGTGAGACCTGACACTTTGGCAAAATCGTTCAATACAGCACACAAGTTAGGTAAAGAAGTCAACGGGTTAGTAATAAAAAGCATAACATCATCAGCATACATGCTCAGCTTAAAATGTGAAACTAATAATGAATAGCCAGAAATATCCGAATGTGATTTAATCGCCAATGCCAAAGGTTCCAACACCAGCGCAAATAAAAGAGGTGAAAGAGGACAGCCCTGGCGGGTACCTCTACCCAATGTAAAGAAGTCAGAGTTACAGCCAGGAAGCCTAATTCTCGTTTTAGGAGAGTCATACAGGGCATGTATGCCTGCCAAAAACCCCTCACTGAAGCCCATTTTCTGTAGCAAGGAGAACAAGTAGGGCCAAAGATTATGCGGCCGCTCCGGTCGCCATCTTGGACACGCCCCCTTTGTACAATTTTAAATGTCAAATTGGCTTGTTTATAATGGACTTCAATATTTTACTATATTTTTAAATGTTACAAAATATACATATTCTCACATCAAACTACCAGGAGAAGGTTCCTTCATGTATCTTTCACAGTGGCTTCCAAAGTGCCCTGGGAGCTACAAAACTTGTGGCACTCAGTTATGCAAATATTAACTTCAGGGACTGAAGTTGAGTTTGTTCATATGTCTTTCCTTGTCACACACCTTATTATTGGCCCAGCAAAGAAGAAAGAGATATTTGAAGGCATTTGAATAAAAAAAGCCATTAAAAATTGGAGATTTCCCACTGAGCAAACACCATTATTAATATTTTAGTAGGGGTGGAATTTAAAACTACATCACTTTCTGTAGATTATTTCCTGTACACTTGGGCATCAGCAAGCTGTCTGTCACTGTCATGGGTGTATGATGTTATCTGTAGATGTTCTTTCTAATGTCAATGGAATTGTCATGACTTTGAATGCATGTATAATCAATGAATCGTAAAAAGCTCTAAATGTCTGTGGATACCTTTAGACCTAATCTGCTGTTAGTCATTTCATGCTATAGGTTACCTAAGCCCTTTTTGAGAGAATCAATAACCAATTAAATATTAAACAGACACAATAGAAAATCTGATCATAAAGTAGCTACTGTACATCTGTCAGCCTACACAAACTGATTTTATAGTTCCAAATGAGGTTTCACTTGTGTGCTAAATGTACATATCTTTCCTGTTCATCCATATACATGTGTGGTCATATCTACTACCAATCTGGTGCGCTGGATCTAGCACTCCTTTATTCAGTTTTAGATACATTATATCAGATCAAATTCTTTTATATTTCCAAATAAGGTTGATATTTGCAGTTAGATGGTGTGATATTGATAGCTGGAGAGAAAGTTAAATAAAAAAAAAAATTGAATTTACATAACTAAAGCAAGCTCTTCTAGCATGTTTTTAATAACATTGCAGCCTGGAAATTGACAACTACTGTACTGTATACAGTGCTCAGCATAAACGAGTACACCCCAACAGATCTGTCAGAAAACCTATACTTTCCTTTCAGAATCAACATTTTCTGTGGGACACTATACTACAAAATACTCCCACAAATGCGGGCTATTGATTTCAAACAAGATTTGGTAATTTGCACACACAAAAAAGTATTTTTCCTAACAAATTCATTCAAGACCATGTTGCAAAAATAAATCCAATTTTAGGAACAAAGCTAAATATAGACAACAAAATCCTAATTAGTAAGAATTCAACTACAGGTGAGTCTAATTATTTATTAAACAGGTTGGCCAGCAGACAGTTGATTATAAAAGGGCATTACCTAACAAAGTAAACCCCAAAGATGGAAATGCAGCCATCTCACAGAGAGGTCCAGGCCGTCCACGGAAGTTAACAGCTCGACAGGAGCATCTTCTGATGAGAAGGATGGAAGAAAATTGTCATGCAAGTTCACTGTAGTTAGGTAAAGAAGTAGAAAGCCAAACTGATTGTTTCCCGTGACACAATATGGGTACACTGCAGAGGAATGGCATGCATGGCTGTCATCCCTGAAGGAAGCCTAAAGTCCATGCACAAAAAAGCCTGCCTAGAATTTGCCAGGACCCATGCTGAAAAACAAGAATGTTTTTGGAACTGATGGCTTAAAAACTGTATGGCGTCGCAAAGGTGAGGAGTACAAAGAAATATGCATGGTGCCTACAGTGAAACATGGTGGTGGCAGTGTCCTTCTGTGGGACTGCATGAGTGCTGCTGGTATCAGAGAGCTACATTTCATTGATGGTATCATGAATTCACAGATGTACTGCTGTATATTTAAAGAGAAGATGCTACCATCACTCCATGCCCTTGGTCGTCCTGCACTTTTCCAACATGACAGTGATCCAAAACACACATCTAAGGTCACTGTTGCTTTTCTGAAAAAGAAGTGGAAGTGATTGCGTGGCGAAGTATGTCTTCTGATCTGATCCCAATCGAACACTTATGGGGAATACTGAAGAGACAAGTTGAGCATCACTCTCCATCCAGCATCCAGGCTCAAAAAGAGGACGTTCTTGAAAAATGGAAAAAGATGGATGTTGCAATCATGGAGGTCATACAAAATACTAGATACAGAAATACAGTAGTTTTTTGTTGTTGGGTGTATTAATTTTTGCATTAACTAATTTGAGTAAAACTGAAGATTTTGTAATCTAGGTTATATTATTACCTTACTTATTTGTTTTATACCTTATCTGTTTGCTGAGCTGTTGTGCTCTGTATATTTATATATATATATATATTGGTTACATCTTTTCTGTAAATATTTCTACTGCACCCTTTTGACCTTTTAGTAATAAATCTTACTTTCTGAAAGTGTTGAACTGTTTCTATAGCTCTTGAATGTGACTTACGAATCCCTGCCACTGAAAAGCACTACTATGAGTGTTTAACCCTCTGTATAACCTGTCTGTGGAGATAGTGGTATACTGATGATTAACTAATCATCCTAGTGATATTGCCTAGTTTCCTCTTTCTCTGTACAAAAAAGAGGTGGTGGCAGTGTGAAGGTTAATTGCGTAATAACCTGACCCAGTAACAATCGTGTCCAGGCTGCAGGTACACAGATTGTAGTCCATTAGATGGAAACTCTTTGTGCAGGGTGCAGCTGGGCGTGGCATTGTTACGCATGAGACATGGCGGTTTTAAATTGGTTAGTCCTTCAGTTATGAATTTGGTGAGAAGGTCTGGGGTCTGACCCCGCGCCCGTCACAGGGACACCTGTACACACTTCTGCTTCTGATTTGACCTCTCCTGACCTTCTAAAACAATTAGAATGGATGCTCTAGAACACAGGGTCGACGATATGGATGCCACTTTCCATACCCATTCTAGTGAACTTGAGCTGTTGCGTGACGAAAACGTGACTCTGCAGTCCTGCCTAGAGGACTTCGAAAATAGGGCCTGGCACTCAAATTTACATGTTTTCCCTGAACGTCTTGAACTAGACAGAGTCCATCGGGACCCCACATTACGGACGGCCCACCACGCGACATCAGCGCTAAATTCCACTATTTTCGCATGAAAGAACAGCTCCTACAAGCAGCCCACACCGCTGGGTCCGTAACCTTTCAGGGCAATAGCTATCAGCTATTTCAGGATCTTTTCCCCAACCACGATTACTAAGTGAAGAGCTATGAAACCCCACCTCCAGGTTCTCCAGCACCATGGTATAGCCTACAGATGGAGCTTCCCATGCGCGATCCGTTTCTCTTTCAAATCTACTCCTGTAGATCTCTTGATGATCTTTTGGATACATTGCGGCATCTCCAACTTCAACCCCAAGTCAATACTCCAGAGGGCTCCCATCGACGGTCGGCATCCTGCTCTCCGCAAAAGAGCCACCCCCTCACTCAACCAAGGGTCAACTTGGCTCCAGCAAACAAGGCCGATATTCCTCTTCAGCTCCACCTCCTCAGGACTCTATGGACTGAAGCTCACGAGTAAACTTGAAACATCTGTATTGCCCTCCACTGGGCTGTGTCTCCACCTGAGCACGTCCTTTTCGATCCCCCAGTTGTCATAAGATGTAGACGAACCTTACCCTCCTTAATGGCTAGTGTAACACACCCCTTAGCTTGTTTTAATGTTTTGATCAATGACCACGTTTACAATACCTAAGGATTTTCTATTCTGTTTGTTATTATCGTTATTTGTGTTTACCGCGGCACCACCTGGCATGCTTGGGAGGCCTGGACCCAGCTGCACCGGCAGCATCACATTTTTTCCCCTTTTTTACATCCAAGATAGACTGTGATGGCCGGATGTGCTGCCGAAGCCCAGAACTCCTGTCGCATCTCGGGAGCCTAGGCTCTTACTGTTCTCGTAGGAGCCTACCACCATTTGTTTGTATTTGGGCTGTCTTCTCCCCTATGCTTGTCACTGCGCACCCACCACTAGCCCATGCAGTACCGGGCTTTTGTACTGCCTGAGCTACTTTTGACCACTTTGGGGGGTCTGTCCGCTTTGTGGATTTTCCGGGGCCCAAAGGTTGGGCTCTTGTTCCCCATTTTCTTTCCTATCGGTTATTATCTACCACTCTCTCTTCCTCTCTTGCTCCCCTGTGTGACTTCCCTGTTCCTTTCCCCTTACTCATCTTCTTCTTTTCCCCTTGGCACTGTAACATGTATGCTCACCTTTGGACTTACCTCCTGTTAGCGATCCACACACTCCCCCCATGGGTCCCCTGAATGTCCTCACCCTGAATATTTAGGGACTTAATATTCCGCAGAAGTTTGCTAAAGCCTTCTGCTCCTTTGTGCCCCACAAGGCTCATGTTGTCTTCTTGCAGGAGACTCATTTTTCAAATACTTCCACACCCAAGTTTTTTAGCCTGCTCTACCCTCAGGTCTTCACTGCTTCCGTTAAGGCCAAATGTAGAAGAGGCTCATTACTGTTTCTCTCCCACCTACTGACTCTCATCGACTGCCATAAACGCAGCACTCTACTCGTTTGCGGAGACTCTAACTGCACACTATACCTATTTTTAGATAAATCCCCTTAACCGCCTCTGTCACCGTCCTCTAGACTCTCCTTCCAGCAACTTCTGCACCGCCACTCCTTGGTCGACTCGCGAAGAGAACTTAATCCTGTGAAACACTGATATACCTTCTACTCGCATCCTCACAAAACGTTTTTGCATATTGATCATATTCTCACATCTGTCGGTTCCTCTTCATGACTCCTAGCCTCTGATATCCTCCTGGTCTGACCATTGTGCTGTCGTCACATCCATCCCTCGCTCTCTCTTGCAACTGATGCTTCTTGGGTTCTCAACAATAATCTGTTATCTCACCCCTCCCACTGCCTGGACATTGAGATAGCTCTTAAGGAGTACCTGTCATAGAAACTCCGCCCTGGATATTTCTTCCCTCCTTTTATGGAAGGCCCACAAACCAGTGCTTAGAGGGTTCCGTATTAGCAAATTACCTTTCCTAAATAAAGAAAAGCATCAACTGCGTTCCCCCTTTGAAGCAGCTTACACTCACACCAGGCCTTCCAAACCACCCCATCAATCAGCAATCGAAAGGCCTTGGAGCAGTCTCGATTGGAACTAGATCTCTTTCTCACAGATCAAGCAGAACTCTCTCTCCGTAGATCACAACATAAGTACTATACTAAAGCAAACAAACCATATGTTCCTATCCCTCTCCCTCCTTAGACTAGATCAAGTTTCTAAACTGATTCGCTTACGTGTGTCCCAGGGCGGTTTCACTATCAATCCAGTATGCATATCACAAGTTTTCTGCAAACACTTGTCTCATCTGTACTCCCCAACGAAACCCTTTGACCAGTCTCATGCTGAAACCCTCTTGGCTCATGTGACTTTTCCGAAACTGCCAGGCCAACAACTGAAAACTCTGGAGAAACCAATCACACCTGCTGAAACCCTGATAGCCATCAAGGCCTTGAAAACGCCCAGGCCCGGAAGGCTTCTCCGCCGCCTACTATAAAAAATTTGCTCACCTTTTCTCCCCTGTTCTCACAAATGCCTTTAATGGCATCCTTATGGGTTAGACCTTTAGGCCCAAAACAGTGTTGGCCACTATTTCCATGATACCAAAACCTAACTCAGATGACTCGGTCTGGTCCAATTATATGCCTATTTCTCTCCTCAATATTGATATTAAGCTCTTATCAAAAATCCTTTCCACCCGCCTTAACCCATTTATAGTGTCCCTAGTCCACAATGACCAAGTAGGCTTTATCTCTTCACGCCAAGTGGGGGACAATATCAGTCCTTCTTTTGCACTTTGCTCGTACTCACAACATCCCCATATGCTACCTGTCCTTGGACATTAAGAAGGCCTTTGACACAGTCTTGTGTCCTTACCTTGACTTCATCCTATGTCGTTGGGGTTTTGGAACTCATTTCCTGTCATGGATCTCCTCCTTGTATTGTGAGCCATCTGCCTGTGTCCGATATCTGGGGCACAAGTCGGCCTTGGTTCCCATCCTGCCAGGCACCCGTCAAAGCTGCCTGCTCTCACCATTGCTCTTCACCCTAGCCATCAAACCTTTGGCCCTCCTGATCAGAGCTGACCCTGATATCCATGGACTTGAGTTAGGAGGTTCTCACCATAAGCTTTGCCACTTTGCCGACGACGTGCTCCTCTTCCTCACATCCCCCCTGACTTCCACTCCGACTGTACTCTGACATCTTCAGGACTTTGGCCGCATCTATGGCCTCCATGTCAACCCTCAGAAGTCGATAGCACTGAATATCTCCTTACCTCTTTAAGAATTGGCCCATCTTCAGCAGGTGGTTTGATTCACCTGGTCCCCACAATCCATTCCCCATCTAGACATTAAATTGACTGCCAGCCCATCGAACCTTTATTTGGCTAACTACCTACCTATGCTAACCCATCTATCTAGCCTCATGACCAAGTGGTCCCCCCTCCCACTGGCCTGGATGGGCAGGATCACTGTAGTGAAAATGTCCATTCTCCCTAAATTACTATATTTGTTTAGAGTCCTACCCAATCCAGTGCCAGCACATTTCCTTCACAATTTGCAGCGACGAGCCTACGTATATATCTGGGGTTCCATCCGCCCACAAATACCTTGCTCTACCGTACATAGATCTAAGCTTATGGGAGGCCTAGGTCTCCCAGATTTTACCACGTATAACCAAGCTGCACACCTCGCACAACTGCCAATGTACCATGCGACTCGCAAAATCTCCCAATAAGTTATCCTTGAATTGGTCGACTGTGACCCATTCTCACTCCCTAACCTTCTATGGCTTAGGCCCCTAGATCGTCGGGTGCTTTGAAATCCAATTACATCTCATTACGTCTCAGTTTGGGACAGACTAAAATCCCACAATTCCCTTCAGTCTCTGCATAATCCCTTACTCTCGTCCCTCTGGAATTCAGCCTTTCCTCTGGCCTGGTCCTCTCCATGCTCCTTCACACACTGGTCCTCGGTTAAACTGCTTCGCGCCCATCACTTTCTGACCCATAGGGGTTTCAAATCCTTCCCTTCTCTTTCTCTTCTCTATTCCTTCATCATGCCCTTATATATCTCCAGTTGAAGCATTTTTATGCCCCGCTAGCTGTTCAATCCCTTATCTCTGCTCTCTATAACCTCCTCACTACTCCTGAGTCTGCCAAACCTTACTTACGTCGCTAAATGGGAGAAAGATCTTGGACACCAACTGAGCTCTACGGATTGGGATCACATTTGGTTGGCTACCAAATTCTCCTCCCAGAACGTGGTAGCTGCAGAGACTAATTACAAAGTATTGACCCGATGGTATTTGGTTCCGGCGAGGATTGCTAAATATACCCCTAATTATCCTCTGGATTGTTTTTGGGGCTGTGCGATGGTAGGAACATACTTTCATAAATGGTGGTCTTGCCCGGTTGCCCAAGCTTTTTGGGCCACAGTCTTTTGTATGCTGTCCTTGCTTTTTGCAAAGCCATTATCACTGGACCCAACCATAGCCTTGTTAAATCTTCAACTCCCCTCCATATCCAAACCCCAACTGAAACTGCTCTTGCAAATCAATACGGCTGCTAAGCAAATTATGGCCAAATCATGGAAGTCCCCGTCTCTGTGTATATTAGCAGTTAGGAATAAGGTAATGCAGGCAATGATTCATGCCAAAGTGGAAGCAACCATTGTAGACTCAGTCCCCAAGTATTTGAAGATCCAGACCCCTTGGATGGAACACTTTCTCCCACCGAATTTCGATGATTTGTTGCTCCTTGCCTAACACCCCCTAGCCGCAATGTATGGTGGAGCATAGGACTAATCCACACCCTAGTAAGGTCCTGAGATTACCTTTTCTCTCTTGGAATTCACACGTCCCCCCCCCCCATTCCCTCTCTTGGTCTCCTCTTTTTCCCCTTCTCCTTTCCTACCTAATCCTGTCTTTGCTTCCTTCTTCCCTTGTCTTACATGGAACCTACAGTATCTGTAGCTCTCGGGAGCAGCTTTCCATATTTAGATCATAATTTTGGTTTACCTTCCCTTATATTGTATTATACCCTATTGTCTCCTTACGGTTCCCAGATGTATGTTTTTGTATGACATTCTCCTTCAAAACTTGGGGCAACCCGTGCCCCCTTTCTTTTTTTCTGTACATACTGTATATTTGAATGTCCTACATTTGTCTCTGGCTTGAAAATTCAATAAAACGTTTGAACAAGAAAACTCAGTTTTGCAAAACTTTGGAAATTGTTCTTGTGTTCATTGAGATATTGATTAAAGTCTTAGTTTTCAAAAGGGGTGTACTCATTTATGCTGTGCACTGTATGTAATGGAAATACATATTACATGAATTTATGTATTATGAATTAACTGACAAACTACTTTTGTTAAAATTTGTGAATCATACCAGCATCCTGTTATGCTCCATTTCTCAACTGTTCCATTTCCTATAATTGTTTTAATGGCATATAATTGCATGAGGTTGTAGAAAAACAATTATAGATCCATTTGCTAGTTTTAATCTATTGGTACATTTTGTTCTGTAAGAACAACAGTTAAAAATTAATATTGGGTGTAATTCAAATGCAAGATCTGAATCATAACATAGGACAATAAAATGGGGGCCTTTTAATTGAAATCTTCTCATTGATTTTAACTTAGGGATGTTTAGATACATCAAATTTTTCAATGCATGCAATAGTACCTGATGACCAGATGTTTAAAGAGGAAAAGGGAAAATATAACTGTTTGGATTTGAATTGCTTGCCTATAGAAAAATATATTTGGATCATGAAGACTTTGACTGAACAATACAAGCGTTGCCAGTGCCTGGTGACATGGACTTTCATTGTATTGCTCATTTAAACACAAGAGACTCAATTTTGCTTGCAGTTTCCTTCGCATACATACACTAAATTTTTCCTAGAATGTTTTTCTCTCTCTCTTTTTCTCTCTTTCCCCTTCCCTTCTGAAGGTTTTAGTTTTGCAACTATTAGAGATAGCTGATAGCTGATTGCGCAGTCATGCAATGCTGTATCAAAATTAAATTTATATAATTTTTTTCTCACACAAATAGAGCCTTCTTTTGGTCGTATTTGATCACCACTGGGTTTTTAATTTTTTCTTATATAAATGAAAAAAGATTGAACACATTGAAAAACACTAAATTTGTAGATAAAATTGCTAGGTTGGAATCCCAACACAAGCGATCCCTATCACCTAGTACCTTACAAGGATTACAAACTAATAGACTTGCGCTTAGGAATCTCCTATTACTACAACATGGGAAAAATCTTAAACGGGCTAAAGCTACCTATTATACTCAAGGAAACAAGGCAGGTAAATTGCTTGGGAATTACCTTAATGCTAGACAATCTAAATTATCTTCCATGTTGGGCCCTATATCGAATAAAGTAACTTTCATCCTAACAAAATAGCAGAAGCTCCTATTATTCTCAACTATACAATCTTAAAGATGACCCAAATACCCCCCAGCCTACCCAGGACCTGATTAAATGCTTTTTTCATAATCTTCCGTTGCCTAAACTTGACCACCAAAAGTTGGAGGAGTTAAATCAACTTATCTCGGAGAATGAGATAATTGCAGCTATTGAAGCATTACTGAAAGGGAAATTGCCGGGTACGGCCAGACAGTTTCTCTGCAGAATATTATAAGGAATTTCAAGATACATTACTGCCTCATATTAAAAGAGCTTATGAAGAAGCTGTGACCACGGCATCATTTCCCTCTGAGATGTTGAAGGCAATCATTGTCACTTTACCTAAACCTGGTAAGATTCCGGACCGCACTCAAAACTTCAGGCCAATATTTCTATTAAACACGGACCTTAAAATATACGCTAAAATCATTGCAATTCACTTATTAAAAATAATCCCTTTCCTTATTCAAGCTGACCAAGTAGGCTTTGTTAAGGGTAGACCGGCAGCAGATGGCACTCGTAGAGTACTCAATTTGATGAGGATTACTGAAATTCGTAGGTCGCAGGCTTTTTTCGTAGCATTAGATGCTGAAAAAGCTTTCGATAGAGTCCACTGGAATTATCTAGATGCTACTCTAAATAATTTTGGTATCTGTGGGTATATTAAGTTGGCTATTACGGCCTTATATACAGTTCCCACTGCACAAGTGTTTACATCTAACGCTTTATCTGACTTTTTTAGTATCACCAATTGAACAAGACAGGGTTGCCCCTTGTCTCCTATTATTTTTTCAATGGTGATGGAGCCATTGGTGACCGCAATTAGAATTAACCCACTAATCTCTGGCATCCAAATAGCGAATTAATCTCATAAAATAGGGTTATTTGCAGATGACGTCATACTCGCTGTAACAGATCCCCTTAATTCATTAATGGAAATTTCAGTTACCTTGCAGGCATTAAGTACAGTTTCCTATTATAAACTCAACATAACAAAATTCTGTGCCCTATCAGTGACTGTGGCAAAGGGCCCATTGAAATGTCTTAAAGATACATTCCCTTATAGCTGGACTCATAAGAAATTAGATTACTTGGGTATATGTATGTCTGCGCCTTCCTCTAATACATTTAAAGATAACTATGAAAAATGATACCAGTCGATCCTAGTGGAATTGACAAGACTTGAAAAGTTTGAACTTTCATGGTTAGGTAGAATAGCTGCTTTTAAAATGTTGCTATTTCCCAAAATACTATATTATTTTAGAACAATTCCACTTGTTATACCCCATACCTACTTCTGGAAGTTGGAAGCGGCGTTGAAAAGATATATATGGAGGAAAAAAATTGTGGATTCCATTCCTTTCACTCACTAATCATAACTCTAAGGGAGGCCTGGGGCAACCAGTTATTTCCACTTATTACTATGTGTCACTTTTAGATCAACTTCAAGCGTGGTTAACCCCCTCAGATAAATTATGGGTACAAATAGAACAGAATGTAGTCCACAATAAAGACCTTCAAGCTTTATTGATGGCTAGAACCATAACACCTAAACTCTTAAATACCTTCCTGTTCGTAAAACATACAGTATGCATTATACATGGACCAAATACTAGGAGCTTCCAGCTAGTCTCCACAAGTACCACAATTACTATAACCATAAAATATGTAAATTAAGGATTACATACAGGGAACATACTTTATCAGCAGCAATCCATCATACAACAACAAATCAACACAAGCTTTAATAAAATGGGTATAATCCCACATACTGTGTTAAAATTAGATCTATTAACCGCCTCCCACCTGCCATATAGTACAATGACAGACGCAAGGCAGTTCTCTCGTTCTGGGAGGACGTCATATGACGTCCTCCCATTCTAAGAGTGCAGCGCGGTGATCGGCAGTGCGCTGTGTCCCTTGGACACAGCGGATCACCGATCAATGGAAAGAGACGAATATGCCAGCTCGGTCATGTGATCAGCTTTGTCCAATCACAGCTGATCGCATGTAAATAGGGAAATGCCGGTTATTGGCATTTCTCTCCTCACAAGCTGTCACGCTGACAGCTTGAGAGGAGCGGAGAGCAAGTAATCGGCATCCCTCAGAGGGGACATGTACACTGATCATCCGGGCACTGATGATCAGTGTGTCCTGATGATCTGTGTAGCCCCAGCAGTGCCATCTGTCAGTGTCTATCAGTGCCAGCTGTCAGTGCTCATCCATGCCACTTGTCAGTGCCCATCAGTGCCACATCAATGCCACATTTTAGTGCCTATCAGTGCACATCAATGCCACATATCAGTGCCCATCTGAGCTGCCTTTCAGTGTCACCCATCAGTGCCAGTCAGTGCCACCTATCAATGCCAGTCAGTGCCACCTATTAGTGTTGCCAATCAGTGCCACCTATCAGTGCCAGTCAGTGCCGCCTATCAGTGCTAGTCAGTGCCGCCTATCAGTGTGCATGAATGCCGCCTATCAGTGCCACTCAGTGCTGCCTATCAGTGCCGCATAACAGTGCCAGTCAGTGCCACCTAACAGTGCCAGTCAGTGCTGCCTATCAGCGCCAGTTAGTGCCGCCTATCAGTGCCACATATCAGTGCTGCCTATCAGTGCCATATATGAGTGCTGCCTTTCAGTGCCCATCAGTGATGCCTGTCAATGCCCATCAGTGCCACCTACCAGTGCCTCCTCAGTGCCCATCAGTGCCACCTGTCAGTGTCCATCAGTGCAGCCTATCAGTGCCCAATAAGTGTATAATGATCGGTTTGTGTGAAGTTATAGCGTCTATCCTAAGATATATATACTGAAAGTATACACTGCCACTGAATCAATGACACTGGCTGGGAAGGGGTTAACATCTAGGGGTGATAAAAGGGTTAACTGTGTGCCTAGCAATGTGTAATGTGTGCTGCTTTTTACTAAATATCTGTTTGTTCCTTCTCCCTGTCTAATCATAGCTGGAGTAGGTTGGGGGCACTTCCTGAACCCAGAGGAAGGTGCCGACATACAGGTATGTGATTGTGCCTATACTAGCCGCCCGTCTGCAGTAAAATTACTGCAGGCCATCGGTAAGTGGTTATATATAGTTCATCTAAAGGCTATGATATATTCACAACACATCAGCAAAGCAAAAGAGTAGCAGAGGAGGTCAGCAAAGGAGTATAATTTATGAGTAGTTGGATTGATAAAATGTTGGAGCTGAAATATTTCAACCTGGACCCATGGTAGCATTTGAACCGTGGAGAGACTATCTGGGATCTCTGAATTGTATTGGACATTAATCATGCAGGAAGTTAGAGAGTAAATCTGTCTACATTTTGGGATTGGAAGGGTCTCAAAAAGATACATGAGTTTAGGAAGAATAGACATCTTGAGGGTTGTAATGCAGCCAAGTAGGGATGAATTGAAACTATCCCTCAGAAACATCAGAAAGGCTCTAGAGCCAAAATTTAGCGGGCCACATTTATTGCTTCTAACAGCAAGTTCCACTATCAAATGGGTTGGAAAGCTCACCTGGATATCCTTTAAAATAAATGTTTCCTTTTCTGGTGTTTGTGAGAATAAACACATGGGAAAATAACCCTCTCATCCAAAGGTTAAAATTGTATGCAACCCATAGCAACATCCATAACTGCTGGGTGTGTTCTTACATCCCCAAACAGGAACAGTACGCATTATAGCAGTGCCTTCTCAACTTCTAAACAGAACCAGAATAAATGGCTCATACAGAGTGAATAAACACATATCAGTAACTCTGAGTGAGGGCAATTCAAAATGCACTGGAACAAAGATTACAAATTATGGGGGACATTATTGTCATTATTATTATATCTCAAATATGGAATTAAAAATAACTCTTTATGGGGGGCACTCATGAGCAGCAGCCAGGATGGCTGCCTTTTAGATCCTCTCCTCGGCCGCCAGACACATCAGCCGATTTCTGACCCTTGGGGGGGTCCCCTGCTATTTCTCCAGCCCCTTGTCCTTCAGTGCCCCGATGGGCAAGAAATCAGTGGACGCCCGTACCTCCAGCGCCTGGCGGGCCGCACTGCAATTTGCGGCCTGTCCACCGGAGGCTGCATCTGAAGCCTCGGCCTCGATTTCGGGTCCCCCGCCGTCGCTAATCGCGGGTGGGCCAGATCCTGGAGGTGAGGATGACCTGGCATCAGAGACATCCCTGCAGTCTCCCATTCCATCTTTGAGGGATGCTGAGCTCCTGCGCCGCTTCAAGTCCATGCTGCAGTCAGAAATGTACAAGGTGGAATGTGTAAGATTATTCACATTGACTGTTGTATATATATGTATGCCCCTCTAGTTAGCCAGGGGAGCTAGAGTTTAATTTTTAGTTAGGAGGGCTTAGTAGCAGCCTGGGTGTGATAGCTATTTGGGTCAAATGAGAGGCTCTTCAGGCCAGTTCCCTGATACCTGCCCCTGCTCTAGAATCTTGGAGAAGAAGCAGTGGGTGGGGCGAGGAGGGCTGCCCTGCACACTTGGAGGACTTTGTCCAATCCCCAGGCATGATGCCTGGTATGGGACCAGGGCAGCCTTCAAATGTGGTGGAGCCTACTTAGCAGAAGGAGGTTCAGGTGTAAGATAAAGTGAAAGGCTGGAGAGCAGGAGTCTGGGAGGGGCCCCAGATGAGAATGGGCTCTCCTATAAAAACAAGAGCTGGAAAGGAAGAAAGCTCAGGACCTCATTGGCTCCCAGAGTGAGGACCACCTGTGGAGCAGGGAAGGAGCTACCCAGCAGAAGGTCTAAGAGCAGCCACCAACCCATCAGCTCACAGACAGAGGACTTAGGGAATATACCTACACCCCCTGGGTCAGAAAGGGGAATGAGCACTCTAGTGGGAACCTGGGTTAGCTAGCTACCCAGGTCTTCTATTTAAAGTGACACTGGATCCCCTGCCCGGGGATTCCTTCAGAGAGCTTGATAGAGGGGTATCTGGGGTCCAAAGGGTACACCAGGAGATGTTGGCTTGCTTTCCAAGAATTTTTGCTGTTAAAGAGACTTGTACATAGTTCCAGGAAAATTGTCATCAGTTGCTTTTCCTTTGGGTATCCCATGCACCCCTTACCCCATCCAAGTTCAAGTCCCCTAAAAAAAATCCAAACAAACAAGCTCAAGGACTAGTTACTGTCTTCTGGATGCAAGTCTGTGTGAAGAAATGCATGTTGCCTGGCTGTGCAGGACTATATAGGGTACCAAATTTCTAGCACCTGCTAAGGGGGTAGTGCTACATATATTTCTAGTAATGAGGACATCTTGCTAAGATGATAGAATTACAGAATAAAGCCAGAGATATTGCTAAAGATGGATAAAACCTCTTTAAGGAATTAGGAGGTTTTGGTGACTTCCTGTGTGGCATAGCAACATGATTACAGAAAATACCGGTAGTTGCTTATGTTGTGATGTCCCTTTTTCTCATACTTGTTATTTACTTCTAGACTGTGCTTCTGCACAGTTACACACTGTACCAGCAGACGGTCCACCTTCCTGATGATCCCATCATTCTCAGAAAGCTAGGAGAAAATTAAACAAGACACCATCTCTCTGCTCCAATGTAGCAGGCGTTGCCAGCAGTTGGCTAAACATAACATGGAGAATAATAGTGTTAAATAAACAAAAAGAAGGAAATAACATGGACTCTCACTATATTGTTCATGTACAAGAGACTCCATTTTTCCTGCAGTGTCTCTCATAAACAGATTAAACTTTTCCTTGTATGTTCTCTTTCTCTCACTCTCTCCCTTCTCAAGGTTTTAGTTTCGCAGATATTAAAGATAGCTGATAGCATGAAATGTGACATTATTCTATTCCCTGGTTTTTAAAAAATCTCTCACACCACCCCTTTTCTTACCTTCTGTATAAAATAGAATGTTATAATACATTTTGGTAAAATGGATTATAATACAGTAGTTGGTGTTCCTCTGAATCAGTTAATTTTATCTCAGTTTCCCAACCAGAAAAATCAATAACACTAAAAATAAAAGAAGAAGAAAATATCAGAGAACTAATGGAACAATTAAAGACCATAATCAAAGGTTTACTATAACTAGTAAAATTGTCATTAAATGAGGAATGAGTTGCATACGCCACAGAAATGAAATAGGCACAAATAAGCCACCCAGTTTCCATTGTCTGGCATGGCCCTATCAGACATTGACTGTTCACAAGTGCATCTTCCCTTGTGAAGTGACAGCCAAGTATATAGCCAATTGTGCTATCTTTCTGGTTTAAAGAAGGTGCATGGAGATTGTAACTGGGCTTTCTGTACTTAAAATGGGCCCTAGGCCTCTGCCTAGGTTGCTATGTGGAGGGTCTAGCAACTTTGTATTATAGCATGAAGAGTTTATATGCAGCTAAGCAGTAGGCAATAATATATTCATATTCCTACCTAACACTGTATTAGCAAGAGAAATAAAAGAGACAGGAACTGATAGTAGAATGAATCAAAATCAAAAGGGGTTTTAGGATAAAAAGGCTTAGAAAATGAGAGCTCAAAGAAGGGGATAATTATTACAGTACCTTCCTTAAAGTCCAACTTCTGGAAATGTAAAAATTCTCTAAGGCCCCATGTACACGGGACACTTCTGAACGATGGAAACTGTCTGCTGGAAAATGTAGGTTAAAAAATGTCTGTTTAGCCACATTTGCATAACGCTTTTATGCACGTTTATGCTTGTTTGCATTTAGAAACGTTTTTTTAAAGATAAGCACAAGAGAACCTCCCAAATGCCCAGAATGCACTGGAAAGTGGTAAACTATTAACTATTTCAGACTGTTTCAGAGAAATACAGAGAGTAGAAGCAGAGGTAACAGTATGTGTTGAGATAAGCTTAGGTGTGAGTTGCTTATTAACATTTCTTTTGTTTCCAAGGGTGGGAAAGGTGTCTGATGGAGTGAGTCATTAAGGTCACCTGGAAGGGGGTCTTCATGAGGAATTTGAGGTGTGAATGGTCATTAACATATCTTTTGTTTCCAAGAGTGGGAGAGGTTTGAGGTGTGAATTATTCATTACAATGTGTGACAAGTTTGGTAGGAACATCCTGTGTTCAGTGTTTTGTCCATTTGAGTACCTTGAAAATGCTTTGTATGCATTATTCATGATGAAAAAAGGCTCTGGACAGCATCTGGAAATGGAAGAGTTAAAAAAAATTTCCAAACGCAAATGCTTATAAATGTGGTTAGCCGCGTTTACACTCATTTACAATGTTTGGCGTTTGAAACGCTGATAAAATCTACTCCTGAACGCAAGTTTATTGCGTTAAAAAAAATGACTGTAAACTCAACTGCCTGTAAACGACTGTAAATGACATAGTGTACATGGACACATAGGAAAACATTAGGGAGAGTTCAGGGGCTGCTGATAAAAATGCAGAAAAGCTCCTAAACTTGAGTTTATCAGCTGCAGTGTACATGAGCCCTTACTGCTCATTTAGTCTAGGGGAGAGTGAAAGCACTTTTACTTGCCCAGTCACCAGCATTCTTTGCAAATGGTGCCCCACATACTCATGCGGTATACTGTCCTTTAACAACCCCACATCCAGTGCAAGGATGCGGACCCTGCAATGGTCTTGATAAAGCCAAGACCTTAGACTGCTGGAGCATAGGGGCAGATGCTGCAGAGACCAGTCTAACAGCATGGAGGATCAAGTAAGTGAATCCATTTTAACTTTTCCATACATCCTGGAGCAGTTAGCCCTTGGGCTGCGAGAGCAGACCACTGCATTAGAACATTTTCAAGTTTCCTGTAGTTCAGTTTTAAGGTATGGAGACTAAGATCCTAGACAAAGAGACCAGTAAAGCGTTGTTATTTTGATGTAATGCTTGGAGGCAGAGAACTGCTGAAAATGTAAATTAGATCTGATCTGGTTCACCAGTTCCAGAAGGGGTTTTACTTTAAGGGTCACTGAATTACTGTTTTACTTTAAGGTCTAAAATTTAAGGACATTCATTAAGAGTTTAAAACAAATGCATGAGGGAAATGTGAAAGTACATTAGATTTTCCTGGATATCATCAACTAACAAATTAGTTTGTAAAGATGACTTGCAAATACAACTCTTTTAACCAGTTCTAGCTGGTGGGACCCTTTCAAATTAATTAATGTGGGAGGATGGCTTTTTTAGTGATGTGATCACTGTGATTGACTGTCACAATGATCACATGATCTGGACAGCACCCCCTTCCTCCCCACCAAGCCACTTGAATGTAAACAGTGACTGGGATCTAATGCATGGCCATAGTGCTGGAGGCGTTGAGTAAGTATGCTCCCAGCAAAACAAGACACATCAGTTCTACACATGTTTATCTTCACTCTACTGCCACATATATGAGTATGGTAGGTGAGGAGGAGATTCTTTTCTAATTTGCCAATATAGCCAATGACAGCAGCTCCATAATCATGATCAAGGTAGTTCTGCCAGAATAGTTCAGAAAGAAGTACATCCCTGCCTGATTCCTTAAAAAATGCAGACAAGTATTGAATGGTAGCCAGTATATTAAATGGAGGGCAACTGATTAATGCATAGATCAGATTCTCACCCCAGGATAGCATCATTTTTTAAATATCACGATCTCCACTAACGTTCTTGACTACTGTCATCCCAATATCATACCCCTCTTGTCCTGTTTTCGAGACAAAGTTAAATTTTGGAACACATTATGGTTATCTGTGATTGGCAGGACTAATCTTAACAAAATTATTTTTATGGTTCAACTGCTGTATTTTCTGTATATCACCCCTGTAGTGATTTGAAAATATTGTGCATAGTCATTACAATCTTTAGGTCACTTTTATGTACAGTAGGTTTCATTTGCCTAGGATCAAGTTTGAGCATCTGCAATGTCCAAAGGGAAGGAGGGAAGTTGGTTGGGGGGTGGGTGTTGTGGCTCAACCATTGGCTTCATTTTTGCCAGGTTAGTCAGGGTAGGTTTGAGAGCCAAAAAAGCTTCTTAGGAAAAAAAATCCTTCCTGATCCCCCGAGAGGCAATTGGATATTTCCTGGATAAACTTTACCTATAAATGTTAGTATCCAGTTATATTCTGTGTATCCAAGAAAGAATCCAGGCCTTTTTTAAAGCAATCCAGTGAGCTGGTCACAACCAACTCTTGCGGGAGTCCATTCCACATTTTCACAGCTCTCACTGTGAAGAAACCTTTCCGTGTTTGGAGATTACATTTCTTTTCCTCCAGATGTAAAGCCTGTCCCCTTGTCCTTTGTGATGACCTCAGGGTGAATAGATCTACACCAAGTTCAGTATATGAACCACTGATGTATTTATACATGTTGACCATATCCCCCCTTAATCTCCTCTGCTCAAGAGAGAATAAATTCAGTTCCTCTAATCTTTCCTCATAGCTGAGCTCCTCCATGCCTCTTATCAGTTTGGTTGCCCTTCTCTGTACTTTCTCCAGTTCCCCAATGTTCTTTTTGTGAATTGGTGCCCAAAACTGAACTGCATATTCAAGATGAGGTATTACTAATGATTTGTACAGGGGTAATATGATATCTCTCTCTCTGGAGTCTATACCTCTTTTAATACAAGAGAGGATTTTGCTCGCTTTAGAAACCGCAGCTTGGCATTGCATGCCATTATTAAGCTTGTGATCTACCAGAACTCCAAGATCCTTCTCCACCATTGATTCCCCCAGTTGTACTCCCCCTAGTATGTATGATGCATGCATATTTGTAGCCCCCAAGTGCATAACTTTACATTTATCAACATTAAACCTCATTTGCCACATAGTTGCCCAATTAAACAGTGCATTGAGGTCGGCTTGTAAGTTGAAGACATCCTGTAAGGATGATATTCCACTGCACAGCTTGGTGTCATCTGCAAAGACTAAATTGGCATTTTTAATCCCAGACCCTATATTGTTTATAAATGTATTAAAAAGTAAGGGTCCCAACACTGAACCTTGGGGTACAAAACTGACAATCCTAGATCATGCTGAGTATGAATCATTAACCACTACTCTTTGAATATGATCTTTTAGCCAGTTTTCTATCCATTTACATACAGATTTTTCCAAGCCCGTAGACTTTACCTTACACATTAGCCATGTGTGGGGAACTTTGTCAAACGCTTTTGCAAAATCCAAGTATACCACGTCCACCGCCACCCTCTGTTATATTCTTTATAATGTTTAAACGATGATAGCGTTCCTTCATTTTTATATTGAATAAAAAGTTCTTTTCTTATTATCTATAGCTTTTTTAACTTTGTCCGTAAGTCACATAGGTTTGATTTTTAGCCTTTTAAACTTGTATTTGGTTTTACAAATATAGTTACAATAAAAAAAACAAAAACAAAAAAAGGACATTGAAAAGCTACACAATATCACAGTATAAGTGTTGCGGTAAAGTTTAACAAAGAGAAAAAAGGAAATATTGAATAATTCCTAACAGTCCTACTAGTTCCACTAAATAAGCATTTTAGAGTATCCAAAAAAAGGTTAAACATAATAATATCTTAGGTTAGAGTTCTGAACCAGTTTGTACCAGGGTTTCCAATTTTGTCAAATGTAGTAATTCTATCATTTAGGTAAGTTAAAGATTTCTCATAGATGAAGTGAATCTGGACTAGCTCAATGACTTCTTTTAGAGAAAGGGCTAAGTCTTTTTTCCAGTGTCTAGTAATGGTAAGTCTTGATGCTAGAAGAATGTGTCACTAAGGGGTTTATTTACTAAAGCTGGAGAGTGCAAAATCAGACTCACTTCTGCATAGAAACCAATCAGCTTCCAGGTTTCATTGCCAAAGCTTCATTGAACAAGCTGAGGTTAGAAGCTGATTCGTTTCTATGCAGAAGGGAGTCTGATTTTGGACTCTCCAGCTTTAGTAAATAAACCCCTAAGAGTCGATAAAGGATTGGATTTGTATCTATATTTATATTCAAAATGGCTAGGGTAGGATCAGGTTGTTTTAATATCCCAGTACTTTCTGATATCATGTGGAAGACTTTATACCAATAGCTTCTAATATTTTTACATGTCCATAATATATGTAATAGCGTACCAATCTGACCGCAGTTTCTCCAGCATTGAGGACTATGTTGTTCTGAGAATTTGGCCATTTGGTAAGGAATTACATACCATCTTGTGGAAATTTTGTGCGTTAGCTCCCAAAGGTTAACACATCTAGTAGCTGAAAACACATTTCTGAATGCACATTCCCACTGCTCATTAGAGATTTCAGTCTCTAAGTTTTTTCCCACTTGATTAAGGGAGTAGTCTTATTAAATTCTTATTTACATTGTAGAAGGTTATAAAATAGGGTTATACCACCTGATTTAGGAGTAGCGGAGCTATAGAACTGCAAAGATACTTTGGGTATATATATTGTTTTTACTGGATGTTTCGATGCATTGACTAATGCATGTATAGGTTGATTTTTCAGAAGGGAGGAGGTAAAATTTTTTCATAAGGAAGTAAAAAATTTTTATGTCGTTTTTAACACAAACATTTTGTATTGTGCGTATGCCATTATGTTTCCAATTCGATATGCTAGGCATTTCTAAGGCTGTTATAAGTATAGGAAGAGGACTTATTTGGAGAGGATCTGTAGGCATGGAGCTTAAGGATTTCCAGACTTCAATTGAGGCTTGTATAGTTAGTGTTGTTTTACTGAGAATCCTTTGCCACAAGCTCGCTAGTAGAAGGGCGCTTAAATCTGTAGCAGAGGCTAGAGTTTTTTCAATGTCACCACATTTTGCATCATCTTCCAAACCAATGATTAAGTTGGTCTAATAATGATGCTTTGTGATAGTCCCTAATGTCAACAAATCCCATTCCTCCTATTTTTTTGTGTTTGATTAATATATTATGTGAGCATCTAGGTCTCATATTTCCCCAGACTTATTTTTTGTATTTCAATGGTTTTTATTATTTTGTAACAGTTAAACACAGGAGAAACAAATCACGCCCATGCAGGGGATATCAATTGCACATAAAAAAAATTAGAAAATTAGAAAAATTAGTGCTCTAACTAGAGATGAGCGAATTATTCAAAAATTCGATTCGACTGATTCGGCGAATTCGTGAAAAAATTTTGATTCGAGTCGAATATATTCGCTGCGAATTTAACTTATAAAAGGGTGTTTCTAGGCTTCAGAGAGCCTTTATATTAGTGCAGAACACTGTACCTTTAATTTAAATGCCCTTGGAGTCTGCTGGGGAAGAGAAATAATACTGTCAGTCAGTATGACATGCAGATGAGTGCCGTCGATCTTAGAATCACCGCACACTTCACTCATTTGGGCAGTCACGGGGCCAAAACCAGAGTGTGGAGCCACAGTGTGGCGGTGGAGGCAGCAGCAATGGGAGGCCATACAGCACCCTATGACAAAATGGAACCCACCAGCAGTGTGAGGAGACCTGAAAGTGGCACATGGCAGAGTGTGGCGATGGAGACAGCAGCAATGGGAGGCCGTACAGGGACCCATGACACACTCTGGACCTGGCAGCAGCATGAGGAGGCGGTACAGGGGCCCATGACAGATTACGGGCCTGGCAGCAGCATGAGGAGTTGGTACGGGGGCCCATGGCAGATTACGGGCCTGGCAGCAGCAATGGGAGGCCTACAGGGACCCATGACACACTCTGGACCTGGCAGCAGCATGAGGAGGCGGTACAGGGGCCCATGACAGATTACGGGCCTGGCAGCAGCATGAGGAGTCGGTACGGGGGCCCATGACACACTCTGGACCTGGCAGCAGCATGAGGAGGCGGTACAGGGGCGCATGACAGATTACGAGCCTGGCAGCAGCAACTTGGACAGGAGGACGTTCAGCTTCTGCACCGTCGGGTGCGTGCTCGCAAACTTTGTCTCTTGGAAACGGATTCCAAGAAAGACTGCTGACGGAATCCGTGAAGAGGAGTAGCAGGAGAAGGAGCATCTGAACGAGCGGAATATGCCAACAAGCGACAACAGGGGCCCATGACAGATTACGGGCCTGGCAGCAGCATGAGGAGTCGGTACGGGGGCCCATGGCAGATTACGGGACTGGCAGCAGCAATGGGAGGCCCGTAATCTGCCAGCACCCTATGACAAGAAATGGAACCCACCAGCAGTGTGAGGAGACCTGAAAGTGGCACATGGCAGAGTGTGGCGATGGAGACAGCAGCAATGGGAGGCAGTACAGGGACCCATGAGACACTGTGGACCTGGCAGCAGCATGAGGAGTCGGTACGGGGGCCCATGGCAGATTACGGGCCTGGCAGCAGCAATGGGAGGCCCGTAATCTGCCAGCACCCTATGACAAAAAAATGGAACACACCAGCAGTGTGAGGAGACCTGAAAGTGGCACATGGCAGAGTGTGGCGATGGAGACAGCAGCAATGGGAGGCGGTACAGGGACCCATGAGACACTGTGGACCTGGCAGCAGCATGAGGAGGCGGTACAGGGGCCCATGGCAGATTAAGGCCTGGCAGCAGCAATGGGAGGCCTGTAATCTGCCAGCACCCTATGACAAAATGGAACCCTGGGCTGGGGCAGGCAGAACCGCCGTATCTTTATCACGGTTTTCCCAGGCCACCGAATGGCGACGCTGCATATGCTGCCGCAACGCTGTAGTCCCAACATGGGCCCCCTGGCCACGCTTGACTTTCTGGCCACATAGTCGACATACGGCTACGTTTACTTCCTCGGGCGGCTTGACGAAAAATTGCCACACCGCCGAGTAGGAAACTTTGCCCCCGCTACTCCTCACTGGCTGACTGCTACTTCCTCCGTGCACACCGGCACCACTACTGGCCGTGGTGGTAGGCTGCAGTGGAGCTGGTGCTCTACTCCGTGGCCGTTTGCCTCCACTGACACTGCTGCGACCCTGCTGCCTCCTGGCAGCAGCAATGGGAGGCCGTACAGGGACCCATGAGAGACTCTGGACCTGGCAGCAGCATGAGGAGGCGGTACAGGGGCCCATGGCAGATTAGGGGCCTGGCAGCAGCTATGGGAGGCCCGTAATCTGCCAGCACCCTATGACAAAAAATGGAACACACCAGCAGTGTGAGGAGACCTGAAAGTGGCACATGGCATGAGACACTGTGGACCTGGCAGCAGCATGAGGAGGCGGTACAGGGGCCCATGGCAGATTAGGGGCCTGGCAGCAGCTATGGGAGGTCCGTAATCTGCCAGCACCCTGTGACAAAAAATGGAACACACCAGCAGTGTGAGGAGACCTGAAAGTGGCACATGGCATGAGACACTGTGGACCTGGCAGCAGCATGAGGAGGCGGTACAGGGGCCCATGGCAGATTAAGGCCTGGCAGCAGCAATGGGAGGCCCGTAATCTGCCAGCACCCTATGACAAAAATGGAACACACCAGCAGTGTGTGAGGAGACCTGAAAGTGGCACTTGGCAGAGTGTGGCGATGGAGACAGCAGCAATGGGAGGCCGTACAGGGACCCATGAGAGACTCTGGACCTGGCAGCAGCATGAGGAGGCGGTACAGGGGCCCATGGCAGATTAGGGGCCTGGCAGCAGCAATGGGAGGCCCGTAATCTGCCAGCACCCTATGACAAAAAATGGAACACACCAGCAGTGTGTGAGGAGACCTGAAAGTGGCACATGGCAGAGTGTGGCGATGGAGACAGCAGCAATGGGAGGCCGTACAGGGACCCATGAGACACTGTGGACCTGGCAGCAGCATGAGGAGGCGGTACAGGGGCCCATGGCAGATTAGGGGCCTGGCAGCAGCTATGGGAGGCCCGTAATCTGCCAGCACCCTATGACAAAAAATGGAACACACCAGCAGTGTGAGGAGACCTGAAAGTGGCACATGGCAGAGTGTGTCGATGGAGACAGCAGCAATGGGAGGCCGTACAGGGACCCATGAGACACTGTGGACCTGGCAGCAGCATGAGGAGGCGGTACAGGGGCCCATGGCAGATTAGGGGCCTGGCAGCAGCAATGGGAGGCCCGTAATCTGCCAGCACCCTATGACAAAAAATGGAACACACCAGCAGTGTGTGAGGAGACCTGAAAGTGGCACATGGCAGAGTGTGGCGATGGAGACAGCAGCAATGGGAGGCCGTACAGGGACCCATGAGACACTGTGGACCTGGCAGCAGCATGAGGAGGCGGTACAGGGGCCCATGGCAGATTAGGGGCCTGGCAGCAGCTATGGGAGGCCCGTAATCTGCCAGCACCCTATGACAAAAAATGGAACACACCAGCAGTGTGTGAGGAGACCTGAAAGTGGCACATGTTTGGGGCATGATTCATGGCGGATTTAGTCAGTTGTGTCAGGAACTGGTGGTTTGAAATCCAGACTAATCCACGCCTGATTCATTTTCACAAACGTGAGTCTCTCCACACTTTGGGTGGACAGTCGTGTCCTCCACGGAGTTACAATACCTCCTGCCGCACTAAACACGCGCTCCGATGCCACGCTACTGGCCGGGCATGACAGCCTTTCAAGGGCAAATTCAGCTAGTTGGGGCCAAAGGTCAAGTTTCGTTGCCCAGTAGTCAAGGGGATTGTCTACCTCGGTTGGCAGGGTGCTGTCCAAGTAGGCCCAAGCCTGTTGTTTGAGGTCCTTCTCCAGGTCCACCTGATGCTGCTGCTGCTGCGGCTGGTTAGTAGTTTCCTCACTGCGCTGGTGAAGAAAGCTACTCATCATCGACTGCAGACTGAGGCAGCCGCTGCTGGTGGAGCTGCCACTGCTCCTACCACCCCACCCCTCCCCTGCTGCCATGGCAGCGGAACGCGAGCGCACAGGGCCCACAGTGTCTGAGGATGGACGTTGGCGCACAAAGGCAGAGACCAACTGACTACATAGGTGGTTTTTATAGTACGTTATTTTGGCCTCCCTCTCAGCAGGTGTGAAAAAGGCCACCATTTTTGAACGGTAGCGAGGGTCCAACAAGGTGGACAGCCAAAAGTCATCCCTCTGTCTGATGGTTATTATTCGGCTGTCGCTACGCAAGCAACCGAGCATGCTATGGGCCATTTGTGCCAAGGAATGCGAGGGACTCCCTGCCTCCATCTCCACAGCATACTGCCACGGTGCGTCTGGGTCCTCTGTCTCCTCCTCCTCCTCCTCTACCAGATGCTCCTGCTCCTCCACTCCTGTCCGCTGAGTGGAAAAACCAACCATTTCACTCAATAATTCCTGAGCACAAATGTCCTCCTCTACCTCCTCCTCTTCTTCCTGTCCTGCCACCACAGGGGTCATGTGGCGTTGAGATCTGTGCGCCACGTCTACCGCACCCTGACCAGCCATTGTTAACAGCATTTGTTCCAGGACGTGCAACAGAGGAATGACGTCGTTCATCCCATAGTCCTGCCGACTCACGAATAGCGTGGCCTCCTCAAAGGTCCTGAGCAAGCGGCAGGTGTCACGCATGAGCGTTACACAGGGGAGTACCTTTATCCGCTTGTAACATCAGGAAATCTGTGATGGCCTTTCGCTGTTCGTAAAGGCGGTCTAACATGTGTAGGGTTGAATTCCACCTTGTTGCAACGTCGCAGATCAGGCGATGCTGTGGAATTCCGTTCTGCCGCTGCAGCTCAAGGAGGGTGTGCTTTGCGGTGTAGGAATGGCTGAAATGCATGCAAAGTTTATGTGACATTTTAAGGATGTCTTGCAGTGGGATGGTGGATTTTAGGAACCGCTTGACAACCAGATTGAACACGTGAGCCATGCATGGCGCATGGCACAACCTTCCTTGACGCAGAGCAGACACCATGTTCTTTCCGTTGTCGGTCAACATGGTTCCGATTTTCAGTTTGTGCGGAGACAGCCATCTGTCGATTTCTCTGTTCATTACACTCAGAAGTTCCTCCCCTGTGTGACTACGTTCGCCAAGGCATACCAGGTGCAGCACAGCGTGACACCGTTGCGCCCTGCACATGTGATATGCCGGTCGGGTAATGGGACTTGGCACGGGGGTGGCGGCTGAGGACATGAAGGAAGAAGAGGTGGTAGAGGCGGACATGTTTTGTGGACCAAGGACGTGCAAACGTGGAGGCAAAAGCGGCGTGACCTGTCCAAGTTGCTGGTGCGGCTGTGACGGCACCACGTTCACCCAGTGGGCCGTAAATGACATGTACTGTCCCTGACCATAGTTACAGCTCCACACGTCGGCGCTGCCGTGCACTTTGGCAGAGACCGACATGCTCAAAGACTGGCCCACCATCTCTTCTACATGTGAATGCAGGGCTGGCACTGCCTTTTTGGCGAAGAAATGACGGCTTGGCACTCTCCACCGCGGCGCGGCACAAGCCATCATTTCTCGGAAAGGTGCTGAGTCCACCACTTGGAAAGGGAGGGACTGCAGCACCAGCAACTTGGACAGGAGGACATTCAGCTTTTGCACCGTCGGGTGCGTGCTCGCAAACTGTTGTCTCTTGGAAACGGATTCCGAGAAAGACTGCTGACGGAATCCGTGAAGAGGAGTAGCAGGAGAAGGAGCATCTGAACGAGCGGAAGATGCCAATGAGCGACAACTCCCCTCAGCAGAGGTGTTGGAGCCTTGACTGGCTGATAGAGGGCGATTGACGTCGGGTGACGGAGCAAGTAACGGAGCGGGTGATGGAGCGGGGGCTGGGGCAGGCAGAACCGCCGTATCTTTAGCACGGTTTTCCCAGGCCACCAAATGGCGACGCTGCATATGCTGCCGCAACGCTGTAGTCCCAACATGGGCCCCCTGGCCACGCTTGACTTTCTGGCCACATAGTCGACATACGGCTACGTTTACTTCCTCGGGCGGCTTGACGAAAAATTGCCACACCGCCGAGTAGGAAACTT
The DNA here is from genome assembly GCF_062004578.1 of Staurois parvus. NCBI lineage: Eukaryota > Metazoa > Chordata > Amphibia > Anura > Ranidae > Staurois > Staurois parvus. The sequence goes on from NW_028318230.1 coordinate 2,455,422, forward strand.
TGCCCCCGATACTCCTCACTGGCTGACTGCTACTTCCTCCGTGCACACCGGCACCACTACTGGCCGTGGTGGTAGGCTGCAGTGGAACTGGTGCTCTACTCCATGGCCGTTTGCCTCCACTGACACTGCTGCGACCCTGCTGCTGTCTCCTGGGCAACCCACCGACTGTTTTGCTCGCTGCCAAGCTGCCACCCTCTTCTCCTGATGATGCGGAAGCAATAGCCTGATGACGACAAGGCTGCCAAGTGCGATCAGCCTCATCATCATCAATTAGGGTCTCCGCCTCACTACTAGCCCCCTCGGCTGCGTGTGGGTCAGGAGACAGACCTGTCTCTAGACCGGCTACCGAGCCACTCTCCTCGCCACTACTTCTTCGCCTGGCTGCTGAAGAGGCGGATGTCTCCCCCCGTTCCTGACCGCCCTCTGTTAGCTCTTCCTCACTGTACAGTGGGGCTGAGCCCACAGCATGCGATACTTCGCTTGGTGAGGGAACACCAAAGGACAGGGGCAGGTAGAGGACACGTGATTTCAGTGGGCTTGCTCCCGGGCCATGCCAACCAACGGTTGTGTCTGACGTACCCACCGACCGTTGGCTGTAGGTGTCAGAGGTGACCTGGGAAGAGGAAGACGACCGAGCCAACCAATCGATGATGGCAGGGTTGTCGGTGGAGACACGACCGCTGGATGACACCGGGAGCAATGGCCTCTGGCTGCGACTAGTGCTGCCTCGACCCCTTCCTCTGCTGCCACGTCTGCTCGCTCCTAAAACATGGCCTCCTCTGCCACTCCTCTGCATGTTGTCTGACATACTCTTTAATTAAACGATTCTGTGTCCCTCAGTAACAATTCTGTGTCCCTGAGTAACAATTCTGTGTCTGTCCCTGAGTAACAATTCTGTGTCCCTCAGTAACAATTCTGTGTCCCTCAGAAACAATTCTGTGTCCCTCAGTAACAATTCTGTGTCCCTGAGTAACAATTCTGTGTCCCTCAGTAACGATTCTGTGTCCCTCAGTAACGATTCTGTGTCCCTCAGTAATGATTCTGTGTCCCTGAGTAACGATTCTGTGTCCCTGAGTAACGATTCTGTGTCCCTCAGTAACGATTCTGTGTCCCTCAGTAACGATTCTGTGTCCCTCAGTAATAATTCTGTGTCCCTGAGTAACGATTCTGTGTCCCTGAGTAACGATTCTGTGTCCCTCAGTAACAATTCTGTGTCCCTGAGTAACAATTCTGTGTCCCTGAGTAACAATTCTGTGTCCCTGAGTAACGATTCTGTGTCCCTCAGTAACGATTCTGTGTCCCTGAGTAACAATTCTGTGTCCCTGAGTAACAATTCTGTGTCCCTGAGTAACGATTCTGTGTCCCTGAGTAACGATTCTGTGTCCCTCAGTAACGATTCTGTGTCCCTCAGTAACAATTCTGTGTCCCTCAGTAACAATTCTGTGTCTGTCCCTCAGTAACAATTCTGTGTCTGTCCCTGAGTAACAATTCTGTGTCCCTGAGTAACAATTCTGTGTCCCTGAGTAACAATTCTGTGTCCCTCAGTAACAATTCTGTGTCCCTCAGTTACAATTCTGTGTCCCTGAGTAACAATTCTGTGTCCCTCAGTAACAATTCTGTGTCCCTCAGTAACAATTCTGTGTCCCTCAGTAACAATTCTGTGTCCCTCAGTAACAATTCTGTGTCCCTCAGTAACAATTCTGTGTCTGTCCCTCAGTAACAATTCTGTGTCTGTCCCTGAGTAACAATTCTGTGTCCCTCAGTAACAATTCTGTGTCCCTGAGTAACAATTCTGTGTCCCTCAGTAACAATTCTGTGTCCCTGAGTAACAATTCTGTGTCCCTCAGTAACAATTCTGTGTCCCTCAGTAACAATTCTGTGTCCCTCAGTAACAATTCTGTGTCCCTAAGTAACAATGCTGTGTCTGTCCCTGAGTAACAATTCTGTGTCTGTGCCTGAGTAACAATTCTGTGTCCCCAAGTAACAATTCTGTGTCCCTGAGTAACAATTCTGTGTCCCTCAGTAACAATTCTGTGTCCCTCAGTAACAATTCTGTGTCCCTCAGTAACAATTCTGTGTCTGTCCCTGAGTAATAATTCTGTGTCTGTCCCTGAGTAACAATTCTGTGTCCCTAAGTAACGTTTCTGTGGCCCTAAGTAACGGTTCTGTGTCCCTGAGTAACAATTCTGTGTCTGTCCCTGAGTAACAATTCTGTGTCTGTCCCTGAGTAACAATTCTGTGTCTGTCCCTGAGTAACAATTCTGTGTCTGTCCCTGAGTAACAATTCTGTGTCCCTCAGTAACAATTCTGTGTCCCTCAGTAACAATTCTGTGTCTGTCCCTGAGTAACAATTCTGTGTCCCTAAGTAACGTTTCTGTGGCCTTAAGTAACGGTTCTGTGTCCCTCAGTAACAATTCTGTGTCCCTCAGTAACAATTCTTTGTCTGTCCCTGAGTAACAATTCTGTGTCCCTAAGTAACGTTTCTGTGGCCCTAAGTAACGGTTCTGTGTCCCTCAGTAATAATTCTGTGTCCCTCAGTAACAATTCTGTGTCTGTCCCTGAGTAACAATTCTGTGTCCCTAAGTAACGTTTCTGTGGCCCTAAGTAACGGTTCAGTGGCCCTCAGTAACAATTCTGTTTCCCTAAGTAACATTTCTGTGGCCCTAAGTAACGTTTCTGTGGCCCTAAGTAACGTTTCTGTGGCCCTAAATAACGATTCTGTGGCCCTAAGTAACGTTTCTGTAGCCCTAAGTAACGTTTCTGTGGCCCTAAGTAACGTTTCTGTGGCCCTAAATAACGGTTCTGTGTCCCTCAGTAACAATTCTGTGTCCCTCAGTTACAATTCTGTGTCTGTCCCTGAGTAACAATTCTGTGTCCCTAAGTAACGTTTCTGTGGCCCTAAGTAACGGTTCTGTGTCCCTCAGTAACAATTCTGTGTCCCTCAGTAACAATTCTGTGTCTGTCCCTGAGTAACAATTCTGTGTCCCTAAGTAACGTTTCTGTGGCCCTAAGTAACTGTTCTGTGGCCCTAAGTAACGGTTCTGTGTCCCTCAGTAACAATTCTGTGTCCCTCAGTAACAATTCTGTGTCTGTCCCTGAGTAACAATTCTGTGTCCCTAAGTATCGTTTCTGTGGCCCTAAGTAACGTTTCTGTGGCCCTAAGTAACGTTTCTGTGGCCCTAAGTAACGTTTCTTTGGCCCTAAGTAACGATTCTGTTGCCCTAAGTAACGATTCTGTGGCCCTAAGTAACGTTTCTGTGGCCCTAAGTAACGTTTCTGTGTCCCTAACTAACGTTTCTGTGTCCCTAAGTAACGTTTCTGTTTCCCTAACTCTCTCCCTCAACACAGCCAGGTCTGCCTCTGTTGAATGACTGGAGGCAAATGGAGAATTCTAAAATGGCCGCCATTTATAGCTCGACCATTACATAGTGCTGGCTGGCTGCTGATTGGCTAATGCGATCACATGTCATGAATGAATGCATTATGGGTCAGCGCGCCTTGTCTGCGCACCTTCCCAGACATCCCCGCTCCGTCGCCGCACATGTCGCCGCCATTTTAGGAAAAATTTCGAAATTTTCCTAATATTCGAAACGAATTCCACTTCGCCTAGTTCGATTCGCTCATCTCTAGCTCTAACCCCAGACGTATTTTTTAAGCATAGATTGTAGTTTTATTAGATATGAAGATTTAATTGGGATTGGAATTGATCTAAATAGATATAAAATCTGTGGCAATATGAACATTATAGATGTGGCCAGTCTGCCAGACCAGGATAGTTCATGTTTAGCCATTTGATTAAGGTGGGTTTGAATTTTTGGAATTAACTTAGAATAATTGAGAGTTCCTAGGTCAAAGGTTTTGTTTGTCAATAATATTCCAAGATAATCTAAAAGCAGAGTAAGTGAGCGCTTGAATAGATATACAAATAAATAGCAGCTGTACACCAAAAAGGTACCATATAAAACCTTCAAAGACCTAAATATAAAAAGGGGGGTGCAGCGCTATACAATCTAACAAACAATGATGAAGCTCAGAATCAGAATCAGAAAATTAACAGTGACTGTGTGCTAATAAACAAAGCCACTGAAATGGTGGCTATAAAGTGAAGGAAGTGCAAATAAATGAAAGAGTTCAATGAAGGGGTGCTCTTAAGATCCAAGATGATCCTCAGACGTCCAATATTTGGAACCGCAAAGGTGATAAATAATGTAAAGATTGCACACTCACCAGATACGCAATCTTTATGCGCATTTGTGTAAAATATCACTGGACCTCCGGTGTCATCAAACTGGTCTGGTCAGATCTGGTCAGCATGACTTTTCCTGCCTGGTACTTGGATAGATGCGGCTGCTCTGTAGATCTGGCTAGTTCTCACCAGAACTCAAATAAACAGAGAGGGCCACATAGTGTGATATCCTTAAAGCAGTGGTTCTTAACCTGGGTTCGATCGAACCCCAGGGGTTCGGTGAGTCAGTCTCGTGGGTTCGGCGGAGGTGAAGACCCACACCCGACTCATATGATTCGTGATGACATGCCCCGCTTGTCCATCATTGGCTGCAGGTGGTCACGCAACATCGCTTAGCCCAGTGGTCGGCAAGCCGCGGCTCGCGAGCCACATGCGGCTCTTTACACGCTTTAATGCGGCTCTTGTGTGCCGGGCGCCCGCTCCCCTCCCTCCTCTCGGGCGGCAGGGACTCTGCAGCGTGATCCAAAAAAAAAAACAGCCAGGGCAGCGCGCTCAAATGCAATGATTGGCCAGTCTCGCTGCCACTCACATCCTGATAGCCAGTGATTGGCTGTCAGGATGTGTGTAGGCGGGGCAGCGTGACGAACATGAGAGGAGCTAGGCTCCTCTCACAGTCCGCCCTGAAGACTGGAACGGCGCGGGAATACGGCGAGAGGAACGCGCAGAGCAAAGGTAAGTGAATTGACACAGGGGGGACTTGGCTTACTACTTGCTACTTACTTAATACTACTATATAAGGGATGAATTAATATGGGGGATGAATTACTATAGGGGGGATGAATTACTATATGGGGGATGAATTACTATATGGGGGATGTATTACTATGGGGGATGAATTACTATATGGGGGATGAATTACTATATGGGGGATGAATTACTATGGGGGATGAATTACTATATGGGGGATGAATTACTATATGGGGGATGAATTACTATGAGGGATGAATTACTATGGGGGATGAATTACTATATGGGGGATGAATTACTATGGGGGATGAATTACTATATGGGGGATGAATTACTATGGGGGATGAATTACTATATGGGGGATGAATTACTATGGGGGATGAATTACTATATGGGGGATGAATTACTATAGGGGGGATGAATTACTATGGGGGATGAATTACTATATGGGGGATGAATTACTATATGGAGGATGAATTACTATGGGGGATGAATCACTATATGGGAGATGAATTACTATGGGGGATGAATTACTATATGGGGGATGAATTACTATAGGGGGGATGAATTACTATGGGGGATGAATTACTATATGTATATTTTCAATTGTCAAACCTTTTCACACTTATATCTTAAATAATTGGGAATGTCTAGTTCTAATTTATATATATATATATCAGTTTTGAAATATATACTGTATACCATATATTAGTTTGTAGACTCTATATTTGTTCTTTGTTCTTAATGGTTTTGTTCATTTTGTGCACCTATGTATAAATATATACCTTTGTTTTGAATTTTAAAAATCATATTTTATTTTTCCAATTAAGAAGGGTTCGGTGAATGCGCATATGAAACTGGTGGGGTTCAGTACCTCCAAAAAGGTTAAGAACCACTGCCTTAAAGTATTTATTGAGTATACAGGCACAGGATAGCAGAGAAAATCAATAAATAAAAAATTACTGACCCAGGTGAAAAACAAAGATGGCCGCCGGGGCCCCTCGTGGCGCCAGCGGCATGGCGTCCGACCTACTGTAGCTTTCACTGGCGCGTTTTGAGCGAATGCTCGTAATCATAGGGGTGCAGCTTACAGTAGTGGATGGCGCATGCGTGGTATGCCGCGCGCCATCTTCCCTGTGCTGGATGTCTGTGTGACGGGCACCATTTTGTTGTAGCCCAACCAGGGGGTGCATGCGCAAATGCCCTATTATCGGGTGCACGGAGACAGACAGCAATAGCAATACTATGAACACCAGGGAAATTCCGAGCAGTTAATCGGCAATGTAAATCCACTATGTATAGTCATAGATGGATAATGTTAATTACTATGGCCAGAATTAGATATGGGCATTAATAATCAGGTCCAGAATAATGTTATATAGCCCATATTTGCCATAATGTCAATTGCAATATTTATATAAATAGATAAGATATATGGATATATAATTATTATTCCAATAAAAGTAAAAATACAGATAAAAATACACCTGGTGGTCATGCGCATACAGATCAATAGCATGTAAATGGGTACAAAGAAAATAGATATGAAATCTGCCAAACATACATAAGTATAATAAAAATGACAATGAATGAATACTTATAAATATGGATAATACACCTAGAAATAATGAATATGATAAAAACAAGGAATTAAAATAGGTAGGTATACATAACAATATATATAAAAATATATATATGATCAATAAGATAAAACGATAGAATAAATATAAAATATCACATCCACCTATAAATCATTAGTGCATGCAAATAATAAAATATTAAAATCACATAGATGTATCTTCAGACATAATTATAGATTACAAAAAACTTCGCCATGATATCAAAAAGATAAGGAATGGCTTCATTTTCGCAGATGTAGGGAAATTTGTTTTGGAGGTGCATTGTTAGAATGTGATCTACACCTAGATTTAGGATTAGATTTGATTAGATTTGAGTGCATTTATTTTATAATATGAAATATTACTTAATTGTATGAGAGTTTGTTGAATTGCTGCTAAAGAAGTAGAGGGATTAGTTAGCATTAAAATGATGTTATCCACAAAGACCGTTATTTTGTGGTGGTTTTTACCTATATAGAAGCCATGCATATCTGGATTGTTTCTTATAGTTTCAGCAAGAGGTTCAATTGATAGGTTAAAAATTAGTGGCGACAATGGGCATCCTTGTCTGGTACCATTTGTAATTAAGAATGGTTTGGATAGCATGTTCGATACATCGACTTGGGCGGAAGGATTTGAGTAAAGTGCTGAAATAGCCTTAATAATTGTTCCTGAAAATCCAAATTTATGCAATACTTGGAACATGTATGTCTAGTGTATCATATCAAAAGCTTTTTCAGCAGCTAGAACAAGTAATAAGGAGGGTATTTAATGTGAGTCTTCGTAATGAATTATGTTGATTAGTCTCTGGGTTGCATCAGATGTTTGTCTACCTTTAGTAAAGTCTAACTGATCAGGCTTGATCAAATCTGGGAATATATTGGCCAGTCTGCATGCTATAATTTTAGCGTAGATCTTAATATCAGTATTTAATAAAGAAATTAGGCCTGACATTTTGTGGGTAATCTGGATCTTTACCTGATTTGGGGATTGTAGCATTTTGGAAGGTAATGAGGCGGAAGAAAATGCTTCAGTGTATAACTGGTTTAGATGAGGACTCAGGGTATTTTTGAAAATGTTATAGTATTGAAAAATCCATCTGGTCCTGGACGTATGCCATTGGGTAGTTTTTATATTGTTCTGTTTATTAAATTTATTGTGATAGGGGAGATTAAGATACTTGGTTGTGATTTTGAAAGAGTGGGTAAGCGAATTTGTGATAGGAATGCTTGTATGTTTTCCATGGAGGGTTGGAGAGTGGATTTCTCTTGATTTAGGTTATAAAGAAAATCATAGGAACTAGCAAATTAATTTGCTATTTCTTGAGGATTAGTGATTTTAGTTTTATCCTTTGGGTTTCTAGTTTGCAAATATCCTGAAGTAAGTCATTAAGCTGTTTATTTCTTTGCTTTTAGCTTTAAAATTATACCACGTATGTATGCTTTGTGAGCACACCAAAGGGTACCAGAGTTTGATACAGATTGCGAATGTATATGGAAGAACTCCTTGAGATGTTTTTTTAAGTATCAAGTTATTGTTGGGGATACTTATAATGGATGAATTTACACACCAGAGGTTGTGTGGTTTCAATAAGTGGTTATCCGAATAGTAATTGAAAACGGCGCGTGGTCTGACCACATTATATTGCCTATGGTTGATGTGGTAACATTTTGCAGTAGCCATTTATCTACCAATATAAGGTCAATTCTCGATTAAGATTGGTGTCTAGCCGAAAAAAAGTTATAAGCTCTTTCACCTGTATGTTGACACCTCCAAATGTCATAGACATCTTTATTTATTAGAAAGGGGTATAGGGTTGGGGTAGTCATTTTTGGAAATTTTGTTGAGTCTCGGTTTCTGTGAACTATGAGGTTGAAGTCACCGCATAGTATAAGGAAAACAGAACGATTTTTGGAGATTAGTTTGAAGAGCTTGGTAAAGTATCTTTTTTGATGAGTATTAGGTGCATATGAATTTACAATAGTGTAAACTGTATTATCTATAGTACATATAAGAATCGGGTACTGGCCTTCGGGGTCTGAGATATTTTTATAAAGAACAAAGTTTAGTGTATCTATAATAGCAGTGAGTACTCCTCTTTTTTTCAGAGGCATTGGCAGTATAGACATGTGGAAACTTTTTATGTGAGCATTTAGGAGGAGCCGAATCTACGAAATGAGTCTCTTGAACACAAAGTATATCACATTTATCTTTAAATGCCTGTTTCCACATGATTGTACATTTGGACAGATAATTCAAGCCATTGACATTAATAGAGATAATTTTTATACCCATTGAATAGATATATTTACCGATATTAATTGGGGCTTAACGAAGGGGCCCCTGAAGCGGTAATACATTTTTAGGCACATGTCAGTTAAACCATTTAGACTATCAGAAAAATAAACAAATACAGATAACTGAACAGATAACAAATCAGTAAAAAATAGGATCTTAGCTAAGAACCGAATGCAATGAAAATTGCGTAGTATTTTTGGGGCAAAAACAAAACAAGTGATCTTGCCATTTGCAGGCATACTTACAGGTAGTGTGCTTGGTAAAGGTAGTACCCACAATGCCTTGCTTATACATGTGAAATTACATCTAAGCTAAGATGAGATAAGATTGCAAATATACAATGTTTAGCTTGGCGTTTGTGAGTGACCAGGTTCCACTATGGAGACACTTTGGTGGAGGTAGAATGTTGTGGGTTGCTTTCTGGGAGAATGTTGCACTCTCTAAGACATTTCAGACCTACCACTAGGCTGCTGATTGTGATGATTGAGTCATTTCTGGTGACAATCAATTTAGTGGGGTGACCCCAACGATAAATAATTTTGTGGTTTTGTAGAGCTTTTGCTATTGGGAGGAGATTGTTCCTGAGTTGCATGGTGTCCTTAGATAAATCTGTGAAAAGCTGTAAAGAGGAGAATTGTGCAGGCAAATGTTGGGGTTTGCGCGCAATTTCCATGATTTTTTCTTTGACATAAAAAAAATGAATTCTCATCAAGACATCTCGAGGTATTTTATCTGGCAGATAGGAGGGTTTTGGAAGGCGATGCATTCTATCGGTGGTCAGATCTGTGTTTGTAACCTTTTAACAATGCCATGCTCAGCTGCACCCTGCACAAAGATTTTCCAGCTCACTGGACCACAATCTATGTGCCGCAGCCTGAGAGCGATTGTTACTGAGTCAGGTTAATTATGCAATTAACCCTTCACACTGCCACCACCGCATTTTTGTACGGAGAAGGAGGAAACTCGCCAATCTTAGCAGTAACACTATGATGTTTGAATAAGCATCTGTATACACACTGTCACCGCAGGCAGATGTATGCAGAAGTTTAAAACACACAGTAGCGCTCTTCAGAGACAGGGATTCTTAGTTTGCATTAAAGAGCTTTTAAAAATGCCAAAATGGTGCAATAAAAATATTTACAGAAAAAGATGTAGCCAATATACAGTATATATATATAAATACAGAGAGCAATAACACAGCAGAGAGAGAAAGAAAGAAGTTTAAGAAGCTAGAATACTTGCAGAAGTCCTGGTGTAAGCAGCGTTCAAGTGTCCTGAACAAAAGGGTACCGTTTCTCCCACAGTTGGTTCCTGATGTTAAAAGGGAGATCTCTTCATCTTACTTCTCCAGGCCTCACAGCCTATTTTGTAGTTCCCCAGCAGGGGGTGCCTCTGAAGCCAAGGGCCAATCGTCTCATTGGGGAGGGGTGTTTAGGCAGGGAACTCAGGCTATGACCAAATCCCTCCCAGTTTATATCATGGCCAATAACCTTTCATATGTACATGTATCATCCTATCTACTGGTAGGATAATACGCAGAATGATATTCTGAACGTCCAGATACCAGATATGACATATCTGCTTGGGACGGTTAAGGGGATATCGCTTTCTGCTCTCGGGTAGTGTCAGGGCTCCGGGTATGACCAGAGGTGTATGGACTGACACAGGGAAACGCAGGCTTCAGATATAGTATAAACAATATAATTTATTTAAGACTAAACAATACATAAACGCAGTGCAAGACTAAACATAAACACAGTGCAAACAACCAAACCAAAACCCCCAACAGATAACAAAAGAACAATACTAAGCGTAGTCGGGCAGGCCGGGTCGGTAGCAAACGGGCAGGCAAGGTACAAAGGAGCAGGCAGAGCGTAGTCAGACGGGCCGGGTCAGGAACAATCAGGCAGACAAGGTACCAAAGGAGCAGACTGGAGAGTGGTCAGGAATAGCAGAGGTCAGGACAGGCGGAGTTCAATCAGAGTCAGGGATCAGGCAGGATCAGACAGGAAGCAGACAGGATGCAGGTACAGGGGCTCTTGGGAAACATACACCAAGGTCCTGATTGCAAGTCTGGCCATTCCTTATATGCACCTCCTGCAATCAGCCTCAGGTGTTTTGGCTGACTGCAGGAGTGAGCCTCTGATTGCTGAGAGCACCCGCTGGCCAGTCCTGGTACTGCAACCCACAAGGCAGGTGAGTCCCACCACTATTGGCGAGTCCATTCCTGACAGGTAGACGTAATCTAGTGGTGTAAGGTATCTGGTGACTCGCATTAAACTGACCAATCTGAATATATGTTTTGTGTTATTGTATGTATTTCCTACGAGAAATTATGAAATTGTATATAAAAGTGGTCTCCAAATGAGATATGTTTTACTGCTATCCCGGAATGCTTTTGAAGTCCAGTGACTGACAGGTTTATAGCTTTACTATCAGCTTGAAGCAAGAGTTTGGCAGATTTCATGGAACCAGCTAATTCTGTTTATAATCATAAAGCGTATCCAACTGTGCCTGGTGCACTCCTGAACTCAGCACACACACACAGACCACCGGCCACTCAACAGAAAGGGAGGGGTTTAGCAATTGTGTGCACCAATATGGACACGGATATCCATGTTGCTAAAGATCCTCCATCTTGTGTCATTCTCACTCCAAAATCAGCCCCCCCTCCCTTTCTGTGGAGTGACATGTGGTCTGTGTGTGTTCTGAGTTCAGGAGTGCACAGGGCACAGCTGGATACCCTTGATGGTTGTAAACACAATTAGCTGATGCCAGGGTGTCTGTCCCACTTTTGCTCTGAATGCTCTGAAGCTGATCGTAAAGCTATAAACCCGTCAGTCACTGGACTTCAAAAGCATTTCGGGATAGTAGTAAAACATATATCTCATTTGGAGACCACTTTTTTATACACTTTCATAATTTCTTGTAAGAAATACGTACAAGAATACAAAGCATATATTCAGAGGTCATTTTAATACAAGTCACCTGATACCTTACACCCCTAGATTACGTCTACCCGGAAGCAGAAAGTGATATCTCATATCTGGTATCTGGACATTCAGAATATCATTCTGCATATTATCCTACCAGTGGATAGGATGCTACATGTACCTATGGAAGGTTATTGGCCATGATATAAACTGGGAGGGATTTGGTCATAGCCTGAGTTCCCCGCCTAAACACCCCTCCCTAAATGAGGCGATTGGTTCTCTGCTTTAAGGAGACACCCTGCTGGGTTCCTACAAAATAGGCTGTCAGGCCTGAGAGAGACAAGATGAAGAGATCTTCCTTTTAACATCAGGAACCAACTTCGGGAGAAAAGGCACCCTTTTGTTCAGGACACTTGATCTGCTTAAACCAAGGATGACGGCAAGTATTCTACCTCTCTAAACTTCTTTCTGTTATCTCTCTGTTGTGGTATTGCTCTCTGTATTAATGTATATATATTGGCTACATCTTTTTCTGTAAATATTTTTATTGCACCATTTTGACCTTTTTCATAATAAATCCTATGTTCTGAAAAGTGTTGAACTGTTTCTAAAGCTCTTTAATGCAAACTAAGAATCCCTGTCTCTCAAGAGTGCTACTGTGTGTTTTAAACTTCTGCATACATATGCCTGCGGTGACAGTGTGTATACAGACACTTATTCAAACATCATAGTGTTACTGCTAAGATTGGCGAATTTCCTCCTTCTCCATACAAAAAGACGGTGGTGGCAGTGTGAATGGTTAATTGTGTAATTAACCTGACCCAGTAACAATCGCTCTCAGGCTGCGGCACATAGATTGTGGTCCAGTGAGCATCCTTGTGCAGGTTGCAGCTGAGTGTGGCATTGTTACGCACATGACCGCGCAGTTTTAGATTGGCTAGTCCTTCGGTCACAAGTTGGTGAGAAGGGCTGGGGTCTGACGCCACGCCCGTCACAAGGGGGGCTGATTTTGGAGTGAGAATGACACAAGATGGAGGATCTTTAGCAACATGGATGTCCGCGTCCATATTTGGGCGCACGATTGCTACATCTCCCATTTTTGTTTCAACATGGTCAACTCTGTCTCCAAGATCATTAATCTCTGATTTGATGTGTTACATAGAGTTAATGATATCTGACTGTATGGATGATGTTAATGAAAGGAGCATCTCCTTCATTAATGTATCAGAAACAGGAATGTTGGAAAGTTAGCTATTGGATCTGAGAAATTACTTGCAGAATGTGAAGTATTAGTGTAAGAATCTGTTACAGCATGCTGTGGGTTAATATCTGTCATTCTAGGTTTAGATTTTGCTGGGCTCTCAAGAGAGGAAGTAGAGAAAGCAGGGGGGACAGGCTGCATTAAGATAGAGCTGTTTTTCTGCTTAACAGGTGTCACAGGAGAAGCTCCAGAGACTTGCCTGTGTGCTGAGTGAGAGGAGGAGGATCCTGAGCTGCTGCTGCTGCCACCATGTTGGGGATTGCTGTGATCCGGCCTAGGGGGAAACTCTGTTAATTTCAGAAGTTTACTCTCAGCTTTCCTCTTCTTTGTCATCTCCCTGAGGGTCATCGGGCTGTTGCCTCTTCTCTGGTCACTGTTGGAGTGTCAGGTCCGCTGCTGCTGTGTGCTGGCACTGTGAGTACAGCAGAGCTGTGTGGTTATGAACGCCATTCAGCTTCCACTCCAGCCACACCCCCCAAATAGCTGTTTTTTTAAAGTCACCAGCTACAATTTTTGTAGCTGCTTTTATTTTTTTCCCAGGAGACTGGAGCTCCACTTTAAATCTCAAGTAGCATGTTTCTTGGTAGTGCTCAATAATGTATTAGCTGGAATTTAGAAAAGATTTCCAGTGATTCAATAAGAGTAAATTGTCAGCAGCTGATTTATAAAAATAGATCAGTTCAATGTTAAAAAGGTCTATTAAATGAAATTTGAAATACAGAGAAGGAAAATTGTTTTTTAATCTTTTGTTGTGTTTTTATGTTCACACAGTCAAAAAACAAACAGGTAAAGGTAGCAAGCCTATGGGAAAGGCACCTCTACAGAGCCACTGTTGCCTTCCCAGCTCACCAGTGCACTAATTTCTACATGGAGATTCATGCAACCGCTAAATACTCTGTAAGATCTTAATTCTTCCCCTACCATTGGATCTACTTAAGGAGGACTTTTTTGCTTACAATATTTTTTTAGAATAAAAACAACATATAATTTGCATAGGTCAAATGACCCTGCTCTTAATAGAATAGTGTACAATTAAAGTGATTGTAAAGAGAATTTTTAAAAAATAACAAACATGTTACACTTAACTGCTCTGTGCAATGGTTTTGCATAGAACAACCCTAGTCACATCTTTTTGGGTCCCTCATGGACGCTCCTTGCTTCTCCCCCTTTTGAGTGCCCCTATAGCAAGTGGCTTTCTATGGGGGCACTCCTGAGCTGCACTCTGTGTGTCCATTGTTATAAACAAGTCCGCCCCTGCTCTCTCCTCACAGGCTGTGATTGAGAGCAGTAGGAGCCAATCACTTTCGCTGCTGCCTCTGTGGCCAGTGAGGAGAGAGAGAGGCTGCTCTTGGGCACAGCACAGGATCAACATTGGGTTCAGGTAAGTATAAGGGGGAAGCTGAGAGGAGCTGCACACAGAAGGTTTTTTGCCTTAATGCATAGAAACCCTTTGCCTTTAGAACCACTTTCTCTTTCACCCTCTTCATGACCAGGCCATTTTTTGCTATTTGGCACTGCACTATTTTAACTAGTAACTGCGTGGCCATGCAGAGCTGTACCCAAACAAAATTTATATACTTTTTTCACGCAAATAGAGCTTTCTTTTGGTAGTATTTGATCACTATTGGGTTTTTATTTTTTGCGATATAAATGAAAAAAAGTAAGTGTACAATCCAAACACACACGTTCCTGCGTTAAAAATGGCTGTGTGTATAAGTGGGTGCTGCAGCAACTGTTGTCTGGAACCGAACAGAATCAGCAAGGGAAAATGTCACCAGCACACCGAGGATCATCAATATGGGTCCAAAAGTTTTAATGAACGATCACATAGTGACAGCAAGACAATGTTTCAGAGTCTCGCAGGACCCCTTCATCAGGCATGTGACAACAAAAAAAGACTGATATATATTGGAATTCATGCAGCTTATACTTTTTGACTGCCTATCACATTTCTTGGGGTGCTAAAATCTCAGGGCAGTACAAAAAATTTACAAAACCCTAAATGACCCCTTCTTGAGAGTAGATACCCCAAGGAATTTGCTAAGAGGTGTGTTGAGTCCATGGAAGATTTTATTTTTTGCCTCAAAGTTTTGGAAATTGACAAAAAAATTTTTTACACAAAGTTGTCACTTAAATGATATATTGCTCATACATGCCATGGGTATATGTGGAATAACACCCCAAAACTCATTTAACTGCTTCACCCGAGTATGGGGATACCATATGCGAGAGACTTTTTGACAGCCTAGCCACATACAGGCCCCCAAAATCCAATGACCACCTTCAGGCATTTATGCACCAATTAACCACTTCCCGACCGGCCGTTGTATATAAACGGCCGGACGGTGGCACTGCAGGGTCGGGTGGCCGTCTATAAACGGCCTCCCCGCACCCTGCTTGTGCGCGCTCCCTGGGAGCGCGCAGCACCGCGATCCGGTGCCCGCTGTGTCCTCCGGACACAGTGAAACACCGATCGTCGGACGGGACCTCTGTACGAGGTCCCGATCATGTGATCACTGATTGGCCAATCAGTGATCACATGCAAAGTAGTAAGCAAGATGTCACTTCTGACATCATTGCTTACTATGTGTGAAATATGTGAATGATCACAGAGGTCACATGGTACAAGGCTATTCACAAAAGCCTTGTACCATGTGACAAGCTGTGACCAATCACAGCTCACTCAGTTCTTCTCAATGAGTGCAAGAATGCACACAGAGAGAAAGAGAAATGATTGCTTTTACATCCTATATGGGTATAAAAGCAATCAGTGTAAAAAAAAAAAAAAAATCTTCATCACCCCTCACAAGTAGTACAGTGTCACCATGGTGACACTGTACTGCTAGGGTGACAGTATGTAAAAAAAAAAAAATAAAAAATAATAATATAAAAAAATAAAATAAAAATGTAAAAAAAAATGTTTAAAAATTATAATTTTTGCTTATAAACTAATTTGGATTTTTTTTTTTTACTAAAAAGATAACGGAATAAATTTTGGCTAAGATTTATGATGAAATATTATTTATTTGCAAAATTTTATAAAAAAAACACTTTTTTTCAAAATTTTTGGACATTTCATTTACATAGAAAAAAAAATACAAATCCCAGTGGTGAATAAATATCACCAAAATAAAGCTTTATCTATCTAAAAAAAATGGTAAAAAATTAATTTGGGTACAGTGTTGCATGACCGCGCAATTGTCATTCAAAGTGTGATAGCGCTAAAAGCTGAAAATTGCCCTGGTCAGGAAGGGGGTAAAAGTGTCCGGTCTGGAAGTGGTTAAATAACCATCTTAGTGGGATTTTGAAGGCAACCAAAAACAACTCATAATTAAAAATGTAAAAACATTTTTTTTATTATTCTTTCATACTTTAAAAGAAACTGGTCCACATTAACCGCTTTCCCGCTGCCCTATAGCAGATATACTTCTACAGGGCGGCAGGGGTGCTTAATGACTTATCCCAGAGCTAATTGGAGCCAGGAGTGAGCCAGCCTTGACTCCAATCAGTGTGATGATATTGGATGTGTTGCTGACAGCTGTCCTGCCCTTAAAAAACACACACCTGTTTTGGGTTTACTGGTTTCAAGAAGCACTGTCTGATGTGAACCATGCCTCGCAGAAAAGAGCTCTCAGAAGACCTACGATCAAGAATTGTTGACTTGCATGAAGCTGGAAAGGGTTACAAAAGTATCTCCAAAAGCCTTGTTGTTCATGTGTCCACGGTAAGACAGACTGTCTACAAATGGAGAAAGTTTAGCACTGTTGTTACTCTCCCTAGGCGTGGTGTTGTCCTGTAAAAATGACTGCAAGAGCACAGCGCAGAATGCTGCATGAGGTAAAGAAGAATCCCAGAGTGTCAGCTAAAGACCTACAGAAATCTCTGGCACATGCTAACATTTTTGTTGACACATCTACAATAAGGAAAACATTAAACAAGAATGGAGTATATGGGAGGACACCACGGAGGAAGCCATTGCTGTACAAAAAGAATATTGCAGCACGTTTGAAGTTTTCAAAAGAGCACCTGGATGTTCCACAGCACTACTGGCAAAATATACTGTGGACAGATGAAACCAAGATTGAGTTGTTTGGGAAGAACACACAACACTATGTGTGGAGAAAAAAAGGCACAGCACACCAACATCAAAACCTCATCCCCACTGTAAAACATGGCAGAGGGAGCATCATGGTTTGGGGCTGCTTTGCTGCCTCAGAGCCTGGACGGATTGTTGTCATTGATGGGAAAATTAATTCCAGAGTTTATCAAGACATTTTGCAGGAAAACGTACGACCATCTGTCCGCCAACTGAAGCTCCGCAGAGGATGGGTGATGCAACAGGACAATGACCCAAAGCATACAAGTAATTCAACAAAACAATGGCTGCAACAGCACAGAATACACCTTCTGGAGTGGCCCAGTCAGAGTCCTGACCTCAACCCAATTGAAATGCTGTGGCATGACCTTAAGAGAGCGATTCACACCAGACATCCCAAGAATATTGCTACATTGAAACAGTTTTGTGAAGAGGAGTGGTCCAAAATTACTCCAGATCGTTGTGCAGGTCTGATCTGCAACTACAGGAAACGTTTGGTTGAGGTTATTGCTGCCAAAGGAGGGTCAACCAGTTATTAAGTCCAAAGGTTCACATACTTTTTCCTCCCTGCACTGTGAATGTTTACATGTTATGTGCATTTAAACCATGGCAACATCTAATGTTTGTGTAGTATTATGTTCAGCAGACTGTGTTCTTCTATTGTTGTGACTTAGATGACGTTCAGAGCACATTTTATGCCCAATTCATGCAAAACTCCACGTAATCCCAAGGGGTTCACATACTTTTTCTTACAACTGTATATCTGGGAGTTCTCCCTCGGATGTTAATAATTGTTAGTTTACTTACAGTGAGTAGTCTCCATTGTTAATTTCCAAGGTCCTCAGATCACCTACATAAGCTGCCTCTGCCTCCAGTAACTGTCTGGTTAGTTAATTGGTACACTGTAACAGGGATGGTGGCAACTACACCCACAGTCACATAGACCTTCTTTTGCTTGAATACAGAGTGGATAATAAACCCAACCCTTGTGGTAGATGTGACTCTGGGTGGACCCAACCAATATTCTAAATCTAAATAAATCTAAATATTCTAAATTTTTGGGTACAAATAGGTAAATACTGTATAGGGAAAAGGAACCCTTTTTTGTGCTGTTTTCTCTTTTCAAATAATTTTTCTATCATTCAGAATGGGGGACTATCAGGGTGAGGAATGGGAGGATTTGATGCTTAGTTAGTTAACAGACTGATTTTCAATCTGAGGAACAAGTGAACTCAGATTTAACCTCACTTTTCTCGAACCTGAAAAAGACTCTGGAAAATAATTAGAATATTGAAAGATGTATATCTCCAATAAATTCAAAATCTGGACAAAGACATTAATGCGTTATATGTACAACTAACTACATTGAAGGTTCATGCTCATCACAATGAGCTGGAAAAGAATTTGAAGGAACATTTAGAAACCTTTAATAAACACATTCTCCAGAAAAAGGAAAAATATTGGCGTGATAAGACAGCCTTCAATGAAGGAAGGGCATATAGGTAGCTGAATGTCCAAAGATTTAGAAAAAGGCAACAAAAGTTTAGACAAAACAATGTAAATGAAGGTAACAATTTATCGGATTTATCTTCTGTTTATTGTTTGTCACTTTCTCCTCAAGTAGACAACGCATTTCAGAAACGAAATGATCCATTTCACAAATGGCATCCGGTGGAGGGGGAAGTTGAACAAATGATTACAAAGGTATGATTGATCCTCAAACGGACGACATGGGGACAAAGGTGGTGGGCACAATAGTAACACCAAAATAGGAGGTGCACGTGGTGTTAGTAGCACAATACTCACAAAAACCCAAAACAACAGTCAGGATATGACACGTAAAACTGACAAAGAGACAGGAGGTCTTCCAAAAACACAGAAAAACACTTTTTTTTAGAAAAGCAAAGCTTTAACAACTCACCTAAAACCAACAAAAGCATATAATCTTATCTATTCTAAACAGCACAGAAGTTGGATTAACCATCATTAACCTTTCATCATATGAGTTGTCCTTAGAAGAAGAGCGGGTTTTATCACTGGGGCTATCATTTTGCCCCAAACCGAAGACCGATAAAATTTGAGGCAATAAAAGATATCAATCTATTTGCTAGAAAGTTATTGCTTAGACGTCTTTACACCAAACAAAAGAGTAAAGCTGTACAGTGTGCAATGGATCTGACAACATCAAATTTCAAGGCAATTAGAGACTTGGATCTGCTGTTACAGGAAAATTAATCTAGTGACTTCATTGACATATGGGATATTGAGGCCCTATTGGAGCGTACTGTGGAGAACAAAACACAGTTTTGTAAAAAACCTTCAAAATTTCCACCACTGAACCAAAATCCAACTATAGCTCTATTTGTAAAACAGATACAGTAACTAGGGAAATTGAATTATTGAAAAATGAAGATAAATCACAAAATTTGGATAGAGCAGAACAACTAGCTTTAAAATTCTTAATGAGAAATAACTATTAAACCATCCAACAAAGGAAGAAATATAGTTCTGATGGATAATCCAATGTATGAAAAGATGTGTTTGAAAGTTTTGAAAAATATAAAATGCTACCAAAAAATCTCTGCTGCTCTGGTAAACGCATTCCATTTGGAGTTCTATGACTTAGTGGATGAGGCATTTAGTAGAGGAATTATTTCAGAAGATCTATGGGAATTCATTTGAACAAGGCACCCTAGGGTGCCAACATTTTATGCACTCCCTAAAGTACACAAAGATTGACTTGACCCCCAGAGAGACCCATTAGCTCAGGTAAGGGGTGTATCTCTGAGGGGATTAGTTGATCTAAGGCCTCATGTGATCAGTTTGGCATCATATGTCAAAGACACAATACACCTATTACAAATCATTGACAAATTAGATATTACAGAGCCAGCATTTTTGGTAACGGTGGATGTGGAATTACTATATAATAGTATTACACATACAAAAGACATTTCAGCTCTGAGATACATCTTAAAGCAATGCAGAACACAGGAATGGAAATTTAATTAATTTATTTTACAATTTTGCACCATAATGTCTTTCTTTTCCATGGCTTCCACTATCTCCAGGTGCAGGGCATAGTGATGGGGATGTGTTGTGCCCCATCCTATTCCAATCTGTACCTGGGGGGTGTGGGAGCAGGACTTTTTGTCTAATGAGTCTTTATCGATGTATACGCGCCACATCATTATGTGGAAAAGATGCATCGATGACATATTGTTCTTTTGGGATGGAGCAGAAAATTTGTTAAAACAATGTTTGGAGGTTATGAATCAAAATGATGCAAATCTCTTCTTTACCATGACATATGATTGTCATAAAGTGAATTTTCTTGATGTGAGCATAATCAAAGAGCAAGGAGGAAATCTGAAAAGTAAGCTCTATATAAAAGATACTGCTGGCAACAATATTTAGCATGCTGACAACTTTCACCCTGAACCATTAAAAAGATCCATACTGTTTAGTTAGGTTGTAAGACATAAATGTAACTGTATGAATAATGAAGATTTTAAAATGGAAGCCAATAGGCTTACAGAAAGGTTACTAAAAGGGTATATACAAAATCATTCCTTAAAAAAGCATTCAATCGAGTAAATGATCTTAACAGGCAGAACCTTTTATTTAAACCAAAATCTAATAAGAACATGGGCAGCACAGTGGCTAAATGGTTAGCACTTCTGCCTGGCAGTACTAGGGTTGTTGGTTGGAATCCCAAACACGACACCACCTGCCTGGAGTTTGCAAGTTCTCCCTGTGCCTGCGTGGGTTTCCTCTGGGTACTCCTGTTTCCTCTTACACTTCAAAGACATGCTGGTAAGTAAATTCGTTCCTCTCTAAATTGACCCTTGTATGTGTATGTATGAATGGCAGTTAGGAATCTTAGATTGTACACCCCTTGAGGGTTAGGGACTGATATGAATGTACAATATATATGTAAAGCACTGCATAAATTGATGGTGCTATATAAGTATCTGAAATAAATAAAAATAAAATAAACATGGGAAAAGTAACCCGAGTAGTTATGAAATATTCTAAAGAACACAAGAAAATTAGGAAAATACTAGAGAAATTTTGGCCAATTTTAACCACTTGCCTACAGGGCACTTATACCCCCTTCCTGCCCAGGCCAATTTCCAGTTTTCAGTGCTGTCACACTTTGAATGACAATTGCGCGGTCATGCAGCACAGTACTCACATGAAATTTTTATAATTTTTTTGAGACAGATAGAGCTTTATTTTGGTGGTATTTAATCACCTCTGTGATTTTTCTTTTTTCTTAAACAAACCAAAAACCACTGAAAATTTTGAAAAAAACACATTTTTTTCTTAGTTTTTGTTATAAAATTTTGTAAATAAGTGATTTTTCTCCTTCACTAATGTGCGCTAATGAGGCTGCAGTGATGGGCACTGATAGGCTGCACTGATGGACACTGATAGGTGGCACTGATGAGCACTGATGTGGAGGCACTGGTAGGTGGCACTGATGGGCATTGACAGGCATCACTGATGGGCACTGAAAGACAGCACTGACTGGCGGCACTGACTGGTACTGATAGGCGGCACTGACTGGCACTGTTAGGTGGCACTGATAGGCAGCATTGGCGTGCACTGATAGGCAGCACTGATGCATACTGATAGGCAGCACTGACTGGCACTGATAGTTGGCACTGACTGGCACTGATAGGTGGCACCGACTGGCACTGATGGGTGACACTGAAAGGCAGCTCAGATAGGCACTGATATGTGGCATTGATGTGCACTGGTAGGCATTGGTATGTGGCATTGATGTTGCACTGATGGGCACTGGCAGGTGGCATGGATGAGCACTGACAGCTGGCACTGATGGACACTGACAGGTGGCACTGCTGGGGCTACACAAATCATCAGGGCACACTGATCATCAGTGCCCTGATGATCAGTGCACATGTCCCCTCTGAGGGATGCTGATTACCGGCTCTCCTCTCGAGCTGTCAGCGTGATAGCTCGTGAGGAGAGAAATGCAGATATCCAGCATTTCCCTATTTACATGTGATCAGCTGTGATTGGACACAGCTGATCACATGACCGAGCCGACACCTTCGGCTCTTTCTGTTGATCGGTGATCCACTGTGTCCGAGGGACACAGCGCACCGCTGATCTCCGCGTTGCACCCTCCTGGAGCCGTGCATGTGTGGTTAGAATGGGAGGACGTCATATGACATCCTCCCAGAACGAGAGAACAACCTTGCGCCCGTCATTGGACTATATGGCGGGCGGGAGGTGGTTAACTGAAGACCCCTTACTAGGGAACCTAGTTAGTCCAGCTCCTGCAATTGCACACAAAAAAGGGAGAAATGAGAATGGATCCATGTAGACATGTTGACACATTTTCTTGTGGCAACTGTACATATTGTTCATTTTTTCAGTAACTGTAAACAAATTATTCTTCCAAATAGTGAAAAATTAAGTTCAAAACATTTTTTGAACTATATGACCAAAGGGGTGGTGTACCTCATGCAAAGTGAGTGTGGTTCCTTTTATATAGGAAAAACACGCCAGGAATTTTGGAAATGTATATATAACATAGCATGCAAATTGGAAATTTATATCTACCGCTGGGTAGACATGTAGCCAAAATTCACAAATATAGAATGCTAAAGGTAGTGTTTTCAGTTCTTGACAGAATCCATATTCCAATAAGAGCGGGAGATTGGAATAAAGTACTGCTCCAGCGAGAAATGTGTTGGATTAGGCACTTAATTGCCACGACCCCATCAGGCCTCAATGAATCTGAGAGCTTCAGACCTTTTTTTAGAAGGCTTCAGTTCAGGCACAACTGACTGAAGAAAAAATTAATGAAAACTAAGGGTCCTCTAAGAGGGCAATATAAAGATTATGACCCTGACAGGTTACAAAAGTGGGATAGGGTAACTATTAGTTCAATGGCCTGACAATCACTGTTTGTCTGTGATAATTATCAGCTATTGATGACTATTTTGGGTCCTTTTCCGTTCTTTTTACCCTTTTGAATAGGACCGTTCCCAGTCTGAATGAATAATTGTGTTTTTTTTACTTATATGCATAGATATTGCTTGGGTAATGTATTGGTGTATTATTTGTTTAGTTTAAGTTTTTTCTACATTTCTTTTTTCCAGTATGGATGTCTTCCCCTTTGTAGTTGTGGGGCAGGGGGGAAGCTAAACAGACCCCCACACACCTGGCACAGAAGGCCTCCCTCCAAGCAAAGACGGAGGCCTTTATCTGCGTGGGGGGGGAGGGATGTGGGCAATTTCTAGTGTATGTCCTTCTCTCCTCCCGTTTGATTATAGTTGGTGTTGCGGATATTCTGTGCCGGCGACGTGTCTCCAATTCGCCACTGATCGGGTCTCCAGCAGTCGCGTATGCGATACTGGATATGACGTGAGAGCGTCATGATGCCAGATGTGACGTCACCGTACTGAGTATTATTTTGTTGTGCATGTGCAGTGATTTGAGAATGTCCGAGGACCGCAAAAAGGCACCATCTTTTCACACAGGGAGACCTAGGAGAGGAAATTCACCAGCTTTAATTTTAATTTATAAGAAAAGGATCCTCCCCTTTTGACTTGCATACACAAGTATAAGTCCTCATGCACAGCCAGTAAACTTACCAACAACTTATCCTATGTGTTCATGCACACATAGGCTTTAATCAGCGTTTTTTGGCAGGAGCATTTTCTGGCTGGAAAGAAAACCAGAACTAGTGGGTTTCAAGAGAGAATTTTTAGCTGTGCAAATGCTCTAACGCTGAAAACACTAAAAAAATGCTGATAAAAGCTGAAAAACGCTAAACAAATTTAAAAAACCCACACTTTTATCGCAGCATTCTACAGATAATTCTACTGGCGTTTTTATAACGTCCAGTGTGCATGAGGCCTCAAGGTATCCCTTGAATCAGTACCAGACAGTTACTGGAGGCAGAGGCAGCTTATGTAGGTGATCTGAGGACCTTGAAAATCAACATTGGAGACTACTCACTTTAAGTATACTAACAATTATTAACATCTGAGGTGGAACTCACAGATATATGTGAATTCCAGTAATATTGAATAGTAGCCTTGTAGAACCCTTATTTAAAAACTATATTGTGGTTTATGGTTGGCTTCTTTGTGTATATAATCATGGCATGTGATGATATAATTCACACATTTTAATTATAGATAGTGTTATAATGATTTAACCAGCCACATGTTATAGGCAATACTTTGACCATGTTACTTATTAAAATATAATTCTTACATATGAAATATAGATATATCCATTTCATTAAAACCTAGATCTATAACTGTACCTCCTTTTTGTATGTTAGTGGGCGAGGATGACCAAATGGTCTTTCTGTGGCTAAAGGGGTGGCCGAGGCAATAATTCGCTGTACTACAGCTGTGGGGAATGACATCAATGCTAAACAGAATTATGGGCTATGTAAGTTCTTAACGATATACCATACATACTGGGGAATCATTGATGTTTCCTTTGTGGTTTTTGTGATGTACATGATTGTAAATAGAAATGTGTATTGTATATTATGGGATACCTTGTTATGGATCTTGCACTTTAATGTGGACCAGTTTCTTTTAAAATATGAAAGAATAATAAAAGAATGTTTTCACATTTTTAATTATGAGGGTTTTATTGGTTGCCTTCAAAATCTCACTAAGAGGGTTATTTGATTGGTACACTAACAGGGATGTTGGCAGCCACACCCACCGTCACAAAGACCTTCTTCTCTTGCTAAAATGCCAGAATAGTACAAATTATCCCTTTTTGGAAAGTAGACACCCCAAGGAATTTTATAAGATAAATGTTGTTGTTACAAGGTTTTGAAAAAGAAAAAATATGTTATTTTTATTTATTTATTTTCCAAAAACTTGTAGCAACAAATGAGATATGCAAAATACTCTCCATGCCTCTTTGCAAATGCCTTGGAGTGTCTACTTTCCAAAAAGGGGGCCTTTTGGGGCGGGGGTGCTTCTACTATCCTGGCATTTCAGGGCCAACATTAGAAGCTTCTGCCACACATCACCCATTCTTCTAAGACCATGCTTTTTCTGACACCTTTTTTTTACAAGACTTTTGCTAGAAAATTACTTTGAATCCCCAAACATTATATATATATTTCTTAATTAGAGGGCCTAGAGAATAAAATGGAGGGTGTTGCAATTTTTTTTATGTCACACAGTATTTGTGCATTGATAAAATGCTTTTTTTTTGGAAAAAATACACTCATTGATCTTTAGCACACAAAAACACAATATATTGCCCAATCAGATTGATTCAGAACAGTATCGTTGACAATGTGATCATGTGATTGCATAGCGGTAATATATTACAAAACATACAAGTTGCTGTCTGGATATATATGGAACAGGTTCAATCAAACCTGAATTAAACTATTGAATACTGGGAGTACAAGTATTATAGCGGGTCATGGGGAGACAAGGTATAATATATTTTAACAATCATCAAGCCTTATATAGTCAGTGAGAAATCCAGGAGGTGGTGCATTTAGATGCAGTTATTATTTTATAGAAAATAATTGCTCCATTGCACAATTGTAATTTAAATCATTAACTATGACATTTGGTATGTCCGAAGACTTCCAGTGTCTCATTATATTGAGTTTGTCAGAGAGAAAAATGTGTATGATAATCATCCTGTTTGCTGTGAGAACAAGTTCAATGTTAAGATGGAGGAGAGGTGGGGGAGTGAATTCTGAAATAGATGTGAAATTCAGATTCCAGTGAGATCTGATGGATTTACAATACCACAAAATATAGATGAGGAAGCCATAGCTACATCAACATAGCATTAGTCCTGGTTCACATCAAATTCAGCTTTGAAATCATGCTACTTCACTTCAAAGACGCCACCCAGTATGATTTCATGTGCAGCTTGCCGTCATCTGTGCGACTTCATGCACATATGTAAATGCAAGTCGCACATGAAATCTGGATCACCTGTGGGTATTGAATAATGTATATAGAGGTTTTCTATTTGTGTGTGGTTTTTTTTTTCTTCTGTTGATTGAACTGGATGGACTTGTGCCTTTTTCAACTAGATTAACTATGTAACTATAGTTTATTAAAGTATTATCAGGCGATAGGGATATATATTGTGATAAAAAGATTTAAGGAGGGCTTTTTAAGTAAAAACTACTATCAAAATTGTATTCCTTTTTTAGTGATTGCGCTATCTTTACCTGTAGGACTTTTAATCTACATGCAGTGTGTATTATTTCCCTACCATTTTTGTACAGCTGCAAAACCTGAGTGTAGTTTATGTCATTCATGTTTATTTTTCTGAAATTCTGCATTATTTCAATAAGGCCGATTGTGCACAAGTTGAGTTTTTATTTTTTCTTGTTTTATTATTATTATTATTATTATTATTATTATTATTATTATTATGTGTTCAGATTAATCTCTTACCTGTAATTGGGATGCAATTGACTAAATTTGTCTATTAATAGATAAAGGAATCTAGATATTCAGAATTATTTAAACTACTTTATTGAGCAGCCTTAGACCACAAAGTATGTTTCTTTATACAAACATGGATAATGTGGAAAATCTACATCAGGGTCTACTTATCAATGTTTTCACCGTTAATTCACACAACTTCCAGTCAAGATTACACATTTTCCTAATGGAATCTGATGTGAACAATGATTTGTGTATAGATGTTACGTGAATCCAGGGGCGGACTGACCATTTGGAAACTCGGGCACTTGCCGAGGGCCCGGGGTCAGTAGGGGGCCCCATGAGATGCCCCTGGTACCTTTTTCATAGGCTTTTTTGAGTTTGGGCAAGCACATAGGGGCCCCATGATCCCCTATTGCCCGGGGGCCCCATGAGTTGTCAGTCCACCCCTGTGTGAATCTTGGATAAAAACATTGATAAAGTAATAAATAAATAAAAAATAAAATAAAATGAAAAGTAAACTTATTTTATTTCCTTTTTTTGTATATTATGTAACAAGGTTTTATGTTATTAAAGTTTGCAGGACGTTTAATGATTGTAATGTGAGAGTTAAGTTTAGCAGTTACCTTTTATATCACAAGATGGGGGTGATGAGCACACTGACCTCCCTGAACTGCTTGGGGGCAGAGAGAATGCCGGGAACTGTATTTTTTGACTTGAGTTTTAAATAGATTTTCAACACCTGGAGGGAAGCTACAGTTTATGCTTCACATGTAAAAGTTCACTTCTTATTATTGGTGCATATTGTCAATCAAATGCACATGTTACTACATACTGTACTGTTATACTCTGCACACCTACTTTTCAAGAGATAATATATGCTGTTACCTACTGTATAACTTTGAATGAGTAACATGGCCGGGCGGAGCACCGCTCGGCCACGTTTTTTAAAAATTGTAACAGCTAGTGGGGGGGGGAGGGAAGATCCCCCACTAGCTGTCAAAACAGGGGAGCAGGGGGCATGCGGGAGCCGGTCTGTTTGCAACATGTTGCATATTACACCCTGAATATTTCTAAATATTTAATTTATTTCAAAAACATACGTAAAAGACAAAAAGTAATCCAAAGTATATCATATATGTCACCTTTTTGTCCTGTGGTGATAACCCATAGGACTACATGGAAGTATCCCCATACATTTTCCAAGGCATCAAACAGTGGACCACTACACTAAATACACTAAATAAATCAAGCAGAAGACAAAAAAGGCCTTTGGTAGAACAGGAAAGA
Source organism: Staurois parvus (assembly GCF_062004578.1). NCBI lineage: Eukaryota > Metazoa > Chordata > Amphibia > Anura > Ranidae > Staurois > Staurois parvus. The sequence goes on from NW_028318230.1 coordinate 2,483,292, forward strand.
TACCACCATCCAATCAGCTAAGTGTGGACTGGTTTAGATTTTTACCCTATGGTGACTATACATTTAGTGAACTCATTCACATGGGGGACAATATCTAGGGGCCCCTTTATTACCAAAGGGGGCTTCCAGATCCTGATAAGCCCCATACTTGCACACTCCCTCAATCACTGGGCCAGGATTTTGGTGGGGAAATGGGCCTTGCTCTCATCAACATTGGGACAAGCTGCCTTGTTGGGGGGACCCCCCATGTTCAAGGGTATGTGGTCTGGCATGATTCTGGAGAGCATGTGTCTCCCCTTTGCTTGCCTACCAGGCTCTATGCTCAGATAATAGTCTAGTACAGATTTTTGAGAGACCTCATGTTTTGTTCTTAATTTTTGAGCGGGGTTCCTTCTTGAAATCCATACCAGACTCCAAGGGTCTGGTATGAAATTAAGGGGGGGTATCATGCCATTTTTTTTACGTGAAGTTTTCTTCAAAATCACACCACGCTGGGATAAAACAACATGCTGTTTTTATCTTTTAAAAAAGAGTTTATTAGCAGAGTCAGAAAAAAGATTTACATCCAATGTACAGTTTGTCAAAGACAGTTTGTACAATGCATGTTGTGTTGTACAAAAGGTATAAACAGGTTGAAGGATAAATTTAACCATTTGTAACACCCACTGTCACATTTTAAAAACAGCGCAGCTGTGTGGGGCTACAGCCACATCATTGTTTCACAGAGTTCTGTGACTGAATGAACTACAAGTCTAGTCTTCCACCATGGCAGAAGGCTTATAGTTCTCAATGAACTGCGAGGGTGCTGGTGAGCATTGATTCTTCCTGCACTTCAGTAACTGTCTGCCCATACGGGAGGTACAGGCAGACAGCTGTACTGAGTGTATGTAGGAGATCTACTGATCGTGGGTGCATTGCTTTACTGGTTGCCTTTAAAAAAAAAAAAATGCTAATTGTTTTATCTGCAAAATCATGTGCATTTGTTTTAATTTTTTTTTACAAAAGATTAACCTCTAAATAAAGAGAGCATAATCAAGACATAAAAGACAAGATTATATATATATATATATATATATATATATATATATATATATATATATATATATATAGTGCGGTCAAGAAGTGGTTAATCATAGTGATAGAAGATAATTTCTAAACCTTCTGTTTGTTGTGCAGTGAATCCCCCCTCTTATTGTTAAAAGGAGTTTCCATATTCTAATAAGCCCCCTGCCCCCAAACCCCCACAATGGTCCCTTTCCTCATCAGTTGCAGTGAACTGTGAGAAAGAGCTAAATAGCCTTCCAGTAGCCAGCTTTAGGTGGTGACTAATTGCCAGGATATACTAGCCACTAACACCCGCTGCTAGGTACTAACATTGCATCATTCAGGTCCATTAACCTTCATGCCAATTGCCGGTATTCTAGCAGTCCTGCAGGTTCCTGGTACCCTTGCCTCTTGTCTTTAAGGCATCTTTTAAACCTAAAACAAATTATTATCTGCAGAGATATAAAAGTTTTATGACATATGACATAGCTCCGTACCTGCAAACAATTTAAACCTCCCAGCACACACACACACAGAATCAATCATGCATTCTCCTGCAGATTTTCCACTGGGTTGTACTTAAATAATATGTAAACCCAACATTTCATATCCCCCCCCCTCCCTTGCACAGCCATTTACTGGGAAGATCAGTGTGCAGCTATTTCTCCACAATCACTTCTTCATGCTGCTGAGAACAGAGGGTATGTGGTCACTTATAAAAAAAGGGAAAATGTTATAATTTTTTTCTATATATACACAAATGTTTTGACTTTCATTTCTGTTTTAAATGTAGTGTTACCCACATGGGAGCGGCTTGTATCTTGCCCAGGCTTTCCCCTAGATCTTCTCCCACAGCCAAGCACACCACATTTCCTATAGCCTATAGTTGCACACAACTTCTGCTTGTTATTTCAATGATCAGTCTGGGGGTTATAGTTTTTGTTGTTTTATTTAGTTTTTTTGAACTGGGATAGGGAAGTAGGATACACTGAATCAAACTATGCACAATTGAGGACAGCTTTCTCAAAGTGGAACTGTGTAGCAGACTGTAGAAGAATATAGCAAAGTCCCGCTGTAGATATTCAGACTTAGTGGACAGTTGCTCTTTTGGACACCAGCCAGTGTTCCCTCTAGCATACACCCAGAAGCTGACTATGTAGGTCCCAAGGGGACAGCACAAGTCCCAGCATCCATGTAGAACAGCCTGTACTCACAAGGCCCTTGCTGCAGGTCAGCTTCCTCCGTGATACCAGACAGGATCTCCCTTAGTCAGCTCTCATAAGTACCCTGGGTTTCAGCATTCTGGCCCTCGGGTCGTCCACCCAAGAGCTCCTGGTAGCATGAGTCAAGGAGGCAGCCGCCTCCACCCTGGCTGGAACTCCCTTCTCAGAGGAAGAGGAAGAAGCACCCAGGTCATATGTGCTCGCTGATTATAAATACTAGTTCCCAGCATTCTCAGGGACACCACTGCCGGTATTTGGCTAAAACTGCATATTCATGCTGCTGATCTGCATGGGTCACTCCTGTTAACCCACAACCTTCCAAAGTCTCTTAGATACAGAGGAGCCAATCACAGCAGCAGCACTGAAAACCTCACAGGGTCTCTGACTTAACAATTCTAGCTTCCTGTTAAGCAGAAAAGCTGCTATGTTTTTCGTATCCTATCTTATCCTGTTAAGCAGAAGACCACACTATACTAAATTAAACTATTTACATCCTAGCAACCTACGTAGGAGGGTGCTACATAAACTTTTTGGGTTGTTTTACAAGGTGAGGGTTTACATATTCTTTAATCATGAAAGTGCAATGTCCCAATGCAGGGCCAATGTGATGGTACAAACAATTCAAAACTGATGTAGAACAGCAGCATGTATCCTTCCGTGGCAGAACACTTGCAAAGCCCAGAACAGTATTGATGATCTCCATTCTCATAAAAACACAGGAGAGCACAGAATGTGAATATCATTTAAAAAATAAATGCAATGCGTCACACTACCTACTAAATAAAGATGTGTTTATGTGTTAATAGGATTTTAACTGTGCTGTCATCTGTGTAGCTTACAAACTTGCACCCAGGGGCGGACTGACAACTCATGGGGCCCCCGGGCAATAGGGGATCATGGGGCCCCTGTGTCCTTGCCCAAACTCAAAACCACACCCAAAGAAGCCTATGAAAGGTACGAGGGGCATCTCATGGGGCTCCCTACTGACCCCGGGCCCTCGGGCAGTACCCGAGTTTCCAAATGGTCAGTCCGCCCCTGCTTGCACCTTTACATTTTAGAGACAAGAGGGGAAAATGCCATAATAAATTGGGTCTATTTCTCACCTCCATTTTAATGCTTATTTGTATACTGCTTGTTGTTCCATTGATCTATATCTGTCTCTTCATCTAGATTTCTTCATTTGTTCAGCTCTTCTTCTTTAATGACCCTTGTATATCGATGTAAATAAATGTATGGTTTTTCAGTTATTTCAATAGCACCATATATGACAAAGAGAAGAAAGAATGTTTAAAAGCTTGCACTATTACAAATATTCAGTTATCCAATGAAAGATATCATCTATACCATTTTTGCTTCTTGCTACCGCTAACACGGTCCAATACTTATTGCTAGCTGTTTGCAATTCAGGAGATGTATTCCCAAACTCATCTACTGTAGGCCCCTTGCTGTCTTTCACATACATAAAGCCTAATGTATCAAAGTGTCAGTGCTAAATTCAGTGGATCTGTTTCATCACAGACACCAGTTTGATTCAAACTTGTCTTGGATGGTTGGATCTGTTCGGTGAAGCAGAGAAAGAGGAAATTACACACCAGAGTGTTATTTGATGCCATTCTTTAAATAAAATCTCATCTATTATGTGCATACATACCCTGTATTTTGTTTAGATAGAAGTTTATATATTACAATATCTATCTTCTTTCTTTCTCTCTTTCTTTTTCTTTCTTTCTTTCTTTGTCCCCCGTTTCTCTTCTTCCTTTCTTTCTTTCTTTCTCTCCTGTTTCTCTTCTTTTTTTCTTTCTTTCTTTCTTTCTTTCTTTCTTTCTTTCTTTCTTTCTTTCTTTCTTTCTTTCTTTCTTTCTTTCTTTCTTTCTCCTGTTTCCCTCCTTCCTTCCTTCTTTCTTTCCTTCCTTTTTTCTTTCCTTCCTTTTTTCTTTCCTTCTTTCCCTCACTCTTTCCTTCCTTTTTTCTTTCCTTCTTTCCCTCACTCTTTCCTTCCTTTTTTCTTTCCTTCTTTCCCTCACTCTTTCCTTCCTTTTTTCTTTCCTTCCTTTTTTCTTTCCTTCTTTCCCTCACTCTTTCCTTCCTTTTTTCTTTCCTTCTTTCCCTCACTCTTTCCTTCCTTTTTTCTTTCCTTCCTTTTTTCTTTCCTTCTTTCCCTCACTCTTTCCTTCCTTTTTTCTTTCCTTCTTTCCCTCCTTACTTCCTGGCAGTGCTGATCGAACTGGAAAACTCTGGTAGGGGAGTTGTACAGAGGTCAGTCCCTGCTGAAGCAGATGATTTTCAATCCATGTATGTCTGGCTTTAGTTGAAATCAGCTAAATGTATTCCAGGTGTATCAAAACAAAAGGCAAGCAATGTCTTACAATTTGTTTAGTTTAGGAAGCAGCCACAACATGAGTAAGCTATAGACCTTGTCTGCTGTCAGCATGTTGTACAGAAATACTCTCTGTAGAAAAAGTGGTCTCCCTACTGAGGTCCAAAAACAACAGAACCTGCTACGGTAATTCTTTTGTTCACTCTGATCTCTTCTCCTGCAAGCATTTTCCTCTGTATGCAGCTCATCTGATTGGGCCCTAGAATTTCTATATCAGCCAGTACAGGGGATTAACACTTTCACTGATAATTATCTTTATGGCATATCATGGCATGGAAGGTGTTAAGTCAAAGTAACAGTTACAATTGTTTAAATTTTAACAACAGGCTCCATGTTGCAATGTGGAAATGATCTGAACAACGGTATTAAACCCAAAACCAAAAATGTATTATATTGCAGCTTACCAATCATTAGATGTGGTGGCTGCATCAGTTTTATTTCCTTTGGCTTTTTCCCTTTGTTTTCACCTATTGAAACATATCCAGTGGCATATCTTCTGTATTAGTGAGACACCATTTTGGAGGAATGAGCACAGGACACAGCCAACAGCAGAATTGTTTATTTACTAGTCATGTTTAATAGTAAAATGTCAAAAATATTGTTTTTTTCTCAAAATTGTTGGTAGTTTTTTTATAGTGCAAAAAATAAAAGTGCACAGGTGATCAAATACCACCGAAAGAAAGCTCTATTCGTGGGAAAACAAAGACCGCACATTTCATTTGGGTGCAGCGCTGCATTATCGTGCAATTGTCAGTTAAATTAACACAACGCCATAACGCAAAAAATGGCCTGGTCAGGAAGGGGGGTAAATCCTCAGGAGGGCAAGTGGTTAATGTGTAGACATTTTGTATGAGCATACAACTTTAGGCCTGACATTATTTGGTTTCTATTTATTTGACACAATCTCATCTTTTTTAAATATCACAAAAATAATACTCACCAGCCACTTTATTATGTACACCTGTTTAATTGCTTAGTAACATAAATTGCTAATCAGCCAATCACAAGGCAGTAATTCAATACATTTAGGAATCTAGTCGTGGTAAAGACGATTTGCTGAAGTTCAAAACGAGCATCAGACTGAGGAAGAAAGGGGATTTAGGTGACTTTGAATGTGACATGGTTGTTGGTGCCAGATGGGTAGGTCTGAATATTTAAAAAACTACTGATCTACTGGGATTTTCATGCACAACCGTCTCTGGGGTTTACAGAGAATGATCTGAAAAAGAGAAAATATCCAGTGAGCGGCAGTTGTGTGGACAAAAATGCCTTGTTGATGTCAGAGATCAGAGGGCAGACTGGTTCAAGATGATAGAAAGGCAACAGTAACTCAATTAACCATTGATTACAATCAAGGTATGCAAAATACCATCTCTGAACGTGCAACATGGCGAATCTTGAAGTGGATGGGCTACAACAGCGGAAGACCACACCGGGTGCCACCGTACCCATGTTCTGATGGCTACTTCCAGCAGGATAATGCACCATGTCACAAACCTCAAATCATCTCAAACGTTTTATTTTAACATGATAATGACTTCACTGTACTTCAATGGCCTCCACAGTCACCAGATCTTAATCCAATAGAGCACCTTTGGGATGTGGTGGAATGGGAGATTTGCATCATGGATGTGCAGCTGACAAATCTGCAGCAACTGCATGATGCTATTATGTCAATATGGGCCAAAATCTCTGAGGAATGTTTCCAACACCTTGTTGAATCTATGCCATAAAGAATTAAGGCAGTTCTAAAGGCAAAAGGGGGTCCAACCCAGTACTAGCAAGGTGTACCTAATAAATTGGCTGGTGAGTGTATATTTATGTTGTGATGGAGTGCACTAAAATATTTTTTTTTACTGAAAATATAGGTTTGATAAGTAGTTTCACAAAGATAATGCAGAATGTGATTTTCAACTACAACTTTTATATTCTACAAGCCCTCAACCTTTAGAAAATATATACTATTTTGGGGGTTTAGCTACTCTTAAAGAGGAACTAAATCTCTCAATTCAACTGTTTCCCAAAACAGTTACATTCAATGCATGCTGTGAATGATAACTGCCACAGGTGCTTGTACTCTCAACCAAACTGTAAAGCCATAAAAAGGTTAAACTCATAACTGGTGACATGTGCAGCCCCATGTCAACTGCAAACCAAACAGAGAGTAAGATGGTAGCTTCCATTGCTAGAAAGAAGAGGAGGGTTTAGTTCCATCTTAAGGCCAAAAATATGCATTTTAGTATGTAAGTGTATAAAATGAAAACAGTGCTAGCAAGGCAGCAAAAGGATTTCAGGAGGCTGAAATCAAGCAAAATTAAGGTACTTATACTACGTTCACATTCATTTAATGATTTATTTATGAATGCAGAAGTGTATTAATGTGTATCTTCTATGTCTGCATGGAGTTCAGTAAACTGGCTAATCCCAATCACTTTGCTGCCTATTACGTTAACTCGATATATGAAACACAGGGGTTGATTTACTAAAACTGGAGCGTGAACCAATCAGCTTTCAGTTGTTGTTTTTTTTATCAAAGCTTAATTGATTATGTTAGTCAGAAGTTAGAAGCTGATTGGCTACCATGCACAGCTGCACCAGAAATTTCATTCTCCAGTTTTAGTAAATCAACCCCAATATATCTAGCAATTATGTGCAATGGTGGCATGACCATAGGAAGAACGATGTAAAGAAAAGTCCTTACACAGTTCATATGAACCTCTTATGTGGACACAGATTCCATTAAAATATTGCATTATAGAAAGAACCATCCGGCTGCAAAGTTTCAAAATAGTTACATCTGGTGTAAAGTTGGCTTGGCTACATTGTATTTGTTACCATGATCCTGACTGAAAATTAGAGTCCATGCAAACTATACTAGGATGTTGCAAGACCTCAGAGCCATCAGAAGAATGGAAATAGGCTGTTGACAATGCATCTGGGAAGTACCTTGGCTATACAAGAGTCCTTAGCAGTAAAGTCTTATACACATGGGCCGAGTATTGGCTGGTTTTGGCTGGTTCATTTGAAATCGTCCAACATTCGGTCCATGTGTACACCAACCTGTCCGACAGAAGCTGCCTGAACAGTGGCTTATGTCAAATGGACATGCTGGAAAAGCAGTATCCAATCGGCATCCATACAGTGCTGGCAGCCAATGGCTGTGAGCACTGACCCATGTGTTCTGGGGGGGGGGGCAGTCCCCCTGTCAGAACACAATAGCTCAGCGGAGAGATTGCTGTACTAACATCGGATAGCTAGTACAGCGGCTCCTCCAAAAAAAAACAACAACTGATAGTGTGTACCAGGCATAAGACTAGAATTTGGCTGTCCACACTTCCAAATTGACTTTTCTTTCTGGCATCATTTGGCCTACATACCTTGAACATCACCTCCCTGCCCTTGCTATGATTCCTGACAAAATGTTAGCTCCCTGCTCTAGTTTTGATGCTTGGCTTTTGATATTTGGCATCAACTCCTGGCTATATTTTTGACTATGCCCCTGTCTTAAACTGTTAGTTTACTGACCAGTCTTTGACAACACTGCATCAATTATTGGGGACACCTAAGTCTCAATGAATGTATATAAAACATCTTTGAAAAGTGATTGCTAAATGGAAATTGGCGAGCAAAAGTGATTATAGAGCCTGAGTTAGGCCAATCTTCTATGTCCAAAGGATTAGGACTTTTAACAAATCTGAGAAAAAAATGTACATGGTTAAATTCCCTAGGTGAAGCAGCTTAGTCTTTCCACACCACCACCCCACCACCCCACCACACATCCAGGAAAGTACTACACCAGTGAGTATTCTCAGAGACTACACCTTTCCAATGTAGTTGCAACGATCTAATTTATTTTGAGTACATGTCCAGTTGAAAAATAAGATATTGATGATATTTCTAAAGACTGCTAAATATGACAGCGATGAAATTTTAAAATACAATAGACCATTATTTATCCTTCAGGTAAATTGCATAATTACAAGTTATTCATTGTCATGAAGCAAAAATGCATTTTCTAGGTTGCTGAGGTTTCTTACATTGTATTTTATATTTAACTGTAGAAATCGTAAATATACTTTGAAACACCCCTGGTTTCCCACAAGACCACGCTTACTCATCAAAGGTAAACATATCTCACAGGACTCCCACCTGGTTTTACCAGGGCCCAACAATGGTTACAGCTGCAGCTCCATCATACTCTACATCAGGGGTGTCAAACTCAATTACTTTATGGCCACATCAGCATTATGGTTGCCCTCAAAAGGCCAGTTGCATGTGTGTGACTATATAAATGTATCTACTCTTGATCATATTAAATAATTGTCTCTACATTTGACTATTACTGTATTTAGTAGTAACTTAAGACTTAGCTGTGAAGGGCAGGTGCAGACAGGAGTGGAGCACACACACACCTATAGCAGATGATGCAAGTCTGAAAAAGAGGACCGCACACCACTGACTTCATCCACAAGAAACGTTATTGGTGACTGCTCAGATAGAACAATGTTCTGCCATGGTGTTCTGTTTGAGCAGTCTCCAATAATGTTTCTTGTTGACAATACCAGCGGTGTGCAACCCTCCTTTTCAGCTGGCATAGAATTGTATTATTCTCATAATAATTATAAGAAAATGTCCAGAGCACCTCATTCCCCTTACATCAGGTGTCAAGAGTCCCCCACCCACCCTAACATCACTGTGTACCCCCCTCCCCTTACCTTGTTCTGCTGCTGGGAAGAGGCAAGAGAGGTGTGAGGGCCACATGAAATGGCCTAGAGGGCCAGACTTGGTTCACGGGCCTTGTGTTTGATACATGTGCTTTACAGAGACTATGTTACAGTCCATACTCATGAATGTGCCAGGGGCTCCCATGCACGTGACCAGGTCATACATTATTCTTGATGGCCCCAGGCAGTGAGTTTGCATCTGAGCTATGTTTTCCTATGGCTAACAGATGAGGGAGACATATAAGGGCATATAGGATAGGGTTCCCAAATTCCACATTTCCGAATTACATTCAGTTTTATTAACACATTGTTTTATGTCATGCTGCCTACAGTAGCTTGCCATTATTAATTAGCAATTAGATATTGTCATCAATTCTTAATTATGTTTTATAAATAGAATAATATCCAAAAAGCAAGCCATGATAAATAAACAAAATAGCTTTGTAAATTGTCACTGTGAAGCTGAGGATGGGACAGTCAGGGCCGGTGATTCCACTAGGCAAACTATGCAGCCGCCTTGGGTGCACTGCCACCTAGGGGTGCCTGGGTGAAGCCGGTGGGCCAGTGATTCCACTAGGCAAACAACGCAGCCGCCTAGGGTGTACTGCCAGCTAGGGGCGCCTGGGTTTAGCTGAGGGGAGGGGAGGGGGGTAGTGGGGAGGAAGAAAGGACAGAGGAAGATGCCAGGTGTCTGGGGCCAGAGTAGCAGCTGAGCTGCCACTACTAACAGTGTACTCTCAGACCAGGGGCGGGCTGACCATTTAGTCACTCGGGAACTGCCCGAGGGCCCAGGGTCAGTGGGGGGCCCCATGAGATGCCCCTGGTACCTTTCATAGACTTTTTTGGGTGTGGTTTGAGTGTGGGAGAGGACACAGGGGCCCCATGATTTCCTATTGCCCGGGGGCCCCATAAGTTGTCAGTCCGCCCCTGTCTCAGACTCAGTCTCTTACTGCAAGCCGGCTAACGGCTGCTAATCACTGTAAAGTTCCAGCCCTTCTCTTCCCATTCATCAGCGGAGGCAGAGCTGCACTTGCGGAGGAAGGCAACGTCTGACTCTAATGTCTTGTACCTGTGTGAGTATCCATCACATGTGCAATGTGTCAGTGAGAGACATCATAACAATCCCACAGCCTGCTCTTCTAGTGCCTGCTGGGCCTGCTGATCTGTGTCATTGTTGGTGGCTGTGTCATTGTTGGTGGCTGTGTGTTGTGATCTGTCACTGTGTGGGTCACTCAGTTCAGGTGTTCTCTGTGTGTGTGAGCTGCGCTGCCTACTGTCTCACCATTTTATCTCCCCAATTGGCAGGGGAATTCCAGCCTGGAATATGTCAGAGTGTGGATCCATCATCCTCCACCCACTGCAACTGTCACTCTGCCACTGCCAGCGATACTGATTTTGTCTTTAATATTGGTGCTGGTGGTATCTTATAGCACTTATTTTTGCAAATTAAAAGAAATGTATCAGTTTCAGTTTTTTTTTATTTAATATTTTCTATGGTTTAAAATCTATTTTTTTGGGGGGAGGTGCAAGTAGCTCATCTTGCCTAGGGTGCAAAGTAGTCTAGCGCCGGTCCTGGGGACAGTCAAGTACCCTTTTCCATTCTTCACAGTGACACTTAACATTACATGAATACCTAAAATGGAGCTGTCTCCACCACCCACAAAAACTAACAGCAGTGCAATCTTTCGAAAAATAACAAGATTTTAAGTTTTTTTTTCATTACTTGGCTTCACATTTTCTTCAGTGCCCATGCTCTGACCCCCCAGAAGATGGGAAAGTTGAACAACCATTTTTTAAAAAGACATAATTGATTACTGGTGCTTGATCTCTTGCATGTGACACAGGGGATCTCAGCAGTTTGTTATTGATAAGTAGCAATCCATGCTAGATCTCCTACGGCAGACATGACCATTCCATGTAAGCATCATATGAGACCTGGTGTGGCTTGTTATTGCATAGTATCAGTGCATGCACAGTAGGAAACGTGGTGCAGTTTGATTTAGAATAATAGCAAACCAGGCCAGGTCCAGTATGGGGCTTTAGTAAGATCAGGCAAAATCTCTCTGGAAGTGCCCATTGAAAACCAGTGTTACAAGTTAGCCTGCAGTTTCTTGTTGTGCATTCTTACCTCCTTGCTGAGTTGCTTTTCCTTATCCCCTTCACATGTGTGGTTTGTCTGTGCTCACCTATGGGTGGTCACCTGCTATTCCCTGGGTTTTATTTCCTTCCCTTTCATCACTTTCTGGCCTGCCTCCTAGCTTGCCTGCCTATATAAGACATGCTCAGTCTAGGCCACTTTGCCTGAGCAACTTCTTAGTTCGCTGAGCTCCTGTTTGTTGCTACTTCTTTATCCTGTATCTGACTACCTGTGTACCGACCCCGGCTTTGTTCACAAACTGTGCTTGATTTCCGCCCATCCTGACCTTGGCTTGTCTATTAGATTTCCTGTTGTCTCCTGTCATTGTACTCTGCTCACGCGAGCGGTCTCCACATCCTCAGCTGGGTGTACCTGGGGGCCACGACCTGGTTCTAGCTTGCTGTAAGCCCATCTCCACCATCAGGTGCTTTAGTGAAGAAGCAGGATGGAGCTTAGACTTCATGCCCTGGGGAATACTGAGTTGGCAATCTACAAAGACTCACTACCACAGGCGCTTGACAACCAGGGAGTGGAGACAAAAATGTAAATTTACAAACAACTCAATTAATCATCTTTCAGTGTAAAACTTGCTTTATTGCTGTTCATGCAGAGCTACAGTATATGTAAAATAGAGCTTTGTATTTGGGAGATAAAAGTCTGCTTTAAGTGGCAATGTAGTAGCTCTTATCGCATACAATATATGAATCTACATTTGTCCATAATTTATACAATTTTTTGCAAGCACCCGTGAGATCTATACACCTTTGTGTAAAAAAGAGGGCTGAAAATCTATTGCACTTATACTACTGAACAGGGAAAGGGACATTTAAAGGATAAGTTCAGCTTTGAAAAAATGTAACATGTTTTCATTGCTGCAGCCTCTCTCTGACCCTCTAGTGACAGCAAGCTTGGGATCTTCTCCCTGAACTCGCTGTCACAATTTAAAAAAAAAAGTGGCAGTTTCTGGCTGTGTCATTCATTCACAGAGTTCTGTGAATAAGAGAACAACAAGTAGAAGAGAACTACAAGTACTGACATCCTTTGGGGTTGTCAGCTCGTAGTTCTCAATGAACTACCAGGGTGCTGTTGAGTGCTCTAGGTAGATCATTGTTTTTTCCTGTCATTGTGTAACTGTCTGCCCATATGAGGTATGAGCAGACAGCTTACACTGACTGCAGAACCTGAAAAATGATGATAATTTATTTTATTTCTTTTTACAAAGGTGAGCTTATCCTTTAAAAAATATGTAAACGCAAAATTTCATATTCTCGATATATGCCTGCTGTATTATGTACTTGTATGTAAAAGTATCTTATTCTTGTTGTATTGCTTCCTTTATGTGAAATCCCTGGTGTTCCTGCCAGTCCCTCTGCTTTCCTATTAAAAATTGACTATACTAGAGATGAGAGCACAGCGTGGTCATTTCTATAGCTGTGCTAGTAACTGAACCGGCTCTCCTCCAATGATCAAACCTGGCCTGACATGCCCCCACTGCACAGTCTTTCACTGGAAAGTTCTGTGTTCTGCCCTTTCTCCTCCCCCAGCTTGTATGCAGCTGAGAACAGAGGCTATGTGATCACTTACAAAAAAGGTATTTATAATGTTTCTTCATAGCTATACAAATGTTTTGCCTTTCATTTCTATTTTGAACTGAATGGTCTGTTTTACAAGGTGGGGGTTTACATATACCGTAACATAACTATGACCTTGCAAGCCATACTCTAGTAACAAGTAGCTTTACAGTCTAGTGACTCAAAGATGTTCAGTATGATTTTCATTTCTATATGGTTGTGTGTGTATGTGTGTATATGTATATACAGTTGTGGCCAAAATTATTCAACCCCCACTGAAATTGAGTGTTTTGGCCAGTTTGACATTGCTTTTGATCATTCAGTCATCTTGCTTACATTTACATTAAAGAGGCACTTGTAGGTCAGACAAATATAACATAACAGTTATAATGAAATAACCACAAATGTCTTTTCTGTGCTCACAGCATTATCAGTTTTATTCAACCCCCAAGTGACATTCAATCTTAGTACTTAGTACAGCATCCTTTTACAGTTATAACAGCTTTTAAACGTGAAGCATAGCTTGACACAAGTGTCTTGCAGCGATCTACGGGTATCTTCGCCCATTCTTCATGGGCAAAGGCCTCCAGTTCAGTCACATTCTTAGGCTTGCGCACTGCAACTGCTTTCTTTAAGTCCCACCAGAGGTTCTCAATCGGATTTAAGTCTGGTGACTGCGATGGCCACTCCAAAATGTTCCAGCCTTTCCTCTGCAACCATGCTCTAGTGGACTTGGAGGTATGCTTGGGATCATTGTCCTGTTGAAAGGTCCAACGTCTCCCAAGCCTCAGGTGTGTGACGGACTGCATCACGTTTCCATCCAATATCTCCTGGTACTGAAGAGAATTCATGGTACCTTGCACACGCTGAAGCTTCCCTGTACCTGCAGAAGCAAAACAGCCCCAAAGCATGATTGACCCTCCACCATGCTTCACAGTAGGCAAGGTGTTCTTTTCATCATAGGCCTTGTTCTTCCTCCTCCAAACATAGCGTTGATCCATGGGCCCAAACAGTTCTAATTTTGTTTCATCAGTCCACAGAACACTATCCCACAACTTTTGTGGTTTGTCCACATGGCTTTTGGCATACTGCAGTCGACTCTTCTTATTCTTTGGAGACAGCAAGGGGGTACGCCTGGGAGTTCTGGCACGGAGGCCTTCATTACGCAGTGTGCGTCTTATTGTCTGGGCTGAAACTTCTGTACCCACATCTGACAAATCTTTTCTCAGTTCCTCAGCAGTCACACGGGGACTTCTCTCCACTCTACGCTTCAGGTAGCGCACAGCAGTCGAAGTCAGCATCTTCTTTCTGCCACGACCAGGTAGCGTTTCAACAGTGCCCTTTGCCTTGAATTTGCGAATGATGCTTCCTAAGGTGTCTCTTGGTATGTTTAACATCTTTGCAATCTTCTTATAGCCATTGCCCTTCCTGTGAAGAGAAATCACCTCTTCTCTTGTCTTCCTGGACCATTCTCTTGCCTTCACCATGTTTGTAACCACACCAGTAAATGTCTAGAAGGAGCTGAGTATCACAGTCATTTTAAAGCTGCCTAATTGGTGCTTATTATGCTTGATTGCTGCTCGGTGACATCCACAGGTGTTTTCAATACCTGATGGAAAGCACCTGTATGAACCTCTGTTCTTCAGAGTGGTAGTCTTTAAGGGGTTGAATAATTGTGGCAATGAAGAAACCACATAAGAACCATTTACTACTGTATTACATAAACAATTGATGTCATTTTAGTTGCATTTGGGTAGTTACAACGTCCTTGTAGGATTTGATTCTGAATACAATTCCAAATGTACACTATAGTCCCTAAACCCCTTTACAGCATTGGGGGTTGAATAATTTTGGCCACAACTGTATATATGTGTGTGTGTGTTTTATATAAGCATGACTGTTGGGAGCTGAAACCTGGTTCCTTTGTTTCTCAAAGAAGGCAAAGCAACTAAAGAATCCCTTCTTCTGTAGGATTCTCTTAAGCATCTTTTTTTCTTTTCATAAGACTGCCTGAGAGCCACAGCAAAACATATTGTGGTCTTACAAATTAAGAATCTTTGATAAAGAGGATTGAAATGTTAACTTCGATAAGAATTTTGTAATCCTATGCATTTCTCCCATAGTACATTTTCACAAATACATTTGCAGATTGTGCAAGCATGGCCATTATCTCAAAGCTGATCTCTAGGCAGATTAAAAAAAAATCAATTAATACAGTTATATATTAATAAAAATGTGTTTTAAATGAAACTAGTATAAAAATGTGCCTTGATATCTGCCTCCAGTAATCCCTTGTATAATAACACTCAGCCTGGCAGAGGGAAAGGCAGCACTAGAAGCTAACTAAGCTCTCCAACAGTGTACATGGGCTGGCAGGGAACATGCTGATCAGAATAAAGAATCCCTGTGACACAGAAGAGTGCAATGCAAAGAAGACATGTCTCAAGGTGCCCATGTTGCTCTGCTGTGGTCAAGTTGCAGAACCCAACACTTTGGGGACCAGCTGTCAAAAAATGCAATAGCTGAAGCGGGTGATTCGTCCATCAGTGCTATGTAGTGTGGAAGGAGGAATCTGTTAGATTTTTTCCATTCAGCCATGTGTATGGCCAGCTTTACATACTGTTTTATTGTATGGAAAGGAAGCAAGGATAATATCTTGACTTAAAAAAGTGTTATACATATAGGAAGAGTTTAGGGGTTGTGTATGCTCCCTTGCATATCTCTGTTCTCTGTGCTCCTGTGTACAGACTTTCAATTATAGAGAAGCTGCCAAAAAGATGAACTATAAGGTTCTCTTTTTAGAAAAACCATAATGCTCTGCAAAACAGATGTCACAGGCACAAGCTATCCTACATGCTTTTAAGTAAAAAAAGATTTTATACACATAAAAAAAAAGAGTAAAACAAAAATGTAAAAATAAAAATACAGGGGTTGGACAAAATTATGGAAACAATGCATGATTTGCAGGTGTGAAAGTGACATGCTTTGTGTTGAAAGCAGAAGGAATTATTTTGCTTCCAGTTGAAATAAGCAAGTGCTGTGCTAGTGCAATATTTTGGAAATATACACATCCACACAAAGAAAAACATAAAAGGTCCTTCAAAGTCCCTTTAGCAAAGATATTATCTTGAATGCTGCTTATGTGAAGATAACGTCCACCATCCGTGCTCATATAATTTAATTCACTCTTTGTATATTGTCACCACCAGATGTACTCTCTCCTGGATCCTTTGACCTCACATAGGATGCTTGGTCAAAATGTGCTTTTGTCCCCCTAAGTGGACCACACAGAGCATTCTGAACAGAGCATTCTTGTAATCCCAATCCTCCTAAAAACGGCACTCTCCTCCTTCATTCCTCAGCTCAGTACCATCCAAAATACACTATGATAGTGCTTATCCTTTTTTAACAATTAGCCGCCTGGCCTATAGCCGTTTGGCGGGCGCAAAAATGCATTAATTTTCCGGGGTGTATGCCATTTGGCGCCCTCCCGCACATGCGCAGTTCGCGTGGTTGCAGAGCCGTGCAGCGTCGCGATCTATCACTGGCCGTGTACCTCGGACAAGGCCGATGACAGATCTGAGCACCGGCCCCTGTTGCCGGTACCATGTGACCTGCTGTGACCAATCACAGCAGCTCACATGACAGTTGTATACAATGGATGGCTTCATTCATGCCTACCATTGTATACTAGTGTCTAGCTGTGAATGGTCACAGCAGATCACATGCACATGTCATGTGATTAGCTATGGCCAAATCACAGCTAAGCACAAAAAAAAAAAAAACCTGAATGAATCAATGTCATTCAGGTAAATGCTTGCATATAGCAAAGTAATTCTTTGCTATAAGCAAATTGTGTAAAAAAAAAAAAAAAAAAAATACTGATCACTTCCCCAAAGTAGTACAATGTTACTATGGTAACATTGTACTACTTTGGTCATAGTAAAATATGAAAAAAAAATCTTAAAAAAAAAGTAATATAAAATTAAAAATAATAAAAAAATAAAAAAAATTAAAATAATAATATATATATTTTTTTTCATACTGTCACCAGTCAGTGTCCCTGTTCACTGCCATGCCAGTTATATGATGACTCTGTACTGCACTGGTAACAGTATGTAAAAAACAAAATAGTGAAAATAATTTTTTTAATTTTTTCATTTTCCGAAAAGTTATGACAAAAAAAATACAACTTCAAAAAACTCGCCATGCCTCTTATGAAGTATGACGGATTGTCTACTCTGCAAAAAGGGGTCATTTGGGGATATCTGTACTGTTCTGACATTCTTGGACCTGAAGAAATTAGATTGGCTGTCAGTACTTCAGGATTGATCAATTTTCAGATCTATACCATAGTTTGTGAACTCTATAACTTTCCGACAAACTAAAAAATACATCCTAATTTGGGTTATTTTCACCAAAGACATGTAGCAGAATACATCTTGGCCTAAATGTATGAAGAACAATTATTTATTTGTAAACATTTAGAACAGAAACAAAGAAAAACGTGTTTTTTTTTCAAACTTTTTGGTCTTTTTTTGTTAATTTATCAAAAAATAAAAACCCCGGCGGTGATTAAATACCACCAAAAGAAATCTCTAGTTGTGTGAAGAAAATTATAAAATTTTAGTTTGGGTACAATGTTGTATGACCGCGCAATTGTCATTCAAAGTGTGAGAGCGCTGAAACCTGAATAATGGCCTGGGCAGGAAGGGGGTAAAATTGCCCAGTATTGAAATGGTTAAAATGTAATAAATAACCAGATAAAAATGCACTCACATAAAACACGTGCTAGATCACACCAGATATTTACAGCCTTGTAATGAGATAAAGCGATCTTGTGTACTTTCGCAATAACTGTAAGGTTACCACACATTTGCATTATTCGAGCGTTCTCACATCATCCAGGTCCCTCCCCTGGGTAGAGGATCCATTCAGACAAGGAAGGGCTGGTAAATAACATATTTACTGGCCCCTTCCTTGCTCTCCATCCTGACAGATCCCCTGCAGCAGCCGATGGGAGAGATGAGGGTGGAACCCGACAACGCTGCAGGGGATAAGGGGTGGCCACCTGGGGAGTACACAGGAGTCCGTGACAGCAGGAGATGGATAGGAGGGGCAGCATGGCAGCACATAGAGCAACCAATCCATCTATTTATCTTCTGCCACCACTGAATGCCTTCAGGAGGGAGAGGAGAAGTGGGCATTCAGTGGCGGCAGGAGAGAAATGTCTGGGCCTGACTGCTGGTAGCACTTTAGTTCACATACTATTTCACTTTAGCTTAATTTATTATTGATTTTGGATGATCTATTATTGATTGAGCATGCAATATCAGTACGAGTATGATGAGACACCTAGCTAACAGGTGGGAAGCTCACTCGTCATTCACTGCATATGCTGCTATTAACATGCAGTTATGTCGGAGCTTACTGAGTTTCAAAGAGGGCAAAATGGTGGTGCCCGCTTAGCTAGTGGCTCTGTGACTACAGTTGCCAATTTATTTACGCTGTCTTGAGGTATTGTATCAAAGGTTATGACGGCATATACAGTTTCAGGGAAAACGCTGTCTGATAAGCATAAGTGCAGTCGACATGGTCAACTAACTGAAAGAGACAAAAGGGCATTGCGCAGGATGGTGACCCGGAATAAAAAAACAACTGCTGCAAAAGTGACTGCAAAGCTCAATCTCAGTCTTCCAAAGCCCATGTCCACAAAAACTGTGCAGAGGAAACTCCATAAGCAAAACATTGACAGACAAGCTGCAGTGGCAAAACCACTAGTGACTACTGATCAATGTAAGACTGTAATATGGTCCGATGAATCTAGCTTCACCCTGTTTCCAACTACTGGATTTGTTTATGTGTGTCAAACACCATCCCAAGCCTATAACCAGGACTGTCTTGTGCCAATGGAAAAGCATGGTGATGGCACAATCATGGTTTGGGCAGCCATATCTTGGTATTCTGCAGGCCCCATCATTACCTTAAAAAGCAGAGTCACTCCCAGTGAAAATGTGAAAAATGTGGCCAACCATGTGCATCTCATGGTGCAGACATTGTTTCCTGAATACAGCACCATTTACCAAGACGATAATGCTGCAATTCACACAACTGGTATTGTCAAATCATGGTTTGATGAGCATGCAGAGGAAGTCTCACACCTTCCCTGCACATCACAGTCTCAAGACCTCAATATCATAGAGCCTCTATGGTCAATTTTGGAGTACAAGGTTTGGGCTTGCTTTCCGCCTCTGGCATCTCTGCGAGAACTGGAATGACTTTTGCATGAAAAGCAGTGTTATTCACCATCCAAGACTTATTCCCAAGAGAATTCAGGCTGTCTTGGTTGCCAAAGGTGGTCTAGGTCATTTTTTACCTGGTGTTTCCATCATTTTGCCCAAACCCTGTGACATAATGTATGCAGTGCAGAGGTCAGGAGTAAGTAACATACAAAAAACATAAAGAGTGCAGCTGTCAGGATGAGCCTTCTGTTTACATCAGAGTCCCCCCTTATATCAAAGTCCCAAAAGTTCCCCCTTACATCAAAGTCCCCAGCATTCCCTTATAAATCAGGGCTACAGTTCCCCCTTTTACCAGAGTGCCCCTTTACATCAGAGTTCCCCTTTATATCAGATTCCACAATGTTCCCCCTTAAATTAGAGTCTCCAACATTCCCTTCTTACATCAGAGTCCCCAGAATCCCCCCTTACACAAGAGTACCCAGATTTCTCCCTCACATGAGAGTCCACAGCATTACCCCATACATAAGGATCCACAGCATTTTAATATAACACATATTGGTGCAGCTCTAATGTGTATATAATTACAAAAAATGGGTGAAACGTCCTCCAAAATCATTGTCCTTTATCAATAAACATCTCTTATACAAATTGAGCTGTGTGTTCATTATAATTCCTCTTTGTGTGTTCTCATACAGTCAATGTGTGCCCTCACCTGAATGAATTGATTCTACAATCATGTATGGTCAAATACAGCTTTTATTAAACAAAAATTGCAGATTCTCCTTCATTTAAAACAATCGATCATATCCTTGATGCAGAATTTGCTTTACAATACTCTCCACTCTCTTCTTTTACACTTGGAGTAAATGCAAAATGAAATTATAGTGCCTTATCCTTAAAACGCAATAATCCTCTTTTTAATTCATACTACTCACTAAGTGAAAATATCGATTGTGCCTTATTATTTGTATCAATAAATTGTTTTTTTACATGTCACCTTCACCAGATGTGCCTTCACCTAGTCACTACTCTTGCAAGCTCCAATAGACTCTTAATCCTTATTTGTCAATTTTGCAGATAACATCGATCAAGGCTACACTACATACAACATTGTCCCTTTAAATTCCTCTTCCACTTTTCCTTCCACTCTGCAGGTATACAGAAAAAAACATATAGGGGTAAATTTACTAAAACTGGTGCACTCAGAATCTGTTGCAGTTGTGCCTGGTAGCCAATCAGCTTTAAACTTCAGCTTGTTCAATTAAGCTTTGGCAATAAAACCTGGAAGCTGATTGGCTTTATGCAGAATTGCACCAGATTTTGAACTTATCCTTAAGCAGTAAACAAACAATGATATACTGTGCAGAATGATACTCCCAATATGTGGTATATGAGTCTGTCTTTATCATGCATCAAAACTGTGATTCAAACCATGCCCCCTCCATGAGGTGTGTCCTCAATCCTTTTGATGTTAGTGTCTTCAGAGCCACTGAGGGTTCCCTGTCTGTTCTGAGCCTGTTTTTGGAAGTAAAGCCCCTGTCGACACCACCATGAAACCTTGACCAGGAGGACCCCATGACTTTGAACCACAAAATAAATACACAGTCTAAAGTGAACAAATATTCTGACTGTACTGAAGCCAAGGTAAAGGGAGTGCAAGCACAAAAGGGATGACAATAGAACTTCAACAAATTGAACACTCTAAAAGATTTACCAAAATAATAAAGCACAGTATCACTTTAAATCA
This sequence comes from Staurois parvus, assembly GCF_062004578.1. Classification (NCBI taxonomy): domain Eukaryota; kingdom Metazoa; phylum Chordata; class Amphibia; order Anura; family Ranidae; genus Staurois; species Staurois parvus. The sequence goes on from NW_028318230.1 coordinate 2,504,357, forward strand.
GCCCAAGTGTCCTGCAGGATCAGAGTTTAAACATCAATTCCAGCTCTGAGATATCTCTCCCCAGGTGAGCTGAAGTGGACTATCAAGATGCTAGACTAACTCACTTGCGGGTTCTCAATAGCTGGGAACAGAGTTTAACTCTTGAGACGAATTTTAATTGCCCCCTTTAGTATCTCATCAAGGAATGGTGACAAATCTTCTGTGTACTTGTTGGGGTCCTAGGTGGTGCACATCAAGATTCAAATCCTTTTTTTTTTGTAAGAGCAAAATTTCCATAGGATGTTACAGCAATGGAAAGATTCCCCTTAGAGTGGTGCTGAAAAAAATCTAGATTATGTCTTTTTGACAGATGAATGCAAAAAAAATTTGTTAAAGTTGAAGAAAAGGATGGAAGCGGACTTCAGCAGAGTTTGAACCCCTAAAGATGGCGAAGTCTGTCTACAGGGGTATGTGCTTTAACAAGAGTCCTGCAGTTTCATAAAAATAAGGAGACACTAAAGCAGTGGGCCACAGTACTAAATTGCTGCTAAGGCACTCTCCAGCCTTCTATGCTCAGCCCACATACAAAGAAGCATGAAATCTAAATTGTGCTATATCCCTTAAAAACATTGCCAGAACAAAACTCACATTCTCAATCATAAAAACATTGTCTCCAATAGTATCACTATTGATCTCTGCTGTACAGTGCTCAGATGCCATTTGTATAATGTATTACCAGCCTCTCGCCCTTACACAGCCTTTTGGCATCCTCCAGTAAGCCCCACTTTCGTCTGATATTCGACAGGCACTTTTCTACTGTTCACTGACATTTGCAGACAGGAGAAAACTGTCATTTTTTCACAAAGCGTCCATAAATTTACGGATGGTTAGCAACCCAGTTCCTCTATGCTTTCTCCCATTGGTTGCTACACATCATTACTGTATCTTGTAGTGACAGAAGGAGATATCAGAGACTGCAGAGGATGACTTGGCATCTAGCACACAATGAAGTGCTGGATACCAGTGGCAACCTAGCTCTTTAAGAAAGCGAGGATTTGTCTTAGAGTCTTCCAAAATGGAATGTAATAAGCATGTTGTTTTACAGCGTGCAGATAACTGAACTTGTCTACTCTAGCAACAGGGTCACTGTCAGCTTCATTATTATAGTTGACATACCCTCATATATCACAGAATGTTGAGATGTTAAAGGTTAAGTCCACCTTTTGCAAAAAAGTAACAAATGCACATGTGACAGAAGCATAGGCGGGACAGAACGCACACGGAGGGTGATAAACACACAAAGTTTTATTGAAACAGGAGAGACACTCAATCAGGGTAACAAGGGTAGAATCTGGGTGCAAAAAAGGGGGAAGAGTCTAAACAGCAATAATCCGACTCAGGATAGGGCGATTCAGGTAGCGATGGCCTGAGCACTCAGTGGGGCAGTCTAGGTAGCTACAATAATCCAGGTACACAATGGGGCAGTCCAGGCAAACAATAGTCTGAGTATTCAATGGGGCAGTCTTGGCAAAGGAGAATATGGGCATACAATGGGGCAGTCCGGGCAGGGGTAATATAGGGATTCAATGGGGAAGTCTTGGCAGGGGAAATATGAGCATTCAATGTGGCAGCCCAGGTAGGGGTGATATGGGCACCCGTTGAGGCAGTCCGGTCAAGGGCAAGGGGCACACAATAAGGACAGTTCCACACTCCGCCACATGCAGCTTGTATGGGCACTCACAGCAGTTAGTTTCCAGGGGCAACCAGCGTACCATGTGCAGGAACACTCACGATTTCAGGGGCGGCAGCAGCCAGGAGACAGGGACCCGTGCAGCACTCCGCTTTCCAGGGACACAGCGGTCAGCAGGCAGGAACAGCTTTCCAGGGACAAACAGCGGTCAGCAGACAGGAACAGCTTTCCAGGGACATAGCGGTCAGCAGACAGGGCTTTCCAGGGACACAGCGGTCAGCAGACAGGGCTTTCCAGGGACAAACAGCAGTCAGCAGACAGGAACAGCTTTCCAGGGACACAGCGGTCAGCAGACAGGGATCGCTTTCCAGGGACACAGCGGTCAGCAGACAGGAACAGCTTTCCAGGGACACAGCGGTCAGCAGACAGGAACAGCTTTCCAGGGACACAGCGGTCAGTACACAGGGATCACTTTCCAGGGACAACAGCGATCAGCAGACACTCAGTGGGGTCTGGGCTGTGGGGTCTGGCTTCAGCTCAGACCTCACACAGCTGTTCTCTTCTAGTGCAGGGGACCAACAACGAGAGCCGGGTCCTGCTCCGGTCTTCTTATTACTGGAGCAGGACGCTTCCTGGTTGCCCCAGCAACCGCCGGCCCTGCACCGGGTTACCGGGGAAACAAGGCACGCCCCCTCACTCCGGCTGCGCCCAGGGAGTGCAACCTTTGTCTCCGGTGGGTGGAGTGTGCAGGAAACCTCGGGGCCGTGCTGCGCCCGCTGGGACAAGGGGGGGGTGCGCAGAGGCACCCCGGTGGCCTGCACGTGGACAATTCACACGCAGGCACAGCGGGGTGTCTGTCAAGGTCCTACCTTTTCCCTGAGGTTCTGTTACTCCATGTGCTGGCGTCCATCTTGGATTCTGCTGTGCATGATGGGAATCCTTTTATGCCTTCAGGTCTCTGTGGTCCATCCCCCAGAGGGGTGTGGCTGATGACATATAAGCCTGTGGCCCGCACATGCTCTTTGCACTTGTGTCTTGTATCTTTGTGTTGCTATTACTCTGTTCTGACTCTCGTGACTCTCCTGGTATCTGATTCGGCTTGTGACTTGACTATTCTTTGTATTCTCCTTTGATCTGACTCTCTGTTGCTGAACCCGGCTCGTGACCTGTGATTCTCGTCTGCTGTCCTGTACTGTTTTGTCCTGTTGTTGTTGACCCGGCTTGTCTGACTACTCTTTTGTCTCTTCCACCAGCTACACGCCATTGGCGGCGGCCATTACCGCAGCTGAGGTGTCTCGGGGGCCGCGACCTGGTTCCTGGCTGCGTCAAGTCCATCCCCACCATCAGGGGCCCTGGTGAAGGGCAGCCTGGGACTTAGACTCCGCGCCCTGAGGGACTTCGGTCTGTGGGTGGTGGTTGTCGTCAGCCAGTGCATTACATTGTTAGGCCTGCCTGTCCGTTCCTCGGCCCCTGCCCTGACAGTGTCAGACTCCTTGGAGGCATCGCCTAGGAGAGGTGCTAACCACACCACAGGGGGCGGGTTCCTAACCTTATGCACAGCCTTTGATGTAGGCTTGTGCTGGAAGTGGGGACCTGTAAGGGGAGGGGAGGGGGGAGGATGAAGGAGAGTGAGGGGGGACCGTGACAGCACATATCACAGTTAGGAGTCAGGCTCAGAGACCAGTAGCTATAGCAGTAGAGAGTCTACCACAATCCAGTTGGAAAGGTTCTAAAGCATGTCACGTTGATGGATGGTACTGGCTCACCCGAAGTGCGAGGTCTAAGCACTAACTGGTATTTACCAGAGCTCCTGATGGTGGAGGTGGGTTTTGCTGTGAGTTAGTACCAGGTCACAGTCCTTAGGATCACCCCACCTGGAGGTAAGCAAGTTGGAGTCCAGTAGCAGATATAGCAGGTACGGATCAAGCAAAAGCATAGTCAGTAAATAAGCCCAAGGTCTGTAACAAGTGGTTGCTGGTTGAGATCCAGTGGAAGCATAGTTGAGGAACAAGCCAAAGGTCAGTTACAGGTTGTGATCAAGCAGAAGCATAGTCAAGTAACAAGCTAAGTAGTAATGGAGATAAGAACAGCTTCAGGTATGCCAAGGAGCAAGATATCGGCTGGAGGGAACACAATAATCTAGCAAACAGGAAATTCAGAAAATTGGCATAAATCAGTAAGTTCATGGGAGGAGCAAAGAGTTCAAGGCAGGGGCGGACTAACCATTTGGAACCTCGGGCACTGCCCGAGGGCCCGGGGTCAGTAGGGAGCACCATGAGATGCCCCTGGTACCTTTTTCATAGGCTTTTTTGAGTTTGGGCAAGGACACAGGGGCCCCATGATCCCCTATTGCCCTGGGGTCCCATGAGTTGTCAGTCTGCCCCTGGTTCAAGGTTTACCAGAAACAAGAGACAAAGTAAGGTTGTCCTAAGAGATCAGACAGGGAGCTGTCCTGTATCGCAGGTGGCAAGCATGAAGGGCTACAGCCTGAAACCATAGAAATCGAAGTTTCAGATCTCAGTCCTGACAATTATATTTGCAGAAAAAAATGTGCATGCATTATTTTTTGCAACCGTAATCAGTGGATCGATGATGCAGTCCAAGGCTCCTGTAGACTTTTTCTCTGACTCTATGTCCATACCAAGTTATGGACTTTTATTTAGAAATCTAGAGGAAGTGTAAATGGACTATCAGTGCTGTATTCCCATAATTGTGTTCCACTGAGAACTACAAGTCCATCTGCTGTGGTGGCAGATGGGCCTTACAGTTTATTCATTCAAACATCACATACAGCCGTGCAGATTTCAAATCTGGCTGCTGCAGAGACCAGAGGGGGAGACCTTTTTTGGGGTGGGGGGGTCTGCTTGATACCATGTTACGTTATGCCCTAAAGGTGCAATGTGTAACATAATTTTAAAGGTGGTGTTCTCCTTTAAATTATGATGTAGCACCTGCATTAAGGTTTCTAGTGAGATTTGTCAAGTACCTTTGCCTAGTCTGAAATAATGTCAGCAGTCTGCTTCATGCAGTTGGATGCATTTCCTCAGTCTTCTTTCCCCCAGAGATCACAATGCAATGTTGTAACTTTGTAGCAAGTCCCAAGGTACAATGCCACAGAAGGGCTGTTCTATGTAAGACATTTGTGAACACAGTTAAGAACCGAAGAGACACCAGCATTTACATAGTTGTATCTTCTCCGAACCAACATTTCAGTCCAGGAAATAGATAATGACCCTGAATCAGGGGTGGACTGACCATTTGGAAACTTGGGCACTGCCCGAGGGCCGGGGTCAGTAGGGGGCCCCATGAGATGCCCCTGGTACCTTTTTCATAGGCTTTTTTGAGTTTGGGCAAGGGCACAGGGGCCCCATGATCCCCTATTGCCTGGGGGCCCCATGAGTTGTCAGTCTGCTGACAGGTATTCATTTTTTATTACCAAATTAATCACTTGCCGACCCACAACAGTACATATACAGCGTCAGGGCAGCATGTTCAGGCAACATCACATGTACGTCATTGTGCTTGCTCAGGCTAAGGGCAGCAACATGTGCCCGCTGGGGCACGTAGCACCCCTTGTGCAACCACCGGACACATTGGATTGCGGCTCACGTTACCGGGCCACCTTGTGCAGACCAGGGATCATGTGATCACCATGGGATCACATAATCACAATGTCAACAAAGTTGTTATGAATGAATTTCATTCATAAAAGCTCTGCTTCTGATACTAGTGAGCTGTGATTAGCCCACGGCTATCTCATGGTACCTGGGCCAATCACAGCACCCTGCACCATGTGATTAACCATAGCCAATCACAGATCACTAATAATTAGGGATGCAACAATACTGGTATCAGTGCCAATACCGAGTATTTCCACGAGTACCCATACTCGTGAAAATGCTCCCAAAACTGGAAACTGATACTTTGACGTGTGATGTGCGTCAATACAAATTGCACAGCAAAGATTAGCATTCAATTTGAATAGGAATGCAAATCCTGTCCAAATCGCATGCAGTTTCTCCAGCGCTCCTGTGTGAACCCAGGCTTGACAAATCACACTGCAAAGTATCAGTAATCGGTATCGACATGTACTTGACTGAAAGTATCAGTACCCATACTCATTGATAAAAAACTGTATCGATGCATCCCTACTAATAATCAGAGCTGTCATGAATAAAACTCATGCACAATAGTTCAAAGCATTGCTGGTACACTGATCTTCACTGCATCAGCAATCAAAGTAAGAAAAACGTTTTTACTTTCAAATGAATGGGCTGCCGTGCCCATGCACACGTGGGCTGCATGACCTGCACTAGTGTTAACCAGGCCTGGGAGGAAGGAGGGGAAGAAAAAGGGAAGAGCAGTGGAGTGCCTTGCCATCCCAAACCATGGGACTGTGTACTTCTATTGATGCACACAGTGTAGGAAGACATAACTCTAGTCCCGCATTCAAGTGTGACTCCACTGGATGCTGCAAGAGAAAGGAGTCACCCTGAAACAAAAAAGCTAGGGCAGTAGATGAGCACCAGCTCAGTGCTATTGTATTCTCCCGGCAGGGGGAGGCATGGGGAGCCTTCCTGGCTGCCAGAATACAATGACTACTGCTATAAGCTAAAGGAGCTGTAATAGCAGTAATCGCATGTAGAAAAATCCAACAAGCTGGTCCTTCGAATCAGATGAATTGATTCATGAATGACTGGCTTTAGACTGTATTCCTGCTCCAGCAATGCTTTTTACAGTAATAGTAATAAAATAAAAATCTGCACTGTTATATACTATAGATACCATGGGATCATACTCACAGGTCTGATGTCAATCCTCCAGAGTTACAAGGGTTCACTATAAATAGTATCTGTAACCCACCTCTAATACCACTACTTGAAGTTTCACAATTTTTAGAGTCTCATATAAATGTTATTCAGAGGTCTCAAATCAATAGTATGTTCATTCCAGCAATGTATAAAGGCTTTTACAGTACCTTCTGAACTTCTCCTTAAGTTTTTTATTCCTCCAATGTACCTGAACAACTGATGCAGAATATGCAGTTTCAGACTGGTTTGTCAATCTAGATCAATCCCAAGTAGTTTCCACAGGCTTTCACACCTTCCACCTTTGCCTAAAGTGGAACTAAACCCTTAGCTCTATGTACACTGCAGCTGATAAACTCACGTTTAGGAGCTTTTCTGTTTTTTTCAGCAGCCCCTGAACTCTCCCTAATGTTTTCCTATGTGTCCATGTACACTATGTCGTTTACAGTTGTTTACAGGCAGTTGAGTTTACAATCGTTTTTTTTAACAAACCAAACTTGCGTTCAGGAGTAGATTTTATCGGTGTTTCAAACGCCAAACACTTGTAAATGCGGCTAACCGCGTTTATAAGTGTTTGCGTTTGGAAATTTTTTTTAACTTTTCCATTTCCAGATGCTGTCCAGAGCCTTTTTTCATCATGAAAAATGCATGCAAAGTGTTTTCCCGGTACTCAAATGGACCTGGTACACCATACTTTGAGGTTTCACATGAAAGAAAATTTGTTAGACACTGCTGCAATAATTTCTGCACAGAAATGAGCTGGAACACATCCAAACACCACAAAAAAAAGAAAGACAGCTAATCTCAACAAATACTGCTCTCTCTGCTTCTGCTCTCTCTATTTCTCTCAAAATGTCTGAAATAGTACATTTTTTACTATTTTCAGGGCATTCTGGGCATTTTGGAATGTCTCCTGAGGCTATCTTTAAAAAACTTTTCTAAACGCATTCGCTCATAAACGCGCATAAACATGGTATGCAAACACGGCTAAACAGACTTTTTTAACCAACGTTTTCCAGCAGTCAGTTTCCATCGTTCAGAAGTGTCCCGTGTACATGGAGCCTTAATGTGAAACTGAAGAAATGTTACAACAGAGTGTGAGCAGGCGGGATATTATTGCAGAAGAGACATGCAATATCTACCCTGAAATAAAATACATCTACCTGCCTGCTCGTAGCCTTCTGTGGCATGCAAATACATCTGCACATGCACATCTCAGCTTACATCACTGGCATGGACCCTGTATGCACGCTCAGGAGATACAACAACCCACTCTAGCCATTGGCAATGCCCAAAAACTAGCACCTGGGCAGAAGATGTCTGCACTGGCCAGAGACATGCACTGTTAAAGAGTAGGTAGGTTTAAGGCTTTTAGATTGGCTTTAAAGCAGGAGTAAACCCAGTGGTTTACTGGTTTCCCAAACAGTTACATTCAAAACATGGCATGAGTGATCACTGTCACAGTTACTAGTGTGCCTATGTCTGCTCTCAACTGAACTGTCAAGCCACCAATAGCTGGTGCCATAGCTGATCCCGCGTGCAGCACCATAGCAACTGCAGATCAAATAGAAGCTAAGATGGCAGCTTTCTTGGATGTAACAGATAGGAGAGTTTAGTTCTACTTCAAATGTTTTCCAAAACAGTCATATATAAGGTTTTTCATGATTGATAGCTGTCACAGTTGCTGGTGTTGTAGCTGATCACATGTGCAGCAACTTGCCAACTGCAGATCAAATGGAGTCTAAGGTGGAAGCTTCCTTAAAGGATAAAGGATATATTCGCTTTAAGGAAGAAGTATAGGCAAAGCTATTTTGGCTATACTTCTCCTATAGCTCACAGGAGTACAGTTTGTTTGTTTGTGGTTACTGCCGGTGACAATAGCTCTAGTACTGATCATTGTTCTCTGCTGGCAGGCAAAGGCCCCCCGCCTGCACAATACAATAGCACTGTGGGAGAGATTCCCCTATCAACACTAACTGTTTTGATGGGGGAATCAACCCGTGGTTGCAGGAAACAAAATTGCATCATCTATGACTTGCTTTACTCACAATGCAAGTTTATTGGGTGTAATTAAAAAAAAGCACTAATGGTACCTGTCAGGGTTGTCCATTGCCCCCCTTAATATTCTCTGTATTGATGGTATCCTTAGTGGAGGTATGATGATCTCCAATCCCAGAGGACGCCAGTTTTAGAGAAACACGTCGGGCGGAGCATTCTGTGATGTCACCATGTTGTCACCAGTGGTCTGGAATTTTGAATCTGTGTACTGCCTTTATGCACCTTATCTATGTACAGTAAGTGCAATACTTTGTTAAATTTTTTGTGAGTTTTATCAGATTGCACTATAAAGTCTCTTCTTCTTTTTTCAACCCTTCCTTACATGGTTTGGAGAGTGGTTTGGTGTGAGGAATTCATCGGGGCGAACCTGTAGCTGTTTATTCATCACCTTTGATACTTCTAACATGGGTGTCAGTGTGGAATCTGAACACTGTCTGCTCGCTTGATCTCTTGATTGGAGATCAATGTGTCTGGTAAGAGGCTGATTTCTCTGTTGTGGCAAGCACTTGTAGACACTATAACACTTTGTTGGAAGACACAGCACTTTTTCTTGGAGAGACGTTGAAGCCCCTGGGCCAGCTGAGCAGGTAGCAAGTTGTCGCAGTGTGCTTATTGTGCTGTGATGCTGGCAATCTAACCTGGGAGAAGAGACATATTCGACATCTGCTGTAGCTAACCCTTTTGGGAAAAACACCACATGACCTACCTTTGTATAAAAGGTCAATATATTCCAGTCTTCAATCTGTTTCAGGATTCTAGGCATTTGTGGAATAACTTGGGGTTTTGTCGGTGGACTGTACACTATGGACTTTTGATGTACCATGGACATCACTATAACAATTTTATTTGTGTATGTTTTGTTTATTGATTTATTTGAGTACTGTATCATAATTTTGGGATTTGTTTAACAGGTATTCACAGTTATCATTAGCATTTAGGTAATTTTAGTTACCTGAATGGTAGATATGGTCCCTGATCTGCAAGGACCTCTTTGGGAATGCCTATAGGATTGAACATCTGAAACAGCCCTTATGGTTGAACTGCTTATGAGAGGAATTGCTTCTGGATAACAGGTGTTAAAGTCAATTATCACTAGAATATATTGATCTTCTCCAGCAGCCTTCAAAAAAAAGCTTATAAGCAGAGGCGGACTGACCATTTGGAAACTGCCCAAGGGCCCGGGGTCAGTAGGGGGCCCCATGAGATGCCCCTGGTACCTTTTTCATAAGCTTTTTTGAGTTTGGGCAAGGACACAGGGGTCCCATGATCCCCTATTGCCTCGGGGCCCCTTGAGTTGTCAGTCCGCCTCTGCTCACAAGAAATTCATAACTATCTTCAAAGATAGGGACCACAAAAATGGGGAGGGAAATCAAAGGGCTATGGTGTTCTAGCATTGGTGCAGATGTCTGACAAGCAGAGTAGGAAGAAATGTAAATGCCTTTCTCCTTAGCAACCCCGGGACAATAAAAGAGAAAGGCTTCTCCACCAGGTATGTGACAAAAGAGCATAATGGATTTCAGTGTAGAGACCAGGTAGAAAGCTTTTTTTATGATCTGCAGCAATAGTAACAGAGACCCGAAAGTTTTGAAAAAGAAGAAGTATATGTTGATAAAATAAAAATCTTTGGGCAGCAATGGCAACTACATGTTTTGAGATCTCAACAGCACAGCATGAAAATGGAGTAAAAATATTGCTGTTGAGCCAAATGCTCTAATATGGTTTGCAGGCAAGAGGATACTGCATAAATTAACATCTGCAGGAGTATGTGGGATTAAGGCTGAAAGTATGCATAGTTTATTACTCTGTTATAACAGGACCCCCCCCCCCAACACACCTTCCATAGATTCTGAATGTCATATTGCAATTATTTATTACAGGTACTTACATAGCACCATCAATTTATGCAGCACTTTACATATATATTGTACATTTACATTAGTCCCTAACAGTCAAAGGGCATACATTCTAAGGTCCCTAGCTTAAATTCATACATACACATACTAGGGCCAATTTAGACAGGATCCAATCAGCCTACCAGTATGTCTTTGGAGCGTGGGAGGAAGCCACAGAACCCAGCAGAAACCGTGCAGGCAAAGGGAGAACATGCAAACTCCAGGCAGGTGGTGCTGTGGTTAGGATTCGAACCAATGACCCTAGTACTGCCAGGCAGAAGTGCTAACCATTTAGGCACTGTGCTACCTGGACTTCATTCTGTCAAAGGGATACTATTTATCCTGTCAGAAAAAATATTGATTTGTTTTTCCTAATCATGATATCATTTATGGTTCATTATGCTGTTATGGTTAAAGGATACCATCTTTTAGTCTTTGGAAGAATCTCTGTTCAGCTGTGTTAGGGTGGGTGCTAAGAAATAGGGTGCATCACATAGATATATGATATATAGTGATTAGAGATGAGCGAAGAAATGAAAAATTCGATTCGACTGATTCGGCGAATTCGTGGACAATATTCGATTTGAGTCGAATAAATTCGCTGTGAATTTAACTTAAAAAAGGGTGTTTCTAGGCTTCAGAGAGACTTAATATTAGTGCAGAACACTGTACCTTTAATTTAAATGCCCTTGGAGTCTGCTGGGGAAGAGAAATAATACTGTCAGTCAGTATGACATGCAGATGAGTGCCGTCGATCTTAGAATCACCGCACACTTCACTCATTTGGGCAGTCACGGGGCCAAAACCAGAGTGTGGAGCCACAGTGTGGCGGTGGAGGCAGCAGCAATGGGAGGCCATACAGCACCCTATGACAAAAATGGAAACCACCAGCAGTGTGAGGAGACCTGAAAGTGGCACATGGCAGAGTGTGGCGATAGAGACAGCAGCAATGGGAGGCCGTACAGGGACCCATGACACACTCTGGACCTGGCAGCAGCATGAGGAGGCGGTACAGGGGCCCATGACAGATTACGGGCCTGGCAGCAGCATGAGGAGTCGGTACAGGGGCCCATGGCAGATTACGGGCCTGGCAGCAGCAATGGGAGGCCGTACAGGGACCCATGACACACTCTGGACCTGGCAGCAGCATGGGGAGGCGGTACAGGGGCCCATGACAGATTACGGGCCTGGCAGCAGCATGAGGAGTCGGTACGGGGGCCCATGACACACTCTGGACCTGGCAGCAGCATGAGGAGGCGGTACAGGGGCGCATGACAGATTACGAGCCTGGCAGCAGCAACTTGGACAGGAGGACGTTCAGCTTCTGCACCGTCGGGTGCGTGCTCGCAAACTGTTGTCTCTTGGAAACGGATTCCAAGAAAGACTGCTGACGGAATCCGTGAAGAGGAGTAGCAGGAGAAGGAGCATCTGAACGAGCGGAATATGCCAACAAGCGACAACAGTGGCCCATGACAGATTACGGGCCTGGCAGCAGCATGAGGAGTCGGTACGGGGGCCCATGGCAGATTACGGGCCTGGCAGCAGCTATGGGAGGCCCGTAATCTGCCAGCACCCTATGACAAAAAATGGAACCCACCAGCAGTGTGAGGAGACCTGAAAGTGGCACATGGCAGAGTGTGGCGATGGAGACAGCAGCAATGGGAGGCCGTACAGGGACCCATGAGAGACTCTGGACCTGGCAGCAGCATGAGGAGGCGGTATAGGGGCCCATGGCAGATTAGGGGCCTGGCAGCAGCTATGGGAGGCCCGTAATCTGCCAGCACCCTATGACAAAAAATGGAACACACCAGCAGTGTGAGGAGACCTGAATGTGGCACATGGCAGAGTGTGGCGATGGAGGCAGCAGCAATGGGAGGCCGTACAGGGACCCATGAGAGACTCTGGACTTGGCAGCAGCATGAGGAGGCGGTATAGGGGCCCATGGCAGATTAGGGGCCTGGCAGCAGCTATGGGAGGCCCGTAATCTGCCAGCACCCTATGACAAAAAATGGAACACACCAGCAGTGTGAGGAGACCTGAAAGTGGCACATGTTTGGGGCATGATTCATGGCGGATTTAGTCAGTTGTGTCAGGAACTGGTGGTTTGAAATCCAGACTAATCCACGCCTGATTCATTTTCACAAACGTGAGTCTCTCCACACTTTGGGTGGACAGTCGTGTCCTCCGCGGAGTTGCAATACCTCCTGCCGCACTAAACACGCGCTCCGATGCCACGCTACTGGCCGGGCATGACAGCCTTTCAAGGGCAAATTCAGCTAGTTGGGGCCAAAGGTCAAGTTTCGTTGCCCAGTAGTCAAGGGGATTGTCTACCTCGGTTGGCAGGGTGCTGTCCAAGTAGGCCTAAGCCTGTTGTTTGAGGTCCTGCTCCAGGTCCACCTGATGCTGCTGCTGCTGCTGCGGCTGGTTAGTAGTTTCCTCACTGCGCTGGTGAAGAAAGCTACTCATCATCGACTGCAGACTGAGGCAGCCGCTGCTGGTGGAGCTGCCACTGCTCCTACCACCCCACCCCTCCCCTGCTGCCATGGCAGCGGAACACGAGCGCACAGGGCCCACAGTGTCTGAGGATGGACGTTGGCGCAGACAGGCAGAGACCAGCTGACTACATAGGTGTTTTTTATAGTACGTTATTTTGGCCTCCCTCTCAGCAGGTGTGAAAAAGGCCACCATTTTTGAACGGTAGCGAGGGTCCAACAAGGTGGACAGCCAAAAGTCATCCCTCTGTCTGATGGTTATTATTCGGCTGTCGCTACGCAAGCAACCGAGCATGCTATGGGCCATTTGTGCCAAGGAATGCGAGGGACTCCCTGCCTCCATCTCCACAGCATACTGCCACGGTGCGTCTAGGTCCTCTGTCTCCTCTTCCTCCTCCTCTACCAGATGCTCCTGCTCCTCCACTCCTGTCCGCTGAGTGGAAAAACCACCCATTTCACTCAATAATTCCTGAGCACCAATGTCCTCCTCTACCTCCTCCTCTTCTTCCAGTCCTGCCCCCACAGGGGCCATGTGGCGTTGAGATCTGTGCGCCACGTCTACCGCACCCTGACCAGCCATTGTTAACAGCATTTGTTCCAGGACGTGCAACAGAGGAATGACGTCGTTCATCCCATAGTCCTGCCGACTCACGAATAGCGTGGCCTCCTCAAAGGGCCTGAGCAAGCGCAGGTGTCACGCATGAGCTGCCAATGGCTGACATCTAAGTTACACAGGGAGTACCTTTATCTGCTTTTAACATCAGGAAATCTGTGATGGCCTTTTGCTGTTCGTAAAGGCGGTCTAACATATGTAGGGTTGAATTCCACCTTGTTGCAACGTCACAGCATGAGGAGTCGGTATAGGGGCCCATGGCAGATTAGGGGCCTGGCAGCAGTTATGGGAGGCCCATAATCTGCCAGCACCCTATGACAAAAAATGGAACACACCAGCAGTGTGAGGAGACCTGAAAGTGGCACATGGCAGAGTGTGGCGATGGAGACAGCAGCAATGGGAGGCCGTACAGGGACCCATGAGAGACTCTGGACCTGGCAGCAGCATGAGGAGGCGGTATATAGGGGCCTACGGCAGATTAGGGGCCTGGCAGCAGCTATAGGAGGCCCGTAATCTGCCAGCACCCTATGTCAAAAAATTCAACACACCAGCAGTGTGTGAGGAGACCTGAAAGTGGCACATGGCAGAGTGTGGCGATGGAGACAGCAGCAATGGGAGGCCGTACAGGGACCCATGACAGACTCTGGACTTGGCAGCAGCATGAGGAGGCGGTATATAGGGGCTTATGGCAGATTAGGGGCCTGGCAGCAGCTATAGGAGGCCCGTAATCTGCCAGCACCCTATGTCAAAAAATTCAACACACCAGCAGTGTGAGGAGACCTGAAAGTGGCACATGGCAGAGTGTGGCGATGGAGACAGCAGCAATGGGAGGCCGTACAGGGACCCATGACAGACTCTGAACTTGGCAGCAGCATGAGGAGGCGGTATATAGGGGCCCATGGCAGATTAGGGGCCTGGCAGCAGCTATAGGAGGCCCGTAATCTGCCAGCACCCTATGTCAAAAAATTCAACACACCAGCAGTGTGAGGAGACCTGAAAGTGGCACATGGCAGAGTGTGGCGATGGAGACAGCAGCAATGGGAGGCCGTACAGGGACCATGACAGACTCTGGACTTGGCAGCAGCATGAGGAGGCGGTATATAGGGGCCCATGGCAGATTAGGGGCCTGGCAGCAGCTATGTGAGGCCCGTAATCTGCCTGCACCCTATGTCAAAAAATTAAACACACCAGCAGTGTGAAGAGACCTGAAAGTGGCACATGGCAGCAGAGTGTGGCGATGGAGACAGCAGCAATGGGAGGCCGTACAGGGACCCATGAGAGACTCTAGACTTGGCAGCAGCATGAGGAGGCGGTATATAGGGGCCCATGGCAGATTAGGGGCCTGGCAGCAGCTATGTGAGGCCCGTAATCTGCCTGCACCCTATGTCAAAAAATTAAACACACCAGCAGTGTGAAGAGACCTGAAAGTGGCACATGGCAGCAGAGTGTGGCGATGGAGACAGCAGCAATGGGAGGCCGTACAGGGACCATGACAGACTCTGGACTTGGCAGCAGCATGAGGAGGCGGTATATAGGGGCCCATGGCAGATTAGGGGCCTGGCAGCAGCTATGTGAGGCCCGTAATCTGCCTGCACCCTATGTCAAAAAATTTAACACACCAGCAGTGTGAAGAGACCTGAAAGTGGCACATGGCAGCAGAGTGTGGCGATGGAGACAGCAGCAATGGGAGGCCGTACAGGGACCATGACAGACTCTGGACTTGGCAGCAGCATGAGGAGGCGGTATATAGGGGCCCATGGCAGATTAGGGGCCTGGCAGCAGCTATGTGAGGCCCGTAATCTGCCTGCACCCTATGTCAAAAAATTAAACACACCAGCAGTGTGAAGAGACCTGAAAGTGGCACATGGCAGCAGAGTGTGGCGATGGAGACAGCAGCAATGGGAGGCCGTACAGGGACCCATGAGAGACTCTAGACTTGGCAGCAGCATGAGGAGGCGGTATATAGGGGCCCATGGCAGATTAGGGGCCTGGCAGCAGCTATGTGAGGCCCGTAATCTGCCTGCACCCTATGTCAAAAAATTAAACACACCAGCAGTGTGAAGAGACCTGAAAGTGGCACATGGCAGCAGAGTGTGGCGATGGAGACAGCAGCAATGGGAGGCCGTACAGGGACCATGAGAGACTCTGGACTTGGCAGCAGCATGAGGAGGCGGTATATAGGGGCCCATGGCAGATTAGGGGCCTGGCAGCAGCTATGTGAGGCCCGTAATCTGCCTGCACCCTATGTCAAAAAATTTAACACACCAGCAGTGTGAAGAGACCTGAAAGTGGCACATGGCAGCAGAGTGTGGCGATGGAGACAGCAGCAATGGGAGGCCGTACAGGGACCATGACAGACTCTGGACTTGGCAGCAGCATGAGGAGGCGGTATATAGGGGCCCATGGCAGATTAGGGGCCTGGCAGCAGCTATGTGAGGCCCGTAATCTGCCAGCACCCTATGTCAAAAAATTCAACACACCAGCAGTGTGTGAGGAGACCTGAAAGTGGCACATGGCAGAGTGTGGCGATGGAGAAAGCAGCAATGGGAGGCCGTACAGGGACCCATGAGAGACTCTGGACCTGGCAGCAGCATGAGGAGGCGGTATATAGGGGCCCATGGCAGATTAGGGGCCTGGCAGCAGCTATGTGAGGCCCGTAATCTGCCTGCACCCTATGTCAAAAAATTAAACACACCAGCAGTGTGAAGAGACCTGAAAGTGGCACATGGCAGCAGAGTGTGGCGATGGAGACAGCAGCAATGGGAGGCCGTACAGGGACCCATGAGAGACTCTAGACTTGGCAGCAGCATGAGGAGGCGGTATATAGGGGCCCATGGCAGATTAGGGGCCTGGCAGCAGCTATGTGAGGCCCGTAATCTGCCTGCACCCTATGTCAAAAAATTAAACACACCAGCAGTGTGAAGAGACCTGAAAGTGGCACATGGCAGCAGAGTGTGGCGATGGAGACAGCAGCAATGGGAGGCCGTACAGGGACCATGACAGACTCTGGACTTGGCAGCAGCATGAGGAGGCGGTATATAGGGGCCCATGGCAGATTAGGGGCCTGGCAGCAGCTATGTGAGGCCCGTAATCTGCCTGCACCCTATGTCAAAAAATTTAACACACCAGCAGTGTGAAGAGACCTGAAAGTGGCACATGGCAGCAGAGTGTGGCGATGGAGACAGCAGCAATGGGAGGCCGTACAGGGACCATGAGAGACTCTGGACTTGGCAGCAGCATGAGGAGGCGGTATATAGGGGCCCATGGCAGATTAGGGGCCTGGCAGCAGCTATGTGAGGCCCGTAATCTGCCTGCACCCTATGTCAAAAAATTTAACACACCAGCAGTGTGAAGAGACCTGAAAGTGGCACATGGCAGCAGAGTGTGGCGATGGAGACAGCAGCAATGGGAGGCCGTACAGGGACCATGACAGACTCTGGACTTGGCAGCAGCATGAGGAGGCGGTATATAGGGGCCCATGGCAGATTAGGGGCCTGGCAGCAGCTATGTGAGGCCCGTAATCTGCCTGCACCCTATGTCAAAAAATTTAACACACCAGCAGTGTGAAGAGACCTGAAAGTGGCACATGGCAGCAGAGTGTGGCGATGGAGACAGCAGCAATGGGAGGCCGTACAGGGACCCATGAGAGACTCTGGACCTGGCAGCAGCAGGAGGAGGTGGTATATAGGGGCCTATGGCAGATTAGGGGCCTGGCAGCAGCTATAGGAGGCCCGTAATCTGCCAGCACCCTATGTCAAAAAATTCAACACACCAGCAGTGTGAGGAGACCTGAAAGTGGCACATGTTTGAGGCATGATTCATGGCGGATTTAGTCAGTTGTGTCAGGAACTGGTGGTTTGAAATCCAGACTAATCCACGCCTGATTCATTTTCACAAACGTGAGTCTCTCCACACTTTGGGTGGACAGTCGTGTCCTCCGCGGAGTTACAATACCTCCTGCCGCACTAAACACGCGCTCCGATGCCACGCTACTGGCCGGGCATGACAGCCTTTCAAGGGCAAATTCAGCTAGTTGGGGCCAAAGGTCAAGTTTCGTTGCCCAGTAGTCAAGGGGATTGTCTACCTCGGTTGGCAGGGTGCTGTCCAAGTAGGCCCAAGCCTGTTGTTTGAGCTCCTGCTCCAGGTCCACCTGATGCTGCTGCTGCTGCTGCGGCTGGTTAGTAGTTTCCTCACTGCGCTGGTGAAGAAAGCTACTCATCATCGACTGCAGACTGAGGCAGCCGCTGCTGGTGGAGCTGCCACTGCTCCTACCACCCCACCCCTCCCCTGCTGCCATGCCAGCGGAACGCGAGCGCACAGGGCCCACAGTGTCTGAGGATGGACGATGGCGCACAAAGGCAGAGACCAACTGACTACATAGGTGGTTTTTATAGTACGTAATTTTGGCCTCCCTCTCAGCAGGTGTGAAAAAGGCCACCATTTTGGACCGGTAGCGAGGGTCCAACAAGGTGGACAGCCAAAAGTCATCCCTCTGTCTGATGGTTATTATTCGGCTGTCGCTACGCAAGCAACCGAGCATGCTATGGGCCATTTGTGCCAAGGAATGCGAGGGACTCCCTGCCTCCATCTCCACAGCATACTGCCACGGTGCGTCTGGGTCCTCTGTCTCCTCCTCCTCCTCCTCTACCAGATGCTCCTGCTCCTCCACTCCTGTCCGCTGAGTGGAAAAACCACCCATTTCACTCAATAATTCCTGAGCACAAATGTCCTCCTCTACCTCCTCCTCTTCTTCCTGTCCTGCCCCCACAGGGGTCATGTGGCGTTGAGATCTGTGCGCCACGTCTACCGCACCCTGACCAGCCATTGTTAACAGCATTTGTTCCAGGACGTGCAACAGAGGAATGACGTCGTTCATCCCATAGTCCTGCCGACTCACGAATAGCGTGGCCTCCTCAAAGGGCCTGAGCAAGCGGCAGGTGTCACGCATGAGCTGCCAATGGCTGACATCTAAGTTACACAGGGGAGTACCTTTATCCGCTTGTAACATCAGGAAATCGGTGATGGCCTTTCGCTGCTCGTAAAGGCGGTCTAACATGTGTAGGGTTGAATTCCACCTTGTTGCAACGTCGCAGATCAGGCGATGCTGTGGAATTCCGTTCTGCCGCTGCAGCTCAATGAGGGTGTTCTTTGCGGTGTAGGAATGGCTGAAATGCATGCACAGTTTACGTGACATTTTAAGGATGTCTTGCAGTGGGATGGTGGATTTTAGGAACCGCTTGACAACCAGATTGAACACGTGAGCCATGCATGGCGCATGGCACAACCTTCCTTGACGCAGAGCAGACACCATGTTCTTTCCGTTGTCAGTCAACATGGTTCCGATTTTTAGTTTGCGCGGAGACAGCCATCTGTCGATTTCTCTGTTCATTACACTCAGCAGTTCCTCCCCTGTGTGACTACGTTCGCCAAGGCATACCAGGTGCAGCACAGCGTGACACCGTTGCGCCCTGCACATGTGATATGCCGGTCGGGTAATGGGACTTGGCACGGGGGTGGCGGCTGAGGACACGGCGGAAAAAGAGGTGGTAGAGGCGGACATGCTTGCTGGACCAAGGACGTGCAAACGTGGAGGCAAAAGCGTCGTGACCTGTCCAAGTTGCTGGTGCGGCTGTGCCGGCACCACGTTCACCCAGTGGGCCGTAAATGACATGTACTGTCCCTGACCGTAGTTACAGCTCCACACGTCGGCGCTGCCGTGCACTTTGGCAGAGACCGACATGCTCAAAGACTGGCCCACCATCTCTTCTACATGTGAATGCAGGGCTGGCACTGCCTTTTGGGCAAAGAAATGACGGCTTGGCACTCTCCACCGCGGCGCGGCACAAGCCATCATTTCTCGGAAAGGTGCTGAGTCCACCAGTTGGAAAGGGAGGGACTGCAGCACCAGCAACTTGGACAGGAGGACGTTCAGCTTTTGCACCGTCGGGTGCGTGCTCGCAAACTGTTGTCTCTTGGATACGGATTCCAAGAAAGACTGTTGACGGAATCCGAGAAGAGGAGTAGCAGGAGAAGGAGCATCTGAACGAGCGGAAGATGCCAATGAGCGACAACTCCCCTCAGCAGAGGTGTTGGAGCCTTGACTGGCTGATAGAGGGCGATTGACGACGTCGGGTGACGGAGCAAGTAACGGAGCGGGTGATGGAGCGGGGGCTGGGGCAGGCAGAACCGCCGTATGTTTATCACGGTTTTCCCAGGCCACCGAATGGTGACGCTGCATATGCTGACGCAACGCTGTAGTCCCAACATGGGCCCCCTGGCCACGCTTGCATTTCTGGCCACATAGTCGACATACGGCTACGTTTACTTCCTCGGGCGGCTTGAGGAAAAATTGCCACACCACCGAGTAGGAAACTTTGCCCCCGCTACTCTTCACTGGCTGACTGCTACTTCCTCCGTGCGCACCGGCACCACTACTGGCCGTGGTGGTAGGCTGCAGTGGAGCTGGTGCTCTACTCCGTGGACGTTTGGCTCCACTGACACTGATGCGACCCTGCTGCTGTCTCCTGGGCAACCCACCGACTGTTTTGCTCGCTGCCAAGCTGCCACCCTCTTCTCCTGATGATGCGGAAGAAATTGCCTGATGACGACGAGGCTGCCAAGTGCGATCAACCTCCTCATCATCAAGTAGGGTCTCCGCCTCACTACTAGCCCCCTCGGCTGCGTCTGGGTCAGGAGACAGACCTGTCTCTAGACCGGCTACCGAGCCACTCTCCTCGCCAGTACTTGTTCGCTTGGCTGCTGAAAAGGCCGATGTCTCCCCCCGTTCCTGACCGCCCTCTGTTAGCTCTTCCTCACTGTACAGTGGGGCTGAGCCCACAGCATGCGATACTTCGCTTGGTGAGGGAACAGCAAAGGACAGGGGCAGGTAGAGGACACGTGATTTCAGTGGGCTTGGTCCCGGGCCATGCCAACTAACGGTTGTGTCTGACGTACCCACCGACCGTTGGCTGTAGGTGTCAGAGGTGACCTGGGAAGAGGAAGACGACCGAGCCAACCAATCAATGACGGCAGGGTTGTCGGTGGAGACACGACCGCTGGATGACACCGGGAGCACTGGCCTCTGGCTGCGAATACTGCTGCCTCGACCCCTTCCTCTGCTGCCACGTCTGCTCGCTCCTAAAACATTGCCTCCTCTGCCACTCCTCTGCATGTTGTCTGACATACTATTTAATTCAACGATTAGGTGTCCCTGAGTAACAATTCTCTGGCACGCAGTAACAATTCTGTCTGTCCCTGAGTATGAATTCTGTGGCCCTGAGTAACAATTCTGTGTCTGTGCGAGTAACAATTCTGTGTCTGTGCGAGTAACAATTCTGTGTCTGTGCAAGTAACAATTTTGTGTCTGTGCGAGTAACAATTCTCTGGCACTCAGTAACAATTCTGTCTGTCCCTGAGTAACAATTCTCTGGCACTCAGTAACAATTCTGTCTGTCCCTGAGTAACAATTCTCTGGCACTCAGTAACAATTCTGTCTGTCCCTGAGTAACAATTCTCTGGCACTCAGTAACAATTCTGTCTGTCCCTGAGTAACAATTCTCTGGCACTCAGTAACAATTCTGTCTGTCCCTGAGTAACAATTCTCTGGCACTCAGTAACAATTCTGTCTGTCCCTGAGTAACAATTCTCTGGCACTCAGTAACAATTCTGTCTGTCCCTGAGTATGAATTCTGTGGCCCTGAGTAACAATTCTGTGTCTGCGCGAGTAACAATTCTGTGTCTGTGCAAGTAACAATTTTGTGTCTGTGCGAGTAACAATTCTCTGGCACTCAGTAACAATTCTGTCTGTCCCTGAGTATGAATTCTGTGGCCCTGAGTAACAATTCTGTCTCTGTGCGAGTAACAATTCTGTGTCTGTGCAAGTAACAATTTTGTGTCTGTGAGAGTAACAATTCTCTGGCACTCAGTAACAATTCTGTCTGTCCCTGAGTAAGAATTCTCTGGCACTCAGTAACAATTCTGTCTGTCCCTGAGTATGAATTCTGTGGCCCTGAGTAACAATTGTGTGTCTGTGCAAGTAACAATTCTGTGTCTGTGCAAGTAACAATTTTGTGTCTGTGAGAGTAACAATTCTCTGGCACTCAGTAACAATTCTGTCTGTCCCTGAGTAACAATTCTCTGGCACTCAGTAACAATTCTGTCTGTCCCTGAGTATGAATTCTGTGGCCCTGAGTAACAATTCTGTCTCTGTGCGAGTAACAATTCTGTGTCTGTGCAAGTAACAATTTTGTGTCTGTGAGAGTAACAATTCTCTGGCACTCAGTAACAATTCTGTCTGTCCCTGAGTAAGAATTCTCTGGCACTCAGTAACAATTCTGTCTGTCCCTGAGTAACAATTCTCTGGCACTCAGTAACAATTCTGTCTGTCCCTGAGTAACAATTCTGTCTGTCCCTGAGTATGAATTCTGTGGCCCTGAGTAAGAATTCTCTGGCACTCAGTAACAATTCTGTCTGTCCCTGAGTATGAATTCTGTGGCCCTGAGTAACAATTGTGTGTCTGTGCAAGTAACAATTCTGTGTCTGTGCAAGTAACAATTTTGTGTCTGTGAGAGTAACAATTCTCTGGCACTCAGTAACAATTCTGTCTGTCCCTGAGTAACAATTCTCTGGCACTCAGTAACAATTCTGTCTGTCCCTGAGTATGAATTCTGTGGCCCTGAGTAACAATTCTGTCTCTGTGCGAGTAACAATTCTGTGTCTGTGCAAGTAACAATTTTGTGTCTGTGAGAGTAACAATTCTCTGGCACTCAGTAACAATTCTGTCTGTCCCTGAGTAACAATTCTCTGGCACTCAGTAACAATTCTGTCTGTCCCTGAGTAACAATTCTCTGGCACTCAGTAACAATTCTGTCTGTCCCTGAGTAACAATTCTGTCTGTCCCTGAGTATGAATTCTGTGGCCCTGAGTAAGAATTCTCTGGCACTCAGTAACAATTCTGTCTGTCCCTGAGTATGAATTCTGTGGCCCTGAGTAACAATTGTGTGTCTGTGCAAGTAACAATTCTGTGTCTGTGCAAGTAACAATTTTGTGTCTGTGAGAGTAACAATTCTCTGGCACTCAGTAACAATTCTGTCTGTCCCTGAGTAACAATTCTCTGGCACTCAGTAACAATTCTGTCTGTCCCTGAGTATGAATTCTGTGGCCCTGAGTAACAATTCTGTCTCTGTGCGAGTAACAATTCTGTGTCTGTGCAAGTAACAATTTTGTGTCTGTGAGAGTAACAATTCTCTGGCACTCAGTAACAATTCTGTCTGTCCCTGAGTAAGAATTCTCTGGCACTCAGTAACAATTCTGTCTGTCCCTGAGTAACAATTCTCTGGCACTCAGTAACAATTCTGTCTGTCCCTGAGTAACAATTCTGTCTGTCCCTGAGTATGAATTCTGTGGCCCTGAGTAAGAATTCTCTGGCACTCAGTAACAATTCTGTCTGTCCCTGAGTATGAATTCTGTGGCCCTGAGTAACAATTGTGTGTCTGTGCAAGTAACAATTCTGTGTCTGTGCAAGTAACAATTTTGTGTCTGTGAGAGTAACAATTCTCTGGCACTCAGTAACAATTCTGTCTGTCCCTGAGTAACAATTCTCTGGCACTCAGTAACAATTCTGTCTGTCCCTGAGTATGAATTCTGTGGCCCTGAGTAACAATTCTGTCTCTGTGCGAGTAACAATTCTGTGTCTGTGCAAGTAACAATTTTGTGTCTGTGAGAGTAACAATTCTCTGGCACTCAGTAACAATTCTGTCTGTCCCTGAGTAAGAATTCTCTGGCACTCAGTAACAATTCTGTCTGTCCCTGAGTAACAATTCTCTGGCACTCAGTAACAATTCTGTCTGTCCCTGAGTATGAATTCTGTGGCCCTGAGTAACAATTCTGTGTCTGTGCGAGTAACAATTCTGTGTCTGTGCAAGTAACAATTTTGTGTCTGTGCGAGTAACAATTCTCTGGCACTCAGTAACAATTCTGTCTGTCCCTGAGTAACAATTCTCTGGCACTCAGTAACAATTCTGTCTGTCCCTGAGTAACAATTCTCTGGCACTCAGTAACAATTCTGTCTGTCCCTGAGTAACAATTCTCTGGCACTCAGTAACAATTCTGTCTGTCCCTGAGTAACAATTCTCTGGCACTCAGTAACAATTCTGTCTGTCCCTGAGTAACAATTCTCTGGCACTCAGTAACAATTCTGTCTGTCCCTGAGTAACAATTCTGTCTGTCCCTGAGAATGAATTCTGTGGCCCTGAGTAAGAATTCTCTGGCACTCAGTAACAATTCTGTCTGTCCCTGAGTAACAATTCTCTGGCACTCAGTAACAATTCTGTCTGTCCCTGAGTAAAAATTCTGTGGCCCTAATAACGTTTCTGTGGCCCTAAGTAACAATTCTCTGGCACTGAGTAACAATTCTGTCTGTCCCTGAGTATGAATTCTGTGGCCCTAACTAGCGTTTCTTTGTCCCTAAATAACGATTCTGTGGCCCTCATTAACAAGTCTGTGTCCCTGAGTAATGGTTCTCTGTCCCTAAGTAACTTCTCTCTGTCCCCAATTCTCGTTTCTGTGGCCCTAACTCTGTCCCTGTCCCTAGTACAGAGCGGTCTGCCTCTGTTCAATGACTGCAGGCAAATGAAGATTTCCAAAATGGCCGCTATATATACCTCGACCATTACACAGTGCTGGCTGGCTGGCTGCTGATTGGCTGATGCGATCACATGTCGTTGAGGAATGCATTATGGGGCAGCGCGCCTTGTCTGCGCGCCTTCCCCGACATCCCCGCTCCGTCGCCGCACATGTCAGCCGCCATTTTCGGAAAAATTTCGATTCGCGCGTCCGAATTAGGCTGTTTTTCGGATTCGGCACGAATCGAAATTTTTCCGATATTCGACTCGAATTCCACTTCGGATACTTCGATTCGCTCATCTCTAATAGTGATAAATGAATGTGTCTGGACTTGATTTGTGGGCTGTTCATTGAATTCATCGTACATTAAAAAATGGTGAACTTTATTCTGAACCACATGAAGTCTACGGGGAAGGGGGTGGTGGTAGGAATTTTAAAATCAAATCTGCCTATTTTCAAGACTAATAGGCAGTGGATTGTCAAACAAAGGGCACTGGACATGTACCAATGCAAAGAGATATGTAAATAAAATGTTTAGTAACTTCAAAGGTGATATGGGAAAAACAAAATTCATTTCTAAGGCTTGGTTCACACCTGTGCAGGTGGTGCCGTTGCGGGACCCGCAAAAATACCTGAAGCCACACCTCGCACACAGAGGAATGCGGGACCCGCATTAATTCTAATGGCATGCCGCCCGCACTGGAAATTGCAACGGTACTGAGAACCTAGGTTCCCGTGCAGGCTGCGATTTCCCAAGTAGTGCAGGGACTTCCCTGCGTGTCCAGGGCACTGGAGTCCATTCAAATGAATGGGCTCTTGTGTCCGCGCAAATTGTGGCCTTCACGGCAGCACATATGTGAACCAGGGGTAATACTTCCTTAGGAAATACCTTTAAAGTATAACTAAAGGCAAAACTTTTTTAGCTTTGGACAGAGAGCAGATGGATTAGAACAGCAGGTTTTATTGCTGTCGGTGCCCCTGTTAAGGAGATTCACTCTCTCTAAATGTCCTGTTTACTATGATCATTGAAAGTGAAAATTAAACAAAAAAAATTTGAGGTTGTAACCAGAAAAGTAATAGAGGGGAAGTCTTCCAATAGGGACACTATTTCTGGTGACCTGGGGGTACACAAAGGAACTCCCTTAATTTCCTCTCACTGAGTCTTTGGCTATGGGACAGGAAGTGAAGGGAAATCTCTGCAATGGGACACAGATGACAAAAAAAAAGACTGACAGAGGTTATAACCCTCCCTTGCTCTGTCCAAAATGAAAAAAAAAACAGTTTTTCCTAAAGTTCTACTTTAAAGGATACGTTCACCTTTTAACAAAATATAATAAATACATTTTTTTATAATATAATAAATACATTAATATATATAATATAATAAATACATTAAAAAAATGTGCATATATTATATTTTGTTTGTGGAGTCTCTAAAGCATGGTTTGCTGATCGCTGCTGCCATTCTGTTCTCCCCCTGATCTGTCAGTATATCTTCTTGCTCATACATCCATACGAGCAAGCAGATATTACTGAAGGAAGGCTCAATGAACTACCTCTGCACTATGGAGCACTGTGGGTAGTTCAATGAAAACTACAGGCCAACAACTGCAAAGGCTGTTGGGACTTGTAGTTTTCCCATTCACAGAATGCTGTGATTGAATGACGTTGCAGAGCCCTGCACGGCCATGTTTTTTCAAAATTGTGACAGCTAGCAGGAAAGAGAGATCCCCTGCTAGCTGTCACAGTGGGGATTGGGTGGGTGCGGGGGGGCGGTCAGATCGTAACATGTTACACTTTGAATATGGGAGTAACATGTAACTTGTTACGAAAGGTGAACTTATCTGAAGGTGATGTTATGGAACAGTAAGATATTCACAGCACTTAGCTACTGAGTCTAAGCCCCACCCTGCTTCTTCACCAGGGTCCCTGATGGTGGGGATGGACTTGCACCTTCAAGCAGCACCCAGGTATGTCCAGCTGAAGATAAGGAGACTACTAGCATGTACAGGGCACAAAACAAGAGACAGAAGAAAAATCCAGGAACATAACAAAAGCATAACCCACCCTTGCTGCCACAGTCATCAATGAGACTGCACCAACCATATGAGATACACACAAGTCTCTTTTAGAAAGATTATAAAGTGTGATTGTGCTATAGATAATATATATCTATATATATATATATAGATATCTATATATATATATATATATATACTGTATATATTATATATATATATATATATATATATATACTGTACAGTGCTTAGGGCAAAAAATATCAAAATTCATGCATAATAAAATTCATAAACTATAAAGTGCATCAGTGTGCAATGATTCCAAAATAATGTGTCGCAAAGTGCATTGTGCAAATCAATACATGAAACACATCAAAATTCATACAGTGCAAAACTGATCAGTGTCCATAAATAATGTGCATACAGTCTATCCACTGCAGAGATTGTAAAACAAATGAAAGCCGTGGTCTTTACTCCAAACTGCACCTCCAAGGTGATTGATTACCACTATCAGTGGAAAGCACTTCCCAGAAAGTTAACCTACAGATTATAAGAGGCTAACAAAGAATGTATCCAGCAATACTAGGCAAATACAGTGAAGGAAATAAGTATTTGATCCCCTGCTGATTTTCAGTGTTTGCCCACTCACAAAGAAATGATCAGTCTAAAAATCGAATGGTAGGTGTATTGTAACACTGAGAGACAGAATAACAACAAAAAATTCTAAAGAAATGCATGTCTAACAAATTATGCACTGATTTGCATGTTCATGAGGGAAATAAGTATTTGATCTCCTTCACAAAACATGACTTAGTACTTGGCGGCAAATCCCTTGTTGGCAATCACAGAGGTCAGAAGTTTCCTGCAGTTCGCCTCCAGGTTTGCACACATCTCAGGAGGGATTTTGGCCCACTCCTCTTGGAAGATCCTCTCCAAGTCTTTAAGGTTTGGTGGCTGACATTTGGCAACTCGAGCTTTCAGCTCCCTCCACAGATTTTCAATCAGATTAAGGTCTGGAGACTGGCTAGGCCACTCCAGGACCTTAATGTGCTTCTTCTTGATCCATTCCTTTGTTGCCTTGGCCATGTGTTTTGGGTCATTGTCATGCTGGAACACCCATCCACAAACAGAAAACTGAAGGATAGACCATGACAGCGGTTGCTATACTGAAATAAAAAAAAAATACCATATTTCCATATATAGCCACACATATAGTACAGTTGCTGTAGAGTATGGAAGCTTAATTGGGCTGCAATGTAAGAGGGATAGATCATGCAATTTTCATCATAAAATACAAATTAAAGTGTATTATTTCAAAGACAGCAACCAGAAATATGTTACAGACTGTAATATATTACATAAAGTTTTACTAGACCCCAAATAAAGAGGGAAAGACAAGCCAGATTTTCATAGTGAAATAAAAAGTATAGTGCATTATTTCAGAGAAAACAGCCAGAACTAGAGATGAGCGAATCGAAGTATCCGAAGTGGAATTCGAGTCGAATATCGGAAAAATTTCGATTCGTGCCGAATCCGAAAAACAGCCTAATTCGGACGCGCGAATCGAAATTTTTCCGAAAATGGCGGCTGACATGTGCGGCGACGGAGCGGGGATGTCGGGGAAGGCGCGCAGACAAGGCGCGCTGCCCCATAATGCATTCCTCAACGACATGTGATCGCATCAGCCAATCAGCAGCCAGCCAGCCAGCACTGTGTAATGGTCGAGGTATATATAGCGGCCATTTTGGAAATCTTCATTTGCCTGCAGTCATTGAACAGAGGCAGACCGCTCTGTACTAGGGACAGGGACAGAGTTAGGGCCACAGAAACGAGAATTGGGGACAGAGAGAAGTTACTTAGGGACAGAGAACCATTACTCAGGGACACAGACTTGTTAATGAGGGCCACAGAATCGTTATTTAGGGACAAAGAAACGCTAGTTAGGGCCACAGAATTCATACTCAGGGACAGACAGAATTGTTACTCAGTGCCAGAGAATTGTTACTTAGGGCCACAGAAACGTTATTAGGGCCACAGAATTTTTACTCAGGGACAGACAGAATTGTTACTGAGTGCCAGAGAATTGTTACTCAGGGACAGACAGAATTGTTACTGAGTGCCAGAGAATTCTTACTCAGGGCCACAGAATTCATTCTCAGGGACAGACAGAATTGTTACTCAGGGACAGACAGAATTGTTACTGAGTGCCAGAGAATTGTTACTCAGGGACAGACAGAATTGTTACTGAGTGCCAGAGAATTGTTACTCAGGGACAGACAGAATTGTTACTGAGTGCCAGAGAATTGTTACTCAGGGACAGACAGAATTGTTACTGAGTGCCAGAGAATTGTTACTCAGGGACAGACAGAATTGTTACTGAGTGCCAGAGAATTGTTACTCAGGGACAGACAGAATTGTTACTGAGTGCCAGAGAATTGTTACTCGCACAGACACAAAATTGTTACTTGCACAGACACAGAATTGTTACTCGCGCAGACACAGAATTGTTACTCAGGGCCACAGAATTCATACTCAGGGACAGACAGAATTGTTACTGAGTGCCAGAGAATTGTTACTCAGGGACAGACAGAATTGTTACTGAGTGCCAGAGAATTGTTACTCAGGGACAGACAGAATTGTTACTGAGTGCCAGAGAATTGTTACTCGCACAGACACAAAATTGTTACTTGCACAGACACAGAATTGTTACTCGCACAGACACAGAATTGTTACTCAGGGCCACAGAATTCATACTCAGGGACAGACAGAATTGTTACTGAGCGCCAGAGAATTGTTACTCAGGGACAGACAGAATTGTTACTGAGTGCCAGAGAATTGTTACTCAGGGACAGACAGAATTGTTACTGAGTGCCAGAGAATTGTTACTCAGGGACAGACAGAATTGTTACTGAGTGCCAGAGAATTGTTACTCAGGGACAGACAGAATTGTTACTGAGTGCCAGAGAATTGTTACTCGCACAGACACAAAATTGTTACTTGCACAGACACAGAATTGTTACTCGCACAGACACAGAATTGTTACTCAGGGCCACAGAATTCATACTCAGGGACAGACAGAATTGTTACTGAGTGCCAGAGAATTGTTACTCAGGGACAGACAGAATTGTTACTGAGTGCCAGAGAATTGTTACTCAGGGACAGACAGAATTGTTACTGAGTGCCAGAGAATTGTTACTCGCACAGACACAAAATTGTTACTTGCACAGACACAGAATTGTTACTCGCACAGACACAGAATTGTTACTCAGGGCCACAGAATTCATACTCAGGGACAGACAGAATTGTTACTGAGTGCCAGAGAATTGTTACTCAGGGACAGACAGAATTGTTACTGAGTGCCAGAGAATTGTTACTCAGGGACAGACAGAATTGTTACTGAGTGCCAGAGAATTGTTACTCGCACAGACACAAAATTGTTACTTGCACAGACACAGAATTGTTACTCGCACAGACACAGAATTGTTACTCAGGGCCACAGAATTCATACTCAGGGACAGACAGAATTGTTACTGAGTGCCAGAGAATTGTTACTCAGGGACAGACAGAATTGTTACTGAGTGCCAGAGAATTGTTACTCAGGGACAGACAGAATTGTTACTGAGTGCCAGAGAATTGTTACTCGCACAGACACAAAATTGTTACTTGCACAGACACAGAATTGTTACTCGCACAGACACAGAATTGTTACTCAGGGCCACAGAATTCATACTCAGGGATAGACAGAATTGTTACTGAGTGCCAGAGAATTGTTACTCAGGGACAGACAGAATTGTTACTGAGTGCCAGAGAATTGTTACTCAGGGACAGACAGAATTGTTACTGAGTGCCAGAGAATTGTTACTCAGGGACAGACAGAATTGTTACTGAGTGCCAGAGAATTGTTACTCAGGGACAGACAGAATTGTTACTGAGTGCCAGAGAATTGTTACTCAGGGACAGACAGAATTGTTACTGAGTGCCAGAGAATTGTTACTCAGGGACAGACAGAATTGTTACTGAGTGCCAGAGAATTGTTACTCGCACAGACACAAAATTGTTACTTGCACAGACACAGAATTGTTACTCGCGCAGACACAGAATTGTTACTCAGGGCCACAGAATTCATACTCAGGGACAGACAGAATTGTTACTGAGTGCCAGAGAATTGTTACTCAGGGACAGACAGAATTGTTACTGAGTGCCAGAGAATTGTTACTCAGGGACAGACAGAATTGTTACTGAGTGCCAGAGAATTGTTACTCGCACAGACACAAAATTGTTACTTGCACAGACACAGAATTGTTACTCGCGCAGACACAGAATTGTTACTCAGGGCCACAGAATTCATACTCAGGGACAGACAGAATTGTTACTGAGTGCCAGAGAATTGTTACTCAGGGACAGACAGAATTGTTACTGAGTGCCAGAGAATTGTTACTCAGGGACAGACAGAATTGTTACTGAGTGCCAGAGAATTGTTACTCAGGGACAGACAGAATTGTTACTGAGTGCCAGAGAATTGTTACTCGCACAGACACAAAATTGTTACTTGCACAGACACAGAATTGTTACTCGCACAGACACAGAATTGTTACTCAGGGCCACAGAATTCATACTCAGGGACAGACAGAATTGTTACTGAGCGCCAGAGAATTGTTACTCAGGGACAGACAGAATTGTTACTGAGTGCCAGAGAATTGTTACTCAGGGACAGACAGAATTGTTACTGAGTGCCAGAGAATTGTTACTCAGGGACAGACAGAATTGTTACTGAGTGCCAGAGAATTGTTACTCAGGGACAGACAGAATTGTTACTGAGTGCCAGAGAATTGTTACTCGCACAGACACAAAATTGTTACTTGCACAGACACAGAATTGTTACTCGCGCAGACACAGAATTGTTACTCAGGGCCACAGAATTCATACTCAGGGACAGACAGAATTGTTACTGAGTGCCAGAGAATTGTTACTCAGGGACAGACAGAAGTGTTACTGAGTGCCAGAGAATTGTTACTCAGGGACAGACAGAATTGTTACTGAGTGCCAGAGAATTGTTACTCAGGGACAGACAGAATTGTTACTGAGTGCCAGAGAATTGTTACTCGCACAGACACAAAATTGTTACTTGCACAGACACAGAATTGTTACTCGCACAGACACAGAATTGTTACTCAGGGCCACAGAATTCATACTCAGGGACAGACAGAATTGTTACTGAGCGCCAGAGAATTGTTACTCAGGGACAGACAGAATTGTTACTGAGTGCCAGAGAATTGTTACTCAGGGACAGACAGAATTGTTACTGAGTGCCAGAGAATTGTTACTCAGGGACAGACAGAATTGTTACTGAGTGCCAGAGAATTGTTACTCAGGGACAGACAGAATTGTTACTGAGTGCCAGAGAATTGTTACTCGCACAGACACAAAATTGTTACTTGCACAGACACAGAATTGTTACTCGCGCAGACACAGAATTGTTACTCAGGGCCACAGAATTCATACTCAGGGACAGACAGAATTGTTACTGAGTGCCAGAGAATTGTTACTCAGGGACAGACAGAATTGTTACTGAGTGCCAGAGAATTGTTACTCAGGGACAGACAGAATTGTTACTGAGTGCCAGATAATTGTTACTCAGGGACAGACAGAATTGTTACTGAGTGCCAGAGAATTGTTACTCAGGGACAGACAGAATTGTTACTGAGTGCCAGAGAATTGTTACTTAGGGCCACAGAAACTTTAGTTAGGGCCACAGAATTGTTACTCAGGGACAGACACAGAATTGTTACTGAGGGCCACAGAACTGTTACTTAGGGCCACAGAATTGTTACTCGCACAGACACAGAATTGTTACTCAGGGACACAGAATTGTTACTCAGGGACACATAATCGTTGAATTAAATAGTATGTCAGACAACATGCAGAGGAGTGGCAGAGGAGGCAATGTTTTAGGAGCGAGCAGACGTGGCAGCAGAGGAAGGGGTCGAGGCAGCACTATTCGCAGCCAGAGGCCAGTGCTCCCGGTGTCATCCAGCGGTCGTGTCTCCACCGACAACCCTGCCGTTATCGATTGGTTGGCTCGGTCGTCTTCCTCTTTCCAGGTCACCTCTGACACCTACAGCCAACGGTCGGTGGGTACGTCAGACACAAACGTTAGTTGGCATGGCCCGGGACCTAGCCCACTGAAATCACGTGTCCTCTACCTGCCCCTGTCCTTTGGTGTTCCCTCACCAAGCGAAGTATCGCATGCTGTGGGCTCAGCCCCACTGTACAGTGAGGAAGAGCTAACAGAGGGCGGTCAGGAACGGGGGGAGACATCCGCCTTTTCAGCAGCTAGGCGAAGAAGTAGTGGCGAGGAGAGTGGCCCGGTAGCCGGTCTGGAGACAGGTCTGTCTCCTGACCCAGACGCAGCCGAGGGGGCTAGTAGTGAGGCGGAGACCCTACTTGATGATGAGGAGGTTGATCGCACTTGGCAGCCTCGTCGTCATCAGGCAATTTCTTCCGCATCATCAGGAGAAGAGGGTGGCAGCTTGGCAGTGAGCGAAACAGTCGGTGGGTTGCCCAGGAGACAGCAGCAGGGTCGCAGCAGTGTCAGTGGAAGCAGTGTCAGTGGAGCCAAACGGCCACGGAGTAGAGCACCAGCTCCACTGCAGCCTACCACCACGGCCAGTAGTGGTGCCGGTGTGCACGGAGGAAGCAGCAGTCAGCCAGTGAGGAGTATCGGGGGCAAAGTTTCCTACTCGGCGGTGTGGCAATATTTCGTCAAGCCGCCCGAGGAAGTAAACGTAGCCGTATGTCGACTATGTGGCCAGAAAGTCAAGCGTGGCCAGGGGGCCCATGTTGGGACTATTTGGGCCATGTTGGGACAATGGGAGACCTCCCATTGCTGCTGTCTCCATCGCCACACTCTGCCATGTGCCACTTTCAGGTCTCCTCACACACTGCTGGTGTGTTCAGTTTTTTGACATAGGGTGCTGGCAGATTACGGGCCTCCCATAGCTGCTGCCAGGCCCCTAATCTGCCATGGGCCCCTATATACCGCCTCCTCATGCTGCTGCCAGGTCCACAGTGTCTCATGCCATGTGCCACTTTCAGGTCTCCTCACACTGCTGGTGTGTTGAATTTTTTGACATAGGGTGCTGGCAGATTATGGGCCTCCTATAGCTGCTGCCAGGCCCCTAATCTGCCATAGGCCCCTATATACCGCCTCCTCATGCTGCTGCCAGGTCCAGAGTCTCTCATGGGTCCCTGTACGGCCTCCCATTGCTGCTGTCTCCATCGCCACACTCTGCCATGTGCCACTTTCAGGTCTCCTCACACACTGCTGGTGTGTTCAGTTTTTTGACATAGGGTGCTGGCAGATTACGGGCCTCCCATAGCTGCTGCCAGGCCCCTAATCTGCCATAGGCCCCTATATACCGCCTCCTCATGCTGCTGCCAGGTCCAGAGTCTCTCATGGGTCCCTGTACGGCCTCCCATTGCTGCTGTCTCCATCGCCACACTCTGCCATGTGCCACTTTCAGGTCTCCTCACACACTACTGGTGTGTTCAGTTTTTTGACATAGGGTGCTGGCAGATTACGGGCCCCTAATCTGCCATAGGCCCCTATATACCGCCTCCTCATGCTGCTGCCAGGTCCAGAGTCTGTCATGGGTCCCTGTACGGCCTCCCATTGCTGCTGTCTCCATCGCCACACTCTGCCATGTGCCACTTTCAGGTCTCCTCACACTGCTGGTGTGTTGAATTTTTTGACATAGGGTGCTGGCAGATTACGGGCCTCCCATAGCTGCTGCCAGGCCCCTAATCTGCCATAGGCCCCTATATACCGCCTCCTCATGCTGCTGCCAGTGCCAGAGTCTCTCATGGGTCCCTGTACGGCCTCCCATTGCTGCTGTCTCCATCGCCACACTCTGCCATGTGCCACTTTCAGGTCTCCTCACACACTGCTGGTGTGTTCAGTTTTTTGACATAGGGTGCTGGCAGATTACGGGCCTCCCATAGCTGCTGCCAGGCCCCTAATCTGCCATAGGCCCCTATATACCGCCTCCTCATGCTGCTGCCAGGTCCAGAGTCTCTCATGGGTCCCTGTACGGCCTCCCATTGCTGCTGTCTCCATCGCCACACTCTGCCATGTGCCACTTTCAGGTCTCCTCACACACTACTGGTGTGTTCAGTTTTTTGACATAGGGTGCTGGCAGATTACGGGCCCCTAATCTGCCATAGGCCCCTATATACCGCCTCCTCATGCTGCTGCCAGGTCCAGAGTCTGTCATGGGTCCCTGTACGGCCTCCCATTGCTGCTGTCTCCATCGCCACACTCTGCCATGTGCCACTTTCAGGTCTCCTCACACTGCTGGTGTGTTCAGTTTTTTGACATAGGGTGCTGGCAGATTACGGGCCTCCCATAGCTGCTGCCAGGCCCCTAATCTGCCATAGGCCCCTATATACCGCCTCCTCATGCTGCTGCCAGTGCCAGAGTCTCTCATGGGTCCCTGTACGGCCTCCCATTGCTGCTGTCTCCATCGCCACACTCTGCCATGTGCCACTTTCAGGTCTCCTCACACACTGCTGGTGTGTTAAATTTTTTGACATAGGGTGCAGGCAGATTACGGGCCTCACATAGCTGCTGCCAGGCCCCTAATCTGCCATGGGCCCCTATATACCGCCTCCTCATGCTGCTGCCAAGTCTAGAGTCTCTCATGGGTCCCTGTAAGGCCTCCCATTGCTGCTGTCTCCATCGCCACACTCTGCTGCCATGTGCCACTTTCAGGTCTCTTCACACTGCTGGTGTGTTAAATTTTTTGACATAGGGTGCAGGCAGATTACGGGCCTCACATAGCTGCTGCCAGGCCCCTAATCTGCCATGGGCCCCTATATACCGCCTCCTCATGCTGCTGCCAAGTCTAGAGTCTCTCATGGGTCCCTGTACGGCCTCCCATTGCTGCTGTCTCCATCGCCACACTCTGCTGCCATGTGCCACTTTCAGGTCTCTTCACACTGCTGGTGTGTTTAATTTTTTGACATAGGGTGCAGGCAGATTACGGGCCTCACATAGCTGCTGCCAGGCCCCTAATCTGCCATGGGCCCCTATATACCGCCTCCTCATGCTGCTGCCAAGTCCAGAGTCTGTCATGGTCCCTGTACGGCCTCCCATTGCTGCTGTCTCCATCGCCACACTCTGCTGCCATGTGCCACTTTCAGGTCTCTTCACACTGCTGGTGTGTTTAATTTTTTGACATAGGGTGCAGGCAGATTACGGGCCTCACATAGCTGCTGCCAGGCCCCTAATCTGCCATGGGCCCCTATATACCGCCTCCTCATGCTGCTGCCAAGTCCAGAGTCTGTCATGGTCCCTGTACGGCCTCCCATTGCTGCTGTCTCCATCGCCACACTCTGCTGCCATGTGCCACTTTCAGGTCTCTTCACACTGCTGGTGTGTTAAATTTTTTGACATAGGGTGCAGGCAGATTACGGGCCTCACATAGCTGCTGCCAGGCCCCTAATCTGCCATGGGCCCCTATATACCGCCTCCTCATGCTGCTGCCAAGTCCAGAGTCTGTCATGGTCCCTGTACGGCCTCCCATTGCTGCTGTCTCCATCGCCACACTCTGCTGCCATGTGCCACTTTCAGGTCTCTTCACACTGCTGGTGTGTTTAATTTTTTGACATAGGGTGCAGGCAGATTACGGGCCTCACATAGCTGCTGCCAGGCCCCTAATCTGCCATGGGCCCCTATATACCGCCTCCTCATGCTGCTGCCAAGTCTAGAGTCTCTCATGGGTCCCTGTACGGCCTCCCATTGCTGCTGTCTCCATCGCCACACTCTGCTGCCATGTGCCACTTTCAGGTCTCTTCACACTGCTGGTGTGTTAAATTTTTTGACATAGGGTGCAGGCAGATTACGGGCCTCACATAGCTGCTGCCAGGCCCCTAATCTGCCATGGGCCCCTATATACCGCCTCCTCATGCTGCTGCCAAGTCCAGAGTCTGTCATGGTCCCTGTACGGCCTCCCATTGCTGCTGTCTCCATCGCCACACTCTGCTGCCATGTGCCACTTTCAGGTCTCTTCACACTGCTGGTGTGTTTAATTTTTTGACATAGGGTGCAGGCAGATTACGGGCCTCACATAGCTGCTGCCAGGCCCCTAATCTGCCATGGGCCCCTATATACCGCCTCCTCATGCTGCTGCCAAGTCCAGAGTCTGTCATGGTCCCTGTACGGCCTCCCATTGCTGCTGTCTCCATCGCCACACTCTGCTGCCATGTGCCACTTTCAGGTCTCTTCACACTGCTGGTGTGTTAAATTTTTTGACATAGGGTGCAGGCAGATTACGGGCCTCACATAGCTGCTGCCAGGCCCCTAATCTGCCATGGGCCCCTATATACCGCCTCCTCATGCTGCTGCCAAGTCCAGAGTCTGTCATGGTCCCTGTACGGCCTCCCATTGCTGCTGTCTCCATCGCCACAGTCTGCTGCCATGTGCCACTTTCAGGTCTCTTCACACTGCTGGTGTGTTAAATTTTTTGACATAGGGTGCAGGCAGATTACGGGCCTCACATAGCTGCTGGCAGGCCCCTAATCTGCCATGGGCCCCTATATACCGCCTCCTCATGCTGCTGCCAAGTCCAGAGTCTGTCATGGTCCCTGTACGGCCTCCCATTGCTGCTGTCTCCATCGCCACAGTCTGCTGCCATGTGCCACTTTCAGGTCTCTTCACACTGCTGGTGTGTTAAATTTTTTGACATAGGGTGCAGGCAGATTACGGGCCTCACATAGCTGCTGCCAGGCCCCTAATCTGCCATGGGCCCCTATATACCGCCTCCTCATGCTGCTGCCAAGTCCAGAGTCTGTCATGGTCCCTGTACGGCCTCCCATTGCTGCTGTCTCCATCGCCACACTCTGCTGCCATGTGCCACTTTCAGGTCTCTTCACACTGCTGGTGTGTTAAATTTTTTGACATAGGGTGCTGGCAGATTACGGGCCTCCTATCGCTGCTGCCAGGCCCCTAATCTGCCATGGGCCCCTATATACCGCCTCCTCATGCTGCTGCCAAGTTCAGAGTCTGTCATGGGTCCCTGTACGGCCTCCCATTGCTGCTGTCTCCATCGCCACACTCTGCTGCCATGTGCCACTTTCATTTCTCCTCACACACTGCTGGTGTGTTGAATTTTTTGACATAGGGTGCTGGCAGATTACGGGCCTCCTATAGCTGCTGCCAGGCCCCTAATCTGCCATGGGCCCCTATATACCGCCTCCTCATGCTGCTGCCAAGTTCAGAGTCTGTCATGGGTCCCTGTACGGCCTCCCATTGCTGCTGTCTCCATCGCCACACTCTGCTGCCATGTGCCACTTTCAGGTCTCCTCACACTGCTGGTGTGTTGAATTTTTTGACATAGGGTGCTGGCAGATTACGGGCCTCCTATAGCTGCTGCCAGGCCCCTAATCTGCCATAAGCCCCTATATACCGCCTCCTCATGCTGCTGCCAAGTCCAGAGTCTGTCATGGGTCCCTGTACGGCCTCCCATTGCTGCTGTCTCCATCGCCACACTCTGCCATGTGCCACTTTCAGGTCTCCTCACACACTGCTGGTGTGTTGAATTTTTTGACATAGGGTGCTGGCAGATTACGGGCCTCCTATAGCTGCTGCCAGGCCCCTAATCTGCCGTAGGCCCCTATATACCGCCTCCTCATGCTGCTGCCAGGTCCAGAGTCTCTCATGGGTCCCTGTACGGCCTCCCATTGCTGCTGTCTCCATCGCCACACTCTGCCATGTGCCACTTTCAGGTCTCCTCACACTGCTGGTGTGTTCCATTTTTTGTCATAGGGTGCTGGCAGATTATGGGCCTCCCATAACTGCTGCCAGGCCCCTAATCTGCCATGGGCCCCTATACCGACTCCTCATGCTGTGACGTTGCAACAACGTGGAATTCAACCCTACATATGTTAGACCGCCTTTACGAACAGCAAAAGGCCATCACAGATTTCCTGATGTTAAAAGCAGATAAAGGTACTCCCTGTGTAACTTAGATGTCAGCCATTGGCAGCTCATGCGTGACACCTGCGCTTGCTCAGGCCCTTTGAGGAGGCCACGCTATTCGTGAGTCGGCAGGACTATGGGATGAACGACGTCATTCCTCTGTTGCACGTCCTGGAACAAATGCTGTTAACAATGGCTGGTCAGGGTGCGGTAGACGTGGCGCACAGATCTCAACGCCACATGGCCCCTGTGGGGGCAGGACTGGAAGAAGAGGAGGAGGTAGAGGAGGACATTGGTGCTCAGGAATTATTGAGTGAAATGGGTGGTTTTTCCACTCAGCGGACAGGAGTGGAGGAGCAGGAGCATCTGGTAGAGGAGGAGGAAGAGGAGACAGAGGACCTAGACGCACCGTGGCAGTATGCTGTGGAGATGGAGGCAGGGAGTCCCTCGCATTCCTTGGCACAAATGGCCCATAGCATGCTCGGTTGCTTGCGTAGCGACAGCCGAATAATAACCATCAGACAGAGGGATGACTTTTGGCTGTCCACCTTGTTGGACCCTCGCTACCGTTCAAAAATGGTGGCCTTTTTCACACCTGCTGAGAGGGAGGCCAAAATAACGTACTATAAAAAACACCTATGTAGTCAGCTGGTCTCTGCCTGTCTGCGCCAACGTCCATCCTCAGACACTGTGGGCCCTGTGCGCTCGTGTTCCGCTGCCATGGCAGCAGGGGAGGGGTGGGGTGGTAGGAGCAGTGGCAGCTCCACCAGCAGCGGCTGCCTCAGTCTGCAGT
This sequence comes from Staurois parvus, assembly GCF_062004578.1. Lineage (NCBI taxonomy): Eukaryota > Metazoa > Chordata > Amphibia > Anura > Ranidae > Staurois > Staurois parvus. The sequence goes on from NW_028318230.1 coordinate 2,543,300, forward strand.
CGATGATGAGTAGCTTTCTTCACCAGCGCAGTGAGGAAACTACTAACCAGCCGCAGCAGCAGCAGCAGCATCAGGTGGACCTGGAGCAGGACCTCAAACAACAGGCTTAGGCCTACTTGGACAGCACCCTGCCAACCGAGGTAGACAATCCCCTTGACTACTGGGCAACGAAACTTGACCTTTGGCCCCAACTAGCTGAATTTGCCCTTGAAAGGCTGTCATGCCCGGCCAGTAGCGTGGCATCGGAGCGCGTGTTTAGTGCGGCAGGAGGTATTGCAACTCCGCGGAGGACACGACTGTCCACCCAAAGTGTGGAGAGACTCACGTTTGTGAAAATGAATCAGGCGTGGATTAGTCTGGATTTCAAACCACCAGTTCCTGACACAACTGACTAAATCCGCCATGAATCATGCCCCAAACATGTGCCACTTTCAGGTCTCCTCACACTGCTGGTGTGTTCCATTTTTTGTCATAGGGTGCTGGCAGATTACGGGCCTCCCATAGCTGCTGCCAGGCCCCTAATCTGCCATGGGCCCCTATACCGCCTCCTCATGCTGCTGCCAAGTCCAGAGTCTCTCATGGGTCCCTGTACGGCCTCCCATTGCTGCTGCCTCCATCGCCACACTCTGCCATGTGCCACTTTCAGGTCTCCTCACACTGCTGGTGTGTTCCATTTTTTGTCATAGGGTGCTGGCAGATTACGGGCCTCCCATAGCTGCTGCCAGGCCCCTAATCTGCCATGGGCCCCTATACCGCCTCCTCATGCTGCTGCCAGGTCCAGAGTCTCTCATGGGTCCCTGTACGGCCTCCCATTGCTGCTGTCTCCATCGCCACACTCTGCCATGTGCCACTTTCAGGTCTCCTCACACTGCTGGTGGGTTCCATTTTTTGTCATAGGGTGCTGGCAGATTACGGGCCTCCCATAGCTGCTGCCAGGCCCGTAATCTGCCATGGGCCCCCGTACCGACTCCTCATGCTGCTGCCAGGCCCGTAATCTGTCATGGGCCCCTGTTGTCGCTTGTTGGCATATTCCGCTCGTTCAGATGCTCCTTCTCCTGCTACTCATCTTCACGGATTCCGTCAGCAGTCTTTCTTGGAATCCGTTTCCAAGAGACAACAGTTTGCGAGCACGCACCCGACGGTGCAGAAGCTGAACGTCCTCCTGTCCAAGTTGCTGCTGCCAGGCTCGTAATCTGTCATGCGCCCCTGTACCGCCTCCTCATGCTGCTGCCAGGTCCAGAGTGTGTCATGGGCCCCCGTACCGACTCCTCATGCTGCTGCCAGGCCCGTAATCTGTCATGGGCCCCTGTACCGCCTCCCCATGCTGCTGCCAGGTCCAGAGTGTGTCATGGGTCCCTGTACGGCCTCCCATTGCTGCTGCCAGGCCCGTAATCTGCCATGGGCCCCTGTACCGACTCCTCATGCTGCTGCCAGGCCCGTAATCTGTCATGGGCCCCTGTACCGCCTCCTCATGCTGCTGCCAGGTCCAGAGTGTGTCATGGGTCCCTGTACGGCCTCCCATTGCTGCTGTCTCTATCGCCACACTCTGCCATGTGCCACTTTCAGGTCTCCTCACACTGCTGGTGGTTTCCATTTTTGTCATAGGGTGCTGTATGGCCTCCCATTGCTGCTGCCTCCACCGCCACACTGTGGCTCCACACTCTGGTTTTGGCCCCGTGACTGCCCAAATGAGTGAAGTGTGCGGTGATTCTAAGATCGACGGCACTCATCTGCATGTCATACTGACTGACAGTATTATTTCTCTTCCCCAGCAGACTCCAAGGGCATTTAAATTAAAGGTACAGTGTTCTGCACTAATATTAAGTCTCTCTGAAGCCTAGAAACACCCTTTTTTAAGTTAAATTCACAGCGAATTTATTCGACTCGAATCGAATATTGTCCACGAATTCGCCGAATCAGTCGAATCGAATTTTTCATTTCTTCGCTCATCTCTAGCCAGAACTATTGTGTGGCTTTACTAAGACACAACTGAATAGGGAAAGACGAGGCATGTTTTATTGAAAAATAAAATACAGTATATACAGTGTATCACAGAAAAAGGAAGAAATACTGTACAGTCTACATAAACAGGACTGTAACAGTTAAAGTAATCCACATTTTATACACCCTTGAATAAACATTTTCAGGCCATATATCTGCAATAAAATATATATTTTCTGAAAATAAATTAAGAATTATTGTACAGACTCCAAAACAGTATTTAACCACTTCCCCTCCGCCCTATAGCAGAAACAGGACTGCACACAATCACTAATATATATGTGATTTTGCATCTCTGGGCAGGGGGCGTGCTCACAAAGACATGTAACAGAATACATTTTGGCCTAAATTTATGACGAAATTTGATTTTTAATTTTTTTTTACTGGATTTGCTTTATAGCAAAAAATCAAAAATATTTTTTTTTTCAAAATTGTCGGTCTGTTTTTGTTTATAGCGATCAAATACCACGAAAAGAAAGCTCTGTTTGTGGGGAAAAAAGAATGTAAATTTCATTTGGGTGCAGCATTGCATGAGAGCGCAATTGTCAGTTAAAGTAATGCAGCACCGTATCGCAAAAAATGGCCTTCTCAGGAAGGGGGTAAATTCTCTGGAGGGCAAATGGTTAAACAATCAATTGTAGGTATCATATGCTAAATCACACACCTTATGCAACCTTTAATGCCACATTTGATAAATTGAATGCCTTATGCAGCTTTTGAGGAAGAAACAAAAACAGAATAAAATGTATGTTTTTCATGTTGCAAAAGAAGGAATATTGTACAGATTACCTAGTCATTGTTTATAAAAATCGCTAGCAACTGTTATCGGTTAAAATCCATGATAATGTTAATATTTTTCACTATAACATTGTACAGACTATATTGACAGCATTTCTACAATCTCTCAATGGTCAATTTGCAAAATCATAATGCAGCTTTTGAGGATGAAAAAACAAAAATGTATATTTTGCATTGTTATAATAATGGAATGATATACAGACTGTACAGACAGTTATCCAACAACCTTTTATAGGCCAAAGTGGCAAAATCACATTACTCGCGTAGCTTTAAAAGAAGAAAAACTCTATAATGTGTAACTTTTTCATGTTAAAAAAGAAAGAATATTGTACAGATTGCACAGTTTTTTTTAAAAATCATTTACAGGCCACATTTGCTAAATCACATACCTCATTTGGCATTTAAGGAAAAAACACAGTAAAATTTAAATCTTTTACAATAAAATGAAGGAAAGTTGTACAAGCTGCGTAGACTGTTTTTCAATAATCTCTTGTACAGTAGGTTGCATTGATAAATCACTTACTTCATGCAGGTTTTAAGGACAAAAAACACAATAAAGTGAATATTTTACATTTAGAGCTCATTCACATCTAAACCGCTGAATTTACATGTGTATAGCATATGGCTTTGCACATATCTAAATGCAGCACTGTAGGCATTATTGGGGCCACACACACAGCTTTCCCTACAAAGCAAATGTGTCCTGTGTTTAGCAGTGTACAAAAAGTAGGACACAGCTGCATCCAGGTTCATATATATCTACAGACTTTAAGCATGTACATGTGTAAATGAGTATGCATACTCACTTAAAGAGGAGTTCCACCCGATTTTTAAACTTTTTTTCAAAGTATTCCTTAGTGGTGTCCATGTAAAGTTTGGGAGGTTTTTTTTTTTTGGAAAAGTTTACATACAGTCATGGCCGAAATTGTTGGCACCCTTGATATTTTTCCTGAAAATCAAGTATTTCACACAAAAAAGGTATTGCATTAACACATGTTTTGCTATACACATGTTTATTCCCTTTGTATGTATTGGAACAAATATAAAACAGAGGCAGAAAAGCAAATATGACATAATGTCACACAAAACCCCAAAAATGGGCTGGACAAAAGTATTGGCACCCTTAACTTAATATTTGGTTGCACACCCTTTGGAAAACATAACTGAAATCAGTCGCTTCCTATAACCATCAATAAGCTTCTGACACCTCTCACCCGGAATTTTGGACCACTCTTCCTTTGCAAACAGCTCCAGGTCTCTCTTATTGGAAGGACACCTTTTCCCAACAGCAATTTTAAGATCTCTCCACAGGTGTTCAATGGGATTTAGATCTGGGCTCATTGCTGGCCACTTCAGAACTCTCCAGCGCTTCTTTGCCATCCATTTCTGAGTGCTTTTTGACGTATGTTTGGGGTCATTGTCCTGCTGGAAGACCCAGGATCTTGGACGCAAACCCAGCTTTCTGACACTGGGCCCTACAGTGCGACCCAAAATCCTTTGGTAATCCTCAGATTTCATGATGCCTTGCACACAGTCAAGGCACCCAGTGCCAGAGGCAGCAAAACAACCCCAAAACATCATTGAACCTCCACCATATTTTACCGTAGGTACTGTGTTTTGTTCTTTGTAGGCCTCATTCCGTTTTCGGTAAACAGTAGAATGATGTGCTTTACCGAAAAGCTCTATCTTGGTCTCATCTGTCCACAAGACGTTTTCCCAGAAGGCTTTTGGCTTACTCAAGTACATTTTGGCAAACTGTAGTCTTGCTTTTTTATGTCTCTGTGTCAGCAGTGGGGTCCTCCTGGGTCTCCTGCCATAGCGTTTCATTTCATTTAAATGTCGACGGATAGTTCGCGCTGACACTGATGCTCCCTGAGCCTGCAGGACAGCTTGAATGTATTTGGAACATGTTTGGGGCTGCTTATCCACCATCCGGACTATTCTGCGTTGCAATCTTTCATCAATTTTCCTCATCCGTCCACGACCAGGGAGATTAGCTACAGTGCCATGGGTTGCAAACTTCTTGATAATGTTGCGCACTGTGGACAAAGGCAAATCTAGTTCTCTGGAGATGGACTTGTAACCTTGAGATTGTTGATATTTTGCCACAATTTTGGTTCTCAGGTCCTCAGACAGTTCTCGTCTCCTCTTTCTGTTGTCCATGCTTAGTGTGGCACAGACAGACACACAATGCAAAGGTTAAGTGAACGTCTCTCCTTTTTATCTGCTTTCAGGTGTGATTTCTATATTGCCCACACCTGTTACTTGCCCCAGGTGAGTTTACAGGAGCATCACATGCTTGTAACATTCTTATTTATCCGCAGTTGTGAAAGGGTGCCAATACTTTTGTCCAGCCCATTTTTGGAGGTTTGTGTGACATTATGTCGAATTTGCTTTCTTTCCTCCCTTTTTTTGTTTTGTCCCAATACACACAAAGGGAATAAACATGTGTATAGCAAAACATGTGTTAATGCAATACGTTTCGTGAGAAATACATGATTTCCTGGAGAAATATCAAGGGTGCCAACAATTTCGGCCATGACTGTACCTTTTTTAGCCATAATAAATTAACTTCCGTAGCGAGGTACGTCATATCCAGCCACCCATCATCAATCCCAGGAATCAACAAGCATCCCTTGCTTGTAGTATCGCAGTATTTCCAAACAACTTGCTGTGCCCTTACGGCACTAATCCAGGAAGTGTACAGTAGCGGGCTTCAGATGCCCACATCCATCATGGAACCTGCCTGCTTCCAAGATCTATGTAAAATACTTTAGATAATTTACATAACGAGCATGATATCATACTTAGCAGTAGTCTCATATTTAGAATTATGGGGGAGCTGTTTTAAAAAAAATGTATGGGGACTTGAACTTTGCTTTAAGGCTATTGAAAGAATTGTATGCATCTAATGCTGTGCATGTCTAAATATGTCTAAATACAAGTACTTTAGGTGTGTAGGTGTGTGTAGCAGGATTTCCTGCTAACATGCAAGCTCTAAAAAAGAAGGAATATTGCCACATTTGCTAAATTACATACCTCATGCAGCTTTTGAGGATTAAGAAACACAATAAAAAATTTTTTTTTACATTACCACTTCCCTTCTGGCCATAGAACATAAATGGCCAGACAGGAACAGCACTGATGTATGACATACTCATATGACATACTCATATGTCCCTCAGCATCCTCCGCTTGTGCACTCCCAGGAGTGCACAGCAGCACAATCTGTGCCTGCTGTGTCCACCGAGCATAGTAAAACATTGATAATTGTACAGGACCACTGCAAGTGGTTCTGGTACCATATGATCACTGTAGCTAATCAGCAATGACAAGTACAATAGTAAACAATATGTCATTTCTTGGCATCATTGTTTACTACTGTATGATCTCTGTGGTCAAAGGTATGAGATAGTACAAGGCCCCTCACAGTAGCCCTATGCCATGTGATAGCTGTGGCAAATCACAGCTATCACAGTATTTCTCAACAGTGTCAAAAAAAATCCTGATCAACCCCCATGGAAAAAAATGGAAATAATTGAAAAAATAACAAAAAAAGTTTAAAAATATATAATTTTATTTCTTTTGAACTCACTGTCACCAGTCAGTGTCTTTAATCACTGGCACCCACTCAAAGCATCCCTAATCCCTGATCACTGCCACACCAGTCACAGTGTCCCTGATCTGCATCACACTAGTTACTGTGTCTGTGAAAACTGCTGCATCAGTTACAGTGTCCCTAATCATCTCCTCATCAGTTACAGTGTCCCTAATCATCTCCTCATCAGTTATAGTGTCCATGATTACTGCCACACCAATTACGGTGTCCATGATCACATCCACAACAATTATGGTGTCTGTAATCACCAACACACTAGTCCCAGTGTCACTGATCACCACCATTACAAAAATACCAAAAAAGAACATAATGGGACTTTACAGGTACAGTATAGGATAAGCTCACATTTGTAAGTTTACATATTTATTAGAATACATATTAAAGTGACATTGTTTAAAAACAATACATGGCTAACCAGCCCGAGTAGTATCGGCATTGTCTTCTATAGCATTATATCCTCCAAAGGTTGTCGTGTTTCACTTGTTAGCTTCTTCAGGACCATATTGCCTTGACTAGAAGAATATACATATATATACATACATAAATCATTAATCATACAAAATAAATTCCACAAAAAACATAAACCTTAAAAAACTGTTCTTCGCAAACTCACATAGCAATATAGATGGGGATGCAAGGTATCAGCACCCATACAGGGAGTCAAGAAAGTAATCTCGAGTGAGCATCCACATCCATCATTCATCCTGATGTCCCAAATATAATGGTGTCCTATCTCAAAGGAAACTAACAAAAGATGAAATAAGAAAGAGAGACAACACCAACAAAAGGGGAGAGATAAACAGAGGGGGGAGGGCCATAGGCCCAAAATAAGAGCAACAATAGATCACTTACTTGGTCAGTAGACAAGTAGTGGAACAGTCCATATGTAGATTAATCCATACAGGGCATATTTCATAGATTCGCTTGTATATATAATCTAGACATAGCAATACACAAACAATCAATCAAAAATGTCTGTTTCTTAAGGTCTTCGACAATTCCAGCACTCCCTTCCCGAACACCTACCTATCACTCCTACCATAGAAGGCAAGAGAAGGTGCATAAAAGGTCCAATGCCTGGCCTCAATGCTTTATAATATGAATCTGCTCCTTTAGATATCCCCATGCATCAATATGAGATACTATAACTCCTTAAGCAGTGGCTCCTATAATACAACAGAAAGAGCCATGCTCACGAGTAACCTAATATTTCAGTCAAAGCACACAGCGCATGCGCGCCCACACTATAGCCTACAGCCCGGCTTCACAATACTACCTATGGCCGACAGTGGTAAAACAGAGCAATGCCAGACACCACCTCCTCAGCTCCACCACCTCGGGAGACACTGGACAGAGGATAGTCCAGTCTCCCAGATAATATCCATGGCCAGCAGCTCCTATTACTCATAATATCTTTTACCAATAAGGGGTGCGCACAAATACTATGGTCGCCCTCTGTCTCTCTTCTTCACTCTTTAACTCATATCTTCAATCTCTCCCTTTTTACTGGCATCTTCCCCAACCCTCTAAAACATACGCTAGTCACCACCATACTTAAAAAGACCCCACCAATTTTAGCAACCTAATACCATCTCCTTACTCCTTTTTGCCTTCAAACTCCTTGAACATCTAGTCTACAACAGGCTGAGCTGCCATCTCATTTTGAATAACCTTCTAGATCCCCTTCAGTCTGGATTTTGCCCTCAACACTCCACAGAAACTGCTCTCCTAAAACTCCAAAACGACTTACTAACAGCTAAAACCAATGGTCACTATTCCGTACCCTTACTCTTGGACCTCTCCACTGCCTTTGACACAATTGACCATCCCCTCCTCCTCAAAAAACTATTTTCTTGGCCTCCATGTCTGTACTCTCCGTTGGTTCGAATCTTACATATCTCACCACACCTTCAGTGTCACTTACAACTCTACTCCCTCCTCTCCTGGTCCTCTTACTGTCAGGGTCCTCCAAAGTTCTGTCCTTGGACCTCTCCTATTCTTGATCTACATTTCTTCCCTGGGTCAGCTGATAGCTTCCCATGGTTTCCAATATTATTTCTATGCTGATGATACACAAATCTATCTTTCTATTCTTCAGCTCACCTCATCAATTTCCTCAAGTATCGCTGATTTACTAACAGACATATCAGAATAGATGTCACACCACTTCCTAAAACTCAATCTATCCAAAACTGAGCTCATAATATTTCCTCCCCCATGTGCCTCTTCCCCTGATTTCTCAGTCAAGATCAACAGCACAACTATCAACCCATTCCCCCATGCCAGGGTGCTAGGGGTATCCCTGGAATCTGAACTATCCCACATCCAATCCCTGTCCAAATCATGCTGCCTCAACCTCTGCAACATCTCCAGAACCAATAATACCAAAAAAGCTTCTAATTCACTCCCTGGTTATCTCTTGCCTTGACTACTGCAACTCCCTCCTCATTGGCTTACCTTTACATAGGCTATCCCCCCTTCAGTCCATCATGAATGCTGCTGCCAGGCTCATCTACCTTACCAACTGTTCAGTGTCTGCTACCCCTCTCTGTCAATCCCTCTGTTGGCTTCCACTCATCCAATGAATAAAATTCAAAATACTAACAACTTACAAAGTCATCCACAACTCTGCCCCCAGCTACGTCACCAACCTGGTCTCAAAATGTCAACCAAACCACTTTCTTCGATCCATCCAAGACCTTCTCCTCTTTAGTTCCCGTGTCACCTCCTCCCATGCTTACCTCCAGGACTTCTCCCAAGCTTCTCTCATCCTATGAAACTCCCTACCCCAATCTGTCTGACTATCTCCTAATCTATCCATCTTTAGACGATCCATGAAAACCCTTGTCTTTAAAGAAGCCTATCTTGCTTCAAACTAGTAAACTGCTTTCTTACTTCCTTATCAGCTCATCCCCCACAGATATTACCTTTTGTATCACTCAACCCTGCCTCTTAGATTGTAAGCTCTAATGAGCAGAGCCCTCTGTTTCTTCTTGTACCAAATTGTATTGTAACTGTACTGTATACCTTCATTTTGTAAAGTACTGCACAAGCTGTTGGCGCTATATAAATCCTGTATAATAATAATATTGTCTCTGATCACTGCCACACCAGCTACAGTGTCTGTGATCACCACCAAACCAGTTACAGTGTCTGTGATCACTGCTACACAAGTGCAGTGTTGCTTCTACATGCTGCCTGTACCAATCCTGGCCTGTTTATTGACTGATCCTTTGCCTGCTTGCTGACCATGTCTCTGCCTGGGCCTGAACTGAGCTATTTGCAATTCACACTGATTAGGTTCCATTGAGACACCAGTCCCAGCCATCCCCTATGAAAAACAGCATTCCTGGAACCACAGGAACTCTTTTGTTCTTCCTTTCTTCAGCCTCCTTTACTTCCTTGCCAGTGAACATGGAATTCCTGGGACAGCATTGTACCAATAGGCTAGGCTTGCTTAACGTATAGGAACTGGAGCTGCTAGAGGTGATGCCCATGAGTTATGTTAGGAATATCTTAATAATGCCCAACTTTGTATAAAAAAATACATTTTTATTTTTTTTCTTGCATTTTTCAAAAACTTTTGGCAAAAATGTCATTTTCCGAAGACTCACGGTGCCTTTCAGAAAATACCCCGGAGTGTTTGCTTTACAAAATGTGATAGGTAATCCAGAAATTAGATGCATAATTCATGCCCCTGGAATGCCTAAAGTAGCTCTTTGGATTTCGGGCTCCTCTATGCTTCTAGGTTGTGAAAAAGTCTCACGTATGTGGTATCTTAAAACGCAAAGCAGAATGTGTTTTGGGCTGTATTTTTAAGTATACTAATGCTGTGTGTGAGAAATAACTTGTTAAAATGACAACTTTTTGAAAAAAATAAAAGCATTTTGTTTAATTTCTTCATTTTCCAAAAAGTTGGGACAAAAAAATGATAACTTTAAAAAACTCACAACGCCTCTTGCTAAATACTCTACTTTCCAAAAATGGATCATTTGGGGGGTATGTGTACTGTCCTGGCATTTTAGGGGCTCAATAAATGAGATAAGCAGTAAGCACATCAGGACTGATCAATTTTCAAATACACTGCTCAAAAAAATTAAAGGAACACTTTTTAATCAGAGTATAGCATCAAGTCAATTAAACTCCTAGGATATTGATCTGGTCAGTTAAGTAGCAGAGAGGGTTGTTAATCAGTTTCAGCTGCTTTTGTGTTAATGAATTAACAACAGGTGCACTAGATGGGCAACAATGAGATAGGAAACAGGAATGGTTTTAAAGGTGGAGGCCACCGACATTTTTTTCCCTACTTATCTTTCCTGACTGTTTTTCACTAGTTTTCACTCCTGACTGTTTTTCACTAGTTTTGCATTTGGCTAGGGCCAGTGTCACTACTGGTAGCATGAAGCAACACCTGGATCCTACAGAGGTTGCCCAGGCAGTCCAATTCCTCCAGGATGGCACATCAATATGACCATTGCCAGAAGGTTTCAAGAGCATGGAGGAGATTCCAGGAGACAGAAAGTTACTGTAGGATATCTGGACAGGGTCGTAGAAGGTCCTTAACCCATCAGCAGGACTGGTATCTGCTCCTTTGTGCAAGGAGGAACAGGATGAGCACTGCCAGAGTCCTACAAAATGACCTCCAGCAGGCCACTGGTGTGAATGTCTCTGACTAAACAATCAGAAACAGACTTCGTGAGGGTGGCCTGAGAGCCCGACGTCCTCTAGTGGGCCCTGTGCTCACTGCCCAGCACCATAGAGCTCGATTATTTGCCATTAAACACCAGAATTGGCAGGTCTGCCACTGGTGCCCTGTGCTTTTCACACCCTGAGCACCCTGAGGTTCACCCTGAGCACATGTGACAGACGTGAAAGGATCTGGAGAAGCTGTGGAGAATGCTATGCTGCCTGTAACATCGTTCAGCATGACCGTTTTTGGTGGGAAGAACAGACCTCTACAGGCTAGATAGACAATGGCACACTGCCATTAGATATTGGGATGAAATCCTTGGACCCATTGTCAGACCCTATGCTGGTGCAGTGGTTCCTGAGTTCCTCCTGGTGCACGGTAATATCCAGCCTCATGTGGCAAGAGTATGCAGGCAGTTCCTGGTGGATGAAGAAATTGAAACCATTGAATGGCCACATACTTGTCTGACCTAAATCCAATAGAACACCTCTAGGATATCATATTTCAATCCATTCGACGCTACCAGGTTGCACCTCAGACTGTCCAGGAGATCAGTGATGCCCTGGTCCAGATCTGGGAGGAAATACCCTGGGACACCATCCAATGTCTCATTAGCAACATGCCCTGACATTGTCAGGGATGCGTACAAGCACATCGAGGTCATACAAACTATCATTTTGAGTTGATGCAATAGAAACAATTGAGTACTGTCCGTGATACTTTTTTTATTTGCACTAACATACAATTTTGAGGACAAGCTTTCGGGGTATGTCCCCTTCTTCAAGGTCTAAGCAGTACTATTAAAAATCACAAAGTTTAAGCAGAATGTTAGAATGGATTGAGAGAAAAAAAAAAAAAAAAAGAAAAAAAAAGGGCTACAGATAAGATACATCAAAAGTGAGGGGGGGGAGGGGGGATACAACACTCACACAGAGGTGGTCAAGTTTTAGCTAATAGATAGTCATAAAGCTGTCGGATAGTGGTTGAGGAATCCCATGTCCAAATTAAGACCGTTATCTTTAGTGTCAAATAGAATTATCATTCTTAGTTCAAATGTTTTTCTTTCCTGGATGGATTTAAATTTTCCTTTCAGAACTAAAATATTGAGGTCTTCCATATTGTGGCCTGGTTGTGAGAAATGGTGTCCTACAGGTGTGCAGAGGTCATCTTCTTTATGTTCCTTGATGGTATGTCTGTGTAAATTCATCCGTGTTTGCAACCTCTGTCCTGTTTCACCAACATAAGATCCTTTGCTGCATTTTCTGCACTGGATAAGGTATACAACATTACTGGAGGTGCAGCTGTATGATCCGGAGATATTGAAGATCCCTTTTGAGTGTCTGACACTTTTTGATGGATTGATTTGGTTGCACAGCTTGCAGCGTTTCTTATTGCAGGGTTTGCTTCCATTATTTGTGGCATCATAATCAGAAGGAAGTTTCCTACTGATTAGTTTATTTCTGAGGTTGGGGGGTTGTCTGAAAGCCAGTATTGGGGGTTGCTGGAATATTTCTTTCAGAGTTCCATCCTCTGTTATGATGGGTTGTAAATCTTTGATTATTTTTCTTATCCCTTCTAGTGCCGGGTTGTATGTAGTTACTAGAGGTACACGGTTGTTTGTTTTTTTCTCTTTGTACTGAAGCAGATTTTCCCTTCGGGTTCTCAAGGCTGTGTTTATGCTGGTGTTGATAGTTTTGTCCTTGTAACCTTTCTTATGGAAGGCGTCTGCTAGTGTCCCAAGATGTTTATCTCTGTCTCTTGGGTCAGAACATACTCGGTGGTATCTGATGGCCTGACTGTGTATGATGGCACGTTTCGTGTGTTGGGGGTGGAAGCTAGAACTGTGGAGGTAGTTGCATCTGTCAGTGGGTTTCCTGTATATTGAGGTGTGAAGCGTATCATCCCTGATGTATACTGTGGTGTCTAGGAAGTTGACCTGTGTGTTTGAGTATTCCATTTTTAGTTTGATTGATGGATGAAAAGTGTTCATCAATGAGTAAAATTGTTTTAGATTTTCTTCACCTTCCGTCCATATGATGAAAATATCATCAATATAGCGAAAGTATCTGTATGGTTTTTGTTCCATGCTGTTCAGGAATTGTTCCTCCATGTCAGCCATAAATAAATTTGCATATTGGGGTGCCATTTTACTTCCCATCGCAGTGCCCATACATTGAAGATAGATGTCCTTATTGAAAGCAAAGTAGTTGTGTGTAAGTATGAATTCAATGAGCTGTGTAACATCCTCAGCAGTGTATTTGTTGTTTGGTGAGGATGATAAGAATCTGTGACATGCAGCTAATCCATCCTTGTGAGGGATATTACTATACAGGGATACTACATCCATAGTCACTAGAAGTGTATTAGATGGTAATTGCTGGATGTTGTTGATCTTGTTCAGAAAGTCAGTTGTGTCTTGCAGGAAACTAGCAGTATTCGTGACTAACGGTTTTAAAATTTTTTCTACAAAGCCTGAGATTTGTTCGGTGAGTGTATTCATACCTGTTATGATGGGTCTGCCTGGATTTCCTGGCTTGTGGACTTTGGGCAGCATGTAGAAGTCCCCGATTTCTGGATGATCCGGAATCGCATTTATAAGTTCTGAATGTAGGTGGGCTGGAAGTGTTTTAATGAGACCTTTTAATTGCTTTGTAAAGTCCTGGGTTGGATCATGATCCAGTTTTTTATAGTAGATGGCATTTTCCAGCTGCCTCTGGCCTTCTTGTATGTATTTGTTTGTATCCATCACAACAACTGCTCCCCCTTTGTCCGCTGGTTTGATGGTGATGGCCTGATTGTTGCGCAAATCGTGTATAGCCCTTCGCTCTAGTGGTGAAAGATTGTACAGAATTTTCTTTTGCTGGGTGGATATCAGGGATGTAGCTCGCAATCTGAAGCTATCAATATAGTTGATGCAATGAAATTTCAGCAAAATGGACTAGCCTGCTGCATCACCTTTTCACTTTGATTTTCAGGATGTCTTTGCATTCAGTCCTTTATAGGGTGATAATTTTAATTTCCATCAACGGATGGGGCATCCTTATGTTCCTAACACATTACCCAGTCTATATCAGTATACTGTAGATATCTAGCATGATATTTTTCCCTATTGAGATCCGATGTGTTTTCGAAGTGTTTCCTTTTTTTGAGCAGTGTATATACAGTATACCATAGTTTGTAAACTCTGTAACTTTCACACAGACTAAATAATATACACTGATGTGGGTTATTTTTAACCAAAGAAATGTAGCAGAATATATTTTGGCCCAAATTTATGAAAAAAAGAATATTTATTTTATGTCCTTCTTTTTTTATTTATAAAGTAAAAAGTAAACAACCCAGTGGTGATTAAATACAAATCAAAATTTAATTTCGATACAGTGTTTCCTGACTGAGTATTTGTCATCCAAAGTATGACAGTGCTGACAGCTGAAAAATGGTCCAGAGTGGAAAGGAGTGAAAGTGTTCTGACTTGAGCTGATTAAAGAAGAAATAATATTATATATATGGCATATTCAGTATTTCAGCAATCTCTTGTAGGCAGCATTTGCTAAATCACATATCTAATGAAAGTTTTGAGGACAAAAAACACAATAGTATACATTTTTCACATTAAAAAGAAAAAGAAAGAATATTGTACAGGCAACATAGACAATATATCAACAATCTCTTGTAGGCTATATTTGCAAAAATCACACATCTCATGCAACTTTTTGCCAATAAAAAAAGAAAAAATATTGTACAGATGCTATAGGCAGTACTTGAAGAAACTCTTGCAGGGTGCAATTGCTAAATAATATACCTCGTGCAGATTCTGAGGAAAAAAAACACAATAAAGTGTATATTTTTCACATTAAAAAAATTAAAGTCCTGTTTCTTTCTGGAAGGGGGATACTCAATCAGCCTTCTTCCCCTTATGTTGTCTACAAAGGCCCTGTCTAACCCATCGATTTTGCTTGTGTCAACATATCTCTGCCTTTTGGGACCAAGTGGCAAACTACATTTTTGGGATATTCCACTGCATCTTTCATCAAAGACCCCATGCTAACGTTGTTTGGTTATGGCTCCCTATCAGTTCAACCTACCTTGCATCGCCTAGAGAACATAGCCAGCTGTCTACAATGGAACCGAAAATGCTTTTTTTTTGCATACAGGACTATATATAAAAATAGATCTATATTATTTTATTTATTACAGGTACTTATATAGTGCCATCAATTTACACAGCATTTTACATATACATATTGTCCTTTCACATCAGTCCCTAACCCTCAAAGGGCATTCAATTTAAGATTCTTAATTCACATATATACATGCAGATACTAGGGCCAATTTAGACAGGAGCCAATTAATCTACCAGCATGTCTTTGGAGTGTGGGAGGAAACTGGAGTATCTGGAGAAAACCCATGCAGTCACAGGGAGAACATACAAATGCCAGTTAGGTGGTACTGTGGTTGGGATTTGAACCAATGACCCTAGTGCTATCAGGTGGAAGTGCTAACCATTTAGCCACTGTGCTGCCCTTATACCAAGTGTCAGGGTAAGAAAGCTTCGCGTCGGCACACACTTATGCGCCAACGCTGGGTACCCGTCAGCCGTGCAAAGGCGGACTATTTAAAACCCTGCTGCACTCAGACTTGTGCCTTCTGGTCTACTGCATTCTGTGCTTGTTACTTGTATCCTGATTCCTGTTACCTATCTGAGTTGACCTGACCAAGATTGAACTCCGCCTGCACCGATCCGGCTCCTCCCTTGACTATCCGCTTGCCTGCTCCTCTGTACCTGATCTGCCCGATTGATCCTGACCCGGCTTGTCTGACGCTGCTACCTCTCCTGCCTGTGACTATCTCTGGCTGCCAGCTGCCACGGTTGTTCAAACCTATGCTTTACCGTCCTGCTGCTGCACCTGCTCACCTGCATCCGCAACTGACCTGCATCCTGGTCTTCTGGGTCATCATCTGCCAGCTGTCACCGCAGACCTGTCAGGCACTCGTGCCCCTCCTGGCTCGGTGCCTTCTGTTTACCCTATCAGGGGTCCCAAGTGGGAGTGGTAAGAGGATGCCTTCTCTCCACGTCAGGCTCCCCAAACAGGTAAGTGACACCAAGTATCTCCCAAGTTAAACATGAACTGAAAATCTTACTATACAAAAAGAAATTTGATCTAGATATTTTCCAGTCTCTTCTCCACAATGTTTTACCAATTGCCAAGTGTTTATTAAATTTACCTTACCCTCTACTGAAAGAGACACCTTCCTATCCTCCTTTTGTTTTCTGCCCCCTCCCCCCAGCTATATTGGCATGTTAAGCGTCTGCATTTTACACTTTCTACCCATGTATCAATGGTTTCTCCTTTCTTCAAGGTGCCCCCCTCTCCATTGGTCATGTTTTTCATCTCATGATGCCTAAAGATGTTGGTCTATGCCTGGTTGTTATGTAATTAGTGTTTGGTTCTCTTTAAATTTGTTTACATTGGATGCTAATCTTCCCTCCCCCTTCTTCTTTCCTCCTTCTCCTTTCTCCCCCTCCTCCCCCCTTTGAATTGACTCACCTCCAACCTTCCTCCCCCCCCCAGATTTTAATACCCTTTATCTTCAGTACAATTGGTTGGAAGTTGGAAGTAGCTGTCTAGTAAATCTCTCCCAAGAGCCGCTCCACCCTACAGGGCTGGTGGTGATTCTTGGGAGACCATCCACATCTTCACACTTTATTGGAGTCCCCCCCCATTTTATTTGATTATCTGAATTGAGTCATGTGAAGCTAATTTTGTATAATGAATAGATACGGTTTTTAAAGACTGTGTTGATAAACTACTGGGAGGGTCTATCTTGACCCAGCTGTCTTTGAAAGACAGGGAGACCATAGAGAACTTAATGTAAGACTTGGTGTAAGAGGGAAGGATTTTGATCTCTAGAGCACTGTGCTAACTTTTCTTTGTGGTACAACCTATAAGCTAAAGGTGGTTTGCACCTAAATGGAAGGGGGGCTGGAAGGCAGGAAGAGTATTTAAACTAGGATTGGGGGGGTGAATTAGATTATAATGGTGGAGACAGGTCATATAGGACTCAGTGGAGGGAGGGCTATGGCAGGTGATAAGGAGGTTGTTGCAAACAACCACTGCAATTGGTACTATTTGCACTACAAACATTTTTTTTAAATACATGTGCAAAATGTGCCAATGAAGTAAAGTGTGTGTTCATCAATGTCAAAGGTCTCCCAAGAAACATAGGTGAGTTGGAGGCTTTTGTTGCATGAAGAGAACTATGATTTAATTGGTATTGCTGAATCTTGGCTTCATTGTTCACGTGCTTGGGCTATTAATATTCCTGGTTATGTTCTCTTTCAGAAAGAGAAGGTATAAGGGAAAGGTGGTGGTACTTGTGTCTATGTTAGAAGTGATCAGAAATCGAGTGTGAAAGAGAACATAGTTGATAGAGAGTGTGATGAAGCTAAAGCGTTATGGGTGGAACTACATATGGGTGTGCATACTTAAAAGTTAATCATCAAAAAGCAATAAATAATAAGAAAAGAACTTTTTAAAAAATATGAAAAGGAAGGAACACTATCATTGTTTAAATGTTACAAATAATATAACAGAATGTAGAAATGTAAAAAGAAAATCAAGACCACAAAAATTCAAAATGAATGTCAGATTGGAAAAGATAGTAATACAAATCCCACAAAAAGTTTCAAATATATTAATAGTAAAAACGTCAGGTCTGGGCATATCATTACAAAATGATCTAGAGTGGATGACTGGGGACAAAGAAAAGACAAATGTATTAAATACCTCTGTGTATATGGGGATGATATAGACACAGCCCCAAATAATCCACAATGACTCAAAATTGATATAGTCCAGAATATTTAGATAGAATAAAGGTGAAAAAGGCACCTTAACCAGATGGTTTACACATACAGGTCCCAAAAGAATTGAGCTCTGTCATTTCAAAGCCATTATTTCACATTTTTAGGGACTTTTTAATGACTGGCATAGTACCACTGGATTGGAGTAAGGCCAATGTGGTTCCTATATTTAAAAAGGGGTCAAAGTCTTTACTAAGTAACTATAGACCTGTTAATTTAACTATAGTTGGGAAGACACTGAAGAGTTTAATAAAACACCACATAGATGAGTTTTTGCTAGAAAAAAAAAGACATTGTAAGCAATAGCCAGAATGGATTCATGAAAGACAGAAGTTGTCAAACAAGTCTGATTTCTTTTTATGAGATAAGCAAAATCTTAGACAAAGGCATAGCTGTGGGGCAGCGGAGTCTTCAAAAAATGTAACAACTTTAAGTTATTACAAATCCCCCCCAAAAAAAACATCAAGAAAAAGAAGGACATCAGGAGAAAGATACCAGGAGATATCCATTAAAAAAAAAGAACTAAATCTATATTCCAATGTGGTTAATTTATCAGGTGTTAATCTTGACAAACTGGAATTTTTGTTGCTTTCCCCTGGACTCACCCACTCACCATTTTGATTTATTTTCAACTTTAGTTGATGTTAACAGGTTTGTCAGGAAACTACTTCTGAGAAAGCCTTTTGGAGAGGAGTTTGGAGTGGAGATGAGTTACCACGGGCAACCAGTGACATAGTTGATGTTAATGATTCTTGTATTAATGAGACTTCATTCTTTTTCTCTGATTTATGTGGCAAAATAAATTTGGAGCAATTGCAGAGAGAATGTGCTGGTGGTTTATATGGTGTAGACAGCAGCACTCTTATCTCGGGTAATAAATATTTCTACCCGATTTGTGCTATGAGTGCTGCTGTGGAGGTCTTTCAGTCTGTGGTAGAAAACAAATTGGTAGACTTAAAGAATAGGAGAGTGAGCCAAGATTGTTCCAACATTACAGCATAGGAAGCAAGAGCATTAGAACATCTTAAAAAGTCCAAATATTTGGTGGTTTGGGCGGCTGATAAAGAGGGGGGAACTGGTAGTTCTGACAAGCCACTGGATGAGGCCATTGAGGAGGAGGGGGTAGAGATGACTAAACTGTCACCATCGCCATGATTCAGGGCACAGGGCAGTAGCACCAGCTCCAGTGGTGCTCCTCAGCCTGCATCCTTCCTAGTGCTACACAAAAGAATATACTGTATAATATCCTTGCCAATGCTTGTTGAACCAAATGTTTGTGGTCAAGTGGACCCTGCCACTGACCATGTGGTCCAATGACATGGAGACATTGCCTTCTATTTGCTGGCAGAGGAGAGTAATGACCTTCTGGGTGAAAAAAGGCAGCTGTATACCTGACACTGTGGTGCAGCACAGACTGCAAAGTTGCAGATGGGGTCCATTTCCACCACTTTTTTTTTTATGGTTGAACTGGATGGACTTTTGTCTTTTTTCAGCCAGACTAACTATGTAACTATGAATGGGAGTAGCTGTAAAGCAAGCACTTTTGTCACGATGCCATAGTGATCCTGAGCATGAATGCGATTGAGTGACAATGTTTTTGCTCCATATTCTAGAAAGAAGACACCTACCTAATGTGGGGGTGGGGTTAGGAGATTTACAGGTATGTTTTCAGAGCAGTGGTAGGATTAGCTGTAAGGGAGAAGGAAGAAGAGTGCGCATTTGCAGATTTGGATAAAAATTTGCTAATCTGCGCCTGGAAGGAGGAAGATGATGAAGGCTTGGTTATCCATTCCACGACCTCCTCTAAATGCACTGGTTGTTCAACTCTGACAGAAAGAAAAGGCAGATGTGCTTTGCCTCTCAAAGGTGTGGCCTCACCACTGCTTTGTCCTATTATTGCAGAACCTGATGGCTGAAAGGATCTAGATAACTTCCATTTTGTATTATGTACGCCATTTTAAGTATTAAGTTAGTTTTTGTAGAGATATTAAAAGTTTAATGAAACTGTTTTTGGTTGTTCAAGGATGTATCAACAGAAGCTAACACGACCCTGACAATGTTTTTGTCTGTCTGTTTTCTCTAAAAGTTAGCCAAAACAATTTGTACCAAGAAATGTATATGTCATGTTTCATGTAGTTAGCTCATGATGGAAAGTTACAAGTTACAGTTTTGAAACTCGCTCCCCCCCTCCCTTATGATTATCTGTAGTCTATATAATCTTATTAATGTCTAATAAACTTTGAACATCTCTGAACATAAGCTGTCGTGATTTCCGTGTTCAAGGGG
Organism: Staurois parvus; assembly: GCF_062004578.1. Lineage (NCBI taxonomy): Eukaryota > Metazoa > Chordata > Amphibia > Anura > Ranidae > Staurois > Staurois parvus. Next base: position 2,563,559 of record NW_028318230.1, read on the forward strand.
TGTTCCCAGAATTCTGCTGATAAACCAGGAATCTCTCCACAGACCGGGGGTCTCTGAGGGGAAAAGAAAATCATTCCTTTCAGCTGGGGGCTCAGCCCGGGATGACCACCCACCTCACTTGGTAAGTAAACCTTTTGTCTTTTTATGACTAAAAGCTCTTTCTTGCCCTGTGTTGAGGGAAGGTCTTGAATCATTCTGTATTGTCTATATAGACCCGTGATAACCTGTAGCTGCTTTTGGTAAAGCAGACTTAACTCTTTGGTAAGAGTTACAAAATAGTGCACTATAATATAAAAAAAGGTGTTTTGGTAAACACAGTTCTCTGTTTTTGGTAAAACAGTGAAGAGATAACTTTTGGGAAGTTATCAAGAGGTTAATAAGTCTGTGGAGCAGATTCTGGTTTATCTGTCTTTTGCTTTTTCTTTCTGTTGCGTAGAAGTATAAGATAATTTGTTGTGTGGAACAAAATAAGATTTTAAGCTAAAATTGTTTTATCCACTGTCTAAATATGGGTCAAGGAGGTAGTTACCCACCAGGTCCCCCAGAAAAGGGAGAAAATTGTAAGGATTATGTTGCTAGAGTTTGTGGAACGGACTATTATTTAATAAATCCCTGGGTGGATTGTATGGCAGGCTGGACAGAAGCTATGGGGAGTACAGACCCATTCCCAAGAAAGGGGGAGAAAACTGGTTAAAATGGTCACCGTATTGGGTTGATAATAGCAAGGGAAAGTTCAATTTGATTTTCTCTTTAAAACAAAAGAGGAAGTTGAAATTGGATACATTAAAAATATGCCAGGAAAAGCATCAATCTGAAAAGACATGCAGACCCAAGATTGGACTGAAAACAGTTCAGACACCAACCCCACCCCCTCCGTATAATATATATCCTTCATTAAGTGGTTTTAAAAATGCTGCTGATGATGATTTTTTGATTAGTTTGGGGATGATTACACCCCAGCCTAATGCCCCTCCAGCCCCTGCTCCTGTCTCTGCAGCTCCTGCCCCTGCCCCTGTCCCTGCGCCACTTCCCGTCCCGGATCTACAACCAATACAGCCAGGCCCCTCCACTAGACCCAAACAGATCATTAGTATAAAATCACAAGAGGAGGGTAGCCAAGTTCAAGGCATCCTTACAGAGAATAATGACAACGAAGGAGAGTTGGAATACGAAAAACAGGTAAATATAATAAAATTACAGAAAAAGGATGGTCAATGGAGAAGAAGTGACACCAGTCATAGAAAGGGCAGAGAGGTGGAGGAATTTAGAATGCAGCTTAGATCCATGGATAAGAAACAAGAGGGAAAAAGAGAAGATGAGGGGGCCGTAGGAGGAAAGGAGTTGGCTATATTGACACTACCTTTTCTCACAGCAGGAGAATTAATTCTAAAAAAAACCCATAGAATTAGAAGATATTAATAAGATTGTTAAACATTGTCCCAAGCCTACAGTATCTCCTGGAGGTACACTTGCTTATTTAAAAAAGGCATGTTTAGGAAGAAATTACACACAGGAAGATATGAGATTGATCATTGATGGTATTCTGGGAAATAATCCAGCTTGGGATTGGATAAATGTAAAAAGCATTAGTCACATAGAACCAAGTAATACACAGGCTACTGCCTATAAACTGAACACCACAGAAGGGAGAGAAATTATGTGGGAGGAGCTTGACACAGAATTAAAAAGGGTTTTCAAGAATAAGGCTTCCCTCCCTATTGCTACAGCATGTAAACAGAAGGTATTTTAGAAGAAACTGTTTCTCCTTACAACACACCTATCAATCCTGTTAAGAAGCCGGATGGCTCTTACAGGTTTGTACAAGATTTGAGGGCCATAAATAATTTGGTGGTTCCATTAGCCCCAATAGTGCCTGATATGCCATCACTCCTCACCTCCATTCCGTCCGATGCAGAATATTTTACAGTGATTGATTTAACAAATGCATTTTTTTCGGTTCCTGTGGACCACCAGACAAGGGCGCTATTTGTATTTATATTCTGAAAATTGCCAGATGAGCTGGTGTAGAATGCCTAGGGCTATGTAGATTTGTTTGCAGTCTACTCACTTGCCCTCCAGACCACACTGAGGTCCTGGACCCCTCCCAATGGTTCGGTCCTCATTATATATGTGGATGACCTATTGATTTGTAGTTCAAGTCAGGAGGCCAGTCAGGAGGATAGTTGGTCTCTGTTAGAATGGTTGTCAGGGAATGGTCACAAAGCATCTAAAAAGAAATTGCAATGGTGCCAAAAACAGGTTGAATACCTTGGTTTTATTCTAAGTCATGGTGAGAGGAATGTCAGTCACAAAAGAGCTGCGGCTCTCGTGGGTCTGCCCCGCCCACAAACGAAAAAGGACATGCTAACTTTTCTTGGTATGATTGGTTACTGCCGCCAATGGATACCTGATTGTTCATTCTATGATCACACTCTGAGGTCTGCCACACTTTCAGAAACACCTGACATTCTCACATGGTCAAATGAAATGGTTGATGCCTTGTGTACCTAAAGAATGCTATGGTAACGGCCCCTGGTCTTGGACTACCTGATTATAAGAATATGTTTCATCTGTATGCTAGGGAAAATTGTACAACTATGGGGGGGGTCCTGGCTCAGGAACATGGAGGCAAGCTCCGCCCTGTAGCTTTTTTTTCCAAAGTAGTGCCAACTCAGGTTCAGGGCATGCCTGCTTGTCTGAGAGCTGTTGCATCGTGCGCAATTCTGGTGGAGATGGCTATTTCTTTCACATTGGGACATGAAACTACCCTACACACCACACACCAAGTGTCCTTACTACTGAAAAACATACACACTCAACACATGTCAGCACAAAGGTTGAGCGGATATGAAGTGATTCTTCTATCTGATCCCAACTTGATTATTAAATATTCTTCAGCAAATTCAGGTCCTGCTCCAATTTTGAATGCCCTACTGGGGCTAAAGGGGGAACAGGATGAAGTGGCACCAGAACACAATTGTATAACCCACATACAGCAAGACACTTCCCCTAGGTCCGACATGTCAGCTGTGGCTCTTGATGGGGCCCCAGATGTGTTTGTAGATGGCTCATGTTCTAGGCCAAATGATAATACTTACCATGCAGGAGATGGCATTGTGCAACTTCCTGACAAAATACTCGAGGCAAAGCCAATTCCATATCAGTCAGCCCAAGCAGCTGAACTGATTGCCCCTACAAGAGCATGTCAATTATTTGCAGGACAGGATGTCAACATTTACACAGACTCCAAGTACGCCCATGGTGCTGTACATGATTTTGGGGTCATTTGGGAGAGAAGAGGATTCATTGCTGCTGATGGAAAAACCATATCTCACTCTTCTTTGATATCTGATCTACTCAAAGCCATACAGTTACCAAAAACATTAGCCATTCTTCATTGCAGGGCACATACAAATCGCAGAGATCATATTGCCAAAGGAAATGCATTAGCAGATAAGGTAGCAAAGGAAGCTGCATTACAACAGGTGGCCAGTGAGCAGATGCCTTTGCTCACTTCAGGCGCCACAACTACCCCACATGACCAGATGTATGCAGATTTACAAAAATTTGCTACAAAAGTCAATTTAGCAGACTGGGATGGTTCTGGAGCACAACTAGATCCAGCTTCTGGTCTATTGTGCTTAGAGGGGAAACCATGCATTCCCATGTCAAGTGCCCCATTGTTCATTGCACAGTACCACGGTCTAGGACACAAAGGATGGAAAACAACATGTGAAATATTATTGCAGGATTTTTACATTACAGGTTTATCTAGGTTGGTGAAAGAATATGTTTCTAGGTGCATTACATGTATAAGGAACAATCCACAGAACCCAAAGAAATCACAACACCAACATCTAGTGTACCCAACTACACCTTTCACCCATTTACAAATAGATTTTACCCACATGCCAAAAACAGGACAGAGGCAAGAGTTTTTGTTGGTAATGGTGGATATGTTTATCAGATGGGTGGAAGCATTTGTCACTAATAAAGAAGACGCACAAACTGTAGTCAGAATTCTTACATAGGAGATAATACCTAGATGGGGATGTCCGCTGCAGATAAATTCTGATAACGGACCAGCCTTTGTGGCCAAGGTATGTCAAGATTTGGTAAAAGTACTTAAGATAGATTGGAAATGTCATATTCCCTATCATCCTCAAAGTTCGGGTATAGTAGAAAGGATGAACAGGACGATTAAGGATAAGTTGAGGAAGGCCACTGGAGGAACCTATACCCACTGGAAGAAGATGTTACCTGCAATTCTAGCAGAGGTAAGAATGACACCTAATAAGACTACAGGGTTATCTCCTTTTGAAATATTAATGGGAAGACCGTTCCCCACTCCTTGGGCTAGACAGCCACTTATGTTAGAAAGAGGGGACCTTGACCTGGTACAACAAGAACATGTGAGAAAATTGATTCAGACTTTAGATAAGGTTGAAAGAAATGTTGCTCGCACTTTTTCTTTATCTTTTCAGGAATCAACCCACCTTTTCCAAGTGGGAGATGTCGTAGTGGTCCGCCAACTCGCTAAAGAAAGAAGCAAGGCTACCCCTTTGGACCACCTACTACGGTGATAGCGGTTACCAGAACGGCTGTTCTGGTGGAGAATTCCCAGTCCTGGATCCATGCTAGTCGAGTGAAGAAGGTGAACCAAACACCTGAGAAACACGAGATGGAAAAAGGAGGTGAAGTATGAGAGAAAAATCCTCGAAGAGTGGGTGAAGTAAGTGAAAATGGCCCTGAAGATGAAATTTTTTACTGCCCCTCATGGTGCTTTGAAACTCTGGATCCTATTGGGCACACTGACTGTGCTCTTTTTCCTGCCAGTATGGATCCTAACTAACTGTATTTATCACCGTGAGGACTTGGGCCTAATAAAAGGTATCTGTGGTCAAGGACTAGTTTTAAATGAGACCCAGATAACCAAAAGTGAAAGAAAGTCAAAAAGAAAGTTTTGAAGAGAACAATCCTTTTTCAGGAAAAATGTTGATGATGCAGTTTAAATATGCTTATGCTCAAAAGTCAGGTTCTGATAAATGTTGGATATGTAGTAAGTTACATCCTAGCACATATGAAATTCCTCTTCTGGCCGCTCCAGTCAAAATATTTTTGTTAATAAAAGGGAATGTAAGTATTGGTTTGACCAATATTACTTCTAATGCCACCATATCTTTTCCAACTCTGGGAGTCACTCAACTCCCCGATTGGTGTTTTAGACTGGGGAATATTTCTCACAAGGGAAAGGGAATGTGCTCTCAGTCCAAATTAAACATATCTGATCCTGGAAGGAGGGATGGAACTTCTTCTGTGAAACTCTGGCAAGTAAATGGTAAAACCCTGAATGAAAGTTTAGAAGGGATACAAGATAATGTGGGGAAAACTATGTTTGGAAAAGTTTTTATTTTACACTTGTTGTCACCCCTGAATTTCATTCTGCAATACAAAAATTGCCGATCTCCTTGGGAAACAATACCTATATCTGTTGTGGTAAGATCTGTTACCCTTGGATACCGAGTAATGTCCAGGGCTGGTGCTATGTAGCCCAATTAGTGCCAATTATGGCAGCTATAGACCAAAAGGAACATCAGGTAAAAGCCAGTACATACCCAAAATACCAACTAACTCTGAGACAGAGAAGGGAAACCAAACAAGAAAAGGTAGATCTATTCTCTACAGGGGATAAGGTTTGGTCATGGTTTCCTACCTACACGGGATGGGGAATAACACTTATGAACAAAATAAATAATTACACAAACATTATTGATGACATACTGGAGAGGAACTCTAAGGACATAGGGTTGCTAAATACTGAGACCAGAGCTATTAGAGAACAGCTGGAGATGCAAGAATTAGCTATGGAAAGCATGAGTGCTGCTCTGACAGGTCTGTGTGAGATGACAGAGGATTCTGAATGTTGTACTTGGATATATAATACCACAATGACTGTTCCAGATTATTATGAAATAATAAAGCAACACAGGGAACAGGTAGATGGTTTGATGGAAGAAGCTAGAGCTATAGGAAAAGATGGATGGACTCCTTTTGATTGGTTAGGATCAGGATTTGGTTCCATCTTTTCATGGAAGAAAGGTATCGCTGTAAGCATAGTCATGATATTGTTTTTTGTTTTATCTTTATATCTATGTTTTAAATGCTCATTATATTGCATTGCTAGAGCTACCAAGCCGCAGAATACAAATGAAGGTTATCTAGCTATGTACAGAAAGATGAATGAAGTAAAGAATTGAGATCATGTTCATGATCTTAGAGGGGATTGAAAGGATCTAGATAACTTCCATTTTGTATTATGTACGCCATTTTAAGTATTAAGTTAGTTTTTGTAGAGATATTAAAAGTTTAATGAAACTGTTTTTGGTTGTTCAAGGATGTATCAACAGAAGCTAACACGACCCTGACAATGTTTTTGTCTGTCTGTTTTCTCTAAAAGTTAGCCAAAACAATTTGTACCAAGAAATGTATATGTCATGTTTCATGTAGTTAGCTCATGATGGAAAGTTACAAGTTACAGTTTTGAAACTCGCTCCCCCCCTCCCTTATGATTATCTGTAGTCTATATAATCTTATTAATGTCTAATAAACTTTGAACATCTCTGAACATAAGCTGTCGTGATTTCCGTGTTCAAGGGGTGTTCCCAGAATTCTGCTGATAAACCAGGAATCTCTCCACAGACCGGGGGTCTCTGAGGGGAAAAGAAAATCATTCCTTTCACCTACTAACTGTGCATGAAAAAATTCTACTTCTCCCTTTATGCCTCACAGAAGAAATTAATAAAATGACATTTCTTAGCATCTATAGCAGTAAGGGTAAGGAGTGCTTTGGTACACTTAACAATGTTGTGATTTAATGCACCAAAATATACTTCACTTGTAGGCAGTGATGTGCTGCAAACAAAGAGCAGCTTTGCCTGTGTCAGCAACAAGTTCCTACTACTGACTCCAAAATACAAATGAAAAGACCTTAGCAAAATTATATTAAAATAACATGTACAGCATATCTTAAAAAAAAACATTATTTTTTAAAGTTTAGTTAAAAAAGTAGTTACAGTTAATTCATTAGGCTTTGACTGCCAGCTGGCAGACAAAAGGTATGGAGGTTCTACTAACCCCTAGTCACCAAAACATTCCCATGGTAGTAATGCTTATTAGTGAATAAGATGATAGATGGACAATGCCACATATTCATTTTGAAATGAGCATAAGTATATTTGCTCAGTTGCTAAAAAAATAAATAGTAGAAATAAATACAGGTATCCCTTGCTTAACATCCATTTCTATGTTCTGAATATTGTAACATACATACTAAATACAATTGCTCGTTTAACGACCGGTCTCCTGGAACGTAACTCGGTCATTATCGAGGGATACCTGTACAATAAGCACTTGCCGACCAGCCACTGCAGAAATACAGTGACAGGTCGGCACGGTTGCGCAAAACCACGTTTTAAAATGTGCTTTTGCAAAACAGGTAGGGGGGCGCGTGCGAGGCGCGCTACCGCCCTACCTGCACCGCCGATCAGGGCCTCGGGTGTCAGTCACCAGGTCACGGTCATTACCTACTGTGTCCCGGCGATTAGCGGCAATCACTGACAGAGAGGACGGCTGCAGTGTTTACACTGCAGCTGTGCTTTCTGTCAGTTCCCTGCCAGCTCCTGACATACTGATCCGGAGAGAAGACTTTATCTCTCTGGATCAGCGTGTTCCCGTTCAGTACACACCCCTGCCCCCTAGTAAAACACTCCCCTCACACAGTTAACCCTTTTTTTCCTCAAAATTGTCAGTGTTTTTTTTTATAGCGCAAAAAATAAAAAACGCACAGGCAATCAAATACCACCTAAAGAAAGCTCAATTTTATGGGAAAAAAAGAATGTCAATTTCATATATGTACCATATTGCATGACCGCGCAATTGTCCATTAAACTAGCGAAGCACTGTATAGCAAAAAAATGGCGTAAATTGCAGTATCTATACCATAGTTTGTGGACGCTATAACTTTCACACAAAGCAATCAATATACACTTATCGGGATTTTTTTTTTACCAAAAACATGTAGCAGAATACATTTTGGCCTAAATTTATAACTAACTTTGAGTTTACAATATTTTTTTATAGCTGAAAGTAAAAAATATAGTTTTTCTTCAAAATTTTTGGTCTTTTTTTGTTTATAGCGTGAAAAATAAAAAGCGCACAGGTGATCAAATACCATCGAAAGAAAGCTCTATTTGTGTGAAAAAAAGTACGTAAATTTCATTTGGGTGCAGCATTGCATGACCGCGCAATTATCAGTTGAATTAGTGCAGCGCCGAATAGCAAAAAGAGGCCTGGTCATTAAGGGGGGTAAATCCTCAGGAGGGCAAGTGGTTAAACATAAACAGAATGCCTCCATATCCTTGTAAAGACAGAATATATTTCCTATTTAAAAGGTAAATCCTTCACATATAGTGTGTACTCTCCAGTGCTCCAAGAAATTAATTGGCAAAGGGAAGCCAAGGGGACCAGGACAGAGGTGGCCTAAAGATAATGCTTCAGGGGTGCAGCCCTCCTCAGATGGGGGAATCAACCACTGGAAAAAGAGCAGACAGGTGGCGCACACACCTAGTGCATTATCCAAGATTTATTAAAAGATATAAAAGACAAAAACATACTCACAGACAAAGCATGTATAAAAATCTTTTGCATAATGGAGATGGCCATAACAGTGGGCAAGGTGTTCCAACTGTCAGTGCGGTCAGGATTCTGACGCTTTTCGGGGTTTGTCCCTTTCCTCAAAGCTGCTCTAGATACTGAAGGTTGACCATCAGTGCGATTCGAACTTAAGATGTTCTTCATGGGGGTTTTCTAATGATAATATTTTCCCAGCAGCCTTTTGTTACTGAGTGGGGCAGATTGAAAAAGCTGACAGTGTTTTCAGAGATCGATTACACTGTTCAACAGGTAAAAAGTTTTGGGCATAAAATTAGCTAATCTTACATAATTTTGGGGTGCTGAAAACAAAAATGACCCTAAAAAATGTTGATTGGCTCTAGTTTCCATGATATATTCACCCATCTAATGACGTAAGCCATTCAAAATTATGATGCAACTTCAGCTGCATATTGCGCAATTGATACTGGTGACCAATAGAAAATTGCATGTATACTGAGATGATGCAATATTAGCCTTTAATTGCATCACTTCACTGCATAAAAGCTGCAGTATCTGTAGCTGATTGTAGTTCGACAGCGTCTTTACATTTCGTTTTATGCTTATATAGGCTACTCAGTAATGCCTCGAACTTGTGTGAATAAAGCAGATAATTTCTGCTATATCTGCAGTGAAATAACTTTTATCTCACAAAAAAGGAGGATAACAGGAATGATTAAGAAAGCCTACAACTTGTATTTTGGCTGCAAGATAGGAGACCAGGACAAGAGCTGGGCACCACATATATGCTGCAATTCTTGTGGGACGGCACTGGAGCAATGGTTGAATGGAAAAAAGGCATCTATGCCTTTCGCTGTGCCAATGATTTGGAGAGAGCCAACAGATCATGTTAGTAATTGTTACTTTTGTATGGTGCCTCCAATTGTAAAAGGGCTAAATAAGAAGAAAAAGTTATCTGTGCACTATCCAAATATTCCATCGGCAATACGTCCAGTTCCTCATGGAGAGGGGCTACCAATTCCTAAAGCACCAGAATCCTTCGTGGTTGAGTCAAGTGAGGAAGAACCTGAAGCGTGTAGTCACGTGCAGTTGTAAGAGATAGCCCTTTCCTCGAATACAAGAGAAAAGCTAAGAGAAGCAAAACCGACACAAACTGAAGACAAAACTAGTGAGAATCCTAAGTATTAAAATGATTCAACTTAGCTTATGGCTATAATTTTTCTTGGTAATCCTATGCAATATATTATGCCATTTAGGCTTTGTTATGTAGTCAATATCACTTGCTTTATATTTGTGGAAAGACATCTATCTATATAATTATTGTGCATTATGTAGTCATTACGCCTATAGTAGAAAACTTTCCGTTTACAGAAAAACTAGAGCCAATTGACAAATTTCATTGTTATATTTGAACTCAGAATGTGAAATTCATTAAGAAATGGATCCTTTTGTTTCCAAAACTGGCAAAAAATAAAAATTTGTTGAACAGTGTTATTGTTGTTATACAAGGCTTTAAAGTACTACATAAAGCAATATACATATATATAAAGAGCTTTGCAATGCTATATACAGTTAATTCCAGTGTAGTCAAGAGGAACTAAACCCACCGCTTTAACTTTTTTCTAAAACAGGTACATTCAAGGTGTCACAGTTACTTGTGCTCTCAACCAAACTGTCAAGCCATCAAATGACTAGTATCATAGCTGATCACATGTACCATGGAGACTTCAGATCAAACAAAGGCTAAAATAGTAGATTTCTAGGCTGTAAAGGACAGGAGGGTTAGATAGTAGGGATACATAGTGTGTAGTGTATCCCCCCTTCCCATATTCACAGTGCTGTATTATGCTACAGTACTGTACATTGTGTGGTGAGCTAAATATTACTCTATACCAGTAGTGGGCAACCTTTTTTTTCAACTGAGCCAAATCTCGCCAAAACCACGATTGAAATTTATTTTGAGAGCCACATTTTTAAAACTGAAAATACATCCCCCATATAGTAATTCATCCCCCATAGTAATTCATCCCCCATATAGTAATTCATCCCCCATAGTAATTCATCCCCCATATAGTAATTCATCCCCCATAGTAATTCATCCCCCATATAGTAATTCATCCCCCCTATAGTAATTCATCCCCCATATAGTAATTCATCCCCCATAGTAATTCATCCCCCATATAGTAATTCATCCCCCATAGTAATTCATCCCCCATATAGTAATTCATCCCCCATAGTAATTCATCCCCCATAGTAATTCATCCCCCATATAGTAATTCATCCTCCATATAGTAATTCATCCCCCATATAGTAATTCATCCCCCATAGTAATTCATCCCCCATATAGTAATTCATCCCCCATAGTAATTCATCCCCCATATAGTAATTCATCCCCCATAGTAATTCATCCCCCCTATAGTAATTCATCCCCCATATAGTTATTCATCCCCCATAGTAGTTCATCCCCCATAGTAATTCATCCCCCATATAGTAATTCATCCCCCATATAGTAATTAATCCCCCATAGTAATTCATCCCCCATATAGTAATTCATCCCCCATAGTAATTCATCCCCCATATAGTAATTAATCCCCCATAGTAATTCATCCCCCATATAGTAATTCATCCCCCATAGTAATTCATCCCCCATATAGTAATTCATCCCCCATAGTAATTCATCCCCCATATAGTAATTCATCCCCCATAGTAATTCATCCCCCATAGTAATTCATCCCCCATATAGTAATTCATCCCCCATATAGTAATTCATCCCCCATAGTAATTCATCCCCCATAGTAATTCATCCCCCATATAGTAATTCATCCCCCATATAGTAATTCATCCCCCCTATAGTAATTCATCCCCCATAGTAATTAATTCCCCATATTGTGTCAATTCACTTACCTTTGCTCCGCGCGGTCTTCTCGCCGTGTTCCCGCGCCGTTCTGGTCTTCAGGGCGGACTGTGAGAGGAGAGGAGTTCGTCACGCTGCCCCGCCTACATCCTGACAGCTGCAGAGTCCTGACTTTTGGGGCGGCCGCCGGAGAGGAGAGAAGGGGGCGGCCGCCCGAGAGGAGGGAGGGGGGCGGCCGCCCGAGAGGAGGGAGGGGAGGGGAGCGAGCGCCCGGCACACAGAAGAGCCGCATTTAAGTTTGTAAAGAGCCGCATGTGGCTGGTCTATACCATCCTTTGACTTTGCCTACAGGTACTATAATTTAATGTTTTTTTCTTGTAAATTGATAGATATCATTTCAACTCTGACATCCTTTTTGCTGTCTCACTTTGGTCTACTTGGTTTCCACTGGTTTTTACATTTTGCATTACATCAGTACATCATTAGTTCACCCATATGAAAACTTGCCATAAGCAATGTCTACCATTGTCTTTTCACCACTAGATGTTTCAAAGCATCGCCACTGTCAATGGCAACTGTTTGAATCTCAAAACTCTTTCTCCTCATCCTCATCAAATTTGTCTTCTAAGTTTAATTGGCTTGCTTTTGCTTTCACAATTTTGGAAACTGCAATATTTGTATGCAATAGTTTTATGCTACTGTTGTATTTGATAGGCTTGTAGGTCTGTTGCTTTTACTACTATCCCAGCATCCCAAAATGTTTGTTGTAAAAAGAGGTGTATGAATATTGTTTTTTGCTGCTGATAGTCAGGCCATGTAGGACAAGGCTATGGATAAGCAAAGCTGCCTGGCTTCAGTTAAAAAATAGCTGCATGATTCTTGCCTGAAGTTTGAAGTTTCTGAACTTTCCAGTGAACCTTTTCATGTCTACTGGGGTGAATCCTGTTATACAACTCTGTCTAATTGTAGAGCTAATAAAGCAAGCTATTGTCAACCAAAAGGCAAGGGAAGTCAGTTATTGCAATAATGGACATTGTCAAAATAAAAACAATTTTAAAAAAATCTCTCACAGTAATAATGTAAACTGACAATATAGCTGCTGTGAGCTCATCCTTTTATGGAAAGGGGCTGGGTTAACTATTCCTTCATGCTATTGGCTTTCTTGACTCGGATAACTAGGGTAAAGACTATGCACTGCATCAGTAGTTTCCTATTCAGAGGGGGCCCCAGACAATTTTTTGGGTTTGTTGTGCTGCTGCTTAGAGTGTAAGTGGGAGAGCTGAGTCCCTGTGCCTGAAACAAGTTTTATAACAAAAGCAGATAACAAAATGCGAAACTCTGTCAGAAATTTAAAGATGCAGTGTTATATAGAAACCAATCACAGTGGCAACCACTCAACAATCAAAGCCTCTTTCTAGCACATTGAAACGTACAGAGTGCATTGTTCATACTGTATCCTTTACATTGGTGGTCAGCAAGTGCAAAATCAATTTTATAATTGATGTCAATGGGTGTAAAATTTAACCATAAAACCAAAACTTGAAAAGAAATTGGAGCAATACCTTTAAGGGATTGACAAAAAAAATTAGGTGCACTACATGGACTGCCTGCTTCCTACTTTGAAGGGATTAAGGAGAGAAATGTGGTGCATATAACACAATGCCCACTTGTGAGCAGGAAAAAAGTGGGTGTTGCTTTATAGTGTATTATTTATAGTGCACTACTTTTCCACCTTTGCTATGGTTTATACAAAATAGGCATGGGGCATCGTGGGAGTAAAAAAAGCCTCAGTTGTTGGTCTCTGCACCAGTAAAGATAACCCCCATCATGCTTTGTGGCCTGCAATAACCACTAATAAGTTCCAGGGCCAGTAATAACCCTGAGCAAGTGTCAAGGCTAGCAGTGATAGTCCCTAACAAAACTACACAGCACGTGTCAGTTCCAGCAATGATAACCTCCAACAAGTGTCAGAGTCAGCTATGATAATCCCCGGCAATAACCCCCGGCAAGTTTTAAGGCTAGCAATGATAGCACCTCAGCAATAACCTCCAGCAAGTATCAGGGCAAGCAATAAGACTCAACACAATTTTAACTCCAAGCACAATAATACCCTTCCTTGTCCCAACAATACCAACCCCTCGCAGCATAGCCCACAAAAATAATAACATCCAGTATTAAAACATAGCAATAATAACTCCCATCAATATTAACCACTTGCCGACCAGCCACTGTAAACAAATGGTGACACGGCGGTACCGCTGCGCAAAATCACATTTTAAAACGTCATTTTGCAAAACAGGTAGCACGACCGCCCTACCCGCGCTGCCAATTGCGGCTGCGGGTGTCAATCACCGGGTCTTGGCCGGTCATTACTCGCGGGGTCCCGGCGATTGCTGGCAAACAGTGACACAGAGCATAGTTGCATTGTTTTCAATGCAGCTCTGCTCCCTGTCAGTTCCCAACACACTGTTCCTGAGAGCGGAGTTTAGCTCTTGAGATCAGTGTGTTCCTGTGAAGTACACACCCCCCGCCCACTAGCAGAACACTCCCCTCACACAGTTAACCCTTTGAGTACCTAAAAATGTTAACCCCTTCCTCCCCAGTGCCATTAGTACAGTGCCAGTGTTTTTTTTTGCACTGATCACTGTATTGGTGTCACTGGGGATGTCAGTGACCCCAAGTCAGTTCTCCCCCAGTGTCAGAATGTCCTCCGCAGTCCCGTAGTCCTGCCATAAGTCGTTGATCGCCACCATAAGTCACTGATCGCCGCCATAAGTCACTGATCGCCGCCATTATTAGTATAAAAAAAAAATAAAAATCCCAGTATCTTTCCCGCCATTTGTAAATGCTATAACTTTCACGTAAACCAATTAATTTACAAGTATTGGATTTTTTTTTAGCAAAGACGTGTTGCAGAATACATTTTGGCAGAAATTTATGACTAAATTTGATTTTTACATTTTTTTTTACTGGACATGCTTTATAGCAAAAAGTCCAAAATATTGTTTTTTTTCCTCCCCAGTGCCATTAGTACAGTGTCAGTGTTTTTCTTTTGCACTGATCACTATTGGTGTCACTGGGGATGTCAGTGACCCCAAGTCAGTTCTCCCCCTCAGTGTCAAAATTTCGACTCCAGTCCCGCAGTCCCACCATAAGTCGCTGATCACTGTCATAAATTGCTGATCACCGCCATAAGTCGCTGAAATTTGATTTTTAAATTTTTTTACTGGGCATGTTTTATAGCAAAAAGTCCAAAATATTGTTTTTTTTTTCAAAATTGTCAGACTTTTTTTTATAGTTCAAAAAAATAAAAAAAATGCACAGGCAATCAAATACCACCGAAAGAAAGCTCAATTCGTAGGAAAAAAAGGATGTAAATTTAATTTGGGTGCAGTGTTGCATGACTGCCCTATAGAAGAAATACTGCTACAGGGCGGCATGGGTGCACAAAATCATATATATATATATATATATATATATATATACATACACATGATTTGCGCTCCCGTGGTTTTCACGCCACTTCCAGATAGCGTCAGATTGCCCGTCAGTACACCAGTCATCACATTAAACCCCTTGACTGCCAGGAAGACGCTCATGCACAATAAACCTCCACTGCTAGTATAGTGTCTGAACAGATCAATATCTTTGATCAGATCAGCACCATACCAGCGTTCACATTAGTATAGCGTCCCCAAAAACACAGCGTTAGTGGGATCAGCCCCGGCACCTGCCAGCACCTGCGTTTAGCCCCTATGCTTACCCCCCCCTTCTCCCCCAGCAAGTGCAGTGTCAGTAGGTCACTGTCACTTGATACATTGCACACAAAACTGCAGTGTTCACAGAATCAGGCCTGATCTCTGTTAGCACTTGCCGGTAAATTTTAATGACTCTCATATGCAGCAGAGTGCCAGTACTAGTGCCGCGCTACCTTTTGGTGAACTGGTGAGCACCAGCGGTCTAGCACGTCTTGGTCTTTCACATATCTCTTAGATTGTAAGCTCCCAGGATCAGGGCCCTCCTAACCCTCTTGTATTGAACTGTATTGTTGCTGTATTGTCTCCCGTTATACTGTAAAGCGCTGAGCAAACTGTTGGCGCTATATAAATCCTGTATAATAATAATAATAATAATGCCAGCACTGCAGTATGACTTTTTGACGTGGTGAGTCCTATAAGTGCAGTACAAACCGGTGCGGTGGCGAGCACAAGTATTGTCCTGCAGCTACCAAGAATTCGCACACAGGCCCATAGAGCTCCTAGTATCCTTCCAGATGTGCTTGCAAATCCCAATTGACAGCCCACAAATTCTGCAGCACCCGTACTTCCCCCATTCACTGCCCAACCCCAAATTCAGGTGGAAATAGCAAATTTAACTACTCCACTTGATTTTTGGAGCTGTCTTTCATGGAATATCTGTATGCGTTGATTGTGGATCAAGGCAATTTATATGCACAACAATTTATCGCCGCCAACTCAAATTCAACCCTTGCCAGACCAGTTGCATGGAAACTCATTACCGTTTTACATTTTTTTTGGGGCCTAACCCTCAACATGGGTATTACTAAAATAAATGAATTGCGGTTGTATTGGTCCACAGACCCGATTCATCATATACCCGTGTTCTTTGCTGCCATGGCCAGAGTATAATGTGTTTTATGCATTTCAACGACAATACACTCTGTCATCCTTGGGTTGACCCTGAATTTGATTGGCTCCACAAAATTCAGCCCCTCGCAAATCACCTTAACCAAAAATTTGCAGATGTCTATACTCCCCAGCAAAAAATCTGCGTTGATGAGTCCCTGATTAATTTTTCTGGCCGCCTTGCATTCAAACAATTTCTCCCCAGCAAGTGTTCCAGATATGGGGTCAAGACGTAGAAGACCTGTGAGAGGGAAACAGGCTATACATATAAGTTTCGGATTTACGAGGGAAAAGATAGTCACATGGAGCCCCCCCGGATGCCCAGACTACATGGGGAGCAGTGACAAGATAGTTTGGGACTTGGTGTCATCCTTTTTCCATATGGGGTATCACTTATACGTGGATAATTTTTATTCAAGCGTGCCACTATTTAGACATTTGTACAATCTTGAAACTGGCGCATGTGGCAAAGTGTGACCTAATGTGTGCCCACTATTAGAAGTGGGTGGATGCAAGGAGGTATATTCTAATGGTGGGCTAATCACACACTTTTTCTGGCAGAGAGTTATTCTCTTTTTTTCATTCAGCCCACAGGCTGCATACAAAAATAAAAGAACATAGCATATATACCCAACAAAGACTAGTGACGTACTGGTACATCACTGGATTTGAATGGTTATACCAGGATGATGCCTACAGCTGCAGGCATCATCCTGGTATTGTTTTTTTCAGCCATCGATCGGCTTTCATGTAAAAGCAATCCTAGTGGCTAATTAGCTGCAGGATTGCTTTTACAAACAGTGGAATATGATGCCCCCCTCCCCCGCTGCCTTTCACAGCCTTCTCGGGCAGTTCCGTGCCATTGGTGGAACCTGAGAATGCAGCCGGTGTTTCTGCCAGCTGACCATAGAGCTGATTGGAGACCAGAGTGGTGCCAATCATCTCTATAGTCTAAGACAATGCCCATTGAAGTTATAGGGGATATTTGCATTTCCTGTGATAGCATTAAAAGTGATAAAAAAAATAAAGGTACAGTGTAAAAATAATAAAAAAAATCAAAATAACTTTAAAAAAAAAAAAACTCGCCCCTCCCATGCACGCACACTTGTGTGCACAAGCATTGACCCTGTGTCGGTATGTAAACAGCGGTTGCATCATACATGTGAGTTATCACCGTGAACGTCAGATTAAGGGCAGTAATTCTAACATTAGACCTCCTCTGTAAATCTAAAATGGTAGCTTTGAAAGGCTTTTAAAGCGTTGGCTATGGATATTAAAAATGTATGCAGTTTGTGGCCATTGCACGGGGCATGCACAGTTTTAAAGCATGTCATGTTTGGTATCTATTTACTCGGCATACCATCGTCTTTTATATCTTATCAAATAATTGGCCAATATATTGTATTTTTGTGCATTAAAAGTAAAAAAAGTGTATTTTTTTTTAAAAAATTGCATTTGAAAAATCACTGCGCGAGTACTATGTGCCATAAAAAATTGTAGTACCCAACATTTTATTCACTAGCGTGTCTGCTTTAAAAAATATATAATGTCTGGGGGTTTAAATTAATTTCCTAGCAAAATATAGAGATTTTTTCATGTGAACAAAAAGTGTCAGAAAAGGCTTGATCTTCAGGTGGTTACAAGAGTGATGTGTGGCATAAACTTCTAAAATGCCCCCCTTTTGGAAAGTAGACTTCCTAAACTATTTGCTGAGAGGCATGTTGAATCAATAGAAGAATTTATTTTTTTACCACAAGTACCGCAAGAAAATGACAATTTTTTTTTTTTACATAAAATTGTCACTTAAATGATTTACTGCTCACACATACCATGGGTATATGTGGAATTACTCCCCAAAATACATTCTGCTACTTCTCCCGAGTATGGGGGTACCACATGTGAGAGACATTTTGGCAGTCTAGCCAAGTACAGGACCCCAAAATCCAATAAGCACCTTCAGGCTTTTAAAGGGCTTTATTTCCTCATTACACTTCCAGACTACCTATCACAGTTTCGGAGGCCCTGAAATGCCAGGATAGCACCTAACCCCCCAAATGACCCCTTTTTGGAAAGTAGACACCCCAAGGAATTTGATAAGAAGCATGGTAAGTATTTTGAAGATCTCATTTGTTGCCACAAGTTTTTGGAAAATAAAGAAAAAAAACCAAAAACATATTTTTTCTATTCTTTTTTTTATATCAAAACCATGTAAGAAAAAAATGAGATCTGCAAAATACTCACCATGCCTCTTTTTTAAATTCCTTGGGGTGTCTACTTTCCAGAAAGGGGTCATTTAAAAGACAACTTTGTGTAAAAAAAAAGTTTTTGTCATTTTCCAGAAACTTGTGAAAAAAAATAAATCTTACATGGACTCAATATGCCTCTCAGCAGATAGCTTAGGGTGTCTACTTTCCAAAAAGGGGTCATTTGGGGGTGTTTGTACTATCCTGGTATTTTAGCACCTCAAGAAATGTGATGAGCAGTCAGAAAGTTAAAGCTGTGTAAATTCCATTATCTATACCATACAGTAGTTTGTAGACGCTATAACTATCACACAAAGCAATAAATATACACTTACTGGGATTTTTTTTAACCAAAAACATGTAGCAGAATACATTTTGGCCTAAATTTATGACAAAATTTTTGTTTTTTTTTTATATTTTTTATGACCGAAATGAGTAAATATTGTTTTTTTTTTAAAAAATGTTTTTCTTCAAAACATTTTTGTTTACAGCGCCAAAAATAAAAAGTGCACAGGTGATCAAATACCACCAAAAGAAAGCTCTATTTATGTGAGAAAAAGGACATACATTTCAGTTATGTACCCTATTGCATGACCACGCAATTGTCCGTTAAACTAGCGCAGAGCTGTATAGCAAAAAAATGGCATAAATTGCAGTATCTATACCATAGTTTGTAGACGCTATAACTTTCACACAAAGCAATCAATATATACTTATTGGGATTTTTTTTTACCAAAAACATGTAGCAGAATACATTTTGGCCTAAATTTATAACTAAACTTTGAGTTTACTATATATTTTATATAGCTGAAAGTAAAAAATATCATTTTTTTTCAAAATTTTCAGGCTTTTTTGTTTATAGTGTAAAAAATAAAAAGCGCACAGGTGATCAAATACCATCAAAAGAAAGCTCTATTTGTGTAAAAAAAAGTAGGTAAATTTTGTTTGGGTGCAGCATTGCATGACCGCGCAATTATCAGTTGAATTAGTGCAGCGCCAAGTAGCAAAAAGAGGCCTGGTCAGGAAGGGGGGTAAATCCTCAGAAGTGTAAATGGTTAAAGCCCACTGCCCCAAGCAATAATAAACAAGAAATAATAAATCCGGAACACAATAATAACCCTTAACAGCAATAACAATCCCCAGCAATATTAACTCTCACAGTCCCTTGCTATAATACACCACCGACAGCAATAAAATACAACATTGATAACCCCAGAAATGATAGCCCCCCCAACATCAATAATAGCCCCCAGCAGAAACAGACCCCCACTGTCCCCAGAAATAATAGACCCCCAGAAGCAAAATTGGACCTCCAGAATTGGAGCCAAGCAGGAGATTACTCTGCACAACAGAGCAAGTTGCTGGCAGTAATTGCAAGCAGTGTGATGGAATAAGGTGCTTAAAGAAATTTTGTTTTGAAGGTGCTAGAGCACAACTGAACCTCCCAACTTCATGACACTGGCACTGCCACTGTTCCTATTTCTGCAAAAAAAGCTGCAGTATTTTTGCCCTAAAGTTTATAATCCATGACCTTTGAAGTTCAGGGGATTCACTACAAACCCAGTGAAACCAAACCTAATCCATCGTCAAGACAGAGAAAAAGAGATGTGTATTAGGGGTCAAGTCATTAAGCTCCATTAGGAAATGGAGTCAAGGGTTTCAGTAAAGGTAAGGATAGGCAAAGTTCACTTTCAACACGGTTCAATCAAGAGACAAGATATATCTATTGAAATCATCTTATAGATTTACACCTATGATGCAAACTACACTCTACAAAGGAAAAAAAATATTTAATGTCTCTTCAAAACCTACACTGTCCAACTACTGAGAGTATGCATATGGTAATACAGCTGCATTGACATGGATATGGACATGCACTTTATAGCATTAATAGAGTCAGTGCATTTTGTGGCAAGAAAGAAACAGCATTGGGACATGCAAAGGCAAAATACCCAGAAGACTCAATAAATAATATACCTCTTGAATCTCAACAAGAGTAAGAGTGTTTTTTGCTGACTTTTAATGAGGTCACTAGGAAATTATATATCTTTGCAAGCTGAAATTGCAGTAAAAGCAGAAGTTTGAAAAGAAAATCAAAAGTCATGAAACATTTTCAAGATTTCCATTATGAAATTCTTTTTAAAGATAGTTTCTGATTGCACTGAAACATTTTCTAATCAGCAAGATCCTAAATGTAAAATAACAAGAAAATATTATAAAATGCTTACATTACAGACATTATCCTTATTCAAATTAAATAGGAACATCATTTAAAAAATGCTTAATGTCTCAGATATTGAATTTGCTAATTTTGCATATTTCTTTACAAAACACCAGGTTTTTGTTATTAAAAGAAACTATGAAATCAGCTGTCATTATTGACTCTGTTAAAAAAAAGAAAAGAATGAAAAATTATTCCTAGCTGTACTGCTTGGTGAGTCACTAATATTGAGCAAGAATGCAAAATAACAGCTCAAATAAGATATACAATTCCCCCTGCGCTTCTATATGGTGATAAATGTGTAAATAAGCTGCTAACACTCTACCTAAACCTTATAAGTAAATGTGCAAAATATTATATTACAGTAGTGTAGCTCTAATAAATAAAAATAAATATAAATATAAAATCTTACACCATAAATATAAAAAATATTATACCAATAAATATAAATAAACAAATCTATAGTGATCTGATCCAGTAAGGATCTAATTTGTGCCACAAAAAACACGTGATATAAACAACGTGAAATGACAAATTGGTCCTGAATATGGACCCTGTGTGGTAAAAATCAAAATGACATCAATAACAACCCCCCAAAAATCCTTATCAGGGATCAACAGATAAAACACAGACTGGTGCAAAACAACTGTGAATCCCAAAATAGGGGATAAATAGCCTAAATCAAAGTGACAAGTGCTTAAATATACAAAAATATATATGAAACACTTAATCAAAAAACTTCAGTGAATAAATATACCAATATATAAGGTGAAACATAAATCAAAAAATATTCATAAAAGTCCACACAAATTGTTAAATATATATAAAAACGTGATCCAATGAAAAAAATATATGTATGTTTTATTAAGGTTCGTGTCCTTACCTCCCTAGCAGTCTGATTATGTCCATATTTCTGTGCTCAAAGTGGTACATTTTTTTGCATGGAAATATGTATTTTTTTTATTGTAGGCCTGTAATTTTTAGGAATAACTTACTGAAATCTGTCCGAACAAAAGTCAAGTAAACATCCCGGGTATGTTAAAATTTGAAACACGAAATCATAAATTATAATTTAATAAATAATCATAAAAATAATAATATAATAATAAATTTAATTCAATAATATAATCAAAAAAAAAAACACTGAAATTTGAAATATAGCGCCAAGTTCGCACATCACTGAGCAAAGTCGCAAAATTGTTTTCAGTGTCTGATGACGAATTTCCCCACGAATCATTATCACTCAATTCTGCAACTAGTTCTAATTTACTATCGCTGTTCTCTAGCTGGTCTAAAACCGATTTTGACCTAAAGGGATGCTTTTTGGACGCCATTGATGTTTCTCAGTTTCCAGGCAGAAAGAACAGTAAAAATGCAGGCAGGGCACAGGACAAAGCACTAGGGACAAAATGTATGTGAAATGGTTTGATACAGTAATGTTTTACTATGTTATTTTAGTGTATTTAATGAATGTCACTTTTTGTCATTTTCAAGTTTCCCGCCTGTTCTGTCCCCCGTATGTCCCTACGTCGCAGGGGATGGAACCCAGAAGACAGATGCCGGCATCCGCCGGATTACATTGCCCGGGACACTGCAGGAGTGACATCACGGGAGTGCAGGACAAGCTAAGAGAAGAACAGATCCCGGAGCAGCACCGCATGGTAAGCCCGAGTGTATTTTTTTAAATTTAATTTAATTTTTTCCATTTAATTTTTCATTATTTCATTTCATTTTTCATTTTCTAAAGAATTGTGGGAAAAAAATTAGAACTTAAAAAAAAAATCACTATGCCTCTTATTAAATACCTTGGACTGTTTTCTTTCCAAAAATGATTCATTTTGTAGGTAATTATACTGTCCTGGCATTTTACGGCCTCAAGAAAAGCAGGCAAAACATCAGGATAGATCGATTTTCAAATATACGCGGGGCAGTCAAGTGAAACCGGGACTTTTAATTTTACAGGTATAAAAAGAACTTCAACCCCAGGTTCCAGACCTCCGTGCGTTCAAAGCTGGTTACGGCGCCTGTCACAGCGTCCACCGCTGACAACACTGACACACATCCCATCCATGGGACCCGAACAAAACTGAATACCATCGGCCTTTGCACTGACCCTACTGAGCACATGTTCTAACGCAGTGGTTCTCAACCTTCCTAATGCCGCGACCCCTTAATACAGTTCCTCATGTTGTGGTGACCCCCAACCATAAAATTATTTTCGTTGCTACTTCATAACTGAAATTTTGCAGTGGGAGGAGTAGTGCCACGTCATTGGTATCAGTGGAAGGAATAGTGTCCCATCACTGATGTCAATGGGAGGAATAGTGCCCCATCATTGGTATCAGTAGTAGGAATAGTGCCCCATCATTGGTGTAGTGGTAGGAATAGTGCCCCATCATTGGTGTCAGTGGGAGGAATAGTGCCATAGGTGTCAGTGGGGGGAATAGTGCCCCATCATAGGTGTCAGTGGGGGGAATAGTGCCCCATCATTGGTGTCAGTGGGAGGAATAGTGCCCCATCATTGGTGTCAGTGGGAGGAATAGTGCCCCATCATTGGTGTCAGTGGGAGGAACAGTGCCCCATCATTGGTGTCAGTGGGAGGAATAGTGCCCCATCATTGGTGTCAGTGGGGGGAATAGTGCCCCATCATTGGTGTCAGTGGGGGGAATAGTGCCCCATCATTGGTGTCAGTGGGAGGAATAGTGCCCCATCACTGGTGTCAGTGGGAGGAAAAGTGTCCCATCACTGATGTCAGTGGGAGGAAAAGTGTCCCATCACTGATGTCAGTGGGAGGAAAAGCGCCCCAACATTGGTGTCAGTGGGAGGAATAGCGCCCCCATCACTGGTGTCAGGGGGAGGAATAGTGCCCCATCGTTGGTATCAGGGGGAGGAATAATGCCCCATCGTTGGTGTCAGTGGGAGGAATAGTGCCCCATCGTTGGTGTCAGTGGGGGAGGAATAGTGCCCCATCGTTGGTGTCAGTGGGGGAGGAATAGTGCCCCATCGTTGGTGTCAGTGGGGGGAGGAATAGTGCCCCATCGTTGGTGTCAGTGGGGGGAGGAATAGTGCCCCATCGTTGGTGTCAGTGAGGGGAGGAATCGTGCCCCATCGTTGGTGTCAGTGGGGGGAGGAATCGTGCCCCATCGTTGGTGTCAGTGGGGGGAGGAATCGTGCCCCATCGTTGGTGTCAGTGGGGGGAGGAATCGTGCCCCATCGTTGGTGTCAGGGGGGAGGAATAGTGCCCCATCGTTGGTGTCAGTGGGGGGAGGAATAGTGCCCCATCGTTGGTTTCAGTGGGGGGAGGAATAGTGCCCCACCGTTGGTGTCAGTGGGGGGAGGAATCGTGCCCCATCGTTGGTGTCAGTGGGGGGAGGAATCGTGCCCCATCGTTGGTGTCAGTGGGGGAGGAATAGTGCCCCATCGTTGGTGTCAGTGGGGGGAGGAATAGTGCCCCATCGTTGGTGTCAGTGGGGGGAGGAATAGTGCCCCATCGTTGGTGTCAGTGGGGGGAGGAATAGTGCCCCATCGTTGGTGTCAGTGGGGGGAGGAATAGTGCCCCATCGTTGGTGTCAGTGGGGGGAGGAATCGTGCCCCATCGTTGGTGTCAGTGGGGGGAGGAATCGTGCCCCATCGTTGGTGTCGGTGGGGGGAGGAATCGTGCCCCATCGTTGGTGTCAGTGGGGGGAGGAATCGTGCCCCATCGTTGTTGTCAGTGGGGGGAGGAATCGTGCCCCATCGTTGGTGTCAGTGGGGGGAGGAATCGTGCCCCATCGTTGGTGTCAGTGGGATGAGGAATCGTGCCCCATCGTTGGTGTCAGTGGGGGGAGGAATCGTGCCCCATCGTTGGTGTCAGTTGGGGGAGGAATCATGCCCCATCGTTGGTGTCAGTGGGGGGAGGAATCGTGCCCCATCGTTGGTGTCCGTGGGGGGAGGAATCGTGCCCCATCATTGGTGTCCGTGGGGGGAGGAATTGTGCCCCATCGTTGGTGTCAGTGGGGGGAGGAATCGTGCCCCATCGTTGGTGTCAGTGGGAGGAATAGTGCCCCATCATTGGTATTAGTGACACCAATGATGGGGCACTATTCCTCCCACTGACACCAATGATACTTACCTTGCTGACCCCTGCTCCAGCCTGGGCTCGCTCGCTCCCTCCCTCTCCCATGGTACAGACACTTACCTGTCAGCTGTCTTCCTTCTCCGGCCGCTCTCCTCCTCTTCACTCGCTCGATCTTCGCGGTGCCGCTCGGCTCCTCCTCTCCAAGCTCCACCTCCTCGCCGGTGATTGGCCGCCTGTGTGCCTCTCCTGAGCTACAGTTCCGGCGGCCAATCACCGGCGAGGATTGATCCCGAGGGTGTGTCCAGATGACAGGGGCGGCATGTCATCCCGCCCACACCTGGAGACGGATAGAGCAGCGGTGTCTCGGTTCCTAAGACCATCGGAAATATGTGTTTTCCGATGGTCTTAGGCGACCCCTGTGAAAGAGTCGTTCGACCCCCAAAGGGGTCGCGACCCCCAGGTTGAGAACCGCTGTTCTAACGCCTTATCTAATGTACCTTCTGGTAACTATTGGCTATTTTATTAATAAACTTTTTTTAACATACTGCACTTAGGTTGGCACCCCCTTATGTTCTTTTATATTCCTACAGAGTCTGTATCACTCTATGGGGAGCTACTACCAATAGTATTCACACCATGGACTTTATGGACTTGTTTTTATATATTACTGATTAATGTTCTTTGTACCCCTGAGAGGTACCCCTGAGGGGTATAGGCTGGCCATTCCTTGTGCTAAGTATATGGCACTTTAACTAAGATTTAATAAATTACCATTTTAAAACTACTACACCATGAGGCAATTTTATCATTGGCTCTGATCTGAGCTAAAGATCACAGAGAACCCCAGAAAAAGCGTGGCTGCAGCGGAGGCTTGTGTCCAGAGGAGGGATCCTTGTTCCAGGCTGGCTGACAGATCTTCCTAAATGGGCTCCCTACAGAGTCATATTCAACTTAATGCACATATTTTATGTGCATCTGGTGAGTGCACATTTTATACAGTATCACACGGATTGAATCGCACGGATTTTACCGGAAGTCACAAATGATTATATGTTGATGGAGAACTAATCTGTTGACCTGACCATGTTAACCCTGCACTATCTTTGAACACTTTTCTGATTTATAGACTATTGATATTATCACGTTCTTATTTTGCACTTGATGATACGCCACATTCACTTGGATTTCTATGTTACAGATTAATATTTATTTATATTGTGACATAATTTCTCATTATAAACATTTTCAGCACTGCACTTTTTATTGATTGTAGGTCACCACTTTAGATGTACACAAGAGGTCTGGTGCTAGAATTACTGCCCTTGATCTGATATTTGCAGTGATACCTCACATGTGTTGTGCGGTCGCTGTTTACATATGCATTCAACCAACACATACATTCACCTTTGCGCGTGAGCATGGGGGACAGGAGAGCTTACATTTTTATTATTTCTTTCTTTTTTTATTTTTACACTGTCCCACTGTCCCTTTCAATTTTTTAGCACTTTTATTGTTATTGTTATCACAGGGCATATAAATATCCCCTGTGATAGCAATAGGTAGTGATAGGTCTTTACTGAGAGATCTGGGATCTATTAGACCCCCAGATCTCTCCTCCCACTGTTTGTAAAAGCAATCCAGAGGCTAATTAGCTGTTAGGATTGCTTTAATAGGAAATATGACTGCTGGCTGAAAAAAACAATATTATCATGCTATATATGTATATATATATAAAGAAAATATGAAAGCCTTTTGCAAAAAACAATACTGTGACCAAATAGAGCAATATGATCTCTAAACTAAAATAGCTCAAAGTACACAATATGCGAAACAGTGCAAAAGTCTGATCAAAGTCTAAAAACACTTGTGCAGATTATGTTCAAGAAATGCTCTCCATGCAAAACCTTAACTTCAGCTTTTGGGTGGTTATTCCCCTTAAGTATCTGACCCTCATCATAAAGGTCAGATTATATATATATATCTTTAAATAAATAATTAGGTATCAAGGCCCCACATCAAGCACCTACTGCATAGACATGTTCCACACCAGAATGAGTTCCAAATGTGTAATCCAAGGGTTAAATCATCAGGTGGAAAAGCCAAGTTCAATCACTCTAATCACATAAGCATGTGAGGGGTTCTCACAGCCAGTTATTATGTTTTTCTGTCCATTCTCTGGACTCCTACAGCCCTCTTCACAATATGGTAATCCTGGAGCCACATTTTTAACAGGAAGAGAGAAACAGAAGAGTTCATATCAGACTCCTCAGTAATAAAATGGATGAAGGGGGACCCTATGCAATCCCCCCAAATTCATTACAGACCCTTATCTGAGCATACAGCCTGGCATTCCAGGAAATAGGGGGCAGGCATGTTCCCCTCCACCTGCTGAACCATACGTAGCCACATGCCATCAATATAGAGAGGGCAACTTGTCAGGAAGGATTTCCCGGTGAAGCACCTTGTCTGTGTATTTATGAGAACAAGGTCTTCTTCCCTCACAACCCTGGCCAGGGGGGTGGGGGCTTAAAAGGGAATTTGGAAGCCCACTTTAAAAATAAGGGGCCCCAATACCATCAACCCCTATATGAATTAACAAGGTAGTACCACTACTCATTCAAAAAAAGTAAACAGTAAACAAACAGTATACATGTTACTTTTTGACTAGTCCTAGTCCTTCATTAAAGAAAAATATCTCATAATGTAAATCCAATATCATCTAGTTAGTCCAATGATGCAGATCCCCATCAATCATGATGAACAATGCTTGAAAACCTTCCATAAGAAAAAAAACAGTCAACCTGCTGGCACTTTGGATTCCATTGATCACTGAATGAGTATGCCTGCTTTTGGACCACATAGCTACATGCAAGCAAAGTGGCAGGCTATCCTGTGTGATGTCATTGACAAAATATCAACATGACCATTATTATTTATATGAATTTTGCATTTTTAATGTTTCACTTTAAGCATTATTAAAATTACTGATCCCCATTTTTTGCCAGCACCCCTAGCTTATAATAAAGCTTACCTGTAGGTACAAGGAATACCTCCTAAACGTGCACTGTTTAGGAGATATTCAGTATCTCTGCAGCTGATGGCGTCTCTAGCGTATGTGCTCTGAAGGAACAGCATACCCGTGCTGTTCCTTCAGAGCTCTGTGCCACAGCCTAGACTCCCACCTGCATGCAGGAGTGATGACTTCATGGCTCAGTCAATCAAGCGGCCAGAGTCTGCGAACCCGGAAGGAAGACTGGGTGAAGATGGAAGCCTTGTCAGCAGTGATAGCGCACCAATGGAGGGCTTCATACTAACGTAAGTAATGCTAGCACATTATGACACTATTTTGCAGGGGAATTTTTTTTTTGCGGTTTACTACTGCTTTACAGTGCAGTTACACCTAACATGTATGTATTAACTGTGTATTTCACAGTGGTGTCTGTTCAATAGTTGCTTGGCACCTGCCACACTTTTGACAACACCTGACTATGCTATAACATGTCCTATTGCTTTCACAGGAAAAAAAAAACTATATTTGTACAGAGGAAATTTACAGAGAAGTATAAGTTTAAAAAAAAAATTACAAAATTATACTCACATAGGTGAATGCAGCATTGATTCTGTCCGCTACTGGCTCTGCACTGATTGCTTAGTTCTCCCCTCCACTCTGAGCAGAGAGCACTGACTGACTTCTGGCTTTCTGCTCTGCCCCTCCAGCACTCACTGGAGCACTGGGCTGTGGAGTGGCTGGCTCAGCCTCTCAGCGGATCACTAAGAGGCTGAGACAGGTGCTGATCCACGCTTCTGGGTCAGGAACATATGCTCTGATGACAATTCATTTAATCAAGTGGTGAGGAAATTAAGAGAAAGACTACAACTATGAGAGGGTATTCTTCATATTTGAAGAAAGTATACAAATGAGTTATCAATAAAACACACCAAGAATTACTCTATAATAAAAAAACAGGTCAATCAAAACAACCCTATATGGATTATTTCTAGGTTTTCAAATCAACATCTACAGATCAGAAAAATGATAGGTAAATATTGGCACCTACTTATTATTGATCCCAATATTGGTTTCTTGCTTTCGGACATGCGTTTACATTGAGACATGCCAAATCGATTAAGGACAATGTATTCCAGAGTGAATTTAAAAGTGAAGAGGGGACCAAGTAGGATTTGCTCCTGGTCGCCAAACGCCAGATGCAAAAAGAAGACTCATTTCTCTCTTACACACATTAGAAACCACCAAACGACCCTCCCTACTTTTATCCTTTGATGCTGAGAAAGCATTTGACCGAATACACTGGAACTTTATGAACACACTTCAAAATTTTGGAATCACAGACTGGATGCTATTGGCAATCCTTGCCCTCTATTCCAACCCTTCAGTGAGAGTGCTAACCAACGGTACGCTATCACAGATTTTCCACATCTCCAACGGTACTAGACAAGGTTGTCCCCTATCCCCCATAATCTTCACCCTACTCATTGAACCACTAGCCTCAAAACTCAGAGAGGACCCAGCATTCACAGGAATCACCAAGCTCAAAAGAGAACACAAAATTAGTCTATTTGCAGATGACATCAAACTAATGATTACCAAACCACACAAATCACTCCAAACGATCCAGACACATCTTCAAAAATACTCAGAAGTATCATACTACAAACTCAATGCACCCAAATCCTCTATCTTAAACATTAATATATCCACTAAGCTCCAGAAAATACTCCTCCAGCGCTTTGCCTTCTCCTGGGAACACCATAGCATCCCTTACCTGGGAATTAAACTCACCACCTCAACAGACCAACTTTACACCGCAAATCATAAACGACTACTCAAATCCATCCCTCAAGAACTTAAAAACCTACGCTGGGAAGAGTAGCTGCTCTAAAAATGTGCATACTACCTAAAATCCTTTACATCTTTTGCACACTCCCCATACCCGTCCTCAATGCTTTCTTCTCCAAACTTCAAGCATTACTTGCCAAATTCCTCTGGAACTCAAAGAAACCCAGATGTACAACAAACCTTCTTATACGCCCAACCTCTAGAGGAGGGGCAGGTCTCCCGCACTTAAAATCATACTATATTGCAGTACTTATAGACCAACTCTACTTTTGGTGGCACCCAACTATCGAAAAAACGTGGACCACTATAGAAACACTCCCTCACCTTCCGCCAACACTATGTGACATTCTATTCCTACCACAAACTTCTCAATCCAGAAATCTACCCAAGCACCCTTGCATCCGGGCTTCCACACAAGCTTGGTATGACATCTTATCATCTAACTCTCCAGAGTCAAAAGCAATTCCTACCCCGATCACCATACTACACTTTCTTACCCCTTCCTTGAACCTCCTACATTGGGAAAAAGAAGATTTATTCTGTATACAAGACCTCTATACAAACCACAAACTAGACTCCTTCCCGACCATCCAACAGAAGTTTCACCTTCCTGACAGTGAAATCTTCACATATTTGAGGATAACTCACTCCTTACAAGAGATGAATGTGCCACATCTTTTGAAGGTTCCTACAACCGCATATGTTTTTCTTAATAATTCGCAATACCCTAAGAAAGGGATATCGACCTTTTACACACTTATAACCAGATCACTGTTTACCCTACAATCACCTCTCTATCTAACTGGGAGAAACTGCTCTCTCAACCAATACAACCCCACACATGGGAAATAACCTTTAACATCACACACAAAGCATCTAGATGTAGCTCCCACTGGGAATCGTACATGAAAATTTGACACCACTGGTACTTTACACCTGTCAAACTCCCTTTATTTTACCCTCACCACTCATCCGCTTGCTGGAGACAATACGAAGAAACAGGATCAACCCTACATATACTCTGGACCTGCAAATCTCTAAGATCGTACTGAAATAGTATCTTCCAATTGATCTCAGCAGTTGTTGGAGCCTAAGTGGCTCCAAATCCTGCTCTCGCTCTCCTCCATATAGGAATTGACAAATTCAGTAAAATATCCCATACCATCATTATCCACATATTAGCAGCTGCAAAAGTTAACATCACTAAACTATGGAATTCTTCCAAAACCCTTCTCCCTCTGCCCTTATGTCAGGGATGCGGGTGTGACCAGAAGTGTGTGGACTGACACAGGGAAACGCAAGCTTCATATATGGTATAAATAAGACGATTTATTAAAGACTAACAATACAAACATAAACGCAGTGCACCAAACCCCAAGCTAACACAAATACATACAACAAGGTGAAACAAACCCAAACCTAAACTGATACAGATACACAGGTACATACACATATAGAGCACAACGTAGTCAGGCAAGCCGGGTCGATAACTATCGGGCAGGTAGGTACGGGAGGAGCAGGCGGAGAGAACGGTCAGGGTCATAAGCCAGGGATCAAAACAGGAGAAGTCAACAGAGGTCAGGATCAGGCAGGGTCGGCAACAAGTCAGGCAGAGGCAGAGGCAGGAACAGGAACGCAGGTTACAAGATACAGGGGCCCATGGAAAAACACACACCAAGGCACAGACTGCAGGTCTGGCCATCCCTTAAATACACCTGCAATCAGCCCCAGGTGATGGCTAATTGCCGAAGTGAACCTCTGGTTGTTGAGAGCACCCGCTGGCCAGCCCTGGTACTGCAGCCCACAAGGCAGGTGAGTCCCACCACTATTGGCAAGTCCATTCCTGACACCTTATAGCAGACCTGAATTCCAGTGTGACATGGAAAGAAGATCAGCCCTTAATAATAATTCTTCCCATCACAAATTCAATAACCAATGGTCTCTATGGCTACAAAACCCCAACTGCTCTAAAAGATGATAATATATTCATAAATAAACAATACTGCGACCCTATGTCCTAGACTGGTGTCCCCCTTCCCTCCCCTATTCCGTTCCACCTTATACAATGTTTTTACACCTAACGGGTTCACACTAAACAAATAATACCTTCTGAAACACTAGATATTTGTTTATATACCCCCAGCCAATTGGTGGGGGATTTTCTTTTTCTTTTTCATATAAGTATGTATGCACCTGATTGTGAACCGCACTGATATATATTATTTTGTATTGTATCAAAATCTTTCACTAAAAATATTTGAAATAAAGTTTATCCCAAGCATCAACTACTCTTTCAGTAAAATAGTACTTTCTGAGGTTAGTTTTGAACTTTCCTCCAGTTAGTTTAAGGTCATGTCCCCGTTTTCTTGATTTTGGTTTTGTGTTGAAAATCCTGTCTTCCTGAACTTTATTTACCCCCTTCATGTATTTAAAGGTTTTAATCATGTCTCCCCTTTCCCTTCTTCCTTCAGACTGTACATGTTAAGTTCTTGAAGTCGCTCTTGCTATGTTTTATCCCCCAGACCTTTCACCATTTTTTCTTCCCAATCTCTTGACTCGTTCTATCTTATCAATATCTTTTTGCAAGTGAGATCTCCAGAACTGGACACTGTATTCTAAATGAGGCCTAACTAAAGATCTATATAGGGGAATCAGGACCTCCTTTCTCCTGCTGGTGATCCCTCTAGTGTCACAAGTTAGCCTGCAGTTTCTTGTTTGTGTATTCTTTCTTGTTGCAGTGCTGTACCTGATCCCTTTCACATGTGTGTTTGTCTGTGCTCACCTATGGGTGTCATCTGCTGTTCTCTGGGTTTTATTTCCTTCCCTTCCATTATGTCCTGGCCCACCTCCTTGTTTGCCTGTCTATATAAGACATGCTCAGTCTAGGCCACTTTGCCTGAGCAACTTCCTAGTTGTCTGAGCTCCTGTGTGTTGCTATCTCCTGTATCCTGCATTGACTACTTGTGTACTGACCTCGGTTTCGTTCTCTGACTGTGCTTGTTTTCCGCCTGTCCTGACCTCAGCTAGTCTATCGGATTCTGTTTGTCTCCATGCCCTGAATATCTACAAGGGCTCACTACCACAGGTGCTGACAGTTTGCTCAGGCCATGAGCTCCTCGGAGACACCGCAGCCTCTCCTGGAACAACTTCAGTGTTTGGCGCAGAGTCGATGTCCAGCAGGCCTATCAAGAACAAATTATGCACTGTCTGTAGAAACTCTCCTCCCAGTTGGATCAGCTGCAAGTTGTGTCCACTTCCTCACCCTCTGTTTCGGCTCCTGTCCTGGCTCCTGCTCCGATTCCTGCTGCTCCAACTCCTGCTGCTCCCCCAAGTGGAACACAGCCCTTCGAGACTCCAACTGGCTCCACCACCTCATTTCTCTGGTGATCCCACAGCATGTCAGGGCTTCATCAATCAGTGCTCTATTCACTTTTAACTAGCAGCCGACCATTTTGTACTGACCGTTCCAAGCTGGCATACATGATTACCCTCCTTTCGGGTGAAGCACTGGCTTGGGCCCCGCCACTGTGGAAGCGTCAAGATCCCATTATTTCCAGTCTCCCAGCAAGCTTTCTGGAAAACCTTCAATGTGCCCGGCAGGACTTCATCTGCTGCGGGAGCCCTTCTTCGCCTTCATCAAGGTAGCATGATGGTTGGTGAGTATGCAGTTCATTTTCGCACCTTAGCTTTGGAACTGGCATGGAATAATGAGGCCCTTTCTGCAACCTTTTGGCAGAGTCTGGTGGACCATATTAAGGATGAACTAGCTGGAAGAACCATACCCACCACCCTGGGTGACTTGATTGCTCTTAGCATCCAAATCAATGTCCGCTTCCAGGAGTGAGATTTGGAAAGGTCTGGTCCACATCGCCCCCAAGTGGGTTCGTTAGCTCCTTTTTCCAAAAATCCCCTGATTGATCACCTCTGCAACTGTACCAACATCCGAGGAACCTATGCAGTTTGGCCGAACATGCCTCACTCCACAAGAGCAATCACATCGCCTAAGAGTTGGTCTATGCCTTTACTGTGGGACTGAGGGTCATGTGATTAAGTCTTGTTCGGTTCATCTGGGAAAATCTCGGGTCTAGGTCACTCTGAGGGAAGTGATCTAGACCAGAACCTGAACTCCATCTCCTTCCCTCGATTTGTTATAC
This sequence comes from Staurois parvus, assembly GCF_062004578.1. Lineage (NCBI taxonomy): Eukaryota > Metazoa > Chordata > Amphibia > Anura > Ranidae > Staurois > Staurois parvus. The sequence continues at coordinate 2,597,262 of NW_028318230.1, forward strand.
CTGTCTCCATCCATTGGGCTCTGAACTCGTATCAAGTTTCGGCTTATGTGGACTCTGGGGCAGCCAGAATATTCATTGAACAATCATTGGCTGCTGAATTGGGCATTCCTCTTGTCCCCTTGATGACCCCCCTGTCTGTATTTTCAGTTGATGGTCCTATCTTTGCCTTAGGACCTCTACACTTTCGAACTAACTGTATAACTATGCATGTGGGTGTTCTTCATCGTGAGGAAATCTCCTTCCTGATCCTCCTTAAGTCCTCAAGCCCCATCATTCTTGGACTTCCATGGTTGCAGAAACACTCACACTATCTTGGCTGGAACTCTGGCCAAGTATTGTCATGGGTGTCACAATGCCATTGGACTTGTCTCCCTAAAGTGCTTCCAGCTCTTTGTGTACCCGTGGCTGAGGTCACCACCTCTCCAATTCTCCCTCTGCATTATCAGGCCTTCCAAGACGTCTTTTGGAAGAAAGCTGCTGACTGTTTGCCCCCTCACCGTCCCTATGATTGTGCTATTAATCTCCAACCTGGGACTTCTCCACCTTGAGGTAAAGTTTACCCTCTCTCCATTCCTGAGACTCAAGCCATGTCTGAATACGTCCAGGAGAATCTGCAGAAAAGATTTATCCGTAAGTCCAATTCTCCTGCTGAGGCTGGCTTCTTTGTGGAGAAAAAAGATGGTACACTCCGGCCCTGCATTGATTATAGAGGTCTCAATGCTATCATTGTTCAGAATCGGTACCCTTTACCTCTGATTTCCGAACTCTTTGACAGACTCCCAGATGCTCGAATTTTCACTAAGCTAGACCTCCATGGAGCATACAATCTGGTTAGGATCTGTGAGGGGATGAGTGGAAAACAGCTTTCAATACCAGGGATGGGCATTATGAATATCTTGTAATGCCCTCCGGATTGTGTAATGCCCCAGCCGTCTTTCAGAACTTTGTTAATGACATTTTTTCTAATCTCCTGTATGTTTGTGTCATTGTCTATCTGGATGACATTTTTTTCTCCAGATTTAAAAACTCATTGTCAGCACATATGTACTGTTCTTCTATGTCTTCGGGACCACCACCTGTATGCAAAGTTGGAGAAATGCCTCTTCGAACAAACCCAGGTTTCTTTTTTAGGCTACACAGTCATGGATAAAGGGCTGCTTATGGATCCTGCAAAACTCCAAGCCATCTCCAACTGGCCTCAGCCCTCTGGTTTGAAAGCCACACAGCACTTCTTGGGAGTCACCAACTTCTATCGCCAGTTCATTCCTGACTATTCTTCACTGGTGGCCCCAATCACTTCTTTGACCCGGAAGGTTTCCAACGCCAGAACCTGGCCTCCTGAGGCAGTCATGGCATTCCACAAACTAAAATCCACCTTCCTCTCTGCATCTATTCTCATATGACATTTTCCAGCCTTTTTTCTTGGAGGTAGATGCTTCATCTTTGGGAGTGGGGACTGTCCTTCTCCAAATGCATGATGGTAAGCTCCGTCCTTGTACTGTGATGAAGCTGGCACTGTAAAAATGGTGACATCTGCTGGAGGGATCTCCACTTCGTATCCAGATTTATACTGATCATAACAATGAGTCAGTATTTCTCCTTTTTAAGATGGTACAAAAGTGAAAGGTTTCTATGCATTGCACTTTCCACAAAGGAGAGGTGATTTTGACAGAGAACTGCTTAAAAAGGAGAAATACTGGATATATAAACTTGATACATTGTACCCTAAGGGGTTAAATGTGGAATGTGATCTCCAAGTATTTTTGGATAAATAGATCTACATAGTTATGTACCCTTATATTGCCATATGTTGGCTGACCTATGGCATTTCTCTATCTTCACTAATAGTTGGATTATATGTTAAATAACTAAGGTAAACCTTTTTTGCACCTGGGAATAATAATAATAATATTGATGACCTCATGTTATGAATTCAAGTATGGCTCCATAAATATATAAAAGGATCGACCGTTGAGCTAATTATCCCCCCTTTCTTCTTAATAATAACTATACCATAAAATGGATATTTGAAATTTGGGTATTTTTGGGTATTTTTGATAAAATAACCCATAGTGAGAAATCTTAGTTAATATTGCCATCTTGTGGTGGCTTTGCGGTAATTCATATTGTCCTTTTGGGAACCTGACTCAATGAATAGACCTGGTAATTCTTTTATTAATATCGCCATTTTCTGGTGAGAGTGTAGTAATGTTTCAACTGATTAGTATATCTTATTCATGGTCCTTTGATTTATATATGCATTGTTAAAATTGCCAAGCCTTTCCTCTCTCTGATGTTTCTAGTCGCCTGTCTTTTTAATTATATTCAATAATGACCAGCAGCTGTGCTAAGTATTTAGCCCTCTTTTTTCTTCCATTGGGAATAACTGCAGGTTAGTTTTTGCATAAATGGGTGGGTCTTAACCCACTATAAATAGGAAATTGAAATGCAGTGTTTTCATTGGTCCTGACGAAGCTGAGTGAGATACGCCCATCGGCGAAACGCGTTGACGTCATACGTCAGATACGACACTTCCGGTCATGCGCATTAGGTGGAACGCACGCTGACCTACAAGGAGGAAGCCATCTTCACATGCCATGAGGCAAGCCTAAGCAGCACAGGCGTCAAGAAGGGGCTGGAACCCGCGGTATATCGGCGGATGTCAGCGGTGGTTCCTTGGCCTCTCTGGCCTTGTATGGCAGTACCTATGAAGGACATTCTTTCCTTTCCTATTATCCATTGCACAGGTGGTGAGTGGACTGTTACAGGACATTAGATATATGGTCCAGTGTGATCTATATGACCTATATATCCTATATAGAGTGTAAGCTCTTTCAGTGACTTTCCACATATTGTTTGTTTCACTACAGGATGGGGACATCATGGTGCTTTATATAGGAAACAAGATATACCACGTATATTCCAACAGGCAGAAGATCTATTGGGATGTGTCTTGTTTTTCTTACAGAAAGTGGTGTGTAGTCCACATGTAGTGGTGAAGAAACCATTTCAAGCAGTGTGCTGCTTTTTGCATCTTTTCTTCCATCCTGGGAATAAATGGGGCATATTCTCATTCAAGAGCCCTAGAAAACAGCTGTTTATATTACAGATGAATGGGCCCCAACCACTTGTGCCGGCATAGGAATGTACTGCATCATATATATGATATTATGTCTTCTTTCATATAGGCCTAGAGGCATGCTTTTCTCTTTCTTACGCATACTGTGCTTGCTGCATTGCATACATGTGATACCTATATCCATTGTATAATTTTTTGAAATTCCCTGGTTGGGATATAACCATTTTGGTAGTAGCTTAGTCTACATTATTACAACATGTTTTATGGTATACCTATGGTATAATTTTTGGATACACCTCCTTTGGGAAGTGTTCACCTATGCGTCTGTGCTACAGGGACTTTAGACTCTTGTAGTCATTTTCTCTGTTGCACATGTATTCAGACCGGTCTTGGTGTCATTTTATATGGTTTTAGGTCTGTGTGTATTGTCTCATACTGAGGTGATGGTAAACCAGGGCGATTGCCCACATGTCATATTTATATGTATAATAAAGCATAATTTTTGGAAATTTTTCTGAGTGTCACATTCTGTTCATAATGTAGCCGCTTTTTCTGTGAATCTCTCACAAACCCCCCTTTTTTTGCACTCCTTTTACCTCTACCTGTTCCAGATGAACCTTGGCATTGCAATTCCATGGTATTTTTTTTGATCTACCCCGTTTCAGCAGGTTCCACTGTTATCTGGGTGGTTGTGGACAGGTTTTCTAAAATGTGCCACCTAATTCCATTTCCAGGACTACCTTTTGCCATCACGTTGGCTTCCAACTTAATTAAGGAAATCTTCCGTCTTCATGGTATGCCCTCACACATTGTTTCTGATAGAGGTGTTCAATTTACAGCTCACTTCTGGAGGGCTCTGGCCACATCCTTTGGAGTCAAGTTAGACTTCTCCTCTGCCTTTCATCCACAGTCTAATGGCCAAACCGAAAGGATCAACCAGAACGTGGAAAGTTATATTCGTGCTTTCATTTCAGCCCATCAGGATGATTGGGTAGACCTTCTACCCTGAGCAGAGTTTAACCTTAATAACCATGCCAGTGCCAGTACTGGTGAGTCTCCCTTTTTTACTGTGTATGGTCATCATCCTTCTGTGCCATTTCCTGTTCCCATCTCCTGTGCGGTGCCTACAGCTGCAGACAAACAATGATCATTCAATTCCATCTGGACAGAGGTTTCCAAGAATTTACATTTGGCAGCTTCCAAGTACAAAATAGCTGCAGATCACCATCACCACGTGAGTCCCAAATTTCTCCCTGGTGACAAGGTTTGGCTCTCTACCAAGAATATTTGTCTATGGGTACCCTCTATGAAATTTGCTCTTCGGTTCATTGGTCTCTTTACCATTCTCTGCCAGGTCAATCCTGTTGCTTTTAAACTTTGCCTCCATTCACATTTGAGAATCTCTAATGTTTTCCATGTTTCTCTTCTAAGACTGTACATCATCAACAGGTTTTCCTGTCCTCATCGTCACCTTTCCCCAATAGTGAGTACTACGAATCAGTATGAAGTCAAGCAAATCTTGGATTCTAAATTCATCAGAGGGAAGCTCTTGTATCTAATTGACTGGAAGGGATATGGTCCTGAGGAGAGGTGTTGGATTCCTTCTTCTGATGTTTCTGCACCCCGTCTGGTGGAGTTTTTTCATCAGAAGATTCCCCTTAAGTCTGGCCCTAAAAAAGTGGAGAGACCTCGCAAAGGGGGAGGGGGGGGGGGGTATTGTCACAAGTTAGTCTGCAGTTTCTTGTTTGTGTATTCTTACCTCCATGCTGCAGTGCTGTTCTTGATCCCTTTCTCATGTGTGTTTGTGCTCACCCATGGACGTCATCTGCTGTTCTCTGGGTTTTTTTTCCTTCCCTTCTATCACTTCCTGGCCCGCTTACTTGTTTGCCTGCCTATATAACACATGCTCAGTCTAGGCCACTTTGCCTGAGAAATTTCCTAGTTGTCTGAGCTCCTGTGTGTTGCTATCTCCTATATCCTGCATTGACTACTCGTGTACCGACCCCGGCTTCTTTCTTTGACTGTGCTTGTTTTCCACCTGTCCTGACCTCAGCTAGTCTATTGGATTTCCGTTTGTCTCCTCCCATTGTACTCTGCTCCTGTGAGCGGTCTCTTTATCCTCAGCTGGGCGTACCTGGGGTCGTGACCTAGTCCCAGCTTGCTGCAAGTCCATCCCCACCATCAGGGGTTCTGGTGAAGAAGCAGGCTGGGGCTTAGACTCCGTGCCCTGGGGAACCCCAAGTTGACTATCTACAAGGGCTCACTACCATGGGTGCTGACATCTAGTGATGCATACTAGAATTCTATTCACTTTCCCCACTGTCTGGCCACACTGTTTTCTCATTTTGCAATCTTCTGAAATAAATACCCCCAAGTCCATTTCTTCTGAAGTGCTGGCCAACACTGTACCCCCAATGTTTTTTCTCTCAAGGGATTCTTTTTCCCTAAGTGCATTATTTTTACATTTAGAAACATTGAACTGCAATTTCTACTTTTTTGACCAATCTTCCAGCAAATCATGTTCCATGTTACAGACACCTCCAGGGATATTAACCCTAATGCACACCTTTGTATCATCAGCAAAAAGACATACCTTACCCAAAAAACCCTTTGGCTTTATCACTCACATATACAGTAGACTAATTAGAACAGGACATTTTACAGAGCCTTGTGGTACTCTACTAGTGACTGGTCTCTGTTCCGAGTGAAACCCATTTACAACCACACTCTGGTATCTATCCTTTAGCCAGCTGCATGTCCATAGAACCACCCAAGGGCTAGGTCTTAGCTTGTACATTTATATTAGATCATTATGTGGAACTATATCAAATGCCTTGCTGAAAACAAGATATGCTATGTCCACAGCGCCACCTTGGTCCAAAACATTGGTAATATAATCCAAAAATCCAATCAGATTAGTCTGACATAATCTTCTCTTGGTAAAGCCATGCTGCTTTGGATCTAGCAAGTTGTGTGTTTTTAACTGTTCAATGATCCTTCTTTTCAGAAGTGATTCCATTAACTTGACTACAACCAATGTTAAACTCACTGGCCTGTAGTTGCAATCTTCTACCTTGCTGTCCTTCTTGTGGATAGGTACAATATTAGCTGTCCACCAGGCATGGGGAACGTCTCCTGTTAGAAGAGATTGATTAAAAAGATCAGTTAATGGTCCAACAACTATACCTCGAAGTTATCTTAACTGAGCCAGTTCCTATGCTACCTCTTTCTCTGGAATCCTAAAAATGATCCATCATCCATCATTACTAGAACCAATATGAGTTCCCAATGTATTAGTTAGTATTGTTAGTATATTTTTTTTCTGAGAAGACTGAGTAAAAGTAATTGTTTAAATGGTTTGCTACATCCAGGTCTCCCTCAACATAAGTGTTGTGCCCAGTTTTCATTTTAATGATCCCATTGTATTTTTTCTATCAACGATGTAGCTAAAAAAAAGTTTCAAGTTTCATCTCCTTTCTTAAGAGATTTAGCAATTGTCTCCTCTTTCTGTGCTTTGACAGCACTGATAATGTGTTTGGCCTCCTTTTTTCTATTCTTATACTCTTCTCTGTCAGATGCACCTCTTGTTTCCGTGAATCTCCTATATGCTGATATTTTGTTCCTTTACTATCCTACTTATCTCTTTAGTGAACCATATTGGTTCTTTTCTTCTGTTTATCCTTACTAACTTGCCTGATATATAATTTAGTTGCCTTCAGGATGGTAGACTTTAATAGTTCCCACTGATCACTCACTCCTGTCATTTTACTCCAACCTTTCAACTCATGTTTTAGTAATTCACCCATTTCAGCAAAATTCATCTTTTCGAAATCTAAGACTTTTGTTTTTGTATATGATTTTTCAGTTGTTATTTTAATATCAAACCAAAGACATTGGTGATCACTAGAACCCAATTTTTTCCCCACCTGAACATTAGACAGTACTAGGTCTAGAATATGATTGCCTCGGGTTGGACTTTTTACCAACTGTTTTAGAGAAAGCCCATTCAGTGCTTCCATTACATCCCTGTTCCTGCTTGTCAGGCATGTTGAATTCATCCATAATCAAGACCTCCTCCTTCATTGCCTTTTGAGTTATCTCGTCAATCAACAAGTTATCAAAATCTTCAGTCTGTCCTGGGGGATCTGTATATTACACCAATTCTAATAGAAGATCCCTCTCTGGTTGGAAGGCAGACCCAGAGGGTTTTGAGTATCTCATTTGTTCTTTGAATAATGTTAGCCTTATGCTATTTTTGACTTATATGGCAACTCCACCTCCCCTCTTCCCTACTCTGTCTTTCCTGTATAGTGTATACCCTGGTATAGTTATTTCCCAGTCATTTGAAGAACCAACTCTCTGTAATTGAAACAAGATCCAAATTGTCCATAAACATAAAAGCTGTCAGCTCACAAAACTTGTTGCCTAAACTACGAACATTAGCGCACATGACATGAAAAACACTACTAATTACTGCTTTATTTTTAACACCAGAAACATTAACTGAAGTGACCCCATTAAGCCCAGTCTTCAGCAACACAAACCCTCACATTTGTTTCAGTCTTCTGGGGACAGAAACACTCCTCAACAATTACATCTCTACCACCATTTCTCAGTTTAAATGCATGTCCAAAAAACTCATAAATTCCATACTAAGAAGCTCAGCGCCCTTGTGTGAGGGATGCAGACCATTTCTTTCATACAGCTCAATGTCATACCATCTGATAGCATCATGACTAACCTTCAGCTCTACACCAATCCTTTAACCAAACATTGAACTCTTCTATACAAAGTACTTTTTCTTGTTGTCCACTATGCACAGGCAAGACCACCGAAAATGTAACAGTACACCCTAACTGTTGAAAATCCTGTCCAAAAACTGAAAATTATTCTGTACAGAACACACATCATTCTGGGACAAATCATTTTTGCCAACGTAAAGGACAATATCAACATTGCACTCTTCACTAGCTTTTCAGACAATTTTTAAAATACGCCTTTTATCTCACTAACAGTAGCACCAGGTAAACATCTAACTTCCTTTGACACTTCCACATGATTTCCTAAAGAAACACCTCTTAAAATTGAATCACCAACAAGAAGATGACTTCTCTTTTTAGGAGCCTTATCCACAAAACTTGCCTGGAATGGAACCCAAGATAAAACAGTTACTTTTGGCACAGCAATATTTTTCTCAGGGGCCTCCTTCCTATGCTCACAATCATCTACGTTTGCAACCTTTGTATCTGCTTCTAGCTCAGAAAGAACACTATAGGAGTTATACAGTGTCACATGAAAAGCTACATGTTTAAGGTCCACAGGACTCACTCTTCCTGACCAACAGTTGTCCACACTGCCCTTCTCCTACGCAGTCTTTGAGGAAGAGGTGGCTTTTTTGCAAGGCAGTTTAACAGAACAAATTGGCTTAGACAGCCTCCTTATATCAGACTGCAGGGCAATAAGCAGTGAATTTAGACAAGTAATACTTCCGCCTGGCAGTACTAGGGTCATTGGTTCGAATCCCAGCCATGGCACCTCCTGCCTGGAATTTGCATGTTCTCCCTGTGCCTGCGTGGGTTTCCCCCGGGTACTCCGGTTTCCTCCCACACTCTAAAGACATGCTGGTAGGTTAATTGGATCCTGTCAAAATTGGCCCTTGTATATGAATGTGAGTTAGGGACCTTCGATTGTACGCCCCTTGAGGATTAGGGACTGATGTGAATGTACATTATATATGTAAAGCGCTGCGTAAATTGACAACACTGTTTAAGTACCTGAAATAAATAAATAATGTAGGCTAGAAATCTGCGTAGGACAGCATTCCAGCTTCCAAAAAGCACCATGAAAAACAAATGCCAAACAAGTACTGCACTTAACTAAACCAAACATTTAAAAAAAGATTTACTTAAATCCAAACACAAGTACTAACCAAAAATTGTTGGCTGTTTCCAAACTCCTGCTATTTTCAAACTATGCACCTTTGTCCTTCTGCACTTCTGTACAGCTGCACTTCCAACTAGCAAAGCCTACAAAGTAAACTCTGCAGAGTTGCTACACCACTTAAATACAACAGGTTACTACTCTTTCATATGCTAATTGATAACACCCAGTAACCAACACATGCTAATTGATAACACCCAGTAACCAACACATGCTAATTGATAACACCCAGTAACCAACACATGCTAATTGATAACACCCAGTAACCAACACATGCTAATTGATAACACCCAGTAACCAACACATGCTAATTGATAACACCCAGTACTCAACTCCTCAGCAGCAGAAAAACAATTACTCCAGTACTTAATAAACAATCACCAGTAGCAACACAGACCCATTATCAAGGTTTAATAAAAGTAAACAATTTAGGAAACGTAAATAGAAATACTGTAAAGAATTTAGAAATAACGCAAACTTACTGTATTCAGCTACTGCTGTTCAAACTATGCACGTTTGGTCTTCTGCACTTCAGTACGGCTGCACTTGCAAAGGCTACAGAGTAAAGTCTACAGCGTAAATGTTACAGAGTTGCTACCCCTCTTAAATACAACAGGTTACCTCTCTTACATATGCAAATTGATAACACCCAGTACTCAACACATGCTAAGTTTGGATCTTTTTTCCTCCTTTTGATATTCAATTCGTGCTCTTTCTTGCTTCAGTGTTTCTCTGTTTTTCCCCTTGTTTTTAGATTAATTTATAAATAGTTGTTCGCTGTTCTGGGCTTGATACATATTTTCAAGCAACTTCCATTACTTTCCTGATAGCTCCAGCATCTGTTCCAGTTTCTATAATATTATTCCTGGGAAACAAAATATGTAAGCCTTGAAGATAATTTTTGGGTGGTTGATTTGATTTTGTGTATAAATAATTGTAACACACTTGGCATATTTTTAAATAAAGGAGCGTGATTCTTTTTTTGGTGATTTCTATCACTTCCTGGCTGCCCCATCAGCCTTTGGGCTTGGGCCTGATGGTGGTCTGTTTTTATGCAGCTTCTGGTGCTGAAATGTCTGTCATAGCTGGGTCAGAACGAACTCCACTCCTGTGATCCATAAGAGGAGAATAGTCAAAAAAGCTTTGGCTATACTTCTCCTTTAAAGCAGAACTCCAGGCAAAAACTTGTTTACATGTCCTCGTTGCTGATTTTCTACCTTCACTGAATATGTTATCTATCTTCTAGTACACTTAGTAGTTGTTTTGAAATATCCTTTTCATTTTCAAATCAACCCATTAATTATCTTTGGTTTCCTGTTTGTAAGACCTGTTATTCCAGGGAACGCCTGCACAATTAATTTAGTTAGCTAAAAGAGTCTCCAAATACAAATCTAATTTATAAAAATAATTTAACTGACTTAATTATTTTGTGTAAATCTTAGCAAAGTATAACTCTTTTAAGAACATAAACAAGATCTGTATGAGTATGGACTGGAGATTATGAAATTAAGGATTCATTACAATAAGTCACATACAAACACATAATATAATAGCCCGATTGTGATATGCATAGACACTAAGATATATGTGTAAAAATGCTAACATTGTCTGTCTGTAATGCTCTATATAGTGAATTAAATCCAATAATTAATTTCTCCCCATAGACAAAATAACCAATGATAACTAATTATCAGACAATAATGTGTGTTTTACAGCATTCAACTGTTATTCCACTGCAAAGTACGCAAAACTGTATAAATATTTAAAAAAAATAATACTAACTTGAGTAGTTATGTTATCGTGAAGAGACTTGTTAGGTTACAAAAAGGAATATGGCAATTGATTTATTAATGTAATCAAGCAAAATCACCAGAACATATATTATAGTTACCCTCAGTATCAGGTAACCTTTTAGACAACTGATGATGAGACCCAAAGATGGCTGCCAATTAATGGGTGGAGTTGGTCTTCCCAAAAATGATGTCTAGCTATGCTGGAGCTGTGTGTCCTGGCCCAGTGTGGTGTCAAATGATTTGTATCAGATATTTCTGGTGAGTGTCCTCCCATGTGTTCAGATGTTTTTTTTAGATGGTCTTTGTGTGTCTACCTGACTCCTCTTTTATCTAATGGCACACAATACATTCATAAAATTTGAATAAACCTGGCCCAGAAGGTGGAACCTTCTTCCTATTTGGGGATCCATGTTATCAAACCGTGTTTATTCAAGCATCACCACCCTTTGCCACTGAGCGGTATCCTAAGATAAGAATTTATTATATTAGGTTTAATTGGAGACTTTCCACAATTCATTCTTTTTTAGTAATGCCCATGTTGAGAGTTAGGCCCAAAAAATGTTTAATTCAGAAACCATAATAGGTCTCCATGCAAATGGTCTGGCAAGGTTTGAATCTGAGTTGGCAGCAATAAATTGTTGTGCATATAAATTGCTTTGATCCATAATCAATCCATACAGATCTTCTGTGAAAAACAGCTCCACAAATCAAGGGAAGTAGTTAAATTTGCTGTTTCCTCTTGAATTCTGGGATGGGCAGTGAGTGGGGGAAGTACAGATGCTGCAGAATTTGGGGGCTGCCAATCAGGATTTGCAAGCACATCTGGAAGGACACTATGGGCTCTACAGGCCTGTGTTTGAATTTTTGGTGGCTGTTGGACACTACTTTTACTTGCCACCACATCAGCTTGTACTGCACTTATGGGACTCGCCACATCACCAAGTAGTACTGCAGTGCTGATATGTAAAAGACCAGGATGTACTAGGTCACTGGTGCTTGCCAGTTCACCACAAGGTGAATGGCACTAGTACTAGCACTCTGTTGCATATGAGAATCATCATGGAATCGTAACACCTAAGCAACCTGAAATGGGGTTGGGTACACCTGACCTTATTAGGAACCTCTACTCTATCATCTGAGCTATCTGTCAGGGTGCTGCTGCTGTCTACAGGTTCGTATTCTAAGGCTGATTGTGTTAGTGAGGCTTCCCCTTCACTCTGACATACTCAGAATCTTGTAGGCCTCTTCACTAGAATGCCTTTTGTTGGACATTTTGGCCACTAAATATATAGGTACCTAGTGCGACTCACGGGAAAAAGAGCACCTGGCTGTCAGAGACTGCTTTAACCATTACAAAAAAAATTACCTGCTAGTGCTAGCAGAGATCACGCCTGATCTTTCTAACCCTGCAGTTTTGTGTGCTAATTATCAAGTGACAGTGATATACTGACACTGTATTTTCTGGGGATGAAGAGGAGAGGGTTAAGCATAGGGGCTAAATGTAGGTGATGGGAGGGGTCGGAACTGATCCTGCTAATGCTGTATTTTTGGGTACTATTGTGAACGCTGATACAATTCTGATCTTATCAAAGATATTGATCCGTTTAAACACTATGCTTGGAATGGAGGTTTATTGTGTATGTTAGTGTGTTCCTGGCAATCAAAGGGTAAATGTGATGACTAATGTAGTGGCAGGCAATCTGAAGCTATCTAGGAGGGATACTAACTGAAGCCAATGCTATCTGAAGTCACCCATGACACTAATATAGTAATCAATTAAAAAAATCTGTACACTGCACTAATGACACTGGTGACAGAGCAGTAAAATGGTTACCTGGGGGGGGGGGGCAATCAGGGGGTTTAATGTGATCTAGCAGTGCTTTTACTGTGAAAGCATGCTGCTTTTACTCACATGGATCTGCTTTCTTCTCTCTCTGGAATGGAATGTGCTTCTGGGAAAGAAGATTGCATCATTTCCTGTGCCTGTGTAATGGAAACCCAGACACAGGAAGACCTCTGATTCGGTACAGCTGATCAGCAGGTCCAGCCCAACATCATTGGCCTGAGTCTGGTGAGTAATCGGTGCACCACCACAGTACAAATCACAGCACCACCGAGCAGGAGGCACACGCACAGATCACATATATATGTGATTTTGTGCAGGGAGTCCAACCTGTAGCAGTAAAACTGCTATAGGGTGGAGGGGAACTGGTTAAGTTAGAATTTCATATATCAATTAAAATAATAATTGTACATATTCAGAGCAAGGAAGAGGGAAAAAAATGTGTATACTAAACTTATTGATTATAGATGCCTATAACACATCTATGTTTTCAGCAATGGGAATTACCCATAAACAACCCGTATTAATATTCAGAAATCCTTTCTAGCAATGGGATATTGTGTCAGGATAAAATCTTTCATGGGTACCTTGCAAGATTGTGCTGTGACTTAAAATCATATACTTATAAATTAGAGATGGGCTTCATGTTCGAGTCAAATGTAAATTTGACTCGAACATGGGCAGTTCCTGTGTTCGCTGAACTGTAAGGGTGTTTGGCGGGCTGTTCGCCTGCTGTGCCCCACAATGCACTATGCCCTGTCAATGCATTGTGATTGGCCAAAGCATTGCACCTGACTGCTTGCAGACCCCCACAACCACTGGCCAGGGTTGAGGGAAAGAGGCCCATGTTCCCATCAATGGATTTTGGGGGGACCCCATGCCACTTTAAAAAAAAATTTGTGTGGGGGTTCCCCCCAAAATCAATACCAAACCCGAAGGGCTTGGTATGGATAGGAAGAGAAACCCCACACTGCTTTAAAAAAAAAAAAATTAATTGTCAGGCAATGCCGGCAATTCTTCTGGCATTCAGCTGTCAGCGGGGAACCTTGCTGACAGCTGAAACATTAAAGAATATTTTCACTACTAAAATATTGCATCACTTAATAATATAACTCATGCAATATTTTAGTAGCTGAGCGGTATCCTACCGCATACTCAGATGCGGTAAGACACCACTCAGTAAATTGTCCCTGTTCAAAGTTCGTGGTAGAACTTTTGGTATGTTCGATCACGACACAAACAGGGTGGGTGTTCGGCCTATCACTATTATAAATATATCCATGATACTTGTAGTAGTTTTGTCTGTAACAAGAACTTACACTCACTGGCCACTTTATTAGGTACAACTGTTCAATTGCTTGGTAACACAAATTGCTAATCAGCCAATCACATGGCAGCAACTCAATGCATTTAGGCATCTAGATGTGGTGAAGGCGACTTTCTGAAGTTCAAACTGAGAATCACAATGGGGAAGAAAGGGAATTTAAGTGACTTTAAATGTGGCATGGTTGTTGGTGCCAGATGGGCTGGTCTGAGTAATTCAAAAGCTGCTAATGGGATTTTCAATCACAACCATCCCTAAGGTTTACAGAGAAAAAGAGAAAATATCCAGCGAGTGGCAATTGTGTGGACAAAAATGCCTTGTTGAAGTCAGATGTCAGAAGAGAATGTGCATTTGATTTTCAGCTGTGACATTCAGATGGTAGGGTCAGAATGTGGTGTAAACAACATGAAAGCATGGATCCATCCTGCCTTGTATGAATGGTTCAGGCTGGTGGTGGTGGTGTAATGGTGTGGGGGGTTTTCTTGGCAGTAGCAAGGTGTACCTAAGAAAGTGGTCTGTGAGTGTATAACCCATTGGCTTGTAATATATATATATATATATATATATATATATATATATATATATATATATACTATATTACCAAAAGTATTGGGATGCTTGCCTTTACGCACACATGAACTTTATTGACATGCCAGCCTTAGTCTGTAGGGTTCATTATTGAGTTGGCCCACCCTTTGCAGCTATAACAGCTTCAACTCTTCTGGGAACGCTGTCCACAAGGTTTAGGAGTGTGTCTATTGGAATGTTTAACCATTTTTCCAGAAGCGCATTTGTGAGGTCAGGCACTGATGTCGGACGAGAAGGCCTAGATCGCAGTCTCCGCTCTAATTCATCCCAAAAGTCTTCTATCGGGTTGAGGTTAGAACTTTGTGCAGGCCAATCAAGTTCCCCCACCCCAAACTTGCTCTTCCATGTCTTTGTGGACCTTGCTTTGTGCACTAGCGCACAGTCATGCTGGAACAGGAGGGGCCATCCCAAAACTGTTCCCACAAAGTTGGGAGGATGAAATTGTCCAAAATGTCTTGGTATGCTGACGCCTTAAGAGTTCTCTTCACTGGAACTTAGGGGCCGAGCCCAACCCCTGAAAAACAATCCCACACCATAATGCCCCCTCCCCAAAGCTTTACACTTGGCACAATGCAGTCAAGTACTGTTCTACTGGCATCCGCAAAACCAAGCACATCCATCAGATTGCCAGACAGAGAAGCGTGATTATCACTCCAGAGAACACGTCTCCACTGCTCTAGAGTACAGTGGTGGTGTGCTTTACAACACTGCATACAATGCTTTGCATTGCACTTGGTGATGTAAGGCTTCGATGCAGCAGCTCGGCCATGGAAACCCATTCCATGAAGCTATCTACGCACTGTTGTTGTACAAATCTGAAGGCCACACAAAATTATTGACTATTGTTTTAAGTTATTTAGCTATTGACTCTGCAGACAGTTGGCGACTTCTGCTCACTGTGCGCTTCAGCATGCGCTGACCCTGCTCTATCATTTTACGTGGCCATCTTGTTCCCAGTTGCTTCCACTTTGTTATAATACCATCAACAGTTGACTACGGAATATTTAGCAGCAAGGAAATTTCACAGATGGACTTATCGCACAGGTGGTAACCTATCACGGTACCACACTTGAATTCACTGAGCTCCTGAGAGCGATGCATTCTTTCACAAAATGTTTGTAGAAGCAGTCTGCATGCCTAGATGCTTAATTTTATACAGCAGTGACTATGAAGGCGATTGGAACAACTGAATCCAATGATTTGGCAGTATACTGTATATTTCACAGGGTCATAAGAGCTTCCTTATGACTTGTAGAATAGTTTGTAAAAAGACATATATTATATAAATGCTTTGGACTAGTGAAATTGTTACAAATAGTTCCTTTTTGTGAGAAGGTCAAGCCCTGTGTTTGTCTTTCTTAAAGCTGAGACAATGGACCTGGTGTAAGAGTGAAGGAATTGTGAACAAGGTGTCAGTCAATTAAAGTGTTTGTTCACCAATGCCAGAAGTCTGCCAAGCAAAATAGGTGAGTTGGAAGCTTTGTTGCATGAAGAGAACTATGATTTACTTGGTACTGCTGAATCTTGAGTTCATTCTTTGCATGACTGGGCCATTAATATTACCGGCTATGTTCTCTTTGAGAGAGACAGAGTAAATAGGAAAGGTGGTGGTGTCTGTCTCTATGTGAAAAGTGATCTAACAGCGAGTGTAAAAGAGGACCTAGTTGATGGAGAGTGTGCTGAGGCTGAAGTATTATGGGTGGAACTGCACATGGGGGTGCATACTACACTAGGTAATCATTGGAGTTTGTTATAAGCCTCCCAGTGTTAATGAGGAGGTGGAAACGCAGCTCCTTGCACAGATCGAAAGGGCTGCAAGGGCTGGGACAATGATAATGATGGGGGCAGGGGCGGACTGACCATTTGAAAACTCGGGCACTGCCCAAGGGCCTGGGGTCAGTAGGGGGCCCCATGAGATGCCCCTGGTACCTTTTTCATAAGCTTTTTTGAGTTTGGGCAAGGACACAGGGGCCCCATGATTCCCTATTGCCTGGGGCGTCAGTAGGGGGCCCCATGAGATGCCCCTGGTACCTTTTTCATAGGCTTTTTTGAGTTTGGGCAAGGACACAGGGTCCCCATGATCACCTATTGCCCGGGGGCCCCATGAGTTGTCAGTCCGCCCCTGAATGGGGGATTTTAACTACCCGGAAATTGACTGGAGTAATGGTACTGCTGGAACAAGGGAACAAGGGCAAAAATGTTTAAACCTACTACAGGACAATTTTATGGTACAGTTCATAGAGGCCCCTACTAGGAATGATGCTCTGATGGACCTGGTAATCTCAAACCATGCAAAGATTATTATGAATGTCCATATAAAAGAACATCTGGGTAGCAGTGACCATAACATGATTTCATTTATTGTTAACTGTAAACAGCAAGCACATACGGGAAAAATAAAAAGGTTAAATTTCAAGATAGCTAATTTTCCAAGGTTGAGAGCTGCTCTCTAAGACTTAGACTGGGAGAGAATATTGGCATTGATGAACACAACACAGAAATGGGAGTTCTTCAAAAAGACTGTATGTGAACACACTGCAAAATATATTCTCATGGGCAACAAGTTTAAAAGGCTAAAAATCAAACCTATGTGGCTTACGGCCAAAGTTAAAAAGGCTATAGATAATAAGAAAATAGCTTTTATTCAATATAAAAATGAAGGAACATTATCATCGTTTAACCTCCCTGGCGGTATGATTATTTCAGATTTTTGGTGCTGAAAGCAGTACCATTATTTTGCATAGAAATATGTAGTTTTTTTATTGTAGGCTGTAATATTTAGGAATAACTCACTGAAATCTGTCCAAACAAGAGTCTATTAAACATCCCGTGTATGATGAAATTTGAAACACAAAATCATAAATTATAATTTAATAAATGATCATAAAAAATAATAATATAATAATAATACATTTAATTCAATAATATAATCAAACCAAAAACACTGAAATTTGAAATATAGCGCCAAGTTCGCACATCACTGAGCAAAGTCGCAAAATTGTTTTCAGTGTCTGATGATGAATTTCTCCACAAATCATTATCGCTCAATTCTGCAAGTGGTTCTGATTTACTATCGCTGTTCTCTAGCTGATCTAAAACCGCTTTTGACCTAAAAGGACGCTTTTTGGATGCCATGGACTTTTCTAAGTTTCCAGGCAGAAAGAACAGTCAAAATGCAGACAGGGGACAGGACAAAGCACTAGGGACAAAATGTATGTGAAATGGTTTGAAACAGCAATGTTTTACTATGTAAAATTCGTTTTGAAAAAAATGACATTTTTTTTACATTTTCAAATTTCCCGTATGTACGTCCCGACATCACAGGGACCCAAACACAGAAGCCGGATGCCGGCATCAGCCGGAGGAGATGGCCGGGGACGCTGCAGGAACACATCGCGGGAGCGAAGGACAAGGTAAGCTCTGCAGGGACTCCCTATGCAGCGCTGCATGGTAAGCCCGAGTGTAGCTCGGGGTTACCGCTTTTGGTACAGAAACTTTACACCGAAAATTGAAAATGAATGACAGATTGCAAAAAATAGCCGGACCGACCCCAAAAAATTCTTCAAATATATTAATAGTAAAAAGGTTCAGTCCGAGCATGTAGGCTCTTTACAAAATAATCTAGAGTGGGTGACTGGGGACAAAGAGAAGGCAAATTTATTTAATACCTTCTTCAGCTCTGTGTATACAAAGGAGCATGGGGGAGCTGTTGTCCATAATGGGTTTGGTATTGACACAGCTCCAGATGCTCCGCATTGGCTCACAATTGATATGATCCAAAAATATTTAGACAGTATAAAGGTGAATAAAGCACCTGGACCGGATGGCATACACCCACGGGTCCTTAAAGAATTGAGTTCTGTCATTTCAAAGCCATTGTTTCTAATTTTTAGGGACTCTTTAATGACTGGCATAGTACCACTGTATTGGCATAAGGCCAGTGTGGTGCCAATATTTAAAAAGGGGTAAAAATCTTTACCAAGTAATTATAGACTGGTTAGTTTAACTTCTCTAGTTGGGAAGATACTGGAGAGTTTAATAAAAGACCACACAGATGAGTTCTTGCTGGAAAAAAATATTTTAGGCAACAGACAACATGGATTCATGAAAGACAGAAGTTTTCAAACAAATCTGATTTCTTTTTATGAGTGAGTGAGCAAAACCTTGGACAGAAGGGTGGTGGTGGAAGTGGTATACTTGGATTTTGCAAAAGTATTTGACACAGTTCCCAACACACGGCTAATGTGTAAGGTATACGTTGGAAAAATCTGTATGTGAATGGATAGAAAACTAGCTAAAAGAGCATATTCAAAAAATAGTGGTTAATTATTATTATTATTATTATTATACAGTATTTATAAAGCGCCAATAGTTCGCTCAGCGCTGTACATTACAAAGGGGGACAGAACATGTGACAGAACAATACCAATACAATGCAAACATGAGGGGATCGAGGGCCCTGCTCTTTCGAGCTTACAATCTAGGAGGGAGGGGATGGTGGCACAGGAGGAGATAGCTGTGGGGGATGGAGTGGTAGGAAGAGTGGAGGAGGTCGGCAAGTTAGCAGGGGGTGGGGTAGGCTTCCCTGAAGAGATGGGTTTTCAGGGTGCGCCTAAAGGAGAGGAGAGTAGGTGATAATCTGATGGGTTGGGGCAGGGAGTTCCAGAGGATGGGTGACACCCTGGAGAAGTCCTGGAGGCGGGCATGGGAGGAGGAGACCAGGGAACTAGAGAGAAGGAGGTCTTGTGAGGAGCGGAGTGTGCGTGCTGGGCGGTACTTGGATATTAGGTCCGTGATGTCGTTCGGGGCAGTATGGTGGACAGCTTTGTACGTCAGCGTTAGGATTTTGAATTTGATCCGTTGCGCAATCGGAAGCCAGTGGAGGGATTGGCAGAGGGGGGTGGCGGAAACGGAGCGGTTGGAAAGGTGAATGAGTCTGGCAGCCGTATTCAGGAAGGACTGAAGCGGGGATAGCCAGCGGCGAGGCAGGCCAGTGAGGAGGGAGTTGCAGTAGTCGATTCGTGATATGATGAGGGAGTGGATGAGCTGTTTAGTGGTTTCTGGAGTTAGGAACGTGCAGATTTTGGCGATGTTGCGGAGGTGGAGTCTGCACGAGTTTGTTAAAGAGTGGACTTGGGGCTGGAAGGATAGGTTGGAGTCCAAAATGACACCAAGTACTCTGGCCTGCGGGGCGGGTTTGATGGTGGCGTTGTTGGACATGATGGAGAAGTCAAAGGGGGGTGGTGTCCGGGCTGGAGGGAAGACAAGAAACTCGGTTTAGGAGAGGTTCAGTTTAAGGAAGTGGAGTGACATCCAGTCTGATATGTCGCTCAACAGGTGTGTGATTCGGGCGGAGACCGAGGGGGTGAGGTGGGGGGTTGAGAGATAGATTTGTGTGTCGTCGGCATAGAGGTGGTAGTTGAAGCCGTGAGAGTGTATGAGTTGGCCAAGGGAGGAGGTGTAGATGGAGAAGAGAAGGGGCCCGAGGACAGAGCCTTGAGGGACCCCAACAGAGAGGGGGAGTGAGAGGGAGGTGGTGGCATTATAGGTAACGCTGAAAGAGCGTTGTGACAGGTAGGATGAGAGCCAGGAGAGAGCAGAATCTCTGAGGCCGAGAGAGTGTAGTTTTTTGAGGAGGAGGGGGTGGTCGACTGTGTCAAAGGCCGCAGAGAGGTCAAGGAGTAGGAGCACTGAATAGTGGCCATTAGCTTTGGCGGTTAGCAGGTTGTTGGAGAGTTTGAGTAAGGCAGTTTCGGTGGAGTGTAGGGGACGGAAGCCGGACTGTAGGGGATCGAGGAGGTTGTTGTCGTTGAGGTGAGAGCATAGGCGGGCGTAGACTAGGCGCTCGAGGAGTTTAGATGTAAATGGGAGCAGGGAGATGGGTCTGAGGTTGTTCGGGTCATTGGGGTCCAGGGAGGGCTTTTTAAGTATGGGGGTGATGTGTGCATGTTTCAGGGGGGGGAAAGTGCCGGAGGAGAGGGAGAGATTGAAGATGTAGGTGAGGGAGCGTAGGATGGAGGGGGAGGGAGGTTGTAGGAGTTGTGAGGGGATAGGGTCGAGGGGGCAGGTGGTGAGGCGGGCATCAGAGAGGATCTTGGAGACTTCTTCGATGGTAGTAAGGTCAAAGGTGCGAAGTGTTGGGGGAGCTTCAGTATGAGGAATGTAGGGTGGGGTGGGAGAGGAGGTCAGAGCAGTGGTGGGGCCGTGGGAGAGGGGTGTAGAGGGGGTAGCTGAGTGAGGGGGAAGGGGGTTGGAGGGAGTTTGAGCAGCGACGAAGTCCCTGTGGGTTATGTCGAGGGGGAGTGGGGATGAGGGGGTAGCTGTGTGAGAGGGGACGGGTTGAGAAGGCGTGTGAGTTGCGGCAATGTCCTTGCGAATTGTGTCAATCTTGTTTTTGAAGTGATTGGCAATCTCAAGGGCAGTGAGTGAGGTGCTGGGTGGAGGTGGGGGTGGCGAGAGTAGAGAGTTGAAGGTGGAGAAGAGTCGGCGAGGATTGGAGGAGAGGGCCTTGATGAGGGTCAGGAAGTAGACTTGTTTGGCAGTGTGGAGGGAGGAGGTGTAGGTGTGGAAGGCAGATTTGTATCGGGTGAAGGCTTGTTGGGATTTGGTTTTGCGCCATAGTCTCTCCAGGGCACGACTGTGTCGTTTGAGGGTTTTGGTGTGATCAGTCTGCCAGGGCTGGAGCGGTCGGGGTCTGATGTTGCGTGTGGTTAAAGGAGCTAGTGAGTCAAGGGCTGTTGACAGCGCATTGTTGTAGGCGGTCATAGCCAAGTCGGGGCAGGACGGGGGGAGGATGCGGTCATGGAGTTGATCAGCTGCAGAGTGGAGGGAGGCAGGGTTAAGGTTGCGGAGGTTACGGCTGGTAGAAGTGTGACATTTGGAGGGGTAGGCGTTTGAGGATGAGATAGAGAAGGTAATCAGGTTGTGGTCAGAGAGAGGGAATGGGGTGTTAGTGAGGTTGTGGGGAGCGCAGCGGTTGGAGAAGACAAGATCAAGGATATTACCGTCGGAGTGGGTGGTGGATTGTATGCACTGTGCAAGTGGAAAGGAGGAGGTTAAGTGGAGGAGACGGGCTGTGTCCGGGTTGTCGAGGTTAATGATTCATACTCTGAATGGACTGGGGTCATCAGTGGTGCACCCCAGAGTTCAGTGTTGGGATCCTTACTTTTTAATATAGTTATAAACGATATAGGGTCTGAGATTAAAAATCCCATTTCAGTCTTTGCAGATGACACCAAGCCAGGGGTGGACTGACCATTGGAGAACTCAGGCACTGCCCGAGGGCTCGGGGTCAGTAGGGGGCCCCATGATATGTCCCTGGTACCTTTCATAGGCTTCTTTGGGTGTGGTTTGGAGTGTGGGCAAGTTCACAGGGGCCCCATGATCCCCTATTGTCCGGGGGCCCCATGAGTTGTCAGTCCGCCCCTGCACCAAGCTGTGCAGTGGAATAACGTCCTTACAGGATGTCTTCAACTTACAAGCCGACCTCAATGCACTGTTTAATTGGGCAACTATGTGGCAAATGAGGTTTAATGTTGATAAATGTAAGGTTATGCACTTGGGGGCTAAGAATATGCATGCATCATACATACTATGGGGAGTACAACTGGGGGAATCAATGGTGGAGAAGGATCTGGGAGTTCTGGTAGATCACAAGATTAATAATGGCATGCAATGCCAAGCTGCGGTTTCTAAAGCGAGCAAAATCCTCTCTTGTATTAAAAGAGGTATAGACTCCAGAGAGAGAGATATCATATTACCCCGGTACAAATCATTAGTAAGACCACATTTGGAATACGCAGTTCAGTTTTGGGCACCAATTCACAAAAATAACATTGGGGAACTTGATAAAGTACAGAGAAGGGCAACTAAACTGATAAGAGGCATGGAGGAGATCAGCTATGAGGAAAGATCAGAGGAACTGAATATATTCTATCTTGAGAAGAGGAGATTAAGGGGGGATATGATCAACATGTATAAATACATCAGTGGTTCATATAGTGAACTCAGTGTAGAGTTATTCACCCTGAGGTCATCACAGAGGACAAGGGGGCACTTTTTACGTCTGGAGGAAAAGAAATGTAATCTCCAAACACAGAAAGGTTTCTTCACAGTGAGAGCTGTGAAAATGTGGAATAGACTCCTTCAAGAGTTGGTTCTGGCCAGCTCAGTGGATTGCTTAAAAAAAAAAGGCCTGGATTGTTTCTTAGATACACAGAAAATAACTGGATACTAACATTTATAGGTAAAGTTGATCCAGGGAATATCCGATTGCCTCTCGGAGGGATCAGGAAGGATTTTTTTTCCCAGCAGGAGCAAATTGGATTGTGCTTTGCTGGGTTTTTTTTTTTGCCTTCCTCTGGATTAACTGTGGGCATAGGATTATAACTTTTTTTTTTATGGTTGAACTGGATGGACTTTTGTCTTTTTTCAGCCAGACTAACTATGTAACAATGGTTGGTCACTGGATAACCAGGCATATTAATTGTTTCATCCACAGGTATCACAATGCAGTGGACTTTCCCAAAATAAAAGATTCCTCTGTTGTTAATCTGTTAAATAATGTCTGTTAGTTTGTAAATACATATCCTAGTCTCAAGGTACTAAAAGATTCTTTCCAACTTGTTTCAATTACATTTTCACATTGCTGGAATGACAAAATCTCAGCTAGATTAGAGGATTGGTGTTCAACAGGTTTATTTTGTTTTTTCAAGCAACTGTCCCATTGTTCATGTACTGAGAGGTGTCATTGCTTCTCTCTGTTCTGTACACACTTTGTTTACAAGACAAAACTACCTCAGGTGGGAAAGAGATTGTCTTTTGAACTCTTGAACTGAGACCTGAAAGTGACCCTGAATTTTTAAGGCCTATTCAGTTTAAAAGAACCATGATTCAAGCTGGAGAAATATAATTCCTCTCAGCCACTGGTAATTCTACGAGCCACTGGTCTTGGCACATCCCTTCTGTAGTCCTTTCTCCAGGAAGCATTGATGTAATTCAGCCCCACTTGCTGTGGTTTGCATACCAAGACTCTCAGACACACTTAACATGTAAAGGCCTAGTGTACCCACCCACATTCACTATAATCCCCCCATGGTTGATGGAAACTCTAGTTTATTTTTACTGCAGAGAGAGAAGAGAAGATATGATGTAATCCCTGCTGTTACACCTCAACAGAGCAGATGCTGGTATCTTTTGAATTACAGAGATGAGGTCATGTAAATTCAATTAGGCTTTTCTCCTAAATAGTAATGATTTTCAAAATGTTATTACCTGTTTAGTGTTTTGTGTAGGGGGGTGTAATAATGGGTAATGTTTTTAATGTTTTTGCCTATCCTGAAGTACTTCCTTAAGTTTTAAAACAACTTAAATTCAGCAGCTACAAATACTGTAGCTGTTGACTTCTATTACACAGACAGTTACCAGCCCAGGGTGCTGCCTTCACCTGGACCAGGTCCACACTGATCTTTGCCCTTCCCCCGTGCCACCATCCTGACTGGGGTGGGGGGACACCAGCAGCAGACTTTCCTTTTGTAAGAAAAGTTCAGTTTTACTGCTAAAATGTATTAAAAAAACAGGTCATACATTTTTTCTAATTCAGTATTCTGTACTGAGTTAATGATCACAGATCATCTATTCCGAATGGAAACTAACAGAGCCCAAGAAAACCCAGATGTCACTAATAATCAAATATGGAACAAGTGTACCACAGCAGCTATGTTAAAAGCAATTTGTCCAGATAAATAAGAGCTAACTGCCATTTTGTGTGCAAACCCATATACACTTTTTAACCAAAACAAAATATCAAATTTGAACTGTTACTAAAACTAAAAATGAGTGGACGTATGCAATCCTCTTTACAATGTACACTGAGCTAGCTCAGTGCACACTTTCTGTATCTGCTGAGGTGAATTAAGTATGGATCAAAGTTACATCTTCCCTGGTGTGGCCAATTAAGATGGCTGAAGTTCCCCAACTTGGAAGAAGACTGGGTGAAGATGTTGACCTGGTGAGGGAGCCGGCTGGTAGGTGTGTAAAGTTCCACTTTAAACAACACAAATGCAATGATGAAGAATATTTGAACAACAAAACAAATCAAGTAATGAAGACTATCAGAAGATTCAGCTTTCCCATTTTTTTGTGTGCCAGAAATTATAGTCAACAGTAATAATACTAACAACCCTTTAATGAAAATACTGCATTGGATATCTTTGCATACCTTTGAATATTTTAATATAGAAAACATGCTGTGTATAATTTATTAGCATAATCATAGCTGAAGTGTGTGGAATTTTTTAAACTACAATTGTAAGCTGAATGCATTGTGTGTCTGTTGCCTAGAATCAAACACAGACACCGCATAATCATTCTTTTTCTTATATGCAGAACATTAGTGCATGATTACATCAGGAAGGGGTCAGCACTTTGAGAATTTATTTACCGTATTTATCCTTTTGATCTCTGTTCCTAAAAGCCTGATCTCTCATCTAAGGACCAAAAGCCAGGACAATAGAGCTGTAGATCACTACATGTGGGCTGTGGCACCTCGCTCCTTCTTTTAAAGAGACTCCATTAGGAACGATCGATTGGCTCAGCCGTTAGGAGCATCAGAGAATCAGTTTCACTTTCTAGACAGAGCTGCTAAATCTCCTAAGAAATAGCCATTAGCTGTAACTATCATCCCATAAGCACCCCACCAGCACATCAAAAGCACATGAGGCTAAGAGCAGCTGCTGTAATTTATTTTACAAGCATTTTCACAACAATGGATCTGATTACAGCCTTCACTAAAGCTGCATATTTCAATGAAAGCCATTTAAAATATTTAATATATTCAGCATATGCAGGCTTCATATTAAGATCTATTCTTATACTATTTAGCCGTGGCGATTATAGTAAGATTTGCAAACTGAATATTACTTGAAGTATTTCCAAACCCAAGAACAAAAAATAAAATAAAATAAAATATTGCAGATTGCCAGATCTCTGATGTAGTGACTGCATTTCTTTATTTCAGTTTTTTTTTCTTTAGTTTCACCCGGTGATACTGCCAGTAATACACACCCTTTTCTAGGGTGCCAATGGTACTGTATGGAGGAGCAATGATGTCACCCTAGAACAGAACTACTGAATGCCTTCCTATCTCCTTGTCTCCATAATATAGGGTGAAAGCTATTCTGTAGTTCACAAAGGTAGGGCTGATGTTACTGCTTTAGATAATATTGCACAGGACAGATCTGGATTTCTGGCATGATCAAAAGGGTTTTTTTGCACTTAGCAAACAGATACAACAAATCATTTTCAATGGTATATGTGAAGGAGAAGTATAGCCAAAGCTACTTTGGCTATACTCTGTGGAATCACAGGAGTGCAGTTCATTCTGCAAAACCAGTCTATGTTCCAAAAAGGTCACAACCATATGGTCAGGATCCACTTAAATGCCTGGACCAGCTGTTGGCTCACCATTGAGAGGCTGAGCCAGCCACTCTCGCCCCCTCCACAGCCCGACACTCCAGAGAACACTGGAAGAGCAGAGCAGAGAGCCAGAGACTAGCAGTTCTTGCTTTCTGCTCAAAGTGAAGGGGAGAACTGAGTGATCAGTGGTGTTTGATTGCTCATTTCTCAGTCTACGAGCTGGAAGGGGACAGATGCAGCATTGGATGGATGCAGCATCAACCTATAAGAGAGTAAATGTATATATTTTTTTAACCCATTTTTTAATGTACCAAAAGGAAGCAAATAAGAGTCATTCATTGTTAAGTTTCACATACACTTTAATGGTATGTAAATATTTATGCACTGATGCCAGACAGTAACTACACCATAAACAGACTGAGACTGGAGCCATCACTATTCTTTACAGGATGGCACATCCCAACTGTTCTTGATTCACATGGAAACCTATGCTGAGCTGATGTCAGAGTTATCAGCTCTGTATAAAAACTGACACTGGGATTTTCAGTTAGGAAAAATGCAGCATCTAATTCTCTCCCCTTCTTTCAGCCTGTCTTCTGTCTGTTTAGGAATAGCAAACATGCTTTGTTAAATGTCTGAAAATAGAACAGGCTTGTCTAATCAATACATTGTAGTGTTCACTTCTTATTTATGTATTTATTTGCTTATTTCTGCACAAAAAAATGGATAAGATTTCTTGAGCTATAATCTGCAATGCTATAGATCTTGACACGGCTATTTGTCATTTTACAGCAGCACACATCCTCCTCCTAAGACATAACCACAGAGCAAGCCATTGCTGGTAAATATTATTACATCCATCAATGCTTATTTTTTAAATTATTCAGTAGCCTGAGAAATGTCACCTTAGTGTGAAATACTCAACAAAGATGTTGTGTGCTAGGCTAATGCAGCAGACAGGAAAGTGTCTGTACCAGACAACTCCATGTGATAATCAGCAAATGTAAGCAGAATATGTGGGAGCAATATGTATATACAATATGTATAATATAATGTATCAATGATGATGCATATCAAGATATGTTGTAATATTTCTTGTATACATAACGCACCAACCTAGTATGCAATTTTTTACAAAACAGGTGTAAATATCAAGGGTAACTGTATTGAGGAATTCACGTAGGATGCTTTTGCTGACCTTCGTCTAAAAATGCTTGACTGTCATTCTGTTCTTGGGGCTTTGATACATTTTAAGCTAGTAATTCAGAAAAAGCATGCAGCAAGTGAAGGGAGGGTGAGTTTGAACATTTGACCTGCATACATGTTGTTATAAGTCAGTTGCTCAAAAAGAATATAGCAACTGGATTCAGCATTAATGACAGTTTATTGTCTATGTATACTGTGTATACAACCTCTTAAACTACATATTGACACTACTCCCAGTGAATTTCCTGCAATTATTAGTTCTTTTTCC
This sequence comes from Staurois parvus, assembly GCF_062004578.1. Classification (NCBI taxonomy): domain Eukaryota; kingdom Metazoa; phylum Chordata; class Amphibia; order Anura; family Ranidae; genus Staurois; species Staurois parvus. The sequence goes on from NW_028318230.1 coordinate 2,624,718, forward strand.
TGAAAGGAGTATTTACCCACATCCCTGTTCTAGGGTAATTGCTGGATGAGATTTTAATGTTTCTCTGTGTATCGTTCTGGATAAAACAATTCTGACCACAAAATGGTCCAAAAACACAGTTTAAGCTCAAGACTGACATTACACTTTGAAGTTTTGAAGGTGCAACAACCTGCATAATAAACAAATTACATTTTAATTTTGGATAGCATGGGGTGGGATATAACCACTGTCTGGCGTTTGTTACTGCTTGTGATCTCATTGTGTAAAATTTTTCTCGCTTGTTCAGATGATTGGGTTTCTCATCAATGGGAACAGAGATAGCCACAAAATACTTTTTTAAAGTAAAATGTTGATAGGTAGGTATCTCTCACAGAATTTAAGAGCGTTTTATGTTTTCCCCTCCACTGGTAAAAAAAAACAGTTGGCATTAAGGAATAACAAACTAGATCTCACCAATTTTGCCATAGGAAAAACCACAACCAAAACAGAAGCTCTTATTATTTTTGCCCTTTTTAAGGTTCGAATCATTCAACTGGAGTCAGACTTTAACCCATGTCCTATCAAAATATGAATCTTCAAAGATTGCATAAAAATCTATGAAAACACAAAGATAATAAAATACATCTGAAAATGGCACTGTAACAGTATTTCTTTGACAATAAAGATACAACACCTTCATTTTCCATCTTATGGGAAGCAAATATAGTTGTTGTTGGAGTACAATACTGTACAGTATATTTCAATTATGTCTAAACTGAAACAGAACTCTTGTAGTTCTTAGAATAGGGGCTAAGAGCATTGCAGAATTCTAAAGGCTCTTAAAATACCTTTAGATATATTTGCAAAATAATTTATATCAGGTCAAATTGTAATGATTAATAAGGACAATAAAATGATTATATTTTACCCAGCAGACTCAGACTAGCTGCTCCTTGAGTGCATTTTATAAAAGATTCCTCAGATACTTTAGTTTATAATCCTGTCAAATAGTCCAAAGTTTTAGGAACCACTATGGCATAGTATTTATGCTTATATACATAGTTACATAGTTAGTCTGGCTGAAAAAAGACAAAAGTCCATCCAGTTCAACCATAGAAAAAAAAATTATAATCCGATACCCACAGTTGATCCAGAGGAAGGCAAAAAAAACCCCAGCAAAGCATGATCCAATTTGCACATGCTGGGAAAAAAATTCCTTCCTGATCTCCCGAGAGGCAATCTGATATTCCCTGGATCAACTTTACCTATAAATGTTAGTATCCAGTTATATTCTGTGTATCCAAGAAATAATCCAGGCCTTTTTAATAACCCTGTCAAAGAGCAGTACATTGTGGGGTGCAGAACACCCAAATACCCAATGTTCGAGTCAAACTTATGTTAAACTCGAACATCAATGGCATCCCTACTGGCTATAACATAGCTAAAGTATTTGAGGATTCTTGGGTGTAGGCCATCTGGTCCTGGGGATATATTCACATTAAGTTTTTCAAGTCTTGGCTTCTGTTTGTCATAAGCGTACATTTTGTGTTGTGTTGCATGTTTATTATACCCCTCCTTAGTAAAAACTGAGGAGAAAAATGTAGTTAGCATATTTATCTTCTCCCTGTCACTTGTAACCAACTTTCCCTGATTATCCTGTTTGGGGCCAATATGCTCTGACTTTGCCTTTTTACAATTAACATATTTTTAAAAAATTGGGGGGATTTTTTTTACTCTCCTCCACTATGGGGGAGATTTACTAAAACTGGAACACTCAGAATCTGGTGCAGCCATGCACGGTAACCAAACAACTTCTAACTTTAGCTTGTTCTATTAATTGTTGACAATGAAACCGGGAAGCTGATTGATTTCTATGCAGAGCTGTACCAGATTTTCCATGCTCCAGTTTTAGTAAAACTTCTATGTGCTTCTTGTGGTTTCTTTTTGCATTCTTTGTAATGTTGGAATGCCAACAGTGACCCTATGACCTTATATTTTTTAAAGGACAGATTCTTCCTTTAAAAAGCCTTCGTACTCTAGAATTTAGCCACCCAGGTTTGGTTCTTTTATATTTGTTGCCCATTGGAATACACTAGCTAATGCGATTAACTAATATATTCTTAAAGTACCCAAGGGTTGGAGTCTAAGTGACAACCTAGTCTTCACTAAAGCACCCAACAAAAAGTGATGGGCTGGTGATCCTAGTGGGCAGTGGGCTACTTTGCTGTAAGCTGACACCAGGTCATGGCCCTCAGACTTGTCCAACCAAGGGGTTGCAGAAACAAGATGGCTAAGCTGTGAAGACTATGCATGATATAATTAAAAGTTCAGGGTCTAAGCTGAGGTAGAAGCAGGCAGCAGGCAACAAAGTGGTTGTTATTCAGGCAGTGGTTTAGACATGCGGCAGACAAGTAAATAGCTAGTATATGGGTAGAGACAGGCGCAAGGCGGTAGGCAAGACAATAAAATGACTGTCAGAGTGGTTAATGTAGGCAGGAGACAGTAGCAGGGTCAGGTAATCTGGGTCAACAATAAGAACAACATGAACAATGGCAATCTTACATTCAGGATAGTTAGCAAGAGGACACAGCACTGGCCACTATTTGGGAAAGTGTTTAAATACCCTCGACTGTCTGTGAGCATGTCCAACACCAGGGAAGAATTCTAACATGAGCATACTCATGCCTACATGTGCAACTAGCTGAAGTGCCATGAACTGGCACATGTGACACACTGCAGACAAGCATGATGGGCCAGCCCCTGGTTGTACAGATATGGGTCTTGGAGTTATTGTATCAGTGAGAACCTCTTCTAAGTTTTTATTGCTGTCCATCTCCTTATTGGGTAGATTTCTCCCCACTTTGTTGGGAATCATGAAAAATCTAGTCTCCCAAGCACACACATGTTACTAAGAAGTGATGTAAGGCCCCAGAAGGAACCCACATAGAACTCTAGTCTCTCTATAAAGTATGTGCACCCCAGTGATGAGGACACTGACACTTTTACAAGGTAATAGCTTGACTCACAAAGACATTTAGTGTATACAAAATTAATATATATTATTTTTGGCTATTGAAGAATATGTAAAAATGAAATTATTTTACACCTTGATTTAATAAATTCACAAGTGGTCAAAGCTGTGGACTGCATATACAAATAAGGGAAACCTTAAATATAAATATTTTTAGTGCTTAACAATCTAGAATGACCAATCCCATATAATTTAATATTGTATGTTTGCTGGTAATTTTTAATTTTACTAAAGATCTCATGTAATGCAGCTACTGGAGTCCAATAAACATGGGACACTGGCAGTATTCTGAAACACTTCACTTAGAAAAATAATATTTTGCTGTATGTGTAGAATATTGCTTCTCATGGTTTATATGGCTGCAGAATAAATCTGGCCACATACTATGCAAAATTAGGTCTGTGGGTGGCCCTGCCAATATTCTTCAACTAGAAAATCGAAGGAACTGAATGGAAAACTGCCAGCCAAACAGATAAATACACAGATGAAAAACAGTACATTTAGGCCTCATGCACTGGTTTATTGAAAATACTGCTTCTGCTAACATGAGAAAATCAGTGTTAAAAACTGACCTAAGCTGCATTTTTTTTCAGAATTTTTACTTATTCTGGCTATTGAAATGAATAAACACTGAAGTACTAAACACACCTAGCGCTTAACCTCCCTGGCGGTATTCCCGAGTGTAGCTCAGGGTAAAGGTTCAGCACCACAAGCGGTAACCCCGAGCTACACTCGGGAATACCCTGCAGCATTGCTCTGGGATCTCTTCTTCACTTACCTTGTCCTTCGCTCCCGCGATGTCCCTCCTGCAGTGTCCCCGGCAATGTCCTCCGGCAGATGCCGGCATCTGTTTTCTGGGTTCCGTTCCCTACAACGTCAGGGGACGTACAGGGACAGAACGGCGGGAAATTTGAAAGTTGTAAAAGTGACATTCACTAAATTCACTAAAATCACATAGTAAAATATTACTGTATCAAAGCATTTCACATACATTTTGTCTCTAGTGCTTTGTCCGGTGCCCTGCCTGCATTTTTACTGTTCATTCTGCCTGGAAACTGAGAAACGTCCATGGCGTCCATAAAGCGTCTCTTTAGGTCAAAAGCGGTTTTAGACCAGCTAGAGAACAGCGATAGTAAATTAGAACCACTTGCAGAATTGAGTGATGATTCGTGGGGAAATTTGTCATCAGACAGTGAAAACGATTTTGCGACTTTGCTCAGTGATGTGCGAACTTGGCGCTATATTTCAAATTTCAGTGTTTTTGGTTTGATTACATTATTGAATTAAATTTATATTATTTTTTATAATTATTTATTAAATTATAATTTATGATTTCGTGTTTCAAATTTTAACATACCTGGGATGTTTACTAGACTCTTGTTCGGACAGTTTTCAGTGAGTTATTCCTAAAAATTACAGGCCTACAATAAAAAAAATACATATATTCAAATGCAAAAAAAGTACCGCTTTGAGCACAGAAATATGGACATAATCAGACCGCTAGGGAGGCTACGCACATTCAGATGCATTCACACACATTTGGCAGCATTTAGCATTTTTTGTAGTCAAAAGTCCCTCTCCTGAATGCGATTTTAGGGCGTTTCTGAAAAAGTCTTCAAAACTCCCCGACTACTAAATTGCTGTAGATGTCTCTGTGTGCATGGACACATATGATAACATAGAGGGGAGTTCAGGGGCAGAAAAAAAAGCCAAAACCCACAAAAATGTGAGGAGAAGCAGTGTGCATGAGGCCTTAAGGGAACTGTTTTACCTGCCAAAGGATTTGCATTTATATCCATCCAGCCCTTATATTTACAAAGTTTTGCCACACAGAACAGCCCCATCTGGCAGAGTGGACGACCTGATTTTTCTCCTTTGCAATAAGGTTACTCTTCTAATTAATGATGTATTAATGAATATTGATCTGTATTAATCTGTGTGTTTTATATCAGCCTGGAGTTTACCTTTAATACTTTCATGACCAGAGATCATTGAAGCTTAGATTTCCAGACTAAATTTATCAGGATGAGTATACATCAGGGGCGGACTGACCATTTGGAAACTCGGGCACTGCCCGAGGGCCCAGGGTCAGTAGGGGGCCCCATGAGATGCCCCTGGTACCTTTTTTTTTATAGGATTTTTTGAGTTTGGGCAAGGACACAGGGGCCCCCTGATCCCCTATTGCCCAGGGTGTCAGTAGAGGGCCCCATTAGACTCCCCTGGTACCTTTTTCATAGGCTTTTTTGAGTGTGGGCAACGACACAGGGGCCCCATGATCCCCTATTGCCCGGGGCCCCATGAGTTGTCAGTCCGCCCCTGGTATACATTCAATAATATGACTATAACTATATTTCAGTTTGACTACAGAATCTGAGACCTAGTAACACACACACATTCCTAGTCATCGAATTTTCTCACTTCATGAGGAGCTGTGCATATGATCCTGAAAAGGCACATTGCACCCATTGCGACTGACTAAAAATGTGTAATACTTTAAATACTATTTAACATTTCTCAAATAGACATGGATTTTGTAATGTGTGTCTTTAGAAAATGACTAATGGCTGCAAATGAAAATAAATTATCTCTGACAAGTTTGATATAATGTTATTATAGTGGAAAATTAGTAATCCACTGTGATTCCACAAACACTCAGGAAATTTTAGTAGCTATTTAAGTAAAGTGTTTTAGAATCCAAAAGTGTGTTAATGTCCTGTAAAGTATATCAATGCTCTAAAATATTTAGTAATTGGTTTAAATTGTTTTCAAAAGTGGAAAAGTGGTGACAGGCCTGATCTATGTTACCAATCCAGCTGGATAATGGCAGCAGGGATAGCCATTTAGAGTCTGGTTAATTGGTGTTAAAAAAACCTAAAAACTGATTCTGAACTCCGACTGGTGGTTAGTCATGCCACCAATGCTAAGACAATGGTCTCTGGCTCTAAAGAACTCAAGTTCTGGTATAGTGGACAGTCAATGCCTTTGCCTAGAAAGAGATTTTTTCCCTAATGGAAGAGACAATAGGGAGTATTAAAAAAAAGGTGGCAGGCAAAAAACTTAAAAAACAGAGCAAATGTTACTCCTTATTAACAAAAAAGGCACTATTTTTTTAATCAGGAGCGACCTGTTCCCTAATCTATGCTGTGACTGTGACAAATCTGCAAGCTCTACTCATGCGTGATCCTTCACTATCAAAGTTAACTTAGTGAACCACAAAACAAGATAGTTCCAAAGTAGATAGTTCCAAAATGTGAAATATCTTGCAGCTGACTCTGTAAGTGCAGTTGCTCCAGAGCTTAGTGAGCAGAAGCTCTGCTGACTTCCATCATCCAATCGTGCAAGTAAAAATGCTTTTTTTTAATTTTCCTTGCACACGATTGGGTATTCTTTGCAAAGTGGAACTTAACTCATTTACTAAGTTCTGGAGCAACTGCACTTACCGAGTGCAACTGAGCTTCGCAAAGTGCACAGTCTATTTGCCTTTAGAAAATCAACCCCATTCTGTACACTACTAGTGCACAAAATTCCCCCAGAAATGTCTTTTCCAACTTGTGTGATGACTCTCTGATTTTCTCAGACAACTGTGCTAAGCTACAATTTAAATTTCAGGCACCCCCTGCAATAGCAATTTTTATTTTTTGGTAAGATACTCTCTGAGGGTCTAAAGGGATGCAGACACTGCATTAGGACATAGAATGTGCATCAAGTGGCTATAATGAACCAGATCCTGCTACTGAGGAATCAGTCTGGTAAGGACACGGTGGAACAAACAACATTTATCTTTAGAACAGAAAAAGATAGGAATCTGCTACAAAGTTTGTAAAAAGTTTGTTAAAGGATAAGTCCATCTTCAGAACATTTTACATGTTACACACCTATTCAGCACTGCCCACCTCTCCTCCCTCATCCCCTTCCCTGTGACAATGGACGGGGGGTTCATCTCACTGTAGCCGCTGTTACATTTAAAAAAATGTCATGGCTGTGCGGGGCTCCACCTGCACAGTCGTATCATTCATTCTAAGAGATCTGTGAATGATTGAACTACGAGTCTCATCTGTCATCACAGGAGACAACCTGTAGTTCTCAGTGAACTACCAGCATGCTGATCAGCGCCTTGGTAGTTCACTGACACTTCCTGTAGCTGAGTAACTGTCTGCTCGTACAGAGGTGGGGGCAGAAAGCTGTCAGCAATGGCTGCAGGAGCCTGACATTGCACCCACTATCCACTGATCACTGGTGCAGTACTTTGCAGGCTACAGTTTAACAAAATAATAAATGCACATTTTTTTACCTGAAAAATCATGCTTACCATCTTTATTATGTTATACCAAAGGTGAACTTAGCCTTTAAAATCCTTGCATCCTTGTACATTGCTCACCCAGAGGGGACTTTTTTTTTCTCAACAAAATTAATTTACAAATAAATAACAATGCAGCAGCATCTCCCATATTTTTATCCTTACCGAATCACTTCACTAGTAGACTAGTTTAGTATTTCATGATAGAATAATATAATTTATTATAAAAAATATATTTATTACATTTTGAAATTTATTTTTTTTTACCCTTCCTACCTATACATATATAAGATTAATTGGTCAGTAAATCAAAAATCTAATCCTTGTGCGCTTCTACAGATTTTACCCAAACCATTAGTGCTATGTACAAACGTGAATATATACTTGTGAACTTCATACCCTTGAAGAAGTCATGTGCCCTGTGACGAAACGCATTGGGGCGGGGATTGGATGACATCACTATGTCCATACGGAACTCGGTAGTGATCTGACAGTGCAGAGCGGTACTTATGAACATTGAGACATCTATTTTTATTGGCTGTATACCTCGGTGCGCATCAGCATCTCATACATATGTGCAAAATATATGTTATTTGAGGTAATAAAGTATTTTAAGGATAAGGCACTATTTGCAATATTCTTTGCATGTTATGGAGTGGAGCTTGGTGGAGGAGGAGAGACGTGTGTAAAGCTGGAGCCCTGATGGGAGAGGAGGATCTGGTCCCACTGATAGGATCAAAAGCCCTAATAGACCAAACACTCAGTGGGAGATCATATCATTAAGGTGAGAATTCAACTGGCGGTGGGGCAATGCAGTTGATGCTGAATTTGTTATGCAGAGGTATATTCCTTTTCCAAAGCATGGCTGTTTTTTAGCTTATTATTGGACTTTTTATTTGCACATTGTGGCTCAAGATTGGGACACCTATTCACTTGTATCTATATTCATATATGTGTTGATACACATGCACAGTGGTGCGCTAGGAATATTATTTCATTATCACAGAAGCTTTATAGAATTTATTGTGTGTGGTTAATATTTTTGGGGGATTTAGTATCACATTTGTATTTCTTATCGTGTGACTAACGCAGCACTATTTTTGATATATCTTTGGCCAGTGACTCCTGACACAAGGGGAGATTTACTAAAACTGCAGCTTGCACAATCTTGTGCAGCTTTGCATAGAAACCAATAAGCTTTCAGGTTTTATTGTCAAAGCTTAAGGCCCCTTTCCCACAGGCATACCTTTTTCTTCATCAGTTCAGTCACGTTTTTTTTTCAAAGAAAAAACGAATCCGTTTACATCCATTTTTTCATCGTTTGTTTCATCAGTTTTGCATTTGTTACATCCGTTTTTTGTCCGTTCCATTTTTTTTTTGTATATGAAAGAAAAATAGGGTTTTCTTCCGTTCAAAAAAATGGATGTTAACGGATACGAACATTAAAGGATGAAAACGAATGATCATCCGTTTATATACGCTAGTCCATAGAAATACATGGGTGTCTGTTTTTCTTCCGTAAATGGACAAATGAAAAACAGACATGCAAAAAGCCTGTGTTAAAGAGGCCTAAGTGTACAAGCTAAAGTTAGAAACTGATTGGCTACCATGCGCAGCTGCACCAGATTCTGAGTGCTTCAGTGTTAGTAAGGGCTCATTCACAATTGACTGTTTTACCAACGCTTGCCAAACGCCCCTATAGCGTTTGGCAAGCGTTGGTCCGGCATTTGTGAAGCGTTTTTTAACGCTCGGCAAACGCCGCATGCGCGGTTTAGTGGCGTTTGCCGAGTGTTAAAAATGCCCCACAAATGCCTAGAATGAAGTTTGAATGGTGTTATCGCTCTGCAAACGCCCCGCAACCGAGTCGCAACCGCACCGCAAACCCCAGGCGTTTGCGGAGCGGCACCATAGACTAGAATAGGAGGCTTCAACGCCTCCTGACTCGATCAGAGGCGTCCATTTTGCCGTGACGCTAACGCTCCAGTTAGGACAGCACCGCTAGTGTGAACGTAGCCCTAATCTCCCTCCCAGTGTCTAATTCATTAAACTGTAGCAAGCTGTAATGTCTAATTAATTTCTTATGCACCAACTTCACTTTTGTGCTGATTTTTAAATGGTTAGTAAATCAGCTCCAGCATGTACTACTCATTCTTACCTTTGTTAGAGGAAATTAAATGTCACACTCTCCTGTTCCAGGAGTCCGTAGGCCAGGTCTTTCCCTCTGGGTTTCTGGCCAGTCTCACAGGGGACACTGTTTTAAAACACTAGCGTGTGGATTGCTAAGTGTTCCCCAATGATTCATCCAGCATTGCCTCTTTCTTCTCTTTAATGTCTTTGTGCTCCTTGTACATTTAGCCTTGTGTACCCCTTCCACTGATTCAGTGGCTGTACTTGTGGCCCTCGTGTTTCCTTGTCTGTTTCCTGCCCCACTTATCTTGTGCCTTCTTACCAGAATCCTGTCTCTCTTTCCTCCCTGCACTTCAGATGGTTCCTGCTTGTATGTACCAGTCTGTTTCTCCATGTGTCTGTCAGCCCCTTGTTATCTACACCTGCATTCCCAGCCTGTGTTTTTTCCCTTTGTCTCTGTGTGTTCTCATACACTCCTGCTTGTTTCCCTGTGTACCCACTGCTCCAGTGCTGCAAGAGAATCTCACCTGCTCTTCGTTGTGGCCTCTTCAAGTGAGTTGGAGGGCCACAACCTAGACACTGCCTGCAGTGTAACATCTACACCTCTAGGAGCTCTGGTGGGCAGAAGGCAATATCTTAGATTGTGTGCCATGGTCCTTTTCAAGGCCCTCACCTCTGTCAAGTGAGCAGCCAGTCCTGGGCAGCCACTCTGCCCCTAGTGGTAGTGGTTTCCTAATCAATGACATTAAAGGAGAACTGCAGGAATCCTAAAAAAAATACATTTTACTCCCCTACCTACTGCAGCAGTGATACTGCATCTGTCCCTGGCCAGCTCTAAGCCTGAACTGAGAGATCACATGACCACTGAAGGCTCATTTCTCAGGACTGCTGTGAGCACACAGTAATGACTGTCAGTCACTATTCTTTGCTCTGCCCCTCCAGCGTTCACTGGAGCACCGTGCAGAAGAGGGGGCAGAAACAAATGGCTCAAGCTGTACTGAGAGGCTGAGCCAGCTGCCAGTTAGGCATCTGGGTGGACCCTGACATTATTGTCGGGATCGTTCCAGAGTCTGGAATGGCTCTGTGATGTTAGCTAACAGCGGACTTTAGCTAAATCTGGTTCACAATAGAGCACAGAAGTGCACTCCTGTGACCCACAAGAGAAGTATGACCAAATGAGCTTTAACCACATTTCTTCTTTAAATAATTGTACTGATGCGTTCTGTGAATGGTTGGCTTCATGCAGTGATGAGTTCTGTTAGGTTGGATTCACACTGTACTTTGCACATTATCAAGTGTTGATACACACTGGTAACATACTTTCCACATGCATTTGGGTAGGGGGAGCATCTTATTCATTTCCATTGGGACCCAAACTGGTGTTATGAACATCACTCCTGACCCTTCAACACACCACAATGGATAGATGTAAATGTACGTGCGTTGTGGTGAACTGCACTTAAAACATTTTAAGACAGATACTTTTCTAGTCAGTGGAAAAAAACTGAGGATCTATAAAATGTAAATAGGGCCATCTCAATGTGGAAAAATATCATGCTGGAAATCTATATGATATGGACTGGGCAATGTGTTAGAAACATACAGATGCCCTGATGTTTGACGGAAATGAAAATTATCAACCTACAGAGGACTGAATTAAAAGACACCCCGAAAATCAAAGTGAAAAAATTATGCAGCAGGCTAGTCCATTTTGCTGAAATTTCATTGCAGCAACTCAAAATGGTACTCAGTAGTTTGTATGGCCCCCACGTGTTCGTATGCATGCCTGACAATGTCGGGGCATACTCCTAATGAGATGACAGATGGCGTCCTGGGGTATTTCCTCTCAGATCTTGACCAGGGCATCAGTGAGCTCCTGGACAGTCTGAGATGCAACCTGGTGGTGTCAGATGGACCAAAACATGATATCCCAGAGGTGGTCTATTGTATTTAGGTCTGGCGAGCATGGGGGCCATTCAATAGCATTAATTCCTTCATCCTCCAGGAACTGCTTGCATACTCTTGCCACATGAGACTGGGCATTGTAGTGCACCATGATGAACCCAGGACCCACTGCACCAGTGTAGGGTCTGACAATGGGTCCAAGGATTTCATCCCGATATTTAATGGCAGTCAGGTGCCATTGTCTAGCCTGTAGAGGTCTGTGTGTCCATCCATGGATATGGACCCAGACCATCACTGACCCACCACCAAAACGGTCATGCTGAATGATGTTACAGGCAGCATAACATTCTCCATGGCTTCTCCAGACCCTTTCACATCTGTCACATGTGCTCAGGATGACCTTCCTTTCATCTTTGAAAAGCACAGGGCGTCAGTGACAGACCTGCCAATTCTGGTGTTCAATGGCAAATGCCAATCGAGCTCTATGGTGCCAGACAGTTAGCACAGAGCCCAATAGAGGATGTCGGGCCCTTAGGCCACCCTCATGAAGTCTGTTTCTGATCATTTGGTCAGAGACATTCACACCAGTGGCCTACTGGAGGTCATTTTGTAGGGTTCTGGCAGTGCTCATTCTGTTCCTCCTTGCACAAAAGAGCAGATACCAAACCTGCTGATGGGTTAAGGATGTTCTACAGCCCTGTTCAGCTCTCCTAGAGTAACTGCCTGTCTCCTGGAATCTCCTCCATGCTCTTGAGACTGTGCTGGGAGACACAGCAAACCTTCTGGCAATGACACGTATTGATGTGCCATCATGGAGGAGTTGGACTGCCTGTGCAACCTCTGTAGGATCCAGGTATCGCCTCATGCTACCAGTAGTGACACTGACCCTAGCCAAATGCAAAACTAGTGAAAAACAGTCCGAACAATGAGTAGGGGAAACAATTACAGTGGGCTCCATCAGTAAAACCATTCCTGTTTTGGGGTCATCTTATTGTTGCCCATCTAGTGCACCTGTTTTTAATTTCATTAACACCAAAGCAGCTGAAACTGAGTAACAACCCCCTATGCTACTTAACTGACCAGATCTATATCCCAGACGTTTATTGACTTGATGATATACTCTGATTAAAAAGTGTTCCTTTAATTTTTTTTGAGCAGTGTATATATATATATATATATATATACACACACATACACATATACAGTATATTATATATATATATATTCACACAGTGGATATAAATAGTCTACTCACCCCTGCTAAAATGTCAGGTTTCTGCGATATAAAAAAACCTATAAAACCTAAAAAACCTATAAACTGTACAACTCAGTTGAACAACAAAATGACATTTTTTAGGTGGAGGGAAGTAAAAATAAAAAAATTAAAATAATATGGTTGCATAAGTGTGCACATCCTTAAACTAATACTTTGTTGAAGTACATTTTAATTTTATTACAACACTCAGTCTTTTTGGGTATAAGTCTGTCAGCATGGCACATCTTGACTTGGCAATATTTGCCCACTCTTCCTTGCAAAAACACTCCAAATCTGTCAGATTGCAAGGGCATCTCCTGTGCACAGCTCTCTTCAGATCACCCCACATATTTTCGATTGGATTCAGGTCTGGGCTCTGGCTGGGCCATTCCAAAAATTGAATCTTCTTCTGGTGTAGACATAGGAAGAATACGGGAGATTGTTGTCACATGTACCACACTGCCAGTACTTGCCAGATATTCCTGCAGCTCCTTTAATGTTGCTGTAAACCTCTTGGCAGCCTCCCACACCAGTTTTCTTCTTGTCTTTTCATCAATTCTGGAGGGACATCCAGTTCTGGGCAATGTCACTGTTGGGTCATATTTTCTCCACTTGATGATGACTGTCTTCACTGTGTTCCATGGTATATCTAATGGCTTGGAAATTGTTTTGTACTCATCTCCTGACTGATACCTTTTAACAATGAGATCCCTCTGATGCTTTGGAAGCTCTCTGCAGACCACGGCTTTTGCTGTAGGATGCGACTAACAAAATGTCAGGAAAGACCTACTAGAACAGCTGAACTTTATTTTGGGCTAATCAGAGGCACTTTAAATGATGGCAGGTGTGTACTAACTCCTATTTAACATGATTTTGAATGTAATTGCTTAATTCTGAACACAGCGACATCCCCAGTTATAAGAGGCTGTGCACACTTATGCAACAACATTATTTTAATTGTTATGTTTACCCCTAAAACATTTCAGTTTGTTTTTCAATTGAAATGTACACTTTATAGGTTACATTAAAGGTGGAAAAAGTTCTGAAATTATTTATCTTTGTCTAATTTTTTTACATCCCAGAAACCTGACAGTGTAACAGGGGTGTGTAGACTTTTTATGTCCACTGTATATGCTTTGCCTGTATATGTGTAAAAATGTTAACTTAATGTTGCTGTAAACCTCTTGGCAGCCTCCTACACCAGTTTTCTTCTTGTCTTTTCATCAATTCTGGAGGGACGTCCAGTTTTTGGCAATGTCACTGTTGGGCCATATTTTCTCCACTTGATGATGACTGTCTTCACTGTGTTCCATGGTATATCTAATGGCTTGGAAATTCTTTTGTACTCTTCTCCTGACTGATACCTGTTAGCACTTTTACATTATAAATCACACATTATGCTTTGAATTACATGTATTAGCAGGTGTTGTTTCTCAAAAAAGTAAATAAAAATATATGTAGTGTGTGTGTGTGTTGAATAACCTTCTTCCCAACAGTCCTGTCTTCTGGATGCCCGTGTTTTAATTCCCAAGTGTGCCTTATCTGACACAAAAATTACACAGATTTTAAAACATTATTGTTTCTTTATTACCCAGAATAAAAACTATATTTGCTTCAAGAACTACAGGTCCTGTAGGCTGCAAATTATTAATTTATTTCTTTAACCACTTCAATACTGGACACTTTTACCCCCTTCCTGCCCAGGCCAATATTCAGCTTTCAGCCCTGTCACACTTTGAATGCAAATTACCGGGTCATGCAGCACTGTACCAAAATGAAATGTCACATTTTTTGGACAGATAGAGCTTTCTTTTGGTGGTATTTATTCACCACTGGGTTTTTTACTTTTGCTATATAAATGAAAAAAGACCGCAAATAAATAATCGTTCTTCAAAAAATATAGCCAAAATGTAATCTACTGCATTTCTTAGTAAAAATAAAACAAATCAGTGTATGTTATATAGTCTGTGTGAAAGTTGTAGAGTCTACAAACTATGGTACATATATATATGAAAATTGATCAATCCTGATATACTGACGGCCTATCTAATTTCCTGAGGCCCTAAAATGCCAGGACAGTACAAATAAACCCCATTTGACCCCTTTTTGGAAAGTAGACATCCCAAGGGATTTAGTAAGTAAGTTCTAATTTTTTTAAGTAAGTTAAAACAATTTTCCCACAATTTTGTTCCCAAACTCTAGGGTCCCCCAAGCAAATATACCGGTATAACATCCCATCAAACCAACCCAATTGAGGGTCTTGACCTGAGTAGAGAGAGAAAGAAGAAAGAGGAAAAAAAAACCCCATCAGATCACCACTCCATACCCTACCCCCCTAGCACCTGCACATAATCAAAGGGGAAGGCCCACCCAGCTGATAAACTTCCAAAAAGAAGCCACTGTGATGGCAAAAGAGAGAAACAAACCAACTACAAAAGGGCATTCAGGTCAGCCCGTCCCAACTGGTTGGAAAGTCTGAGAGTGCAGCCGGGCCATTGCTTGAGATGTTCTGTCAGCTTCTAGGTTAGAAGATTTTTTTCGGACTGCGAAGTAATCTAGGTAGATGCTCTGAAGAATTCATTGAGGAAGTTTGTGAGGTAGAGTTGGGATCTAGAAGATTAAGCTCTAACAGGTAGCGTTTAAGATCAAGCAGATTAAAGGCGTCATACTTAGACCCCTTATACATAAAGGACAGTCTAAAGGGGAACCCCCAGCGATAAGGAATATGATTGTTCTGAAGGATTTGAAGATATGGTTTCATAGATCTCCTCTTCAAGGTGGTAGTTTGGGAGAGGTCAGAGTAAATCTGATAGGGGAGACTTCATTTCTCCAGCCATTTGCATCACTTATTCCTTCGTTTTCTAATAATGAAATTTCAATATGATGACCCAAGGTGGGTCTTCAGGTGGTCTGCGGCCTAAGGCCCTATGTATCCTATCAGGGATCAGCTCTTGCAATAAGGATAACACCGAGCCATGGAGATCTGTAAAAGTCTCAGGTAGGCCCCTGATACGAATATTACTGCAACAAACTCTTTTCTTCTTCCAGTTGATTCTTAAGAGAATGTAATTTAGCCTGCAGATTTTCTATATCACCCTCATGGCCATCCAGAACTGTAGTAACATCATCCATTCTGTGTTCTAAAATTGCAGCCCTCTCCCCCACATTTCTAAGTTCGTTGAGTAAATCAGCTGATAATTTACAAGAGATATCGCCAAGTTCCTCCCGAACAATCCCTCGAATCTTACCCGACAGAATCGAATCTTGATCCATACAGGATGGCTGCAAGGCAGAGGGGAACTGTAAAGAGCTGTCAACGGAATCCTCCGAGTCTCCTAATGAATGTCGCGTGGCCTCTTCTGCAGGGGGAGCCAATGCCATCTTGGGCGGGAGCTGGCGCTGCGACTTAGGATCAGCCTGTGGCTTGGGCTTGGCCCGATCCAAGGAGCCATGGCTACAGATCGCTTCCCCACACACTCCGATACCTGCGGAAACCAGCAGGGACTTTATCGGCTCCTGCTAGCTGGAGGGAGAGGAGGTGAAGTGTCCGGGGTGAGTTTCAAGGCCATCTTGGGCCACTTCATGCATGCGCTCCTCGGACTGTTTTCTTTCCAAAAACAATTCATTTTGTAGGTAATTATACTGTTATGGCATTTTAAGGCCTCAAGAAAAGCAGTCAGAACATCAGGATAGATCAATTTTCAAATATACAAGGGGCAGTGAAGTCAAACTGGGACTTTTAATTTTACAGGTATAAAAAGAGATGCTAGCATACTGGAACTACACGCAGTAGTAAGTGGCAAGTGTGTCCTATTACTGATAGGTGGCTCACATGTCATGGGCCTGTCCAGAGAACTTTAATCAAGATGGCAGACAACAGTGTCAATGTGTGCATGGAACAGCATGTGGTGATGAAGTTTCTTGTGAAAGAAGGCATAAAATCCATGGCTAGCTACAGAAGACGTCAAGCACAGCATGGTGTTGAGACGTTCAGCCACAGTAATACTTTTGAATGGTGTAAATGTTTCAAAGATGGCTGTACGTATATCAGTGACAAACCCACCCGTGGTTCCCAGCCCATAGCAGTCATTCCTGTGAACAATCAGCACGTGGAATGCCTGATCCTGGATAATCAACGCATAACCTGTCATGAAATTGCACAAGAGACAAATCTTTCTGTGGAAACAGACAATACAATCATTCATGAATGTCGTAGGATGGTTCAGGTGTACTGACAAATCTTTCTATGCCAAAGCTTTCCAGGCATTAGTTAAATGCTGGGATAAGTGTATAAATGTAGCAGGGGAGTAAGTTGAAAAATATAGTAAATGCAAATTCCACTCCTTGAAATGTGTTCTTTTATAAAAGCTCAAAAGTCCTGGATTTACTTGAACGCCCTTTGTATTTACCATTGTTAGACGAACTTTCAAGCAAACTAAATAGTATGCACTGATTTGGGTTATTTCTACTTTTAATACATTTTACTAATCTGAAATCTGAAAAATGTCCTGGGCAGAAGTGGGTGAAAGTGGTTAATGGAAGTGTGTCTTTTATATCAAGAGCTACTGTACACCCTGTATTTCATACCCCTTTCTTTATTTTCTTCACTGCTAGTGAGTTGCTTTTCTTTTAAAAAGTTTTTTTCTGAACCTTACTAGTCTATTGAGTGTATATGAAATCCCCAAGATCATGGGGGTGTATTAAGGAGCATTTAGATACTATTTCATTCTTAACTATTTTCTGAAATCTACTGCAGTAAAAATGTCTTTCCAAGGCATATATTTATGTACTTTATTTAAAAAAAGAGGAACTGCAAATTTTGTGTTTAATTTTTCACTCCCATGTTTTGGCAGTGGATAGATTAATGACCCAAGGAACTTTCAAGTTTTACAGACAGCAACACATAAATATGGATAAATGTTCTCAGCCAAAACCACATTTTTTAAAAATCACTGTCTTTTAACCAGTGTGGACAGCAGTTGACAAGTCAAATAGAGCAGTTTTTAACAGTACTAATGAGCCCTTCTGCCAGAAATCCGGTTGCCATGACAGTAAGGTGTTCTATCTTCCACCTGCTGTTGGATGCTGGTCAGTGCGTGGAAGTGTGTATTCATGGTAAGCAGTACACACATCTGTAAATCCCAAGCAGTAATAAAAAAGGGGCATTCTAGAATAACCAATTCACATTAAGTGCATCAGTCCATATTGCTTCTGTCTCTATCGACTCTCTAAAGGTCATAGTCTTGAAAGCTAAAAGGGAGAGAAACACATAAATCATATAAGAAACCTTGGCTGTATTTTTTCCTAAATATATATATGATTTATGCATCATTTCTCTCATTGCATGCATTTTAACCTCTTCATGACTAGAGGTATTTGTGCTTACAGTCTGGGTTTCCAGGCTTTAAAGCCAGCCAAACAGGTAAATACACAAATGAAATGCATCTATGTGGTCTGTTTTACCTGTCAAATGATTTGTATTTCTAACCATTCAGTACTGAGATTTACCCAACTCCTTACTGGTGACCTGCCTTTTCTCTTCCACAGTTAAGCAAAATAGCTAGGTCCCCTGCCTGCCCCCAGCATCAGACTAACGAGATAATTCCTCTGTTATGTGAACCCTCCCTCTCCTAGTCTTAACGCTGCCTTACAAGCAATTACAAGAGGTTGAAATAAAATACAATTCAGGGATTTTTACAAGTTGCAATTAAAATAAATTTTAAAAGACATTTATAGATATATAATTGCAGCAAATAATGATTTGTTTTTTTTCTATCTGCCCAAAGGTAATTTTTTGCTAGTTAGCTTGAAGGGTTTAACTTCATTTTTTTTTATTGCCAGTTACATAGAAAAACTGGTGCTGACGTGCAATTGACTTTTCATTCTAATTGACAGGTAATTATTACTTTTACTTCATCTAGAAGAGGGAAGTAAATGCCACTTTTACATCCAGTCTCTGAAAGAAAAATGATTTTTTGCAAATGGTAGAAACATCTCAGTGAAAGGTATAGGTCAAGGGTACCTAGTTAGAGAGAAGTGTTCTCTCTGGGAATGTCTGGCTAACAATGGACTTTCTGTGCTTTTTACAGACATTGTATGCACAATCCAGAATCGCTCAGATATCCTTGCTGAGTCAACTGCAAACATCTTTTTTTGTGAACTAGTTAGTGCAGACAGTGAATCTAAATTTATCTCTCAATCTCCTTTCAAAATTTAATTCAGTTATCACACAGGACACTAATCATCAGTTATCTAGATGCAATAAAATTACCTAATATATGAGATGATATGTTACTTGCCTGTTTTCCATTTAACATACCAATGAAGTGTTGCATGATGTCTAAAGCTACAAGAATACCCCTAACAAATGTAAATTATAACAAAGTCATCTTTCATAGTGGCCCTACATTTGGCCTTTATGGGAGGATTTATGTGTGACCTTAGCTACATAGAGCTGTGGCTACGTTTGGCAGAACAATCTGCCTTTCACAATTTGTGTATTTTTCTTGAAGTATCCAGTTGCAGCCAGTGAAAGAAAAAAGGTTTTGGCATGATATTTGCACATTTTGCTAAAATTATTTTTTTTTAAACACTTGTCTCCATTTTTCCCCTTATTGTCCAGCTTTTGATCTCCAATACGTTGACTGCCTTTCATGTTCCCACATCCCATATAATTATTGTGATATAAATATAGTAATTTAAATTAATATCTACATGCTTGTGCAGTATGTTTTGGATAAGGAGAAGCAAGGTTTCAGGAAATAAAATGCTGCAGATTTAGTGCTGCTCTATGTACCCTCTACATGAATAATTTATAAGGAGCAGATGCTGCTGAAAACAGAGCTATGAAGCCTACATCGTTCCTCTGCCAGTTCTGTTAGGTGATTTATGGAAAAAAGGGGCTCTCTATGATCACATGACCAAAGGAGCTGTGGGGTTAGCTAGCATTATCCCACATTAAAAAATAATAATAATAAATAAGAAGAAGAATGGATATGATTCCCTTGGCTTCTTCCATTTTAAGGAATTAAATAGGTACCAAAAAAAGCTAAAATAAGCAATTCCAGGAGGCTTATAAATATAAAATATATGGATGAACTTTATAGAGAACTATCCCTAACAGTATGCAATACAAAGACTATAACTCTATTTAATTGTAGATCTGCTTTAAAAAGCAGTTGCAGACACAAACTAATGTCTAGCACTATCCAAAATACACTGTGCTTGGACTAAGTCAGGAAGTCTACTAAACATACACAACAGCTCCAGCCAAAATGTAGTTGTTTGAAAGGTTATAACCTCTGTCATGTTTTTATTGTGCTTTATATATAGAAATATTTCACCTTGAGTCTTGTGCTAGTGACCAAATAGAAGGTGAGAAAATCAGTCCATAATAAAAACTTGACTTACTCATCTCTTCTCTGTGTAAACACCCTACTTGAATAAATAAACAAAATTTGTACTTTCACCATTCCCATTAAGGGCGTGTTCACACTTGACTAAATTTCTAACTCGTAACAACCACTCCTATAGTGTTAGTATGGGTGTTAGACAAGTGTTAATCAGCTTTAGTATGGACATTAGACTGGAATTTTACAAGTATTAAAAACACTCTATGCACGGTTTTGATGCATTTTATGAACATTTTACAAGCATTAAAACCGCACCACAAACACCTATAATAAACTGTAATGTTATTAACGTACCGCAACCGCACTGCAAATGCCCCGTAAACACCAGCCACCACATTTGCGGAGTGTCACCATAGACTTGAATGAGAGGTGTTGAAAGACTTCAAACTCCTCCAGACTTGACAATTGTGAAGCAAAGCAATGCTAACGCTTCATGTTTTGGTAATGTGAACAGCACTGTGTTCTGTCCATAGTATAATTTGCATAGGGGTTTAATGAGAGTTAAAAATGCCCCTCAAACACCTTCTTTCAATGCCAGTGTGAACTAGGCCTTAAAGAGATTTTGTTCACTTTCTGTCTTAATGACCATACAGGACATAAAGAAAATCTCCCCAGTAGCTACAGAAACCGCTATAAATACCTGACAGTGGTTCTAGCACTTGTCTAATTTATGGGGCAGCACAGTGGCTAAATGGTTAGCACTTCCACCTGGCAGTAGTAGAGTCGTTGGTTCAAAACCCAACCACAGCACCACCTCCCTGGAGTTTGCATTTTCTCCTTGGTTCCCTGCTTGGGTTTCCTCCAGTTTCCTCCCACACTCCAAAGACATGCCAGTAGGTGAATTGGGTCCTGTCTAAATTGGCCCTAGTATGTATATATATGAATTTAAGTTAGGGACCTTAGATTTTACACCCCTTAAGGGATAGGGACTGATGTGAAGGTACAATATATATGTAAAGCGCTGTGTAAATTGATGGCGCTATATAGGTAACTGTATTAAATAAATAAAACTAAAAATAATAGTTTTCACTGGAGTTGTGTAATAAAATGAATGTTTGACAGGTGGCTTCAGATGCCTGCATGCCAAGTCTGCTTCACTTTATTACATACCAGGAGACCCAAAACTGTTAAAAAACATTGTGATTATCTCTTGTGGTTTTCATCTCAGCTCATTACTTCCTGCCTCCTGCAGCTTATTATTGGCCCAACGCTGAAAATGGCAACCATACAAATCAATAAATAGGTATGACTAGGAAATTGATTGCAGAGCATGCAATTAAAAATGCCCTCAAAATATATTTTATTGTAGGCATATATACATTACACATAAGTAACAGACAAGGGTTGTTCTTTATCAATAGCAATGCAACAATGGACTGGCAATAACAGTGTATGTAATGCCACAGTATTAAATGCATACTATCTATACACATAAAAGTATAATTAAAATAAAAAGAAACTGGCCTATTATTTCAATCTTTAAATGAAAAAACAGCTTAGCCCTAGAAGCACTTGTTTATTCAGAGGACGGAAGATGAAACGAAATGTAAGTAATATGGCATGATTTGGTCTTCTATGAAAGCATTCAACCGCTTTTTGAAACAATCCACAATATATTGACTCTGCTGGAACTACTCCACATGTTTACAGTTCTTACAGTAACACTCTTTTTTAAGGCAGCACTCTACACACACACTGTGTGTGTATATACTGTATATATATATATATATATATATATATATATACATACACAAACACACACAGTATATGGGTCCTAGATGGGAGATATATGTTTAAATTATTTGGGGCAGGCTTAGGGATGCCTGGGGGATCTGGCAAAGGGGAGAAAGTTTTCCCAAGATTGTTAAGTCCTGGTAAAGGACCCAGTATTCAGAGACTATAAGAGATTTTGTGTGGGAAAGAGCCTCCAACCCTGACTGCAGGTATTACATTCCTGAAATGGTTAACCTACCTGCAGGACGGGGCTGAAAAGAGCAGTAAGCAGTCAGCAGGACTATGTGAGGTGTTCAGTGGAGCAGGACATGGTGGTGTGAGGGCTGTGGTCTGTTTGGCTGATACACTGCTGAGCTCTTGTGATCTTTTTGGTGAACCCTGAAGCAAGTTGAGACTTTGAAACCCTGTTAAAGGGCAAGTTTCATGGGTGGTGAGCTGAACCATTTTTTTGGGCTTTTTTTCTTTCATGTACCAGGAGTATGGACTCTCTTTTATAGTTTCTATCTGAAATAGGTTGTTTTTGTTGATCTTTTCTGGAAAGCATTTACCAACATGGCTGTCTGATGACTGGCTTCCCCACATCACAATATATATGTATATATATATATATATATATATATATTGTATATCAGAGTATATTTCAGCAGCTAGCCTTCAGAATAGATATGTGGATCCACCAGTCGTAAACAATAATTATAACGCAGTGCTTCCACAGTATTAGCATAAATATTATATAGAAAATATAAAAAATAAATCATTCAAACATATAAAAGTCCAAATTGCTGAGATTTGTGTTATGAAGTCCAAATGTAACACTTGTGCTTCAACACAATACAGCAGTGATCTCCATGTGCAGGCCCATCACTGATAATTAAGAGGCTTACCAGAGCAAAAGCCTAATGCACAGAGGTGTATTGCACTCAGCATGTATTAGCCTGGGGCTGTATCAAAACACTTCTCCTTTACCTATGACATCCAGGACACAAATGAAGGAACATTATCTGTCAAGTGGATCTCACAGACACCAACAGATCTTGGCTACAACACCCCTAATCCTCTCATCTGCATCAGGCACCCCCAATATAATATATATCATAAAGACTCTCATAGTGAAGTAAATCCCAGCCAGTATCTGCCCCCCCTACAGATCAATCCTATTCTTTTGCTCCTAAATACTGTAATTGCTGACTCTGCTGATCTGCAACAGTGATATAAATACACAATTTATAGTTAAAACATAACAACAAAGATAGAAATGAATGCATAAGGGCTGCAGGTCATTGTGTATCTGTTTGTATTCTGGCTTTCAGTCAGTGTGCTCAATCCATAAAGATGTCCTAGTTAGTGATGTGCCAAACACCCCCGTGTCCGGTTCGGTTATATGCAAGTTATTGGCCTTAAAAGGGATATGGGGACTCAGGTACTTCTTTGAGGGAGAGGAATCAGTGAAAAAAGCACCATTTTTAAAGAGGCAATTATTTTTCATTTCTTAAAGTAGAAAAAAAAATTAAGTCTGGTAGGAAGGTTAGGAGGGATCCCACCTCCTAGAAATGGTGGAAAAAGTGCATGGGGTTCTCCCTAAAAGCCATATCAGGCCCTTTAGGCCTGGTAGGACTTTTAAGGGGAACCCTATCCCCAAAAAATGGGGGAAAGCGTGGGATCCCCCAATCTGAGCACAGACCTGACAGGACAGGAAAGGGGGATGATCGAGTGTCCCCCCTCCCTGTGTCTTATCAGGCCACATGTGGACAAGGGCCTCTTACCCACAACCCTGGCTCAGTGGTTGTGGGGGTCTGTGGACAGGGGAGGTCATTAGCATCAGGGTACCCCTTTAAATAAGGGGGAACCTTGATGCTGCCCCCCTTGTAAATCAGTAATGTGTACCCCTACACATTCACTAAAAGGTTAAATTCAGTAAAAAATAAAGAGACCAGTATTTTGACAAGTCCTTTAACCGCTTCCTGACCACCCACTAGCAATGTACTGTGGCCGGGGGGGGGGGTAGCTACAGCCAAAGCAACATACCTGTATGTCGCTCAGACTGTACTAACACATCGCCCCCCCCCCCCGCGACTGCTGAACACAGCGGAATGAGGATCACACAATCACAATGTAAGCAAAGCTGTTATGAATCAATCTCATTCATACCAACTTTGCTTCTCCTTCTAATGAGCTGTGATTGGCCCACAGCTGTCACATGATACATGGGGCAAATCACAGCACCCTGTACCATGTGATCAGCTCCAGCCAATCGCAAATCATTATCTTGAGCTGTCAAACACCTAACTCAGTTCATGAATTAGTTAGGTTCATGCCAGCAAGCTTTGCATTGCAGGAGAGATAATTTCTTTATTTCTCCTGCAAAGCAAAGTGTAAAAAAGAAAAAATCCCTGATCACCCCCCCACACACACAGTAGTACAATGTTACTATGGTAACATTGTACTATTCTGATAAAAGTATTTAAAAATAAAAAAACCTTAAAAAAATAAAACATCTCAATATGGTATTTTTTATTTTATTTGAACATTTTTTTTAACTGCTTGCCAACTGCTTACCAGTATTTGCAGGCGAGCAGCAGCTCCTGTATAAATATAAATTTGTGACCTGTAAAGGCTTTTAAAGCATCGCCTATAGATAATAAAAATGTATGTACTTTGTTGCCATTGCACAGGAATGTGTAATTTTAAAGCATGTCATGTTTGGTATCTATTTACTTGGCATAACATCATCTTTTTATCATGTTATCAAACAATTGGGCAATATATTGTGTTTTTTGCATTAAAATTCTAAAAAGTGTATTTTTCCCAAAAGATTTGCATTTGAAAAATCGCTGCACAAATACTATGTGACATATAAAATTTCAACACCATTGTATTCTCTAGGGCCTCTGCTTTAAAAAAATATATAATGTTTGGGGGTTCAAAGTAGTTTTCTAGCAAAAATCAGTTTTTTCATGTGAACAAAAAGTGTCAGAAAAATCTTGGTCTTCAAGAGTGGGCGATGTGTAGCATAAGCTTCTAATGTTGGCCCTGAAATGTCAGGATAGTAGAAAAAACTACTACAAATGACCCCTTTTTTAAAAATAGACACTCCAAGGTATTTGCTAAGAGGCATGGTGAGTGTTTTTCAGATCTCATTTGTTGCCACATGTTTTTGGAAAACGAAGAAAAAAAACAAAAAAATTATTTTTTCTTTTCTTTTTTTCTCTATTTCAAAAAATCTGTGAAATACTCACTATGCCTCTTATCAAATTCCTTGGGGTGTCTACTTTCCAAAAAAGGGTCATTTTGGGGAGTGTTTGTGTTATCCTGTCATTTTAGGGCCTCCAAAACTGTGATAGGTAGTGGGGAAGTGATATGAGGAAATATGCCCTTTGAAAGCCTGGAGGTGGTCATTGGATTTTGGGAGCCTGTATGTAGCTAGGCTGCCAAAAAGTCTCTCACATGTGGTATCCACATACTTGGGAGAAGTAGAAAAAAATGCGCTTTGGGGTGTGATTCCACATATACCCATGTCATGCATGAGCAATACATGATTTAAGTGACAACTTTGTGTAAAAAAAATTTGGCGTGTCTACTTTCCAGTTTGTAGACGCTATAATTTTCACACATACCAATTAATATACATGCATGGAGGTTTTTTATTACCAAAGACATGTAGCAAAATACATGTTGGCCTAAATTTATGACTAACTTTGAGTTTATTGGATATTTTTATAACCAAAAGTGAAAAATATAATTTTTTCTAAATTTTCAATCTTTTTTTGATTATAACACAAAATCTAAACACCGCAGAAGTGATCAAATACCACCAAATGAAAGGTCTATTTGTGTGAAAAAAAGGACATAAATTTTGTTTGGATACAGCATTACACGACCGCGCAATTACAAGTTGAAATAGCACAGTGCCAAACAGCAACAAATGGCCTGGTCATGAATGGGGGTAAATCCTCTGGAGGGCAAGTGGTTAATAAAAAAAATGGTTCCATCATTGTAATCCATTGCCAATCATGGCGTCCAGCATTGTCTTTACTGCCGCTGAAATAAAGTCTACGCACGTCGGCATCACCGTGACAACATTGGATGCTGTGTTTGATTGATTGAGTGATGGATTACAACAAAGGAACCATTTTTTTGGCTTTTTTTAATTAAAGGACTTTTGTTCTGTTGTTTTGTTTTTTGTGCAATTAAAGGAATTTTTCAAAAGTCTGGCATCTTTATTTTTTCAAAATGTAACCCTTTAGTTAAGGGGTAGGAGTACAAGTACCCCTTACTCATTCACAAGGGGGGGGGGCAGCATCAGGGTGCCTCCGTATTTAAAGGGGAACCCTGATGCTAATGAGCCCCATTGAATGCAGACCTCCACAACCACCAGACCAGGGTTGTGGGGAAGAAGCCCTTGCCCCATCAGTCGAGGGTACATGGCCTGGTAAGCCGCAGAGGGGGTGCTCAATCACCCCCCCATTTCCTTTGCTCGGATCAAGGGTCTGGTAG
This sequence comes from Staurois parvus, assembly GCF_062004578.1. NCBI lineage: Eukaryota > Metazoa > Chordata > Amphibia > Anura > Ranidae > Staurois > Staurois parvus. Next base: position 2,650,952 of record NW_028318230.1, read on the forward strand.
GAATTTAGGGGGGACGCCACGCTTTTTCCCCCCATTTTTTCAGGGTGGGGTTCCACTTAATAGTCCTACCAGACCTAAAGGGCCTAATATGGCTTTTAGGAGGAACCCCACACACATTTTTTACTGTGGGGTCCCTCCTAACCTTTCTACCAGCCCTAAAAGGCCTGGTATGGATTGGGGGGGACCCACGCAGTTTCTTTTTTTAATGTATTTTTTGTTTTATTTTTATTTGTTTTTTTAATATTATTTATTATTATTTCTTTTTTTTGGGGGGGGGGTATTCTCCCCTCTGTCTTCAGCAGCAACCAGCAGCACACTGCATAAGGCTGCTGTGTAAGCAGCCTTATATACTGTAGTGTGGGGCATGGACTTAGCTGTGAGCCATCATTGGCCAATCATGGCTGTCACAGTGCTTTGTGCTGTAATTGGCCAAAGTATCACACCTGATGTGTGGTCAGGTGCATTGCTGTGGCCAATCATGTCTCTCCCAATGCACTGTGAGAGTGCAGCATATTGTGGGGTGATGTTCGCCCTCTGAACTCCCTTACAGTTCTTGTGTTTGGCGAATAAATGAACGGCCGATGTTTGAGTCGAACCTACATTCGACTCGAACATTGAGCCCAACACTGGTCCTAATGCACGAAACATGTTAGGTGGAGTTTGGAGTCTGGAGAGCAGCAACTTTCATGTAAGTGCATTTTGTAAGTTCCTTGTTTTTATACTTGGTTTTAGGTGTTTATACAATCAATGCTGGGTTTTCCTGCTTATGAGAATCTTTTCTTGCCCCTCATGATATGTATTGTATTGGGGATGCCTGATGCAGATCAGAGGATTGGGGATATTGTAGCCAAGATCTGCTGGTGTTTGTGAGATCCACTTGTCAGATGCTGCATTGCCAGCTGTGAGCAGGCTCGGACTGGCCATAGGGCACACTGGGCATTTGCCCGGTGGGCCAGGGCTGCCTGGATAAGAGGGGCAGCCAGGCGGCACATTTCTCGGTTCCTCTATGTGCCACCCAGTTGCCCAGTCGCCCAGCCGCCCCTCCTATCCATCTCCTGCATGTCCTGGGCTCCTGTATGCTTCCCCCATGGCCACCCCCTCATCTCTTGCAGCGCTGCCGCTGGGTCCCCACCCCTCCCTGCAGCTGCTGCAAGGGATCTGCTATTGTACACTGGGAGATTCATGCCTATTGTATCTGGAAACATGTGAGTGCAATACCAGTGTGTCTGCTTATACTAATAAATGGAATAACACTATTTTGGATGCCTCTCTTCATTCCTTACATGTATATATCTATCAGCTCCACATTTGAATCACTGGGAATAACAGCAACATTTAATCAGGAGGACTACAAGCTCCAGCATGACTCTTATTTCACCCTAGTTGGTGGGTGAGGGGGCACACAGGTGGGGAGCACAGAGCACTTATCACCTTCTGGATGTAAAAAGGATTTTTGTTCACTTGATTTTACATTTGGGACTTGATTTCACTATTTATTGTTATGTGTTCATTATTTAAGCATGTTTTTTATGTCATATAACATATATTGAGGCAGCGCTCTTTCCCCCCTTCCTTTTTTCCTTCTTTCCCTCCTTCCTTCTTTCCCTCTTTCTTTCCCTCCTTCCTTCTTTCCCTCTTATTTTCCCTCCTTTCTTCTGTCTTTCCCTTTTTCCTTCTTTCCCTCCTTCCTTCTTTCTTTCCTTCTTACCCTCCTTCCTTCTTTCCCTCCTTCCTTCATTCCCTCTTTATTTCCCTCCTTCCTTCTCTCCCTCTTTCCCTCCTTCTTCTCTCCCTCTTTCCTTCTTTCCCCCCTTCCTTCTTATCCTCCTTCCTTCTTATCCTTCTTTCCCTCTTTCTTTCCCTCTTTCTTTCCCTCCTTCCTTCTTTCCCTCTTTCTTCTTTCCCTCTTTCTTTCCCTCCTTCATTCTCTCCCTCCCTCCTCCCTTATCTCCCTCTTTCCTTCTTTCCCTCCTTTCTTCTTATCCTCCTTCCTTCTTTCCCTCTTTCCTTCCCTCTTTCCTTCTTTCCCTCTTTCCTTCCCTCTTTCCTTCTTTCCCTCCTTCCTGCTCTCCCCCCTCCCTTCTTTCCCTCTTCCCTTCTTTCAATCTTTTCCTCCCTCCTCTTTCCCTTTATCTTTCTCTCCTCCTTCTTTCCCTCCTTCCTTCTTTCCCGCCTTCCTTCTTTCCCGCCTTCCTTCTTTCCCTCCTTCCTTCTTTCCCGCCTTCCTTCTTTCCCGCCTTCCTTCTTTTCTGCCTTCCTCCTTTACCTCCTTTTTTCTTTTCTTCTTTCCCTCCTTCCTTCTTTTTCTCCTTATATACCTCCTTCCTTCTTTTCTACCTTCCTTCTTTCCCTCCTTTTTCTTTCCTTCTTTCCCTCTTTCTTTCCCTACTTCCTTCTTTCCCTCCCTTCTTTTCCACCTTCCTTATTTCCCTCCTTCTTTCCCTCCTTTCTTCTTTTCTCTTTCCCTCCTTCCCTCTTAACTTATTTACCTTTCTTCTTTACTTCCTTCCTTCATTTCCTCTTTCCTTCTATTCCTCCTTGCTTCTTTCCCTCTTTCTTTCCCTCCTTCCTTTTTTCCCTCTTTCTCTCCCTCCTTTCTTCTTTTCTTTCTTCTTTCTTTCCTTCTTTCCCTCCTTCCCTCGTTTCCTCCTTTCCCTCTTTACCTCTTTCCCTCCTTCTTTCCCCCTTTCTTTCTCTCCTTCCTTCTTTCCCTCATTTTTTCCTTCCTTCCTTCCCATTTTTCTTTCTTTCTCTCCTATAAAAAAAGAATAAATTATAAAATTGTAAAAAAAATAAAATAAAAATAAAAACATATTGAAACTAGTGGCGGGACAATCAGGGTCACAAAGGTTGCTTTTGCAACCGGGCCCTGGCGTTCTGCCACTGGGCTCTGAGGAAAGGGTCCCCAGGCTTGGGGCTGCTCAGCCTAAAATGCCCAGGCCTTCCCATATGGAAGAAAAATATATTTGAAATATATTTTTTAAAATATTCTTCCCAAATATATTACCCTATATTTGAAATACTAGAATTTTGGCCATATTCAATATATTTCAAAATATATTTCAATCTTTAAAAATATATATTTTTTAAATATATTCTTCAGATTTTTTTTAACATATTTAACATATATTTTTACATATATTTTTAAATGCATTCAAAAATGTAGATTCGTATTTTTAATGACATACAGTATATTTGAAATGTATTTTTAAAAATATTTTTCATATATTTTGTAATAAAAATGCATTTCAACATGCAATATATATATATATTGAATATGGCCAAAATTGCAGTATTTCAAATATATGGCAATATATTTAGGAAGAATATTTTACAAATATATTTCAAATACTGTATATTTTTCTTCCATGTGGTTTTTTTTTGTCCCAGTGCGGGCCTGGCTTTGAGGCCATTTATAGAGAGGTGTATGACTTTCCAAATCATGTCCAATAAATATAGGCCTCAAAATTTTAAGCATCTCAGCAACGATCAAGAGAAATGGGAAGCACCTGAACTAAATTTCAAGTGTTGTTGCAATTTTCTTTTTTAATAAACTTGCAAACATTTTTAAAGTTCAGTTTTCACTTTGTTACTATAAGGTACTGAGTATAGATTAGTGAGAAGAAAATTAATTTAAACAACTGTAGTATATATATATATATATATTTTTTTTTTTTGCATTCTTTTTCTGGCGGAATGTGTAAGTGTAAGAAGTTTGGATTGGAATGTCTCTTGCTGGATATGAGGGATGTCTCTTGCTGGATATGGCAGATGTCCCTTTGCTGGATTGGGATGTCTCTTGCTTGATTTGGGGGATGTCTCTTTGGCTATAATGGATGTCTCTTTGCTGGATATGGGGAGGTCTCTTTGTGGATATGGGGGGTGTCTCTTGCTGGATATGGGGGATATATCTTAGTTGGATAGGGGGGATGTCTCTTGCTGGATATGGGAAATGTCTCTTGCTGGATAAGGAGAATGTTCCTTTGCTGGATATGGATATGTCTCTTTGCTGGATATGGGTATGTCTCTTTGCTGGATACAGATAAAGTTTTTTGCTGGATATGGGGATATCTCTTTGGCTATAGGGGATGCCTGTTTGCTGGATATGGTGAGGTCTCTTTACTGATATGTGGGGTGTCTCTTGCTGGATATGGAGGATGTCTCTTTGCTGGATATAGGGGATGTCTCTTTGCTGGATATGGGGGATGTCCCTTTGTTGGATTGAGCTGTGTATTTGCTGGATTAGGATGTCTCTTACTTGATATGGGGTGTGTCTCCTTGCTGGATATGGGTATGTCTCTCTGCGGGATATGGAGAATGTTTCTTGCTGGATATGGGGATATCTCTTTGGCTATAGGGGATGCCTCTTTGCTGGATATGGGGAGGGTTCTTTACTGTTACGTGGGGTGCCTCTTGCTGGATATGAAGAATGTCCCATTGCTAGATATGGGGTGTCAGGAATGGACTCGCCAATGGTGGTGGGACTCACCTGCCTTGTGGGCTGCAGTACCAAGGCTGGCCAGCGGGTGCTCTCAGCAGTCAGAATCTCACTCCTGCAATCAGGCCATCACCTGAGTCTGATTGCAGGAGGTGTATTTAAGCAGGACCAGGCCTGTGATCAGTGCCTCGGTGTATGTTTCCCATGAGCCCCTGTACCTGCATCCTGTCTGCTTCCTGATTTGATCCTGACTCTGAACCTGACTCTGAACGAACTCCGCCTGACCTGACCTCGGCTATTCCTGACCACTCTTCCACTCGCTCCTGGTACCCTGTTTGCCCGTCAACTACCGACCCGGCCCGCCTGACTACGTTGTGCTCCATATATACAGTTGCAAGAAAAAGTATGTGAACCCCTTGGGATTACATGGAGTTTTGCATGAGTTGGGCATAAAATGTGCTCTGAACGTCATCTAAATCACAACAATAGAAGAACACAGTCTGCTGAACATAATACTCCACAAACATTAGATGTTGCCATGGTTTAATTGCACATAACATGTAAACATTCACAGTGCAGGGAGGAAAAAGTATGTGAACCTTTGGACTTAATAACTGGTTGACCCTCCTTTGGCAGCAATAACCTCAACCAAACGTTTCCTGTAGTTGCAGATCTGACCTGCACAACAATCTGGAGTAATTTTGGACCACTCCTCTTCACAAAACTGTTTCAGTGTAGCAATATTCTTGGGATGTCTGGTGTGAATCGCTCTCTTAAGGTCATGCCACAGCATTTCAATCGGGTTGAGGTCAGGACTCTGACTGGGCCACTCCAGAAGGCGTATTCTGTGCTGTTGCAGCCATTGTTTTGTTGAATTACTTGTATGCTTTGGGTCATTATCCTGTTGCACCACCCATCCTCTGCGGAGCTTCAGTTGGCAGACAGATGGTCGTACGTTTTCCTGCAAAATGTCTTGATAAACTCTGGAATTCATTTTCTCATCAATGACAATCCATCCAGGCCCTGAGGCAGCAAAGCAGCCCCAAACCATGATGCTCCCTCTGCCATGTTTTAAAGTTGGGATGAGGTTTTGATGTTGGTGTGCTGTGCCTTTTTTTCTCCACACATAGTGTTGTGTGTTCTTCCCAAACAACTCAATCTTGGTTTCATCTGTCCACAGTATATTTTGCCAGTAGTGCTGTGGAACATCCAGGTGCTCTTTTGCAAACTTCAAACAATATTCTTTTTCGACAGCAATGGCTTCCTCCGTGGTGTCCTCCCATGTACTCCACAACAAAAATGTTAGCATGTGCCAGAGATTTCTGTAGGTCTTTAGCTGACACTCTGGGATTCTTCTTTACCTCATGCAGCATTCTGCACTGTGCTCTTGCAGTCATTTTTACAGGATGACCATGCCTAGGGAGAGTAGCAACAGTGCTAAACTTTCTCCATTTGTAGACAGTGTGTCTTACCGTGGACACATGAACATCAAGGCTTTTGGAGATACTCTTGTAACCCTTTCCAGCTTCATTCAAGTCAACAATTCTTGTTTGTAGGTCTTCTAAGAGCTCTTTTCTGCGAGGCGTGGTTCAGATCAGACAGTGCTTCTTGAAACCAGTAAACCCAAAACAGGTGTGTATTTTTTAAGGGCAGGACAGCTGTCAGCAACACATCCAATATCATCCCACTGATTGGAGTCAAGGTTGGCTCACTCCTGGCTCCAATTAGCTCTGGGAAAAGTCATTAAGCTAGGGCCTCACATACTTTTTCCTCCCTGCACTGTGAATGCTTACATGTTATATGCAATTAAACCATGGCAACATCTAATGTTTGTGTAGTATTATATTCAGCAGACTGTGTTCTTCTATTGTTGTGACTTAGATGACGTTCAGAGCACATTTTATGCCCAATTCATGCAAAACTCCACGTAATCCCAAGGGGTTCACATACTTTTTCTTGCAACTGTATAAATATACACTTGTTATCCGTCCTCCTCCTATTAATATAAGACAACATAATTGTCTTATGGACTGTTTCTGTGTGGACCTCCAATTAATATAAGACAACAAATTGGGGTCTTTGCTGGATATGGGGGAAGACTCTTGCTGGATATGGGGGATGTCCCTTTGCTGGACTGGGCTGTCTCTTTGCTGGATTGGGATGGCTTTTTTCTGGATATGGAGGATGTCCCTTTACAGACATGGGAGGTGCTTGTTGCTGGAATAGGTGTCATGTCTCTTTGCTGGATCTGGGGGAGATTCCTCTGCTGGATTGAGTTGTGTCTTTTCTGGATATGGGGATGTCTCTTACTGCATATGAGGATGTCTCTTTGCTGGATATGTGGATGCATCTTGCTGGATATTGGGGATATCACTATTCTGGATATGGAGGATGTCTCTTGCTGGATATGGAAAATGTCCTTTTGCTGGATATGGAGATGTCTCTTGCTGGATATGGGGATGTCTCTTTGCTGGATATGGGGGATGTCTCTTGCTGGATATGGGGGATGTCTTTTTGCTGTATGTGGGGGGTGTTTCTTGCTCTATATGGGGGATGTCCCTTTCCTGGATATAGGGGATGTCTCTTGCTGAATATGGGGGATGTCTTTTGCTGGATATGGGGGATGCCCTTTTGCTGGATATGGGGATCTCTCTTGCTGAATATTGGGGATGTCTCTTTGCTGGACATGGGGGATGTCTCTTGCTGGATATAGGGGATGTCTCTTTGTTGAATGGAGGGATGTCTCTTGCTGGATATGGGGAGATTCCTTTGCTGGATTTGGCTGTCCCTTTAATAGATATGGGGATGTATCTTGCTGGATATAGGGATGTCTCTTGCTGGATATAGGGGATGTCTGTTTGCTTGATATGGGGGATTTTTCTTTGCTGGATATGGGGGAAATTTCTTTGCTGGATAGGGGGGATTTCTCTTGCTGAATATAGAGATGTCTCTTTGTTGGATTGGGCTGTCTCTTTGCTGGATTAGACTTTCTTTTTGCTGGATATGGGAATGTCTCTTGCTGGATATGGGGATGTCTCTTTGTTGGATTGGGATGTCTCTTTGCTGGTTTGGACTCTTTGCTGGATATGGGGATGTCTCCTTGCTGTATATATGGATGTTACTTGCTGGATATGTGGGATGTTCCTTTCCTGGATATGGGGATGTCTCTTGCTGGATTTGGGGGGGGGGTGTCTCTTTGCTGGATACAGGGGATATCTCTTGTGGTATACAGGGGATGTCCCTTTGATGGACTGGGCTGTCTCTTTGCTGGAATGGGATGTCTCTTGCAGGATATGGGGATGTCTCTTTGCTGGTTATGGGGATGTCTCTTGCTGGATATAAGGAATGTCTCTTTGCTGGATATGGTGATGTCTCTTGCTGGATAGGAGGGATGTCCCTTTGATGGACTGGCTGTCTCTTAGCTGGATTGGGATGTGTAAGGGAATTCCTGTACAGCAACTGGCTAATAGAGATAAGCATAGACTCAAGCATGCGTGCAAGGATGCACGTGCACGGGTGCACACACGCGGAAACGTGCCCACGGTTTCTGGTGCCAGACAGGCTATTTAAAGGAAGCTCTTACTCTCTGTCAGTGCTGACTGGTCTTCAGCTAACATCCTGTTTCCTGCTGTATCCTGTTTGTTTCAGTTACTGACCCGGCTTGCCATTGACCTGCTCTTGGATTCTGTTTATGCCTCTGCTCATCAGTTTCTGATCCTGGCTTCCTCCTGACCAAGTCCCTGTCTGATGTTTCGGTACCTCATTGCCTCCACGTTGCTGACCCTGGCTATTACTCCAACTACGCTTCTGGCTCCAGTTTTGGCTCTACAGTCCTGGCTCTACAGTCCTGCAGAGTTCCTGTCCAGTCTGTCATTACATCAGCCCTGCTTATCACGGTGTGTTCTGGCCTCACGCTTACCAGAAGTTCCGGCAAGCCATGTACACAGATCTTGCAGTTTCAGTGGAGTGCGTCTGTAACCCCAGCTGGCCATACCGGCATCAACTCTGTTCCTGACTGGATGCCCATCACCAGCCGCAAGTTCCACAATCACTATCCTCAGGCACTCGTGTTCCTCCTGTCCCTCGGCACCATCTGTTTCACCTTCAGTGGGGCCTGGGTTGGAGATACAAGAGAGGCTGACCTCGTCAATTCAGACTTCTATCAGGTACAAGACAGGATGTTTCTTGCTGGATATGGGGGATGTCTCTTTGTTGGATGTGAGGGATGTCTCTTTGTTGAATATGGAGGATGTCTCTTGCTGGATATGGGGATGTGTCTTTCTTGGATATGGGGAAAGTCTCTTTGTTGGATATGGGGGGATGTCCCTTTGCTGGATATGGGGGGATGTCCCTTTGCTGGATATGGAAGATATCTCTGATGGGAGAAGTGGAGAAAACACATATGACAAGAATGTTAAAATCATCTGGAGGTGATTCTGAGCTTACCTTGGTAAGTGCTGGATATTTCTAATGTTTTGTACATTTTACTACATTGATTTTTATTAACAAATTCCATACAAATTACTTGTATAGCCACCCCACATTTTACTTGGTTCCCTGTTCTCTAAAGGGCCAGTGCTATCAGGGGAGTAGAGTTGGAAACAAGGGGCGGTACTAAGGGTGGTTCAGGGGTGGAGACAAGCATGACATAGGGGAGGAGATTAATTTTTGCACCTTTTCTCTGAGAAAAAAAACATATATATATATATATATATATATATATATATATATATAAAAATATATATATATTGTGCCAGTGTGGCAATCTGTCACGATGTGGAAAGGTTATTTCACCCAGGATTCGCAACAAGGCGGGTTGAGGGGCTCCGGGGTACGTGTTTGATACAGAGGAATGTTGATTTTCACTTTCCTCATTTGTTTGTAAGGTCCATTTTGGGACCTGGAGCTTGGAGATTTCTAAGCGATTTGGGAGGGATGAAATCTCCAATCCTGGGACCAGGTTTTGGGAATGGCCAGGATACTGATTGCTCAGGTGTGCATGGCTCTCTTCTAGGGTCAGGACCAGGGTTGTGGGCTCCACCCCGGCAGACAGGAGTCAGGAGGGCTCCACCCTGGCAGACAGGAGGTCTCTGCCTTGGAGTCAAGAGGGCTTCACCAAGGAGAGGTGGAAGCCAGAGTAGCTGTGTGCTAGTGGCTAGCTGTGTGCAAAATGCCATTTTGGAAAGAGTCTGCAGGAGACAGACATACAACTGTGTACAAGCCAGGAGGCTGAATATTGTTTTTTATGTGTGTGATGGTGGATACCCCTGCTTGGGAAGCTTTATGGAACTTTTTCTTTAAATAAAAGTGGGCTAAAAAGGCCTTAAAAAAGAAAGTGAGTTGCTGTGTGCGTTTAAAAAGCTCTACCATTTGAGGCGCGTTCCCACAATATATATATACTGTATATAGCTATCCCTGTGGGGACCTCTATTTGAGGTCTGTCCCTGATTAGTGATCTAACCTTGTGAGTTCCTCAATCCCTCTGACACTCCAGATTCAGACATTGTGTTTTGTAATTAGAATACCTTAATATGTAAGAAAGGAAGACACAGATTAAGCTGTCAAGTACTCTACTAAATTCAGTGAATAACTGAGTTGGAAACAAACAATTCTACAACCTTGTTAACCTCTAAGATAGTCACTATTTAAATCAGAGCTCCACCCAAAAAGGGGAAGCTCCACTTTAAAGACTGGTCCCCCGCTCAGCTTTAAAGACTGGTCCCCCACTCCCCATTAAGGACTGGCACAAAATCCCAAAATTGATAGGTACCCACTTCCACTTCTGTTATGATCACCTAGGCAGTCAGAAGCGGAAGCTATCCTCTCCCACCCCCCTCCCCTCCCTCCCCATAGTCTTCTGGGACATGTGACAGGTCCCAGAAGACTACAGGACCATTCACAAAGCGCAGTGCTACTAGCGTATGTGCAGTGGGCACCCAGCTGTGAAGCTGCAAGCTGTCACAGCTAGGTGCCAACACTGAAATGTTGGCACCGAGAACAGTGGCCGGCCGATAAAACGGGCTGTGGGGAGGACACCGTGAGATCGAGGCACAGGTGAGTGGCTGTTTTTTAAAAGTCAGCAGCTACAGTTTTTGTAGCTGCTGACTTTTATTTTTTTACTCCACTTTAAAAGGCAAATCAATTTGGTACTAATATCACTATAACACAGTCTTGAATGCAATTTCTTAGCAAGCAGTGTTAAATGACTTCAGTAAACCTAAATAAAATGCAAGGGTAAGTAATAAAGTTTCAAAATTTCAAAATGACCTAGTGTTGACACGGGTATAAGGGGGAGAGGTCAACTCCCTCTGGAACACTGAGGAATGTTCCTAAGATATACTTACACTGCTCTTTAACACTTTAAAGCAGATGTGTCAGCTATACTTTGGAGATATATTTTCAGGTCAATTTCTCAAGGACATATGGAACTAATGTGGTGTCTTTGCTAGCTCAGTGGGGCCAAGATTAATGGTGACTAATCACAATTTCAACAGTATTCAGGGTTCAGATGACTGCAGTAAGAGGTAATAGCAATTCCTTCAAGTTTCAGCTATGTCCAGTAAATAATGGCTGAGATCTATGTACGTGTAGCTGTAATAGTTGTATGTTCTTTAAAGGCTGTTAGAATAAGGTGTCTGTATGCAGTGTCTCTAGTTTGTGATAAAGTAAGACAAAGTGTATGTGGGCATCTGGCTACTCACCAGTCCTGGGTTTATTTTACTTCTGCTGGAGCAGGTCAGTCTCTCTAGGTCACATGGGTGCACCTGAAGGACTGCAGTACTGTAGTCTGGCTCCAGTTGAAGAGGCATTGGTCAGCATAGAGAATGTGGGTCGGCTATTCAGTGGCAAGAAACCAGGAATATTTGGTTCTTTGGCAGGACCGATGAGACACCCTGAGGGCACAGAATGACGGCACCCCCCCACTCTGTGTTAACTCACAAAATAGTGGGCCTGCCTATTCCAGTCAAATATATAGTCTCTCCCATTGGCCTCCTCTGCTCTTCAGCTATCTAGGGAGTGAAGTTCGATTGGGGATTTACCAATCGGCATGCCAGCCTCTGGAATATGATAAGCTTTAAGCCACACTCAGACCTTGGGGTCACTGACGATGTCATGTTTAATTGTATTTGTGCAGTCTGACAACTCAGAGAAGAAATCTTATTTCACTTTAAAACCTCTTGCTGTTGTAATACAGACGTGGACTCGGATATCTGAAACTTGTATATACCACTCTTTCTTCAAGGGCTTGTCCCTAGAGTTACGTAGCGCTTTACATATATAGTGAACATTCACATCAGTCCCTAACCCTCAAGGGCCGTACAATCTAAGGTCCCTAACTTACATTCATACATACACATACTAGGGCCAATTTAGACAGGAGCCAATTAACCTGCCAGCATGTCTTTGGAGTGTGGGAGGAAACCAGAGTACCCGGAGGAAACCCACGCAGGCACGGCGAGAGCATGCAAATTCCAGGCAGGTGGTGCCGTGGCTGGGACTCGAACCACCAACCCTAGTACTGCCAGGTGGAAGTGCTAACCATTTAGCCACTGTGCTGCCAATGTGATAGATCTGTTACTTCCTGCACTTGTCTGGTTGGTACACATTGTAGTTCACCTCAACCTTTGTCAGGGATCGCGGCTCCGTGCTCCGCGATCGCGGCTCTGTCCCCCGCGCATGCGCATTGGCGGCAGATCGCGCCGGGACACAGGCACTAGGTCCCGGCGAGCCGCGGCTGACAGGACGCCGCGCATGCGCAGTAGGTGCCGGGGGCGCGCCTCAGGCGCCCAATGACAGCCGGGGGCGCGTCCTAGCCGGCCAATGACAGTGCAGGGCGCACTATTTAAAGATGCCCTGCACTGTCACAGATTGCCGCAAGGTCTTCCTGTGATCCCGAGTTCCTGTACCTGTCTAGTGACCCTGATTGACCCTGACTACGCTGCCTGCTCCTGTGATTGACCCGGATTGTCCTGACTATTATGCCTGCTCCTGTGATTGACCCGGATTGTCCTGACTACTCTGCCTGCTCCTGCGTTTGACCCGGATTGCCCTGACCATTCTACGGATTGACTTCCCTGCTGACCCTGCGTGTGACCCGACTACTCTTCTCCTACCGATTCTGTACCCCGCTTACCCTCACGGGCCCACGATTCGTTACTACCCTGCTGGGGCCGCCATCCTCTTCATATCTGGCTCTCCTGGTACCTGTCCCCAAAGGTCTCCTCGGCCACTGGTGGGCCTGCTCGGAGGTCGTGACCTGGCCCGGGACTGTTTCAAGTCCATCCCCACCATCAGGGGCTCTGGTGAAAGCACAGCCCGGGCTTAGACCCCACGCTCTGAGTAGGTCTGTCAGTTGGCAGCCTGAGGCACCACCTGGCGGATCATAACAGTACCTTGCAGCCATGACAGAGCCAGGAAGTGGACCGGCGTCCCTAGAGGATATTTGTCAGCACCTGGCAACCTTGACCCAGGCCTTCCAGAACTTCCACAGTCGCTGCGCCCGACTGGAGGACCGCATGGAATCATTAGCTCCCCTGACTCCCCCTGCTCAGAGTCCTCCACCTGTAGAACCTCCCGCTAACCCAGTATCCGGAGCGGTTGCCACACCCCTAGCTCCTGAACCCCGCGTTCCTCTGCCGGAACGATTCCGTGGTGACCGGAGCCGCTTCCGAGCCTTCCGGAACGCTTGCACCCTGTACTTTGACTTACAGCCCCGCACGTTCACCACCGAGACCGTCAAGGTGGGGTTTATAGTCTCCTTCCTTCAGGATGAGCCCCAGGATTCGGCTCACCGTCTGATGGAGAAGCACGACCCCCATCTTGACTCCGTGACCGAGTTCTTTCGGGCCATGGCCATCTTGTATGATGACCCTCAGCGGGCTGCTTCCGCAGAGGCTACTCTATACTCTCTGCGGCAGGGCCGCCGGACAGCCGAAGAATACGCGTCCGATTTTAGGCGTTGCATGGGAGACACCAGATGGAACGATGCAGCCTTATGTCACCAGTTCCGCATCGGGCTGTCTGAGTCTCTCAAAGACGAACTAGCACGAGTAGGCCTACCTGACTCCCTGGAAAAACTGATTGAGTTGGCCATTCAAATTGACCGTAGACTAAGGGAACGTCGGCTGGAAAGGAGCAGCCAGGGTCAAAGGGTGGCATGGATTCCATCCAGAGATACAGCTCCAACCCCAGGGAACCATCCGCGAAGCACGGAAACAGGGGACAACCCGGAACCCATGCAGCTGGGATTGGCCCGTTCCCACTTATCGGTCGAGGAACGTCAGAGGAGACTGTCACAGAACCTATGTCTGTACTGCGGGGAAGCTGGTCATCAGGTGCGCTCCTGTCCTGCTAAAATGAGTAAGTCCATGCCCGTTTCTTTTACTTTACCTGCAGGAAGGGATGATCAGTCAAGTTACCTGGCCATTCCTGTGTCTTTACAGCTCCCCGGAGGAACTTTGTCGGTGACCGCAATCGTTGACTCAGGAGCCTGTAGTTGCTTCATCGATCTGACTTTTGCCCACCGGCAAAAAATCCCTCTCCAGACCAAAGAAAGGGGGTTCAACATCTTCTTGGCAGATGGGTCCCGTATAAAATCAGGGGTGGTGGACCAGGAAACACCACCCATTTTCACCACAATGGCAGACCATCACCAGGAGTTCCTCCGTTAGGATGCCATCGCATCCCCCCTTTTTCCAGTCATTCTGGGGCTCCCTTGGCTGAGGGCCCATAACCCCCAGATTGACTGGGAAAAGGGAACAATTCAATTTCGCTCACCCTATTGTTTGAGTCACTGCCACGTCAGGATCCGTGGTTCCCCGGTTCCTCCTGTGCTTGGATGGCGACACCGATTTATCCCAGGTTATTCCTCCGGCCTACCATGACTTCTTAGACGTCTTTAGTAAGCGAGGAGCTGATGTTCTCCCTCCGCACCGTTCCTACGACTGCCCCATAGACCTCCTACCCGGATCTGAAATCTCATTCGGCCGTATCTTTCCCTTGTCCGAAACAGAATCGGGAGTACTGAGGGAATACATTGACGAGAACCTTCGGAAGGGATTTATTCGTCCATCCACATCCCCAGCCGGGGCCGGGTTATTCTTCGTAGAGAAGAAGGACAAATCGTTACGGCCCTGCATAGACTACCGTGACCTGAATAAAATAACGGTAAAGAATCGTTATCCCTTACCCCTAGTCCCCGAGCTCCTCCAGAGATTGAGATCGGCAATGATATTTACTAAATTAGACCTGCGAGGGGCCTATAACCTTGTCCGTATCAGGGAGGGGGATGAGTGGAAGACGGCGTTCTGTACGAGATTCGGTCACTACGAGTATTTGGTGATGCCGTTCGGGCTCTGTAATGCTCCGGCGACCTTTCAGCACTTCATCAACGATGTTTTTCGTGACTTTCTCGATATTTTCGTGGTGGTTTATTTGGATGACATCCTAATTTTTTCCCCCTCACTGGAGGTTCATCGGGGTCACGTGATACGGGTATTAGAACGGTTGCGTCAACACGGGCTATACGCGAAGGCAGAAAAGTGCTGTTTCGAACAGCACGAAATCACGTTCTTGGGACTGGTTCTCTCTTCCGCGGGGGTCTCGATGGATCCCCAGAAAGTCACGGCGATCTTAGATTGGCCAGTACCCGCCGACAAAAAGGGGGTACAGCGTTTCATCGGTTTTTCCAACTTTTACAGGAAGTTTATTAGGAACTTCTCGGGTCTGGTCTCCCCGATCACGCAACTGACGAAACAAGGGGTCCGCTTTAAGTGGACTCCCGAAGCGCAGACAGCATTCGAAAAGCTCAAAGAATTGTTCACCTCTGCTCCCATTCTCTGCCATCCAGATGCTTCTTTCCCATATGTTTTGGAAGTGGACGCCTCCGAAAATGCGGTAGGAGCGGTTTTGTCCCAAAGGAATGGTACCAAGGAACTACTGCACCCTGTGGCGTTCTTCTCCAGGAAGTTGACACCAGCGGAACGCAACTATGACATTGGCGATCGGGAGCTCCTGGCCATTAAAACTGCTCTTGAAGAATGGAGGTATTTACTGGAAGGAGCCACACACCCAATCCTAATATTCACAGATCACAAAAACCTTGAATATTTAAGAACGGCAAAACGACTGAGACCTCGCCAAGCGAGATGGGCTCTTTTCTTCTCTCGATTCTCATTCCATATAACGTACCGACCCGGTACTAAGAACACTAAACCAGACGCTCTGTCCCGCATGTTTGAGGACCCCGACGACGCTGTGGTACCTGACACCATCTTACCTTCTGGGAGTTTCCTCGCTCTACAAACGGAACTTCGCTCCCGGCTTCTCGATGCTTCTGTAGGACTACCAGTGCCGTCTGGGTCACCCCTCCAGAGCCATGGTGGGCTATTTTGGAAGGAAGACCGGATCATGGTCCCAGAAGAAGTGCGAACCTTGGTCCTAGGGCACTGCCACGACCATCCAATGGCGGGCCACTTCGGGGTAACGAAAACTCTGGATCTACTACGGCGCTCGTTCTGGTGGCCAGACATGATCAAGGATTGTGAGCATTACGTCCGAACTTGTCCCACCTGTCAAAGGAACAAGCCCTCCAGGAGCAGGGCATGGGGATTGTTACGTCCATTACCCATACCCAAGCGGGCCTGGCAAATGATAGCCATGGATTTCGTGGTCGAACTTCCACCATCCCAGGGCTACACTGCAATAATGGTGATCGTCGACCGCTTCTCAAAGATGGCACATTTCGTGCCCCTGGAGAAGACCCCATCAGCACCAGAAACGGCACGGATCTTCATCAAGGAAGTGGTTAGGCTTCATGGTGTTCCCGAAGATATAGTGTCAGATCGGGGGGTCCAATTCACCTCCAGGTTCTGGAACGCCTTATGTAAATCGCTGGGAATCAAGCTGTCGCTTTCATCCGCCTACCATCCACAGACCAACGGCCAAACTGAGAGGACAAACCAGACGATGGAACAGTACTTACGGTGCTACACATCCTACCTTCAGGATGACTGGCTGTCGTTGCTGCCTTCCGCGGAATTCTCATACAACAACTCGAGTCACTCAGCTACGGGTCAATTCCCGTTCTTTTCCAATTATGGGTATCATCCCACTTTCCTCCCTGATCTGATGCCTGAGAATCCGGTACCGGCATCTCAAGACATCTTGAACTTCTTTTCTGTCAATAACAAGACAATTCAGGAGGCCATCGCTAAAGCCCAAGAGGACAGTAAAAGGGCATTCGACAGAAAGAGAAGAGGAGAATTACTGCTTCAACCAGGGGATCTGGTTTGGCTAGCAACAACCAACTTGAAGATGCTGTGTCCTTCAAGGAAGCTGGGACCCAAGTACATTGGCCCATTTCCGGTAAAACGAGTAGTTAACGAGGTGGCCTACGAACTCGAGCTTCCGCAGACCTTCAAAATACATCCTGTGTTCCATGTTTCTCTCCTGAAGCCATCCAGACCGGATCCCTTCCCGGACCGTGAATCCAGACCTCCCGAGGCAGTCACCATAGGTGACCAGGAGGAATACGAAGTGGAGACTATCCTCAGTTGCCAAAGGAGGGGGGGCCAGACACAGTTCCTGATAAAATGGAAGGGGTATGGCCCTGAGGAGAACTCATGGGAACCCACCCAGAATGTCCACGCACCCAGGCTCATCCGGGAATTTTGTCGTGCTCACCCGCGGTGGAGAGATCAGTGGGGCTCCCGGAGGGTGCCCATTGGGGGGGGCAATGTCAGGGATCGCGGCTCCGTGCTCCGCGATCGCGGCTCTGTCCCCCGCGCATGCGCATTGGCGGCAGATCGCGCCGGGACACAGGCACTAGGTCCCGGCGAGCCGCGGCTGACAGGACGCCGCGCATGCGCAGTAGGTGCCGGGGGCGCGCCTCAGGCGCCCAATGACAGCCGGGGGCGCGTCCTATCCGGCCAATGACAGTGCAGGGCGCACTATTTAAAGATGCCCTGCACTGTCACAGATTGCCGCAAGGTCTTCCTGTGATCCCGAGTTCCTGTACCTGTCTAGTGACCCTGATTGACCCTGACTACGCTGCCTGCTCCTGTGATTGACCCGGATTGTCCTGACTATTCTGCCTGCTCCTGTGATTGACCCGGATTGTCCTGACTACTCTGCCTGCTCCTGCGTTTGACCCGGATTGCCCTGACCATTCTACGGATTGACTTCCCTGCTGACCCTGCGTGTGACCCGACTACTCTTCTCCTACCGATTCTGTACCCCGCTTACCCTCACGGGCCCACGATTCATTACTACCCTGCTGGGGCCGCCATCCTCTTCATATCTGGCTCTCCCGGTACCTGTCCCCAAAGGTCTCCTCGGCCACTGGTGGGCCTGCTCGGAGGTCGTGACCTGGCCCGGGACTGTTTCAAGTCCATCCCCACCATCAGGGGCTCTGGTGAAAGCACAGCCCGGGCTTAGACCCCACGCTCTGAGTAGGTCTGTCAGTTGGCAGCCTGAGGCACCACCTGGCGGATCATAACAACCTTTTTCCAGTATTTCATAGGCTCCTTGCCACTTAGCGAGGTACTTACGTTCAACCGTGGGGACTAAAATGAGTATATGATCCCCCCCGAGTGGAAAGTTCAAACCCTCACCGATCTATTGTACACTTGAGTCTGTGTTTCCTGTGCTTGCTGCATGTGTTCTCCAACCAGGAGCATTACCAAGGTAATTCTGTCCTGCATGGCTGAGATATGCTCCATGACATTCCGGTAGGGAGTAGTGTCAGTCTTTCAGATTGTTTTCGCAATATCTAGCCTCCCATGGAAAAGTTCAAAGGATGAAATCCCAGTGGAAGACTGTGGGACCTCTATAATTGCAAACAACAAATAAGGCAGAAGACAATCCGAGTCTCTCCCATCTTTATTCATCACCTTCTTAAGCAAACTTGAGGGTTTTGTTAAACCATTCTACCAAACATACCATCTGAGGGTTGTAAACCAATATATGCATATGCTTATTTTTCAACAACTTGCACAACTCTTTCATTACCTTCAACATAAAGAGAGTCCATTGGTCAGAGCTACAGGGCTTCCATTGTTTACCTTCACATTTTCCCAGGCTTCAAGAATAAGTCACTCTTGCTGGGTGGTCCTGAAGTTGTCCAGACAGACCTCTAGCTACGGCACACTGAGCCTCTAGAGGTTCTCAGGGGCCACCTATGGTTAACCTGCAAAGACTGCTAGGTGAAAAGATACATTTTCATCAGGGGTCATTCCTATAGCATTATCATCAACTGTTGGTTCAAAGGGGTTGGGGTTCCTCCCTGCAGTCCCCCTATAAAGGCCAGACTCAGGACTCTTTCCTTTCCTATTGAAAACTTTCTGGAACAGTGGAAAGTCTCTCCTCAGTATTACACTGTGCAACATGATTGGAGACACAGCCACTTCATGGCAAACAGATCCGGAGATGGTTTCAAATGTCACCAGCACTACTGAGTACTTTTTTACAGTCACCGTGCAGACATACTATTCATACCTGACCCCTGGTCAACTCTTCAGAGTCCATGAGCTGGGTATAAACCAGGGAAACCTGACTTCCAGGGTCAAGGAGGGTGCACATACTTTTTCCCCTTATCATTACAACAGAACTCTGCATATTCAGATCTGCAATGGGCTGTCACACTCCGTGGGCTTGTAGTTCACAGAACACTTAGCAGCTATGTGACACCACTCACTGCACCGCCAACACTGGAGATGCCCATGGGTTTTGCTGGAGCTTCCCAGGTGAGGCCTTTCAACAGGAACCTCTGACTACTCTTACCAGCCTCTTGGAGTTTCCCCTTTTTGGCTTTACTGGCTGTGATGCTGGGTTTGACCTGGATGCTACGAGTGGTGACCTTCCCTAATAGCAACCTTGAAACTGTAGAAACAGCAAAGAGGTCCTCTGCAGCAAAGTAGCATTCCATCAGCTCGACCAGTTCAGTCTTTTGAAAACAGAAAAAAG
The DNA here is from genome assembly GCF_062004578.1 of Staurois parvus. NCBI lineage: Eukaryota > Metazoa > Chordata > Amphibia > Anura > Ranidae > Staurois > Staurois parvus. The sequence continues at coordinate 2,670,354 of NW_028318230.1, forward strand.
ACCAAGTGGTTCATCGAGTCTGCCCATTTTTTTAATACATATTTTGTTTTTTGTTTTTTTGGTTTAGTTTTCTGTTTTTTTTTGTTTTGTCTTTTTTTATAATTTTTTTCATTAACTTTTTTTGTTTGTGTATAAATCTGTTTGTCCCAAGCATGTTTGAAACTACTTACTGTTGACTGAGTCACAGTTCTGACTCACTCACTTTTTGAGGACCTTTGAGCACTTTTAATTGCAGCCAATGTTTGACCATATTGATTAGGTCATACATTTAAGAGCTGGGGGATCCATCTGTCTTGTAACTCCAGCTATGTACTCACTGCGCCCTCACTGGGATGAGGTCATGACAAGATATCAGCTCTTATTTTGTCATATTCTTGTGCATCCTCAGTGTTCAAGTTGCAGTATGGCTTTTGGCAGTTCCCTGGTAATAGTGGGGCAACCAGCGCAGCTCAGCAGTCTTTAGGTCTTTAGGAATGTCCAGGAATGTCATCTTTTGTAACAGGAGGCCCTTTGTGCCTGAAGTGGGGTCTCCAGGGAATACATTGGAAACAGCTGCAGTCTTAGCAGCTGCTGTAGCACTTCTTCTAAGGCCTGTCAATCTCTCTCCACTGCCAAAGCTAAAGCAGTCACCTGAGCCTCCAACAATCTGTTGGCTTCTTCTTGTTGTGCAGCAGCAACCTACTGCTGGACTGCCAGCGGCAAGCTGGTTTCTTGTAGTTGTGCTGTAGCTTACTGCTGCTGGGCAGCCAATATTCTTGTTCAAACATTTTATTGACAATGTAACAAAGGTAGAGGGACATTAGACATTACATTGACAACCAAACATAGGGAATAAAAGTCACAGTGTCAATGTCTTTATGATGAGGGGGAGAGAAAGAATCAAGAAAACAATGCAGCGTTTCTAGTGGTATCAAATGAGCAAAGGTTGTTAGAAAGAGGTGGTAGGATATCGATAAATTTGACCAGTATGGGTAATGACTCTCTAAAGCAACGTGAAGAGTTAAGGAAAATCAGAGGGGGGTGAGGGGGGGGGGGAATGAAGAGCGACAGTAATGACTCCACGAATGGTAGGGAAGGGTGTTGTAATACATGTGTTGTATGAGGTGGTTCAAGAGTAGTGCCTAAAGTGTATAGTTTACATATCAAGGAAGAAGTGATTCGTTAAAATTTGGCGGGAGGAAACACTCAACCCAGGGGTGCCAAACATTCAAGAATTTAGGGATTGTATCTAGAATTGTGGCTTCCACTTTTGCATGTATCATGACTTGTGTTATTCTGGTTTTAACAGCAGTAATGCTTAGAGAGGGGGATTTCCAGGATTTTGCAATGACCTGCTTGGCTGCCGTAGTGACTTGCAGGATGAGTTTGAATTGCGAATTGGTTACGCCAGGAGGGCGTAGGTTGAGTAGAGCTGTTGTCGGATTGAGTAGGAGCGTGGTTGCTCTAAGTTTGCATAGTATGTTAAAAATATCAGCCCAGAAGGTTTGAGCTACTGGGCAGTCCCACCATATGTGGTAATGTGTTCCTGGGTCTGCACAGCCTCTAAAGCAATTGGGGGAGTAAATAGAGGTGTATTTTGCGATTCTCACTGGGACCAGATACCAACGAGTTAAAACTTTATAATTGGTTTCTAAGGCTATAATATTTTGCGAGGATGATTTTGTGTTGGCCCAGATGTGGTCCCAATCAGATGGGTCTAATTGCCTATCCAGGTCTGTTTCCCATCTGCCGGTATATGAAGGGAGGGATGTGGTGGCTGAAGTTGTGAGAAGGGAGTATAGGCATGAGATGAGGCCGCGTCTGTGAGGATCTTTGTAGCAGGCCCGTTCAAAGGGAGACATGGTGTTAGATTGGTTAGTTTTTGTTGTGTAGGTGTCGTAAAAGTGTTGTAGTTGTAAATATCTGAATATTTCGGAAGCTGGGAGGCTATATGTTTCCCGTAATGAGGCAAAGGATTTAAACTTGTTCCTCTGCAGGAAATGATGTGTATGGAGCAGGTTAGCAGAGGTCCATACTTTGAATGAGAGTGGTGTAAACCATGCCGGGGGAAAGCCTGGGTTTTGAAGATATGAGAGCAAGGGGTTATGTAATGATTGGAGGCGATAGCGAGTTTTCAGCTTGTCCAAAAGTGATAGAAAGTGGGAGGTGATGGGATTAGTTATTGAGCGGCGGTCTATTGGTCTTAGCCAAAGTAAGTTAGCAGTGGAAAGGGGATCACATTCTATTGATCCAAGGACAACCCACTAAGGAATTTCGAAAGTCGCATGGTATTTTGGCAACTATGCTAAGTGTGCTGCTTGGTAATACTTGCCGATATCGGGGAGGCCAAGACCGCCATTGATCTTGGAGTGGTATAAGGTGGAGTGGGGTATACGGGGGCGGACGGTACCCCAAACGTAGGAGAAAATGTGACGACGTAGTATGCGAAGGTAGTGAGAGGGTACTTGGATTGGAAGAAATCCTGAATAAGTATAAAATTTTAGGGAGGATTGACATCTTTATAACTGCAATTCTGCCTAGCCATGCGAGTGGTAGGGAGGACCATTTGGTCATAAGAGCATTGAGATGGGTTAGCATCGGAGTGTAGTTAGCTGCATAAAGATCTGATAAGTTGGGGGTCAATTTGATTCCCAAGAAAGGAATATGGTGTTGTGACCAGGGAAATGGGAGGATCTGTTTCAGGTGGGCCTACTCTTTAGGGGGGAGGGAAATGTTAAGTGCCATTGATTTGTGGGGATTTATTATAAGGCCAGAAAGTGAGCCAAACCTCTCGAGAAGCCGGAGTAGGGAAGGAGAGGAAGTCAAGGGAGATGTGAGAAAAAGTAGGACATCATCCGCAAAGAGGCGTAACTTGTGGTGAGTGCCATCTATCTCGAGTCCCTGGACATCTGGATTATCTCTAATTAGGAGGGCCAATGGTTCTATGGCCATGGCAAAAAGTAAGGGGGACAGAGGGCAGCCCTGTCTTGTGCCATGGGAGATCTGAAATTGAGCTGACCTGTGTCCTAGGTATCTAATTCTGTCCGAGGGCTCTCGATATAGTGAGAAGATCCAGGTTAAAAAGTGTGGGCCAAAGCCCCAACCGCGCAGAATGTAGTGCAGGTATGGCCATGAAACTGTATCAAATGAATTCTGGATGTCTAAGGACAGGAAACAGAGAGGAATGTTGCGGGATTTAGCAATATGTGCCAAGAGAGATCTACGCCTGATGTTATCTCCAGCCTGTCGAGTTGGAATAAAGCCCACTTGGTCATTATGAATTAGAGAACCTATACACAAATTAAGGTGTGTGGAAAGGATTTTGGCTAATAGTTTGATATCAATGTTGAGGAGAGAGATTGGCCTGTAATTGGACCACTGCGTGTCATCCGAATTTGGTTTTGGGATCATTGAGATGTTAGCTTGTACTGTTTCTAGGTTGAAGGTATGGCCAGATAGTATGGCGTTAAAAGCATTAACCTCCTTGGCGGTATGATTCTTTCCAATTTTTGGTGCTGAAAGCGGTACCATTATTTTGCATGGAAATATGTTGTTTTTTTATTGTAGGCCTGTAATTTTTAGGAATAACTCACTGAAATCTGTCCGAACAAGAGTCTAGTAAACATCCCGGGTAGGATAAAATTTGAAACACGTAATCATAAATTATAATTTAATAAATAATCATAAAAAATAATAATATAATAATAATACATTTAATTCAATAATATAATCAAACCAAAAACACTGAAATTTGAAATATAGCGCCAAGTTAGCACATTGCTGAGCAAAGTCGCAAAATCGTTTTCAGTGTCTGATGACAATTTTCCCCACAAATCATTATCACTCAATTCTGCAAGTGGTTCTGATTTACTATCGCTGTTCTCCTAGCTGATCTAAACCGCTTTTTACCTAAAGGGACACTTTTTGGACGCCATAGACATTTCTCAGTTTCCAGGCAGAAAGAACAGACAAAATGCAGGCAGGGCGCAGGACAAAGCACTCGGGGTAATATGTATGTGAAATTGGTTGAGACAGCAATGTTTTACTATGTAAAATGTAAAAAAAAAAAAAAAGGCATTTTTTAAAATTTTTAAATTTCCCGCCGCCAGCGGCGCCCGTACGTCCCGACGTCACAGGGACAGGACACAGAAGCCAGATACCGGCATCGGCCGGAAGAGATGGCCGGGGACGCTGCAGGGGACACATCGTGGGAGCGCAGGGTAAGGTAAGTGAAGAACACATGCCAGAGCAGTGCCGCATGGTATTCCCGAGTGTAGCTCGGGGTTACCGTTTGTGGTACTGAAATGTTACCCCGAGCTACACTCGGGAATACCGCTAAGGAGGTTAATAAGGATGGGCGTGAGGAGATGGGCAAATTTTTTGTAGTATGTGGCAGAGAAACCATCTGGTCCTGGGCGCTTACGAGGCTTTAGATATTTAATAGCATTTAAAGTTTTGGTTGAGGTGATGGGTTGTTCTAACGTTGCTGTTTGATGCTCTGAAAGTTTCGGGAAAGAGATGGAGGCCAGGAGGGTATAGGCTTGGGAGGGGTCGAAGGGTGTGGAGAGAGTAAAGTCGTGAGAGATGTTTGTGAAAGATTTGTAGGATGCGTTTTGGATTACTAGTGAGGTTGCCAGATGAGGTATAGTAATCTGATCAAGCCTGGGTCAGAGGCAGGGATCACCCTGCTCTCCACGCTGTGCACGTTAGACACAGGTAGGGGGGACACATCACTCACAGGCTTTCCTGCAGCATTAGCTTTACCACCAGCAGCCACACAGACATTCAAATTGGCTGCAGCTGACACACTTCCCCCCTCAATGTCCATAGCTTCACTTACAGTCCTGCATTTGGCTGCTTTCTGCAACTCTGCCTCCACACTCCCCACTTTTAGTCCGGCAGCTCTCTTCTGAGCTCTGGAAATCCTCTCCAGCCTCACATACACTGCTCTCTCCTTCCCCCTCGGTATCACCGGTCTCGGGCACTTATCTTCCTCCATTTCTGATTCTGTATCCTCAGATGAGAAGGTAAACTGCCTGCCTTGCAGCGGGGACTCCATCTCTGTAATGAAGTCCATCAGGCCAGCATCCTCACACTCCTCCACCTGTGTTCCCCAATCCGGCTTCTGCTGTGTAGGGGGTCAGACACCAGCACCTCACTCACTGCCTCCCCAGAAGTGGATCCCTCCATTGGGCAGACCGTTGCAGCCGAAGCCTCGGCTATGATGTCAGATGATTCTTCTTAAGACAGGACATCCCCGGGTTGGCCTCTTGCTACAGCAAAGGTCTTCTCCCACACTTGTTTAAAACGCTCTTCATTACTGTACTTCTCCCTTAGTAGCACACTTGCAGCCTTCAGGGTGGACACACGCTCCTCCTGCAGACGGACGGCCTGCTCCATCCTCTCCAGCTCAGGCTTCATGGTCTTTCTCTTTGTGCTCCAGACCCTGTCATATGTTGATCTGTAATGCTTCAGATCCATCTTTAGCTGAGAAAGTTTTTCCTCCTCTCTAGCGATCCTTTTCACATGCGTGGCCACTCGTCCGCGATAGACAGTATAGGACTCACCGGCCTTGGGGCCCTCTCCCAGGTCCTCAATAGGTGGAAATATGAAGCTGGTACTAGGGCCCTTTGGGGGACCCCCGCCACCAGGGTCCTGCCTGGGAACACTCATCTCTCCTGGGCTGGGAGAGGAATCCAGTCCCTGGCTCCAAAACAAGGCCTCTGGAAGTCAGAGAGCAAGTCCACACACAACTCTCCACACCAAGCTCCTCCCAGAAAGTGGGCGCAAAGGAAGTTGGATGTTCCCAAAGTGCTGTATCAAAGCACATTAATAGAACATTATGTGGAAGGGAAAAGTGTGGAAGAAGAAGGTGCACAAGCAGCAGCGATGACCGCAGCCTGGAGAGGATTGTCAGGAAAAGGCCATTCACAATTGTTGGGGACTTTCACAAGAAGTGGACTGAGGCTGGAGTCAGTGCATCAAGAGCCATCCTCTTGTCAAGCTGCTCCTGAACAACAAACAACGTAAGAAGCGTCTAAACTGGGCTAAAGAAAAACAGACCTGGTCTGTTGCTCAGTGGTCCAAAGTCCTCTTTTCTGATGAGAGCAACTTTTGCATCTCATTTGGAAACCAAGGACCCAGAGTATGGAGGAAGAATGGAGAGGTACACACTGCAAGATGCTTGAAGTCCAGTGTGAAGTTTCCACCACAGTCTGTGTTGATTTGGGGAGCCATGTCATCTGCTGGTGTTGGTCCACTGTGCTTCATTAAGTCCAGGGTCAACACAGCCATCTACCAGGAGATTTTGGAGCACTTCATGCTTCCTTCCGCAGACGAGCTTTATGGGGATGCTGACTTCATTTTCCAGCAGGACGTGGCACCTGCCCACACTGCCAAAAGCACCAAAACCTGGTTCAATGACCGTGGGATTACTGTGCTTGATTGGCCAGCAAACTCGCCTGACCTGAGCCCCATAGAGAATCTATGGGGCATTGCCAAGAGAAAGATGAGAGACATGAGACTGAAGAATGCAGAAGAGCTGAAGGCCGCTATTGAAGCATCCTGGTCTTCCATAACACCTCAGCAGTGCCACAGGCTGATAGCTTCCATGCCTTGCCACATTGAGGCAGTAATTGCTGCAAAAGGGGCCCAAACCAGGTACTGAGTACATATGCATGCTTATACTTTTTAGAGGTCCGATATTGTTCTATGTACAATCCTTGTTTTATTGATTGCATGTAATATTCTAATTTTCTGAGATTGTGGATTTGGGGTTTTCATGAGCTGTAAGCTATAATCATCACAATTATTACAACTCATGGCTTGAACTATCTTGCTTTGCATGTAATGAGTCTATCTCATATATTAGTTTCACCTTTTAAGTTGCATTACTGAAATAAATGAACTTTTGCACGATATTCTAATTTTTCAAGTTTCACCTGTAGTATGGCTTGGAGGGTTTGCTTGGAGGTAGGGAGGGGGGAAAGGTTGAGAATATTTGTCAAAGGGATACAATGTACAGTTTGAGTCTCCGCAGACAAACAAAGTACCTCGCTTGTGGTGATCTATAACAGATGGTGACATCTACATCTAAGAGTTGTCCTACTAGCAGGAGATAGCGACCCTCTGGGTCTTTGATTTTGTTACATAGTGTAAAGGGTGTTGTGCGGTGGAAGGCGATGAGTACCCCTCTGCATTTGGTTGTGGCTGAGGCAGTGTAGACCTGAGGGTAACGGGGGCCAAAAAACTTGGGAGTAGAATTGGGGGTCTAGTGTGTTTCTTGTAGGCAGACTACATGAGCTTTAAGTGATGCAAAAGAGCGGAAAGGCCTTGTTACGTTTCTGTGGTATGTTGAGACCCTGCACGTTCAGGGTGAGAATATTTAATGAGCCCATGGAGAGACTGTATGGTATTTTAGGTAAGATGGTATCGTCAGCTGGGAGGGAGCCTGCGGTCATTGTGTGAGATAGTTAGATTGCATAGGAGGTTGCGTGAGGTCATGGAGTCATGTGGGGGGAGGGAGTGGGGATAGGATTAGGGAGAGGTAACAGAAAAAGGGTGTAAGAGGCCATTCAAGGCCTGAAGGGTGGTCCCCGGGGACACCCTAAATCAGGGTGGTCCAGGGAGTAGTAATAGCCCAAGTCCTATTAAATGGTCAATAACACAGGGGCTAATGTAGAGTGCACAGGTATGTGGACCATGGGGATGACAGCATTAAGATAAGTATACGGTAGTGGGATACTGGGAGAAGAGCAGGTAAACTCCTGAAGAATTCAGGGGTTCCTAAGCTTGGGCGGCACTGGCTGCACGGGTGGGTCAATAGGGATGGGGAGGCGTGGTATCCCATGCCGCCAGAGCTGAGGCCTCCATGTATAATCTGAAATACAACCTAGGTGGGATAATGCCAAAAACGGTATATGAGGTTTAACAGGCTCTCAAAGGTATAGGAGAGACAAAAGTTAAAATAACCAGAAACTTGTGGGAAAACCAAGAGAAGAAAAAAAAGTGGGTTTTCCCAGCACGTATATCAAAACGCCTGCATCGGAGTGTGGAGTGGGAAAAAAGGCGCCATGAGTGGTAGCTTCAATGCTGGCTAAAAGTTACACAGTCTAGTGTATGTGGTAGAAAAGGAGTTGGTGGATGCAGTTCAGTCCATGGTGTCTTGTGGAGATGGGCCTGGTGATGTGAAATGCCCTCGTTTGTGGATGCTGAGTTGACCATCAGTAGAGCGTGGGGGATAGGATTTCCGTGGTGAGCAGGATGTAGACCTCCGTTTAGAACTCTCTGATGGTGTTGTTGAGGAGTGTAGCTGCAGGTTCCGCAGGGTGTCCAGTAGGTCTTCAGGAGTCTTGCAGGTGAAGTCTCGGGTTTGGTATCGAAAGCGCACTGCGAAGGGGAAGCTTCATTTATACGGTATACCGTGTTGCTGAAGTACTTGCAGGTGGGGTTTCATAGCCCTGCGTTTGGCGAGAGTTGTGGGGCAGAGGTCTTGAAATAGTTGGTAGGTGTGGACTTGAAACTGTAGGGATTCCGCATTGCGGGCTGCTTGTAGGAGTTGCTCTTTAGTACGGAAAAAGTGAAGCTTAACTATGATGTCACGTGGTGGGCCATCAGAGTGTCGTGGAGCTAGTGCCCTATGAGCCCTATCCATTTCTAAGCGTTCAATTGGAATAGCTGGGGCGAGCTCTTGAAATAGTGCTGTTACGATTGATTGAACGTCAACGATCGATTCTGGAAGGCCGCGGATTCGTAAATTTGAGCGCCTTGCTCGGTTTTCTAAGTCCTCTAGTCGTGTTAGCAGCGTTGCGTTTTCGTCACGCAGGTGGTCAAGGTCATCAGTATGTGTCTGAAGCGAGGCGTCAAGGTCGTCTACTCTCTGTTCTAGATCAGCCATGCATTGTCCTAGTTCACGGATTTCTCTGGACAATGTGGCGGTGATGCGGTCAGAGGTTTGCTTCAGAGCTTTATGCAGCATCTTTTCAAAGGGTGCTAATATGCGCAGTAAAACTGGGCTGTGTATCCTGCAGGGCTGTGTATGTATTTGCAGCCTGCTTGTTGCCATGTGCTGGGGCGGTGGCCATCTTTGATGAGGCCTTTGCCAGTGCCTCTTTAATTGATTTATTGGGAGGGGGAGCCTGGTGGCGGGGTGCTCCCTTAACCATGGTGGATCTTGCCAGAGGGGGGCTGTCACTAGGATCAGAGCTCCTCTGTCTTTGTGCCTCTGTGCGGGCTCGGATCCGTGGGCGGGCCTCTGTACAGTGTGCTATGGGGACTGAGCTTCTGCTCTTTACCTACGTCCCGCAGGCTGCCGATCGGGTTGGGGGGCGTCCCGGAGACCGGATCCTCCTAAGCCGCTGTGCGGGCCGGGATCCGCGGCTTGTCAGCTGACGGGGAGACTGAGCTCTATCGGGACATGTCCGTCCCGCCGGCCGCGCATGCACACTCTCTCGGGCAGCCAATATTCTATTAGTATCTTGCTGCTGTGAAAGGTTCTGCTTAAAAGCTTGTTGCTGTGCAGCGTAACTTTGGAACAAGTCCTCCATGTTGCACATTCACAATTCCAGCACAGTGTACCATGCCTTTACATGGTAGAGGCACAGTCTGCTATCCCTTTAAGCACTGCTGACACAAGCATTCACACTCCCTATCTCAGTGCAGCTTTAACATCATGTACAGTTGCAAGAAAAAGTATGTGAACCCCTTGGGATTACGTGGAGTTTTGCATGAATTGGGCATAAAATGTGCTCTGAACGTCATTTAAGTCACAACAATAGAAGAACACAGTCTGCTGAACATAATACTACACAAACATTAGATGTTGCCATGGTTTAATTGCACATAACATGTAAACAGTCACAGTGCAGGGAGGAAAAAGTATGTGAGGCCCTAGCTTAATGACTTCTCCCAGAGCTAATTGGAGCCAGGAGTGAGCCAACCTTGACTCCAATCAGTGTGATGATATTGGATGTGCTGCTGACAGCTGTCCTGCCCTTAAAAAACACACACCTGTTTTGGGTTTACTGGTTTCAAGAAGCACTGTCTGATGTGAACCATGCCTCGCAGAAAAGAGCTCTCAGAAGACCTACGATCAAGAATTGTTGACTTGCATGAAGCTGGAAAGGGTTACAAAAGTATCTCCAAAAGCCTTGATGTTCATGCGTCCATAGTAAGACAGACTGTCTACAAAAGAAGAACGTTTAGCACTGTTGCTACTCTCCCTAGGCGTGGTTGTCCTGTAAAAATGACTGCAAGAGCAACAGCGCAGAATGCTGCATGAGGTAAAGAAGAATCCCAGAGTGTCAGCTAAAGACCTACAGAAATCTCTGGCACATGCTAACATTTTTGTTGACACATCTACAATAAGGAAAACATTAAACAAGAATGGAGTACATGGGAGGACACCACGGAGGAAGCCATTGCTGTCCAAAAAGAATATTGCAGCATGTTTGAAGTTTGCAAAAGAGCACCTGGATGTTCCACAGCACTACTGGCAAAATATACTGTGGACGGATGAAACCAAGATTGAGTTGTTTGGGAAGAACACACAACACTATGTGTGGAGAAAAAAAGGCACAGCACACCAACATCAAAACCTCATCCCCACTGTAAAACATGGCGGAGGGAGCATCATGGTTTGGGGCTGCTTTGCTGCCTCAGGGCCTGAACGTATTGTTGTCATTGATGGGAAAATGAATTCCAGAGTTTATCAAGACATTTTGCAGGAAAACGTACGACCAACTGAAGCTCCGCAGAGGATGGGTGATGCAACAGGACAATGACCCAAAGCATACAAGTAATTCAACAAAACAATGGCTGCAACAGCACAGAATACGCCTTCTGGAGTGGCCCAGTCAGAGTCCTGACCTCAACCCGATTGAAATGCTGTGGCATGACCTTAAGAGAGCGATTCACACCAGACATCCCAAGAATATTGCTACACTGAAACAGTTTTGTGAACAGGAGTGGTCCAAAATGACTCCAGATCGTTGTGCAGGTCTGATCTGCAACTACAGGAAACGTTTGGTTGAGGTTATTGCTGCCAAAGGAGGGTCAACCAGTTATTAAGTCCAAAGGTTCACATACTTTTTCCTCCCTGCACTGTGAATGTTTACATGTTATGTGCAATTAAACCATGGCAACATCTACTGTTTGTGTAGTATTATGTTCAGCAGACTGTGTTCTTCTATTGTTGTGACTTAGATGACGTGCAGAGCACATTTTATGCCCAATTCATGCAAAACGCCACGTAATCCCAAGGGGTTCACATACTTTTTCTTGCAACTGTATATAGTGTAACCAGCAAACTTGCCTTTCAGCGAGGAACAGTAGAGCATTTAAGCATCAATTGTGAAGTTCAGTTTCAAGCAGAGAGTTTGCAGAAAGGTAATCCAAGCGTCCAGTAGGTTTAAGGGCTTTCTGTCAATATTTAATGGTCAGCTTTACAAAAAAATAAGGCCCAAAACCAGAAGCTCTGTTGTAGAGGTAATAGTCACAGCCAAAAGAGAGTCCAACAAACATTATTATGTCTGAATTCACATATACTGTGGTGACAGGTGTTTTAATGCAATTTAAAATGCCTGTCTCCACAAGGACACACAGAAAACAATTGATTCCTATGTGTTCCATTCACATCGCAATGCAGCCTGGAGCTGTGCTGCAGCAGGCTGCAATAAAATGCAGATGTACTGCATTTAGAGTTGCCACCTCATCCCTTTAAAACCAAACACATATTAATTACACAGGTTCTGAGGCTAATTGATGCAGATAAGGCACTCATTGAGTTTAATTAACACCTTCATCAGCCACAGAACAGTGTCATTAATACTGTATGTGTTCAATTTTAAAGAAATGAGGTGACCACTCTTGCTGCATTTTGTCGCAGCACAGTGTGTCGAATTGCATGGCACTGTACAGAACTGAAGTGAATCGTGCTGGTGTACACTGCCATGAATGAAGAGTACATTTTGTACTCTTCATTTTTGTTTTGAACGAAGAAAAACAAAAAAAGGAGCCATGTGGTACACTGAATCATGAACCACACTGCTCCCTATCGCAGTCGGGAATGGAGAGCTACCAGAGCAGTAAAGCGTTTTGGCATCTCTCCGTTCCCATGTGAATTCACCCTAAGCAGACCCAGTGTGAGACCACACTGGCTCTGTTTCAGACCTTCAGACACGTTTTATCACAGCCTGCCTGCATCCTTTCCCCAATAACAACTGATTGACCCAGGGAAAAGACTAATTATACCCCAGGTGGGGAACAAGGTATGGCCTTTGCTTAACCCCCTGCATCCTGCTACGGTCTGTACAGTCTTTTCACTGCCACACATTTATCTCATCAACTGCACAATCCTATGCAGCAGGTACACTTCATCCACAACTGACGTGGATGTTTGTCAAAATATATACAATACAGTATGTCTTCAATTAATGCTGGTGGTGGCCCACACAAGCCACAGCAAATCTATGGCCAACAGTAAACTGTTAAATCATTATGTACAAGAGTTCTGGAAATGATCTAGAAACAAAGTAGCCAATAATGGATACGCTTATGTAGATTAGTAACTTGGTCAATTAAATCTAAATAGCATACTCTATACATAGAAGAGAATAACAGGCCAATTAGTATACCTAATTGGCAGCACAGTGGTTAAATGGTTAGCACTTCCGCCTGGCAGTACTAGGGTCATTGGTTCGAATCCCAGCCATGGCACCTCTTGCCTGGAGTTTGCATGCTCTCGCCGTGCCTGCGTGGGTTTCCTCTGGGTACTCTGGTTTCCTCCCGGTACTCTGGTTTCCTCCCACGCTCCAAAGACATGCTGGTAGGTTAATTGGATCCTGTCTAAATTGGCCCTAGTATATGAAAGTGAGTTAGGGACCTTAGATTGTATGCCCCTGGAGGGTTAGGGACTGATGTGAATGTACAATATATATGTAAAGCGCTGCGTAAATTGACTGCGCTATATAAGTACCTGAAATAAATAAATAAAAAAATACCTAAAAGAGGAACAAAATATCACAAGTATAACAAAGTATAACCTATTAAAAAACAAATACAAATCAGAATCCTCATTGAATGATATTTATACTGTTTATCCATTCGACCTCAGGTTGTTTCAATTTAAATTCTCAGCTATCTCCCTGTTTAAGCTTAGAAACAGCACCTACATTTATATATTTTAGATGAGATATTTTATGCCCACAATCAATAAGGTATATAACAACTGGCAACTGTGTTCTTGAATAACTGAATATTTGTGTTTTGCTGACAGCACTTTAGCCTTTGGGTGGTTTCACCCACATAGTGTATAATGTATAAACTGCTGTAGCACTCAAAAAGTAACAGTTCACAAAGTATCCTATTCTAACAAAGTATCTTACACATGTAACCCAAAATATTCACAGATTATTAAGAAAATATGGTACTGCACCTCTCATATATACAGTATATGCTCCCCCACTGCTCTACATTCTAACTATGGATTGTTTAGCAATTGCAGTGCATAACAACCCAGACATTTGTGGGATACAGGTAGCAGATCACCAATATAAATAGTCATTCTATGTTGATGACCCTCTTATGTTACTTCTCAAAATACTTCTTTTCATTCATCATTAGAAGTTTGACAGATTGATTTAGTAACTTCAAAATTAAAAGAATCTCTAAATATATTCCTAACTTTTTATGGCCTCTCTTTACTTGAACCTAATTCCCTGCTTTGCTCCCAGAAGACTGCTGTGAAATATTTGAGCATCTACATTCCGAACACTCTTCAAGACTTCACAGTGGAAAATTATACTCCTGTGCTCCGTCTAATACGTGCATGTCTACTATCATACAACAAAATCTGCTTCTTGTGGATGAGGCAAATAAATATATTCAAGATGGACATACTACCTAAGCTCCTGTATGGTTTTTCAAATGTTCCCCATCTTGCCACTGCTGGACTTTCTCTCTTATGTCACCCATCTTATCTGGGGCCATAAAAAATCCAGGATACATAGACATGTCCCATTCTACCAAAATACAGAGGGGGTTTCCCTCCCAGATATCTGTCTGTCACCATGCTGTTTCCCTCATTAGGACAATAGACTGGTTTCATAATAGGAGCTCTGAACTCTGGGTCAAAGTAGAGGATGATCATATCAGTCTAAATCTAGTCTCCTTTGGGGATACCCCTGACTTTTTGCCTACATAAGAGTGCCCTACTACTCCTAGTACAGTCTATTTTACATTTGGGACATGTGTATAGTGAGAGGTCTCCTTTCTTCACATCCCAACCCTTTATTCTGTTTGGGAACCTGCATTTCCTTCAGCCATGCACCACTTGCATTTCTTAAATTGGCAGAGGTTGAAACATGTTATGATTACCATACTCCTGCAAGCTGGGACATTTCCTTGTTAGTCCAGTTACTACACTCATGCTGTAACAACCCTACTGCCTTGTTGGAATACTCCCAAATGTCCTATCCTCCAGATGTCCAATATTTTGTGCATGCAGGTTCGGTGTTTTAAAGATGCTTTTGAGAGATATGGCTTATCTTTTGGCAGGTTGAGGAACTTGGGCCACTATTGTAATCTCATCTGCGTATTCCTTAAATTTATTTAAAGTACATATGCAGTAGAGGGGTTGACCATGATTGGGAGAGTGCTGTCACATTTTGAATGACAATTGCACGGTCATGCACTGTACCCAAACCAAATTTTTATAAATTTTTTTAGACAGATATAGCTTTCTTTTGGTGGTATTTAATCACCACTGTTTTTTTTTTTTTTGCTAAATAAACTAAAATACAAAATTTTTAAGAAAAAAGTTTCTTAGTTTCTGTTATAAAATTTTGTAGATAACTAATTTTTCACCTTCACTGATGTGTGCAGATGAGGCTGCACTGATAGGCAGCACTGATGGGCACTGATAGGTGGCACTGATAGATGGCACTAATGGGTATTGACAGGCATCATTGATGGGCACTAAAAGGCAGCACTGATTGGTGGTACTGATAGACTGCACTTATGACGAGGTACTGATGGGCATTGACAGGCAGCACTGATGGGCATTGACAGGCATCACTGGGCACTGAAGGGCATCACTCATGGGCACTGATATGTGGCACTGATTGGCGGCAGTGGACACTGATAGGCGGCACTGACAGACACTGGCACTGATAGGTGGCAGCGATGGGCACTGATTGGTGGCACTGATGGGTATTGATAGATTGTACTGATAGGCGGCACTGATGGCCATTCACAGGTATCACTAATGGGCACTGAAAGGCAGCTCTAATGGGCACTGATATGTGGCATTGATGGACACTGATATTTGGCATTGATGGGCACTGAAAGGCAGCACTGATAGGGCTGCACTGATGATCAGGGCACTGATGATAACTGCCCTGATTATCAGTGCAGATGCCCCCTCTGAGGAATGCCTCTTACTGGCTCTCCTTTCCTCACATGCTGTCAGTGTGAGGAGAAGACTGCCGATAGCCAGCATTTCCTGTTTACATGTGATCAGCTGTGACAATAGGAGCGTTCTTGCATATGGCTACTGCTACACTTTTATACTTAGAGACTTGGTTTAGGCTATGAATCCAGGTGATATAAAACTTACTCTTTATAACTGAAACACTTGAAAATGTGTCTCCTGGAGTAGAAAAAGGTCTACTCTTTGCCTAGATAAGTTATATAAAATTTGAGAACTTTTCTTTTGAATAGATTTAAACCTCTTGCATTGAAAGTACTCCTTAATGACTGGCATGGTACCAGTGGATTGTCATAAGGCAATGCGGTGCCTATATTTAAAAAGGGATCAAAGTCTTTTCCAAGTAATTATAGACCTGTTAGTTTAACTTCTATAGTAGAGAAGATACTGGAGAATTTAATAAAAGATCACATAAATTAGTTCTTGCTGAAAAAATATATTTTAGGCAACAGACAGCATGGATTCATGAAAGACAGAAGTTATCAAACAAATCTGATTTCTTTTTATGAGATGGTGAGCCAAACTTTGGACAGAGGGGTGGCTGTGGACGTGGTATACTTGGATTTCGTAAAAGCATTTGACACAGTTCCCTACACATGGGTAATGTGTAAGGTAAAGAAAACAGGCTTGGAAAAATCAGTTTGTAAATGGATAGAAAACTCTCTAAAAGACTGAATTCAGAGAGTAGTGCTTAATGATTTGTATTCTGATTGGTCTTGGGTTGTTAATGGTGTACCCCAAGGTTCAGTGTTGGGATCCTTACTTTTCAATATATTTATAAACGATATAGGGTCTGGGATTAAAAATACCATTTCAGTCTTTGCAGATGACACCAAGCTGTGAAGTGGGAAAACATCCTTACTGGATGTCTCCAACTTACAAGCCAACCTCAATGCACTGTTTTATTGGGCAACTATGTGGCAAATGAGGTTTAATCTTGATAAATGTAATGGCAGTGCTCCCAGTGGTTCCTGTAGACTCGGGTACACCAGGAGGGCGATGCTGATGTACAGGAAGCCATCTTTGTGTAGGCATATATGGACAACAAGAGGGGATGGTCATCAACCTCTCGCCCTCATGAGTGCCATAGAAATTATGGTAAACAATGCCAACAGAGCCTCGCATGACATAGTAATATGCAATAAATGCTGATGTAAGCAAATAGATTTAGGCATAATAATTTAAAGGTACAGTATATACTTACTGGTGACAATATTCAGTATGGTATAAGACCTTAAGGGTCCTGTGTAAATAAATAAATAAAGGATATTGATTAACAATATCACTGGAGGATAAGCATAAATTGATATATAAGTTGATACTCATTAAATCCTTATTAAATATACATCCTTATAGATGATATAAAAAGATACATTGAAATAAATTAATTAAAATAATATGATAATATAAATTAAAATAAATTAAAACACTTCTAATGCCTTCAAAAGGGGGAGAGAAACTGAGAAGTGAGAAACAAAAGCAATTCTATAACAGAGAGATGAGAAACAACAATAATTGTATGTGTGGATATACTTATTTAATATAAATGAAATGGAATATGTTACTGGTGAGTTGGAGATCGGAGAGTGATGAATAAATAAAAATTGTACCATAATAAGTAAAATAAGTACCATAAGGGGCGTGTCCAAGATGGCGACCAGACGAGTCGCATGACCCGGAGCTCCGGCGGAGACACTGACAATCCGCTGCCATCCAGGCGGCAGTGGACCCGGAGTGTCAGGCGGAGGCACCGCGGCACGAGCGGGAGCACAGCGGAGGTGAGCCGGGTAAATATCGCCCCCCCTCCGCGGTGGCAATCCATTGCGGCCTGTTGAAGCCTTGGCTGCGGCTGAAATCACTACCGCCCAGGAGCCGGGTGAGAGCGGTTGGAGGTAGGAGGGGGCTCCTGTGGACCAGGGACCCCCTTCCCGGAACAGCGGGCAATCTCCCCCCGGCCTATCGGACCCCCCCACTCAGACCAGCAGATACGGCCTGTAATAAAGGCCTCTAGGCGCCCACACTACCATAGGCCTTACTGAGCCACCAGCGGGCCCACAAGCTCTTCAATCCCTGCAGCCCTGCACCTGGGGAATACAGAGGGGCTCCTTGCTTGTACCCTGAGGGACCCGAGAATCAATACTCTGCAGGGTTGGCACAGACACCAGGATCAATACTCATTGACCGCCACTTACAATCTGAGGCCTTCATTGGGGCCCTCGATCGTCCTACAGAGTAGATCATAAGTTTATAAGCACTGAGGGGCCAAGCTTGGGCCCAGAAAACATGGTGGCTTAGTTACAGTAGCCCTGACACAAGGAGGTAGAAGTTTTGATACTATCAAGGAGAGACACCGCTGCTATGGGGAAAGCGGATAGGAGACCTGCTACCCCACGGTCTAGATCCCCCCGCCGGCCTAACGGTCCCACAAATCGCAGCATTCCGGAGTTATTCCGGTCTCAGACACCAGAACACACTGAGGCCTCCGTTCCTGCTTCTCCCACATAGTCGCCTCACTCACAAAGTAGGAACACAGCCACAACACCCACAGCCTGTCGTCTTGATACCCCACCTCTTACTATAGAGGATTTGAAAGCGGTTGCATCAGATATTAAAGAGACCCTCTCTGCTGTGATCGCAGATTTACATATCGACATGCAGGCGGAAGCCAAAAGGCTTGAAGTGGTGGAGGATAAAGTTATCACACAAGACCTTGCCATTCATGATATACGCACGCTGGTAGATATGCATACTATACGTCTAAGAGAGCTTGATAGCCACATCGAAGACGTGGACAACAGGGGGCGACATCATAATTTAAGGGTATGCGGTGTCCCTGAAACAATTGAATCCGGTCAACTCACCCAAATGCTCTTAAACATTTTCAATGATCTGGTGGAAAGACCGCAAGAGTCTCCTATTGAGTTCGAACGCCTCCATAGGGCGATGCGCCCTAGAGGTAGAGAGACTGACCCCCCGAGAGACGTAATTTGTTGCTTAGTCGATTTCCATCTTAAAGAAGAAATATTGCGTAGAGCAAGGGATCGCAATCGTGTGATCTTTAATGGGGCGGACATTAAATTTTTTCAAGATATTTCACATCTTACCTTACAACGTAGAAAGGACTTGCACCCTTTATTGGATCTACTATGCTCAAGGGGTATTGCTTACCGCTGGAGATTCCCATTTGGCCTCTCAGCAACACCCATGGGGAGATCAGTGCTCCTGAGATTCCCGCAGGATGTAACACCATTTTGCGAGGCCCTCAACATTCCTAAAGTGGACTTAGCCAATTGGTCAGGTGAATCCCACCTCGGATCCCAGGAGGAAGAAGAACCGATGGAGGCCCACTCTGCTGGACATCAGGGAGGAACAAGGCGACGCGGACTATCTCACCACACCTCGTCCTCTCCTGCAAGCCGACGGCTCAACTTTGGGGACAATCCTCCAGCCTCTCCAGCACGCCGTAAGGCACATCATGAATGACACTTGTCCGTTCCCCCCTCTCCTCACATCAGTGCATTACCACTTATCCATTTAATGGCTTTTCACCTCCAAAGGAAGTCCTAACCACTTTGAGACAGGCGCCAGGGTATGTGTATTATAATAGACTGTCCTCAGTCTCATGTACAATATCTGCTCATTATATGTGTACACTGATTTTGATTGTGGACACCGAGATTATGTTGGCTCTTGCTTTTTGCAGGCTGCATGGCAGCGGTATTCACGGAGCCTTAGTCAATACTCTTACCGACTTTGAAGTTTGTGGGATCGGTCAATGATGACCTTTTGCACCATGCTGGTGGCCTCGGCCGAGGCCGGAGCATGTTGCGATTTTGAGATTCAGTGCTGCAGACTGCTTATTTTCCTTGTCTTATGTCTGCGTCACTGAATCTTAACATACTTTGCAGATGGTTTCCCCAGATAGGACAGGTCATGCGATTGTGATCTTATGTATATAGTATTTTGGTATACTGAGGCCTTCCTGAGTTGCCCGCCAGGTACGTTTGATGATCCATGGGCTATTCCGGAATGAGCCTTATATCTGTGAGTTCATATGTGACACTACAGTTCTGTGATACTGCTGGTACAGATCTATGACTTGCCTAAGCACATACTGTACCTCACCCATTATGTTTATCCGCAAAAGTCTTAATTACCTATGCACTCATGGGACCTTTTTCTTGCCTATAATGTCCCCTCCTACGCACACACATGCATCTAGATTTATGCATTCACAAGTGAGATAATGTGGGTAATGCACTACTGCCCCTCCCCCTTCCCCCAGTATCTATTCCATATCACCTCCCCCTTATCTTACAGCTTAACTGCCTTCACATCCTTCTCAATTTTGGGTATGATTACCCTGGAAATCTAGGTTTCACCTAGTTCTCAAACACCAGCCTTTTAACTGCCTTTCGACTTGATGTGGCATCAGGTATACGGAATAGAATTTCACTAATACGTTATGCACACTATCAGTGTGCTTTAAAGATGTGTTAGCTTTTAACTACGAGTATTTGATTTATGTTGGACCACGCTCTTGACCGGCCACTACCACATGATACTTAGTGGTTTTTCATAACCACATGCATCTGGAGTTTGACTTTCGTGTACGTTGGTGGCCTGTCGTACAGTGTACTACGTCCCGGTTGAGATCAATATTTCTCTTATATTAGGACTATTGAGCTGCAGTTTAACCTGAGGATTGGCCCTTGACCTACATTTATGATTGTTATTGCATTACGTATTTGCTATTTCTATGATTTCATATACAACTAATGTTGTTTCAGTCTACATGGACATATTATAAGAGATGTTATCACGCTGTCTTTTTGGAACGCACTATATGACGTATGACCAGGCGCAGATTAGACGAATCGCTACTATTATTTACTGCTTACCTTGTGATACTATAGTATTGTAACTGTATAACTGCACCACATCCTGTGACATGGTCGCACCTTCATGCCCTCCTCAAATAGTATTACACATGACTAAACACATTAGCAATGGCCCTCAGACCATATTCCCTATATACCCACGAGTGACCACCTCGAATCTCACACACAAATGATTACCTATTGTAACTAACACACCTTTATATGTATTAGCGCAAACGTTTATCCCCATGCTACCATGTGAACCTCTCTCCTTCACATTTAGCTGACATCCACCTACCTCCTTGTGTCCTGGCTTTCTTTTATTAGACTTTACATTACACATACTTTTCTTTTACACAATACCTGGTGGGCCTTTGAGGTTTATGTTGGGTCTATCCTGAGGCACCTCACAGAGGCCGCCGCTGGATCTGACACAACTCCGATCTCTACTATACACCCATACACAATACACCAAATACCTTCTCAACGTATAAGACTACTTTTACAGGACAGAGTAGCTGGACTACTCGGTCCCCGGAGTTTATTTCTCTTGAGAAGTATTGGGATTAAACGGCATCACAACTGTTTTTGAATGTGAATGACTAATGCTTCTCACCTCTATTGTTTTCTGATTTCTTGAACTCTTTTTCTTTCTCTCTTTCATTTCTATTCCTCTCTTTTACCTCCGTCCTTCCCCCAATCTCCCCCCCTCCCCCCTTAGCCGTGTTTTTTTTTTTTTTTCTCCTTTCTTCTAAAAATAAAATGTCCACTAAATTCACAACTGTACAAGCCCACCGTACACTCACTGTGGCATCTCTTAACGCAAGAGGCCTAAATATACCGGAGAAACGTTCACAGCTCCTGACCTACATGAAAAGTCTGCGAGCAGATGTGCTTCTCATTCAAGAAACTAATTTTCGTGCTGATCACATCCTTAAGTTTGCTAATGGCAACTATCTAACCACATATCATTCAGTTAACACAGAAGTAAAAGCAAAAGGGGTATCTATTTTGATCTCCAAAACACTCCCGCTCATGATTACCGAATCTCTCTCATGATTACCGGATCCGGAGGGTAGATTCCTCTTCCTTAAAGGCACCCTACACAACAAATCGCTAACTTTAGCAAACATCTATAGCCCCAATACAGCAGAAGTAAGTTTTTTTCGTAAAATCTCAAACTCTAGCAGCATTCCAATCGGGTCTCTTGATTCTTGGAGGTGATTTTAATGTAGCACTGAATCCTTTAGTAGATACATAGACAGGCTTCTTATCGCAACCCTATCGAGCACTTAAACAGATTAAAATTGAATTGAATCTCACTGATAAAAATTACACTTTTTTTTTCAGCACTGCACACACGTCATTCCAGAATTGACTACCTCTTTCTCTCGCAAAAAGACTTACACAAATTGAAGTCAGCCTCCATCAAACCAATGATTCTTTCTGACCACCACCCGATTACGATGACTTCACAACTTCCCAATGCCCCTCCTACATCTAAAGCATGGAGATTAGATACCTTTCTCCTTACAGATTCGTCCGTTATTGCTCAAATGCGCGAATCTCTAACCAATTACTTTAAGGAAAACTCGTCCCCGGAAATGACTCCCCTCACTCAATGGGAAGCACACAAATGTGTGATTCATGGACTCTTGCTTTCCATATCTGCCTCTCGGAAACGTATGGCTCAAGCGTCTTTTACCTCCATACTCCAAAAAGTATGTACACTGGAATGCTCACATAAGCGCTCTAAGGCTCTTGATTCTGCGTACGAACTTGACAAAGCCCGCAAACAACTTCGAGACATAGTGGAAAAGAAAACAAAGCGTACTTACATTTTAACTCAAAAACTCTTTTACGAACATGGAAATAAGAGCGGTAGGTTTTTAGCCCGGGCCTTGCAATCTAAAAAAGCGTCTCGTACCATCTCTCAACTTCACTCTAAACAAGGTCACTCACTTACCACCTCCACGGGTATTGCAGCCGAATTCGAAAAATACTATACCTCCCTTTACAACCTACCTTTACCACCCAAACCATCAGGGGACGCTAGATCATGTAAGGTTGTTATCCAGTCTTTTCTTGCTCAATTCCTCCCTAAACCCATTCCCCAGTCTCAAGCAAAAGAATTAGATGGTGTTTTGACGCTGGAAGAATTGCAACAGGCCATTGCACAAATAAAACCAGGCAAAAGCCCGGGACCTGATGGACTTACAACCACATATTACAAATCTTGTGTTGACGTCTTAGCACACCCATTCCTAAGAGCTTTCAACTTACTAGATACCCCAGGACAGTCCATGCGCCATCTCTCCGAAGCCCATATCACAGTAATTCCTAAAGAAAATAAAGACCAGACATTACCAACAAACTATCGCCCGATATCCCTATTGAACGTCGATCTAAAGATTTTTGCCAAGATATTGGCCAATCGCTTATTGCATATCATAGATACTATTATCTCAACTGACCAGGTGGGGTTTGTTCCCGGTAGACAGGCTAGAGACAACACGATCAGGGCAATCAACATACACCATTGGTTAACACAGAAGAACCAATCTGGCTTCTTCCTTTCTTTAGACGTTGAAAAGGCCTTTGACAGATTGGCATGGGACTGCATGGAAGCAGTTCTGGTTGGCCTTGGGCTTCCTCCCCGTCTTTTGAACTTTATCATGTCGCTCTCACCGAAAGTGAGAGTCAATGGCCTCCTTTCAGAAGCCTTTTCCATAAGCAATGGGATTAGACAGGGCTGCCCATTATCCCCCCTCTTATTTATTCTTACGTTGGAACCTTTCTTGAATTGCATTAAATGGAATGACAATATTAAAGGGATCTCTATAAATGGCAAAACTCACAAAATAGCTGCCTTCGCTGATTACATCTTACTCTTCTTGACACATCCACACATTACACTACCTAACCTACTACAAGATCTCAAACTGTTTCAGTATTTGGCCAATTTAAAAATAAACTTCAATAAATCCCAAGCACTCAATATCTCCCTAACCCAGGATGCGCTTAGACAAGCGAAATCTAATTTCCCCTTCACGTGGCAATCAGAAGCCATCACCTATTTAGGAATCCAATTGCCAACCCAGCTTACAGAGCTCTACGCCAAAAACTTTTTACCCATCCTGCGTAACATTACCAAAGATCTGCAAACTTGGGATAAACCGTTTTTCTCTTGGTTTGGCAGAGCAGCTATCCTGAAGATGAATGTGCTTCCAAGACTTTTGTACCTACTACAAACGATTCCAATCAAATTGCCCAACTCCTTCTTCAAGTCCTACAAAACATTATGTACTTCGTTTCTATGGAGTAATAAATGCCCTAGAATTGGTTTTGACCAACTGACCATTCCCAAAACGTGTGGAGGTATAGGGCTACCTGACATCTTATTACAAAGCTTGTCAAATGGAAAGAATAGTTGATTGGTCCACAACCATGCGCGCAAGGCCTGGGTTGAATTGGAGACTGCTTTTTCAGGGACCCCGCTCGCCACCTCCCTTTGGCTGCTTAACTCTCACATTCCATCTGAGCTTAAGGAACACATTCTCATAGGCCCTACTTTATCCTGTTACCATCAGATCTGCCGGAATACAGCGTTCTCATCCTCCCCTGGTCCACTCACTCCAGTCAGATTGAACCCAGACTTCCCCCCGGGTATGTCGCATGCCTTTCTTGCGGGATCTGGCCTCACAGACGGCGTGAGTCTGCACCACCTCTTCAAAGACGGATTGCTCTTATCCAGAGACCTCCTTATGAATAAATGGCCTACCTTGACCTTAACGCCGTGGATGTATAGACAACTCCACCACTTTATCCACAGCTCACCCCATCTAAAAGAATATACTAGACCTCTTACCCCCTTCGAGAAACTTTCCCCAGAGACATGTTATATCTGTGCTCTATACATGTCTCAAAAACACCAGTGACCTCTCAACTAGGAAAGCTTGCAAGTAGAGATGAGCGAAGAAATGAAAAATTCGATTCGACTGATTCGGCGAATTCGTGGACAATATTCGATTCGAGTCGAATAAATTCGCTGTGAATTTAACTTAAAAAAGGGTGTTTCTAGGCTTCAGAGAGACTTAATATTAGTGCAGAACACTGTACCTTTAATTTAAATGCCCTTGGAGTCTGCTGGGGAAGAGAAATAATACTGTCACTCAGTATGACATGCAGATGAGTGCCGTCGATCTTAGAATCACCGCACACTTCACTCATTTGGCCAGTCACGGGGCCAAAACCAGTGTTTGGAGCCACAGTGTGGCGGTGGAGGCAGCAGCAATGGGAGGCCATACAGCAACCTATGACAAAATGGAAACCAGCAGGAGTGTGAGGAGACCTGAAAGTGGCACATGGCAGAGTGGGAGCAATGGGAGGCGGTACAGGGACCCAGGTCACACTGTGGGCCCAGCAGCAGCGTGACCAGGCGGTACGGGGGTCCATGGCAGATTTGGGGCCTGGCAGCACCTATGGGAGGCCTGTAATCTGCCAGCACCCTATGACAAAATGGAACCCTGGGCTGGGGCAGGCAGAACCGCCGTATCTTTATCACGGTTTTCCCAGGCCACCGAATGGCGACGCTGCATATGCTGACGCAACGCTGTAGTCCCAACATGGGCCCCCTGGCCACGCTTGACTTTCTGGCCACATAGTCGACATACGGCTACGTTTACTTCCTCGGGCGGCTTGACGAAAAATTGCCACACCGCAGAGTAGGAAACTTTGCCTCCTCTACTCCTCACTGGCTGACTGCTACTTCCTCCGTGCACACCGGCACCACTACTGGCCGTGGTGGTAGGCTGCAGTGGAGCTGGTGCTCTACTCCGTGACCGTTTGCCTCCACTGACACTGCTGCGACCCTGCTGCCTCCTGGCAGCAGCAATGGGAGGCCGTACAGGGACCCATGAGAGACTCTGGACTTGGCAGCAGCATGAGGAGGTGGTATATAGGGGCCCATGGCAGATTAGGGGCCTGGCAGCAGCTATGGGAGGCCCGTAATCTGCCAGCACCCTATGTCAAAAAATTCAACACACCAGCAGTGTGAAGAGACCTGAATGTGGCACATGGCAGAGTGTGGCGATGGAAACAGCAGCAATGGGAGGCCGTACAGGGACCCATGAGAGACTCTGGACTTGGCAGCAGCATGAGGAGGCGGTATATAGGGGCCCATGGCAGATTAGGGGCCTGGCAGTAGCTATGGGAGGCCCGTAATCTGCCAGCACCCTATGTCAAAAAATTCAACACAACAGCAGTGTGTGAGGAGACCTGAAAGTGGCACATGGCAGAGTGTGGCGATGGAGACAGCAGCAATGGGAGGCCGTACAGGGACCCATGAGAGACTCTGGACTTGGCAGCAGCATGAGGAGGCGGTATATAGGGGCCCATGGCAGATTAGGGGCCTGGCAGCAGCTATGGGAGGCCCGTAATCTGCCAGCACCCTATGTCAAAAAATTCAACACACCAGCAGTGTGAAGAGACCTGAATGTGGCACATGGCAGAGTGTGGCGATGGAAACAGCATCAATGGGAGGCCGTACAGGGACCCATGAGAGACTCTGGACTTGGCAGCAGCATGAGGAGGCGGTATATAGGGGCCCATGGCAGATTAGGGGCCTGGCAGCAGCTATGGGAGGCCCGTAATCTGCCAGCACCCTATGTCAAAAAATTCAACACAACAGCAGTGTGTGAGGAGACCTGAAAGTGGCACATGGCAGAGTGTGGCGATGGAGACAGCAGCAATGGGAGGCCGTACAGGGACCCATGAGAGACTCTGGACTTGGCAGCAGCATGAGGAGGTGGTATATAGGGGCCCATGGCAGATTAGGGGCCTGGCAGCAGCTATGGGAGGCCCGTAATCTGCCAGCACCCTATGTCAAAAAATTGAAAACACAAGCAGTGTGAAGAGACCTGAATGTGGCACATGGCAGAGTGTGGCGATGGAGACAGCAGCAATGGGAGGCCGTACAGGGACCCATGAGAGACTCTGGACTTGGCAGCAGCATGAGGAGGCGGTATATAGGGGCCCATGGCAGATTAGGGGCCTGGCAGCAGCTATGGGAGGCCCGTAATCTGCCAGCACCCTATGTCAAAAAATTCAACACAACAGCAGTGTGTGAGGAGACCTGAAAGTGGCACATGGCAGAGTGTGGCGATGGAGACAGCAGCAATGGGAGGCCGTACAGGGACCCATGAGAGACTCTGGACTTGGCAGCAGCATGAGGAGGCGGTATATAGGGGCCCATGGCAGATTAGGGGCCTGGCAGCAGCTATGGGAGGCCCGTAATCTGCCAGCACCCTATGTCAAAAAATTGAAAACACAAGCAGTGTGAAGAGACCTGAATGTGGCACATGGCAGAGTGTGGCGATGGAGACAGCAGCAATGGGAGGCCGTACAGGGACCCATGAGAGACTCTGGACTTGGCAGCAGCATGAGGAGGCGGTATATAGGGGCCCATGGCAGATTAGGGGCCTGGCAGCAGCTATGGGAGGCCCGTAATCTGCCAGCACCCTATGTCAAAAAATTCAACACAACAGCAGTGTGTGAGGAGACCTGAAAGTGGCACATGGCAGAGTGTGGCGATGGAGACAGCAGCAATGGGAGGCCGTACAGGGACCCATGAGAGACTCTGGACTTGGCAGCAGCATGAGGAGGTGGTATATAGGGGCCCATGGCAGATTAGGGGCCTGGCAGCAGCTATGGGAGGCCCGTAATCTGCCAGCACCCTATGTCAAAAAATTGAAAACACAAGCAGTGTGAAGAGACCTGAATGTGGCACATGGCAGAGTGTGGCGATGGAGACAGCAGCAATGGGAGGCCGTACAGGGACCCATGAGAGACTCTGGACTTGGCAGCAGCATGAGGAGGCGGTATATAGGGGCCCATGGCAGATTAGGGGCCTGGCAGCAGCTATGGGAGGCCCGTAATCTGCCAGCACCCTATGTCAAAAAATTCAACACAACAGCAGTGTGTGAGGAGACCTGAAAGTGGCACATGGCAGAGTGTGGCGATGGAGACAGCAGCAATGGGAGGCCGTACAGGGACCCATGAGAGACTCTGGACTTGGCAGCAGCATGAGGAGGTGGTATATAGGGGCCCATGGCAGATTAGGGGCCTGGCAGCAGCTATGGGAGGCCCGTAATCTGCCAGCACCCTATGTCAAAAAATTGAAAACACAAGCAGTGTGAAGAGACCTGAATGTGGCACATGGCAGAGTGTGGCGATGGAGACAGCAGCAATGGGAGGCCGTACAGGGACCCATGAGAGACTCTGGACTTGGCAGCAGCATGAGGAGGCGGTATATAGGGGCCCGTGGCAGATTAGGGGCCTGGCAGCAGCTATGGGAGGCCCGTAATCTGCCAGCACCCTATGTCAAAAAATTGAAAACACAAGCAGTGTGAAGAGACCTGAATGTGGCACATGGCAGAGTGTGGCGATGGAGACAGCAGCAATGGGAGGCCGTACAGGGACCCATGAGAGACTCTGGACTTGGCAGCAGCATGAGGAGGTGGTATATAGGGGCCCATGGCAGATTAGGGGCCTGGCAGCAGCTATGGGAGGCCCGTAATCTGCCAGCACCCTATGTCAAAAAATTGAAAACACAAGCAGTGTGAAGAGACCTGAATGTGGCACATGGCAGAGTGTGGCGATGGAGACAGCAGCAATGGGAGGCCGTACAGGGACCCATGAGAGACTCTGGACTTGGCAGCAGCATGAGGAGGCGGTATATAGGGGCCCATGGCAGATTAGGGGCCTGGCAGCAGCTATGGGAGGCCCGTAATCTGCCAGCACCCTATGTCAAAAAATTCAACACAACAGCAGTGTGTGAGGAGACCTGAAAGTGGCACATGGCAGAGTGTGGCGATGGAGACAGCAGCAATGGGAGGCCGTACAGGGACCCATGAGAGACTCTGGACTTGGCAGCAGCATGAGGAGGCGGTATATAGGGGCCCATGGCAGATTAGGGGCCTGGCAGCAGCTATGGGAAGCCCGTAATCTGCCAGCACCCTATGTCAAAAAATTGAAAACACAAGCAGTGTGAAGAGACCTGAATGTGGCACATGGCAGAGTGTGGCGATGGAGACAGCAGCAATGGGAGGCCGTACAGGGACCCATGAGAGACTCTGGACTTGGCAGCAGCATGAGGAGGCGGTATATAGGGGCCCATGGCAGATTAGGGGCCTGGCAGCAGCTATGGGAGGCCCGTAATCTGCCAGCACCCTATGTCAAAAAATTGAAAACACAAGCAGTGTGAAGAGACCTGAATGTGGCACATGGCAGAGTGTGGCGATGGAGACAGCAGCAATGGGAGGCCGTACAGGGACCCATGAGAGACTCTGGACTTGGCAGCTGCATGAGGAGGCGGTATATAGGGGCCCATGGCAGATTAGGGGCCTGGCAGCAGCTATAGGAGGCCCGTAATCTGCCAGCACCCTATGTCAAAAAATTCAACACACCAGCAGTGTGTGAGGAGACCTGAAAGTGGCACATGTTTGAGGCATGATTCATGGCGGATTTAGTCAGTTGTGTCAGGAACTGGTGGTTTGAAATCCAGACTAATCCACGCCTGATTCATTTTCACAAACGTGAGTCTCTCCACACTTTGGGTGGACAGTCGTGTCCTCCGCGGAGTTACAATACCTCCTGCCGCACTAAACACGCGCTCCGATGCCACGCTACTGGCCGGGCATGACAGCCTTTCAAGGGCAAATTCAGCTAGTTGGGGCCAAAGGTCAAGTTTTGTTGCCCAGTAGTCAAGGGGATTGTCTACCTCGGTTGGCAGGGTGCTGTCCAAGTAGGCCCAAGCCTGTTGTTTGAGCTCCTGCTCCAGGTCCACCTGATGCTGCTGCTGCTGCTGCGGCTGGTTAGTAGTTTCCTCACTGCGCTGGTGAAGAAAGCTACTCATCATCGACTGCAGACTGAGGCAGCCGCTGCTGGTGGAGCTGCCACTGCTCTTACCACCCCACCCCTCCCCTGCTGCCATGCCAGCGGAACGCGAGCGCACAGGGCCCATAGTGTCTGAGGATGGACGTTGGCGCACAAAGGCAGAGACCAACTGACTACATAGGTGGTTTTTATAGTACGTAATTTTGGCCTCCCTCTCAGCAGGTGTGAAAAAGGCCACCATTTTGGACCGGTAGCGAGGGTCCAACAAGGTGGACAGCCAAAAGTCATCCCTCTGTCTGATGGTTATTATTCGGCTGTCGCTACGCAAGCAACCGAGCATGCTATGGGCCATTTGTGCCAAGGAATGCGAGGGACTCCCTGCCTCCATCTCCACAGCATACTGCCACGGTGCGTCTGGGTCCTCTGTCTCCTCCTCCTCCTCCTCTACCAGATGCTCCTGCTCCTCCACTCCTGTCCGCTGAGTGGAAAAACCACCCATTTCACTCAATAATTCCTGAGCACAAATGTCCTCCTCTACCTCCTCCTCTTCTTCCTGTCCTGCCCCCACAGGGGTCATGTGGCGTTGAGATCTGTGCGCCACGTCTACCGCACCCTGACCAGCCATTGTTAACAGCATTTGTTCCAGGACGTGCAACAGAGGAATGACGTCGTTCATCCCATAGTCCTGCCGACTCACGAATAGCGTGGCCTCCTCAAAGGGCCTGAGCAAGCGGCAGGTGTCACGCATGAGCTGCCAATGGCTGACATCTAAGTTACACAGGGGAGTACCTTTATCCGCTTGTAACATAAGGAAATCGGTGATGGCCTTTCGCTGCTCGTAAAGGCGGTCTAACATGTGTAGGGTTGAATTCCACCTTGTTGCAACGTCGCAGATCAGGCGATGCTGTGGAATTCCGTTCTGCCGCTGCAGCTCAATGAGGGTGTTCTTTGCGGTGTAGGAATGGCTGAAATGCATGCACAGTTTACGTGACATTTTAAGGATGTCTTGCAGTGGGATGGTGGATTTTAGGAACCGCTTGACAACCAGATTGAACACGTGAGCCATGCATGGCGCATGGCACAACCTTCCTTGACGCAGAGCAGACACCATGTTCTTTCCGTTGTCGGTCAACATGGTTCCGATTTTAAGTTTGCGCGGAGACAGCCATCTGTCGATTTCTCTGTTCATTACACTCAGCAGTTCCTCCCCTGTGTGACTACGTTCGCCAAGGCATACCAGGTGCAGCACAGCGTGACACCGTTGCGCCCTGCACATGTGATATGCCGGTCGGGTAATGGGACTTGGCACGGGGGTGGCGGCTGAGGACACGGCGGAAAAAGAGGTGGTAGAGGCGGACATGTTTGCTGGACCAAGGACGTGCAAACGTGGAGGCAAAAGCGTCGTGACCTGTCCAAGTTGCTGGTGCGGCTGTGCCGGCACCACGTTCACCCAGTGGGCCGTAAATGACATGTACTGTCCCTGACCGTAGTTACAGCTCCACACGTCGGCGCTGCCGTGCACTTTGGCAGAGACCGACATGCTCAAAGACTGGCCCACCATCTCTTCTACATGTGAATGCAGGGCTGGCACTGCCTTTTGGGCAAAGAAATGACGGCTTGGCACTCTCCACCGCGGCGCGGCACAAGCCATCATTTCTCGGAAAGGTGCTGAGTCCACCACTTGGAAAGGGAGGGACTGCAGCACCAGCAACTTGGACAGGAGGACGTTCAGCTTTTGCACCGTCGGGTGCGTGCTCGCAAACTGTTGTCTCTTGGAAACGGATTCCAAGAAAGACTGTTGACGGAATCCGAGAAGAGGAGTAGCAGGAGAAGGAGCATCTGAACGAGCGGAAGATGCCAACGAGCGACAACTCCCCTCAGCAGAGGTGTTGGAGCCTTGACTGGCTGATAGAGGGTGATTGACGACGTCGGGTGACGGAGCAAGTAACGGAGCGGGTGATGGAGCGGGGGCTGGGGCAGGCAGAACCGCCGTATCTTTATCACGGTTTTCCCAGGCCAACGAATGGTGACGCTGCATATGCTGACGCAACGCTGTAGTCCCAACATGGGCCCCCTGGCCACGCTTGCATTTCTGGCCACATAGTCGACATACGGCTACGTTTACTTCCTCGGGCGGCTTGACGAAAAATTGCCACACCACCGAGTAGGAAACTTTGCCCCCGCTACTCCTCACTGGCTGACTGCTACTTCCTCCGTGCGCACCGGCACCACTACTGGCCGTGGTGGTAGGCTGCAGTGGAGCTGGTGCTCTACTCCGTGGCCGTTTGGCTCCACTGACACTGATGCGACCCTGCTGCCTCCTGGGCAACCCACCGACTGTTTCGCTCGCTGCCAAGCTGGCACCCTCTTCTCCTGATGATGCGGAAGAAATTGCCTGATGACGACGAGGCAGCCAAGTGCGATCAACCTCCTCATCATCAGGTACGGTCTCCGCCTCACTACTAGCCCCCTCGGCTGCGTCTGGGTCAGGAGACAGACCTGTCTCTAGACCGGCTACAGAGCCACTCTCCTCGCCAGTACTTCTTCGCCTGGCTGCTGAAAAGGCCGATGTCTCCCCCCGTTCCTGACCGCCCTCTGTTAGCTGTTCCTCACTGTACAGTGGGGCTGAGCCCACAGCATGCGATACTTCGCTTGGTGAGGGAACAGCAAAGGACAGGGGCAGGTAGAGGACATGTGATTTCAGTGGGCTTGCTCCCGGGCCATGCCAACTAACGGTTGTGTCTGACGTACCCACCGACCGTTGGCTGTAGGTGTCAGAGGTGACCTGGGAAGAGGAAGACGACCGAGCCAACCAATCAATGACGGCAGGGTTGTCGGTGGAGACACGACCGCTGGATGACACCGGGAGCACTGGCCTCTGGCTGCGAATAGTGCTGCCTCGACCCCTTCCTCTGCTGCCACGTCTGCTCGCTCCTAAAAAATTGCCTCCTCTGCCACTCCTCTGCATGTTGTCTGACATACTCTTTAATTCAACGATTATGTGTCCCTGAGTAACAATTCTCTGGCACTCAGTAACAATTCTGTCTGTCCCTGAGTAAAAATTCTGTGGCCCTAAGTAAAGTTTCTGTGGCCCTGAGTAACAATTCTCTGGCACTCAGTAACAATTCTGTCTGTCCCTGAGTAACAATTCTCTGGCACTCAGTAACAATTCTGTCTGTCCCTGAGTAAAAATTCTGTGGCCCTAAGTAAAGTTTCTGTGGCCCTGATTAACAATTCTCTGGCACTCAGTAACAATTCTGTCTGTCCCTGAGTAAAAATTCTGTGGCCCTAAGTAAAGTTTCTGTGGCCCTGAGTAACAATTCTCTGGCACTCCGTAACAATTCTGTCTGTCCCTGAGTAACAATTCTCTGGCACTCAGTAACAATTCTGTCTGTCCCTGAGTAACAATTCTCTGGCACTCAGTAACAATTCTGTCTGTCCCTGAGTAAAAATTCTGTGGCCCTAAGTAAAGTTTCTGTGGCCCTGAGTAACAATTCTCTGGCACTCAGTAACAATTCTGTCTGTCCCTGAGTAACAATTCTCTGGCACTCAGTAACAATTCTGTCTGTCCCTGAGTAAAAATTCTGTGGCCCTAAGTAAAGTTTCTGTGGCCCTGAGTAACAATTCTCTGGCACTCAGTAACAATTCTGTCTGTCCCTGAGTAAAAATTCTGTGGCCCTAAGTAAAGTTTCTGTGGCCCTGAGTAACAATTCTCTGGCACTCCGTAACAATTCTGTCTGTCCCTGAGTAACAATTCTCTGGCACTCAGTAACAATTCTGTCTGTCCCTGAGTAACAATTCTCTGGCACTCAGTAACAATTCTGTCTGTCCCTGAGTAAAAATTCTGTGGCCCTAAGTAAAGTTTCTGTGGCCCTGAGTAACAATTCTCTGGCACTCAGTAACAATTCTGTCTGTCCCTGAGTAACAATTCTCTGGCACTCAGTAACAATTCTGTCTGTCCCTGAGTAAAAATTCTGTGGCCCTAATTAAAGTTTCTGTGGCCCTGAGTAACAATTCTCTGGCACTCCGTAACAATTCTGTCTGTCCCTGAGTAAAAATTCTGTGGCCCTAAGTAAAGTTTCTGTGGCCCTGAGTAACAATTCTCTGGCACTCAGTAACAATTCTGTCTGTCCCTGAGTAACAATTCTCTGGCACTCAGTAACAATTCTGTCTGTCCCTGAGTAAAAATTCTGTGGCCCTAAGTAAAGTTTCTGTGGCCCTGAGTAACAATTCTCTGGCACTCCGTAACAATTCTGTCTGTCCCTGAGTAACAATTCTCTGGCACTCAGTAACAATTCTGTCTGTCCCTGAGTAAAAATTCTGTGGCCCTAATTAAAGTTTCTGTGGCCCTGAGTAACAATTCTCTGGCACTCCGTAACAATTCTGTCTGTCCCTGAGTATGAATTCTGTGGCCCTAACTAGCGTTTCTTTGTCCCTAAGTAACAGTTCTGTGGCCCTGAGTAACAATTCTGTGTCTGTGCGAGTAACAATTCTGTGGCCCTAAGTAACAGTTCTGTGGCCCTCAGTAACAGTTCTGTGTCTGTGCGAGTAACAATTCTGTGTCTGTGCGAGTAACAATTCTGTGGCCCTAAGTAAAAGTTCTGTGGCCTTCAGTAACAATTCTGTGTCTGTGCGAGTAACAATTCTGTGTCTGTGCGAGTAACAATTCTGTGGCCCTAAGTAAAGTTTCTGTGGCCCTAAGTAACAATTCTCTGGCACTCAGTAACAATTCTGTCTGTCCCTGAGTAACAATTCTCTGGCACTCAGTAACAATTCTGTCTGTCCCTGAGTAAAAATTCTGTGGCCCTAAGTAAAGTTTCTGGGGCCCTGAGTAACAATTCTCTGGCACTCAGTAACAATTCTGTCTGTCCCTGAGTAAAAATTCTGTGGCCCTAAGTAAAGTTTCTGTGGCCCTGAGTAACAATTCTCTGGCACTCCGTAACAATTCTGTCTGTCCCTGAGTAACAATTCTCTGGCACTCAGTAACAATTCTGTCTGTCCCTGAGTAAAAATTCTGTGGCCCTAAGTAAAGTTTCTGTGGCCCTGAGTAACAATTCTCTGGCACTCCGTAACAATTCTGTCTGTCCCTGAGTAAAAATTCTGTGGCCCTAAGTAAAGTTTCTGTGGCCCTGAGTAACAATTCTCTGGCACTCAGTAACAATTCTGTCTGTCCCTGAGTAACAATTCTCTGGCACTCAGTAACAATTCTGTCTGTCCCTGAGTAAAAATTCTGTGGCCCTAAGTAAAGTTTCTGTGGCCCTGAGTAACAATTCTCTGGCACTCCGTAACAATTCTGTCTGTCCCTGAGTAACAATTCTCTGGCACTCAGTAACAATTCTGTCTGTCCCTGAGTAAAAATTCTGTGGCCCTAATTAAAGTTTCTGTGGCCCTGAGTAACAATTCTCTGGCACTCCGTAACAATTCTGTCTGTCCCTGAGTATGAATTCTGTGGCCCTAACTAGCGTTTCTTTGTCCCTAAGTAACAGTTCTGTGGCCCTGAGTAACAATTCTGTGTCTGTGCGAGTAACAATTCTGTGGCCCTAAGTAACAGTTCTGTGGCCCTCAGTAACAGTTCTGTGTCTGTGCGAGTAACAATTCTGTGTCTGTGCGAGTAACAATTCTGTGGCCCTAAGTAAAAGTTCTGTGGCCTTCAGTAACAATTCTGTGTCTGTGCGAGTAACAATTCTGTGTCTGTGCGAGTAACAATTCTGTGGCCCTAAGTAAAGTTTCTGTGGCCCTAAGTAACAATTCTCTGGCACTCAGTAACAATTCTGTCTGTCCCTGAGTAACAATTCTCTGGCACTCAGTAACAATTCTGTCTGTCCCTGAGTAAAAATTCTGTGGCCCTAAGTAAAGTTTCTGGGGCCCTGAGTAACAATTCTCTGGCACTCAGTAACAATTCTGTCTGTCCCTGAGTAAAAATTCTGTGGCCCTAAGTAAAGTTTCTGTGGCCCTGAGTAACAATTCTCTGGCACTCCGTAACAATTCTGTCTGTCCCTGAGTAACAATTCTCTGGCACTCAGTAACAATTCTGTCTGTCCCTGAGTAAAAATTCTGTGGCCCTAAGTAAAGTTTCTGTGGCCCTGAGTAACAATTCTCTGGCACTCCGTAACAATTCTGTCTGTCCCTGAGTATGAATTCTGTGGCCCTAACTAGCGTTTCTTTGTCCCTAAGTAACAGTTCTGTGGCCCTGAGTAACAATTCTGTGTCTGTGCGAGTAACAATTCTGTGGCCCTAAGTAACAGTTCTGTGGCCCTCAGTAACAGTTCTGTGTCTGTGCGAGTAACAATTCTGTGTCTGTGCGAGTAACAATTCTGTGGCCCTAAGTAACAGTTCTGTGGCCTTCAGTAACAATTCTGTGTCTGTGCGAGTAACAATTCTGTGTCTGTGCGAGTAACAATTCTGTGGCCCTAAGTAAAGTTTCTGTGGCCCTAAGTAACAATTCTCTGGCACTCAGTAACAATTCTGTCTGTCCCTGAGTAACAATTCTCTGGCACTCAGTAACAATTCTGTCTGTCCCTGAGTAAAAATTCTGTGGCCCTAAGTAAAGTTTCTGTGGCCCTGAGTAACAATTCTCTGGCACTCAGTAACAATTCTGTCTGTCCCTGAGTAACAATTCTCTGGCACTCAGTAACAATTCTGTCTGTCCCTGAGTAAAAATTCTGTGGCCCTAAGTAAAGTTTCTGTGGCCCTGAGTAACAATTCTCTGGCACTCCGTAACAATTCTGTCTGTCCCTGAGTATGAATTCTGTGGCCCTAACTAGCGTTTCTTTGTCCCTAAGTAACAGTTCTGTGGCCCTGAGTAACAATTCTGTGTCTGTGCGAGTAACAATTCTGTGGCCCTAAGTAACAGTTCTGTGGCCCTCAGTAACAGTTCTGTGTCTGTGCGAGTAACAATTCTGTGTCTGTGCGAGTAACAATTCTGTGGCCCTAAGTAACAGTTCTGTGGCCTTCAGTAACAATTCTGTGTCTGTGCGAGTAACAATTCTGTGTCTGTGCGAGTAACAATTCTGTGGCCCTAAGTAAAGTTTCTGTGGCCCTAAGTAACAATTCTCTGGCACTCAGTAACAATTCTGTCTGTCCCTGAGTAACAATTCTCTGGCACTCAGTAACAATTCTGTCTGTCCCTGAGTAAAAATTCTGTGGCCCTAAGTAAAGTTTCTGGGGCCCTGAGTAACAATTCTCTGGCACTCAGTAACAATTCTGTCTGTCCCTGAGTAACAATTCTCTGGCACTCAGTAACAATTCTGTCTGTCCCTGAGTAAAAATTCTGTGGCCCTAAGTAAAGTTTCTGTGGCCCTAAGTAACAATTCTCTGGCACTCAGTAACAATTCTGTCTGTCCCTGAGTAACAATTCTCTGGCACTCCGTAACAATTCTGTCTGTCCCTGAGTAAAAATTCTGTGGCCCTAATTAAAGTTTCTGTGGCCCTAAGTAACAATTCTCTGGCACTCAGTAACAATTCTGTCTGTCCCTGAGTAACAATTCTCTGGCACTCAGTAACAATTCTGTCTGTCCCTGAGTAAAAATTCTGTGGCCCTAATAACGTTTCTGTGGCCCTAAGTAACAATTCTCTGGCACTGAGTAACAATTCTGTCTGTCCCTGAGTATGAATTCTGTGGCCCTAACTAGCGTTTCTTTGTCCCTAAATAACGATTCTGTGGCCCTCATTAACAAGTCTGTGTCCCTGAGTAATGGTTCTCTGTCCCTAAGTAACTTTTCTCTGTCCCCAATTATCGTTTCTGTGGCCCTAACTCTGTCCCTGTCCCTAGTACAGAGCAGTCTGCCTCTGTTCAATAACTGCAGGCAAATGAAGAATTCCAAAATGGCCGCTATTTATAGCTCGACCATTACACAGTGCTGGCTGGCTGGCTGCTGATTGGCTGATGCGATCACATGTAGTTGAGGAATGCATTATGGGTCAGCGCGCCTTGTCTGCGCGCCTTCCCAGACATCCCCGCTCCGTCGCCGCACATGTCAGCCGCCATTTTCTGAAAAATTTCGATTCGCGCGTCCGAATTAGGCTATTTTTCGGATTCGGCACGAATCAAAATTTTTCCGATATTCGACTCGAATTCCACTTCGGATACTTCGATTCGCTCATCTCTACTTGCAAGGCCTGGAGCGCTGACTTACAAATCCAACTTTCGCCTGCTGACTTGGACCACATACAGTATATGAACACATACACAAAGGATCTATATGTGCCTCCACACAAGAAAATAACTTTAAAGTATACTCTAGATGGTATAGGGTACCATCCCTGCTTCACCGCTTCGACTCCAACATTTCTGATTTGTGTTGGAGATGCCATCAAACGATGGGTACACTCCTGCACATTTGGTGGGAATGCCCATTGTTGCAACCCTTCTGGGGGAAAGTTCAATCTACAATCGCACAAGTTACTACGCATGCCCTAGACCTTTCCCCTGCACAATGTTTGCTTCACCATACCACTCTTCCATTTCGGACATACCGCAAGTCAGTCGCTATGCACATGGTAAATGCTGCAAAGCAATGTATCCCAGTTCTCTGGCGCTCAACACATGTTCCCACTATACGAGAATGTTTTGCTAGGATTGACAAAACTGAGGAAATGGAGGAACTGATTTCTATAGCTAAGGAACATCCCGAGAGATTTAGGAAAACATGGGCATGCTGGAGTCATTTCAAATCCATTTCTACCTATCATCTAATAGTAAAGGATCAATCCCCTGACTGAATGTCCTAATACAATGCGGTATTGGGAAATACCTGGATCACCGGGGACACTTTTAACACGTGTAAGGATGGGCTGTAGGTCTATATCATGACATGCCTTACAGGGTTACCCCACTGACCGATCTTGCACGTACGATATTCTAAGCCTTATTTCTACCTTTCTGGCTTGGCTAATACTTGGGGAGTGATCCAATTTAACTTTTTATTACCTATACATTCTACTGTCACTTAACTCCTTACTCCCCCCCTCCCCAAATTATTATTATTATTTTTGTTTTCTTCCTTCCCCCATATTCCCCCCACCATCTCATCCTACATTTCTTTTTCTTACTGTTCTTCTTTCAGATCTCCTCCTTTTTTTTCACACCTGTTATACCACCTTATCATTCATTCTTCACCAACCAAATAGAGCATTTACTTCCACACAGATATGACTAACTGCAACTATATCATTCACTCAAGTTATAAATACGTAAACCATGACTTTCACAGCATCCAATGCTTTCCCTACCCTAATCTTCATATCACCTCATCATTTAAAATTGCTGATATTCAAGAAGTGACCACAAATAAATACATCGCTCCTCTTTCCTCTGCGTATCCACTGGTTTACACTGTATGCCTGACGTAATGTTCTACCCCATTTTGACTTTTATTACAGTTTACAATATGTCCCGTCTGCAAAACGGGAGGCAACATGTCATGTTTATGTTCTGACTGTGATCTATAGCTGTATATGCTCTATATGCTATTTTGTTTCTTCTTATATTAACAAAGCATTTTTGGAACAAAAAAATAAGTACCATAATCGGGGTGGTACCAATGCATGAGGCTTTATATAATCATGCTGATTTCCTGCTCCTCATTTAAGCCCTTAGGGACCAAAGTTTCCAGGGTATGAATTCAGTAGGTTTCTCTCTCACAGAGACGTTTGAAATGTTCAACTGTGGGGAGATCTTTAAGTATAGCCTTGATAACCCATACCCTCAACCCCTGAGAGGATTGGTCATGAGTATCAAGGAAGTGTCGGGGGACACTGTGTTGATCTGAGCCATCTTCTATAAAGTGCCAGTGTTCCTTGAATCTCTTTAGAAGAGTGCAAATAGTGCATCCCATGTAAAGTATTGTGTAAAAAGGATGTTTGGTCCTGTCTTCTCTGATCCTGCCCTTCTTCTACTGTCCCCAATCCACCTGCTGATAGAACAGAGCCTTGTGGGGGCAAGCTGCACCTGGTCAGTTAATGTGATTTTTTTTTTTTTTTCTGGGAGAGTGCATGTGATCAGCACAGAGCCAATCAACGCTGTCCAGACAGAAAGCCAGGAGTTATGCAGCCTCATAGGACAATCAGGGGAGAATGAAAATAATAGCTTTAACCAGTGCTCTGCTGGACGCTGATGGAAGTCACAAGACTGCTCTAACTGCTGATGAGAAAAGGTATTTAGCAGTTTATATTTACTAAAATAATTGCACTTCCATGTACTGTGTACCGTAGGAGACCAGATGCAGGGTCCTGGGTTTACTCACACTTTAATGGGGGAATCCCTCCTGTAGCGGTATTGTGTTCTGCCAGTGGAGAGCCTTCCCTGCCAGCAAACTACAATTTATTAGTGTTGCCGGCTATAGCTGGAGGCACTAATTGTGCAGGTAAAACCTGACAGGCAGGCTGTATACAGGTCAATCAATAGATCAACATGGGTGCAACCAGGGCACCCATACACAGATCGAAATTCATCTGGTGCCTGCTGAACCAGCCAAATTTCTGTCCATGTATGTTCGGCTTTAGTGTGTGAATTTCCAAAACTGCATAATAGTAACTGGGATATAATTCTTTAAAGAAAAAAGTGGTTGCAGCATTGATGGAAGCAAAACCCATAGTATACCCTTCCCATGAAGCTGTGCTTTTTATGAATATACTGTATATTGTTCTCACAGTTGTGGGCAAGGCTCATTGCCCAATGTGGGGAACTGACAAACATGTTCGCCAACGGCAGAGGACACAGGCACAGAGCCAAGGTTATGCAGAGATCAGCATTAAGACAGCATCCCAACTTAGAAGAAAGTCATTCGCCTTGCACAGTTCCACTTTGTACACTAAATACTTCACTATTGAGCACTTTCCCCATAGTTACATAGTTAGTCAGGTTGAAAAAAGACACAAGTCCATCCAGTTCAACCAATAGAAGGGGGGGGGGGGGAATCAATCCTATGTACACAATCCTATACCCAGAGTTGATCCAGAGGAAGGCACAAACCCCAATAAAGCATGATTCAGTATGCTCCATCAGGGGAAAAAATTCCATTCTTATCCCCAAAGAGGCAATCAAATATTCCTTGGATCAACTTTACCCATAAACATTAGTATCTAGTTATATTATGTTTATCTGAGAATCCACACCTTTTTTTTTAAAACAATCTACGGAGCTAGCCAGAACCACCTCTTGAGGAAATTGATTCCACATTTTGTCGCTAGAGAGGGGTCAAGCTCACCGACCACCTTACTAACAGGGATACCGTCTATACAAGCCCTGTTCTTGTTACACCATGCATGTACCCCTTTTGGGGAAGAACTTCAGACCAGGCACTTAAAATTTAACAAAACCTTTACTGAAGAACACAGATACAGTCAATGCAAACATTCTCTCCTAGATATCTTGCAGTATAACTCATTCCTTTGTACCCCAGGCTGCCCCAGCTCGTAACTCTTCATGTTGTAGCGATCATTTTCACACAGTCTGTTTGCTCTTCTGTGGAACTCCAATAGCGTACCCACCAAAGGGGTGAAACTCTCTTGAGAGAAGGTCGTTTCATGAAGCCACAGCCCTGCTTGCTCTTTCCCATGTGCTCCAGGGACCACCAGAGGTTGCCTCCTCTTGTATTTATGAGTCTCCACAAAGGGGCAGTGTCAGAACTTTAGCTTTGAGAAAAAAATCAGTATATAATTTATAAAAACAGGCGGGGATCTGGAATTAAGAAGATTCCCTACTAATTTTCATAAATCAACTGATAATCCGAGTTCTTTATTTGTGTTAATTTGAAGATGACATAAAAAGCAATAATGTGCAAAAATATATATTTATTTATAATAAAAATTAGTGCAAAAATGGTAATGAAATATAATAGGTGATAAAAAAATAATAAACAATTCAAAATACCAGTACGATGATCTAATGCAAAATAATGGTTAGAAATTTAAACCAGCAATTACTTTTAAATATTAATAAAGTAAAATCAACTATCTAGAAAGGTAGCATTGGAAACTATCAGTAACAGGCAACGTATGACAACAGCTATGCAAATCGACCACATGATATCTCTACAACCAGGTATTCAAAGCTCAATTAGTACCTTGGCATGCATTTACTTAGAATACCATACACAGGCCAATCCAATCAGCTTAGAATCTATCTGAGGTCAAGATCAATTGTTCCACTAAGTTGTCGACCTTGTCATATATACCCAGCTAAACCATTGACTAGAATCTAAAATTAGCTACGGGGATATTTTAAAAAGAATCTTCCCCAGAGAATTGAAATTAAATTAATTTATACTGCAGTTAAAATTATTTCACATCAACTCTGATACTAACCATAACTGTTATCAGACTAAATGGTTTATCTGGATATATAAGGCTAGTACAATCTGCTTTCAGAAAAATTAAAGGTATACATTACCAATATATTCTACGGTGTTAGAGATGTCAGCTTTAAGTCAGCTCACTTCTGTGTGTGTCTGTGTCCATCTCTTATTTTTTTGTCTCCTGTCTTGTGTCGTCTCTATCCACCTACTAACTTTTATCACTCCAAAAAACCTAGATGGGCATAGCTTATCTCGCCTAATTATGACATCACATTCTGTGTCATTTTCTTGCCTAATTACTTGAAGGGGGCTGTATAGGATTAGGAATGATTTTAATTTCTTTTATCGCCTCCTGAGTCATGTCAAAAGTTGACCTATAACCTTTGGTTGGTAAGAAAACTCTAAATTTAAGAGAACCGCTTTTTCGACATACTTAATTAGACGTCCTGGGAACAATGTCATTGAAAATAACGTATTACCTAAGTGATTTTGGAGAAAGGAAAAAAAGTTCTACCTCTACATCTTACAGACATTCGTTCAGGTCATTTGTATTGAGATTTCTTAATTATATAACTTCTTCTATAGTATATAGACATTGTAAGATAATGAACTCAAAAAAATTCTTTGTAATGTTGAAAACATAATGTCCACAATATACACCAATGTGTATTAATTGTTAAAACCAATTAATATAGATAAAATATATATGTATATGGAGATAGAATATAGTAATTCAAAAACCCAAATTACTTAAGTGAGCAAGTACTCGGTTCATGCAATAATATTAGTGATAATACCATTGACATTTTTGATTAAAATAATCCTACCAAATAATAATACCACCTTATACATTGTAGCTCTTTGTCTTTTGTTACATCCAGACATGGACTCCTCGATTCATCTTGCAACGTTGTATCATGTTTAGTCTTTATCTTGTAGCTGTCTGATACCACCATACACCCCCCCACCCCCACCCCGGGAAAGTATGCAGTGAGAATCTGTGAATGTCTGCTGTTAGAACCTTTGTTCAGAAACTATGAAAATAGGATATAAAGAACAAAATGTCTTCCAGCATGCCCATGTAGAGATAAGTTCAGGCCTTCCAGTTTAATTCTGTGAGCCCAGAACAGCTCCAACAGAAGGACCAAGAATACATAGGAGTCAGTACCTTAACCCCTTCCTGACTCCTAGACATCCTGTTAACTATCTCCACAATACACATAACGTTAGGTAGCACAAAGTGGCATAAAAACACTGAGCTGCTACAAAGTCTTACAAAATTAAGGAACACTTTAATTTAGCACCACACTGTAAGCACCTGCTTACAGTCAATTCATAGGTTATAAAA
Source organism: Staurois parvus (assembly GCF_062004578.1). Classification (NCBI taxonomy): domain Eukaryota; kingdom Metazoa; phylum Chordata; class Amphibia; order Anura; family Ranidae; genus Staurois; species Staurois parvus. Next base: position 2,713,236 of record NW_028318230.1, read on the forward strand.
CCTGGAGTATCCTGCAATATGAATAATGCTATGGTAAAGAATGTCAGCATGAAATAACATCCATCTGTAAAAAATGATTTTACTATCTGGTACAATAATTTTTTATTAAGTAATAATAACAGGGTACATATTAAACAATAAAGTTCCACGCAGGGAACAGATGCAAAAACGAAAAGGAAACAAGTGCAAACAGACATGTCCATTTCAAAAGCGATCCCATAATAAAAGAAACAATAACATCTAGAGACCAGTGCCGGAATTGGCAGGGTACAATCAAGGGCTTGATAAAGTGGAGGGGGTGAGTATCCCCCCTCCTGGGGAGGCAGTCAAATAAGGAAAAGGGGAAAAAACACACAATGAAGAAAAATAAAAGGGGTGGGTGGGGAAGAGGATGGGGGAGAGAAGGAAGGGAAAAAGAGCAGAGGGAGAAAGAAGGAAAAGAGCAAAGTTGGATAGAAGAAGGAAAAGGTGCCTGAGAGCGGGAACATCCCCTAGTGGACTGGGATACCTAGACTGGTTGGGGACAGAGTGGGGAGGGCATAAGACCACCACAGGTTCCATATTTTGAGAAATTTGGAGTCGGAATCGTGAAGTATACTGGACATTTTCTCATGAACCATGAGGATGATCAAAATGTTCTTCACCTTGGCTAATCCGACAGAGGGCTTCTTCCAAGCCCTGGCAATGGCTTGTTTTGCCACTATGAAGAGGTGTGTGGACAATTTTTGAAGGTGGGAGAAAAGGCCAGGGAGTGGGCAGTGAAGAAGTGTTTGCCGGGGGTCCTTGCGGAATGGAGTGTGAAATAGGGTTGAGTGAAGGCCATAGACCTGAGACCAGAAGCTCACCTGACTGGGGCAGGACCACCATATATGGATCTAATCTCCATGTAGGCCACATCCCCTAAAACATCTATTACTACATGATAAGTTTGAATGAGCAATGCGAGCTGGACTAAATACCAGCAGAGGAGGACTTTGTATGCTGCCTCCACGGTGACCTTGTTGAAAGAGCATTTGACTACTGCAGACCAAGCCCTGCTCTAGTCCTCTAGATCTATGGGGGTTGGGAGGTCACGTCCCTATTTGGAGATGTGCGGATGAGAGTGGGATGAACTCCCTGCAAATAGAGAGGCATAAATGGAGGAAATAGTGCCTCGGGAACCTGGAGAATGTAAGTAAATTGATTCAAAGGCCATTTTCTGAAAAGGGAAAGAAGAATTGAGGAAGAGAAAGGAGATACAGTCACGGAGCTGAAGCTTATTATTATTATACAGTATTTATAAAGCGCCAACAGTTCGCTCAGCACTGTACATTACAATGGGAGACAGAACATGCGACATGCGACAGTACAATAACAATACAATGCGATACATGAGGGGTTCGAGGGCCCTGCTCCTTGGAGCTTACAATCTAGGAGATGGTGTTACAACTCCACTGCAGGGGCCTCGTGGGTCACACAGATGGAGGCATAGGAAGGAAAGGAGCAGGATTTTAGGGAGTGACGCACTTGGGAAAATCCAAGGGAGGGCCACCAGGTGAAAGCCTGAGGTTGATCTAGCCCAGGAGGAAAAAGAGGATTGTGCAGAAGAGGGAAGAGCGGGAGAAAGGGGAACATCAAGTTAGCTGAGTCCCAGAGGTGTAAGCTGGGAGCAATAATAGGACTAAGGGGGGAAGGATATGAGGCAGGGAGAAGCCAGAGGAGGGCTGAAACCGCAACAGGGGCACAAATAGGAATTTCCATAAGCACCCATAGGGAAATGTCTGAAGTCACATGCGGCATCACAAGTTGCAAGGTTTGGGCCAGCAGATAATATCTGGACACATTTGGGACCTGAGGCCCCCTCTCAGTCTGTGGGTGTAAAGGGTGGTGCAGGCCACTCTGGGGCATTTGTGAGCCCAAATAAAGGCCATGATTTTTTTCTGGAAGGAACGCAGAATGAAGCAGGGACTCTAATTGGAGGATCTGGAGGAAGTAGAGGAGCTTAGGAAACACAGTCATGTTGATTGCATTGATATGCCCTATTCATGGCAGAAAGGGAAAATGCCAAGAGGTCATGAGGGAGGAGATAGAATGAAGAAGGGGATAATAATTGGCTGCAAAGAGTGAGGAGTAGGAAGGGGTCAGGCAGATGCCTAGATAGTTCAGAGATGAGGTTGCCCAGTGATAACGGAAAGAGGGTTGAAGATGGGAAACCATAGAATATGGGAGGGAAATGTTCAAGACTTGTTTTCTGGGAGTTGATATGGAGGCTGTAAATGTCTACAAAGCGGGACAGTAAGAATTGCAGATTAGGAAGCATGGTGATAGGGTTGGAAAGAGTCGGGAGGTCATCATTTGCATACCTTTATGGCACCATTCCAAGCTATGGATAAAAGGAGAAGGATCACCCCACTGGCAAGTGAGAAGAGGGGAGCATGATACTGAGCTATTCCAGTGTCAGCCAATACAAGTGAAGGGATGGACGCTGCTCAACCCAACCCCAGGAGTCCAATGTTGAGGAATGGCATCATCTGAAAACAGACTCACTTTGTAGGATACCCCAGCATGGGGAATCCCCATGATGTTGGGGTCAGCTAAGAGGGATACCCCCAAGGGTTCTAGGGCAAGATAAACAGGGCTGGGGAGAGAGGGCACCCTTGACGGGTTTCACGGGTAATAGAAAAAGAGGCACAGGAGAAGCCTGCAAAGACGACAGAAGCCTCGGGGGTGGAATACAGAGCAGATGGTCAGGTAAAAAATTAGAACCTGAAGCCCCAACGGTGCAGTGCATATCTAAAGTAGACCTAAGAGAGGGTGTTAAATGCTTTAAAGATATCCAGCGAGAGGAGGAACCCTGGGATTTTGCATTGGTACATCAGAGAGATGAGGTGCACCACTTTCCGAACATTGTCTGCTGCCTGGCAACCCGGGACAAATCTGACTTAGTCCCTGTGGATTAGCTGGCACAAATACCTGTTGATGCGGGTGCTTAGGATTTTACCCAGAAGTTTAATGTTCTCATTCAGCAGGGAAATTGGGCAGAAGGCCTGGGGGTATTGGGCTTTGGATTTAGATTTCGGGATCATAGAGATATGAGCTCTCAGAGCATCAGAAGAGGGCTTCTCACCTTCACACAAGGCGTTAAAATAAGCTGTAAGAGGGGAACCAGTACTTCGGAAAACTTGTGGTAATGAAGGCCAGAGAAGCCATTGGGTCCTGCAGCTTTCGAGGGACGGGTGGATTTAATGACCTGCGCCACTTCCAGTTCAGTGATTTGCATTCAATGTATCGCGAGCAGCCACAGATAAAGTTGGAAGGTGGAGGTCTTGAAAAAAGACATCGACCAGATCAGTAGAAAAGGAAGCACGTTTGCTATAAAGAGAAGAGAGAAAAGCGGTGAAGGAATCCACAATTTTCTTGGGGTCTGAGAACAGGTCGCCACCTTCCATTCAAAGTCAGATGGGCTTGTGAGCATGGCCAGAAGAATTCAGTTTCCAGGCCAACATGGCCCCCAGTTGGTTTGCACAAGAGTAACATTTACCAGTTCTGTGGCAATAGTGTCGTAGACATTCCGGGTCTTCGCCATTGGAGACTTCCAAGCTGCATCCGCAACAGAAAGTTGGGCGGTCAGGTCCCTCTGTTACCATTCAAATTTGTGGGTTGAAGCTATTTGAATAAAATTGCCCCGCAGGGTAGCCTTATGAGCCTTTCAAAAGGGAGATCGCCAAGGAAACTGAGCCCATGTTTTCGGTGAAGAAGGTTTGGATGCAAGATTGTACCTCTAGACAAGAATCCTGTGTTGTGAGGATGGATTCATTAAGCTGCCATTGAGAAAGAGGCCTAGGGGAGCAGGAAAGTGAAACAAGAAAGATTAGCGGGTTATTATCGGACCAGGGCGAAGTATGGATAGAGATTCGATCGACCCAGGAAAGGAAGCGGAAGAAAATAAGGGCGTGATAAATTCTACAAAAGCTATTGTAAGGGTTGGAATAGTAAGTGAAGTCCTAATCACTGGGTGGAATTCATACCAGATGTCCACTAAACTGTGGGAGCACAAGAGCGTGTGCATCTGTTCCTCGACCATTTGGTCCTGCAAGCGAGTGATCCCTGGGGCATACCACCTATAAACCCGAGGAATCTAGAGCCACGTTGGAGTACCCCATAAGGAAGAGGGTCCTTTTCGTGATTTTCCTGGATCATGGTAGCCACCTCCATTTTGTCCTCCAGATCAGTGGTGTGGGACCCAAGCTCCCGGATCTCTTTAATGATATGTGTGACAAGTTTGGTAGTTATCGCAGAGAGTTTTGCCTGCAACATGGCTTTAAAGTGGGCCAGGAGATCTGCATCCCAGAGGGCTGGAGCCTGGGGCAGCGATTGTTCTCCCTGGCTATCCTCTGCTCCAGAGGGATGCATTGAATCCTCTATAGGGGAGAGGGAGAAAGAGTCCGGGCTCGAGGCTGGTGCTTCAAGTGTTGGAAGTGCCTCGTCCAGATCGCGGCCCCTTTGGTGCCAGACTCTTAGTTAGACATTGAACATTTCCCCTTGCAGGGTTTTTCCCACCAAGTGTGCCAGGGTCACTGGAGACTGTAGTCAGGTAGTGGGGTAGTCAGGGGACCCTCATGACTGCTGAATTTATGCGGGTGTGTCCGGTTGGTGAGGAACGGAGCTAGTTAATAAAACTGTGTAATTTTAGGTTACGTGATATAAGAGCAACAGTTCATCAAGGCCAAATGTTTACTAAGAAATATATTAAAGTTAATTTTAGAGAACCCAAAAGCAATATATTACAAATGTTTTTGTAAAAAAATGTTTTTGCACTGAGCAAATAGATAACAGGCGAGGATTTAAAAGCCCCTGTACAGATCATCTGTTTACAGTTGACTGTAAATAATGGTCCTTGAAATATTACTCTCACACTGGTATGCGCACTGGTATTTCATGCTTGGTGAAATCAACAATTTTGTGCATAGATGTCCCCAGCACGTGTTTATGGTCATAAGGTGGTGAGTGGACCTCAAAATTCAAGGGGGGGGGCTTAGGTGCTTAGGTATAAGTTTAACTATTTACACTTTTTTCACTTCATTTTATTTTTATCACACAATGACAGGTTTAACTTATAGTCTATGTGCGTTAAATCGCACCAAAGTGGTGAAAAAGTAATACAGGAAATATTTTTTAAAATGCACTTCTTGAAAACGCACCTATGACAGCCACAGAAATAATGTGATTTCAGGTGTGATTTGTAAAACGCATGTCACACATGAAGCAGCAGCAGTGTGAACTAGGACTAAGGTACCGATACCCTGTGTTCATGGTGTTAAATCTTTTAAAGGCATTTTTCACTTTTACCAAAAAAACTGGCTATGCAGCTAAGGAGCATCTGTAGATAAAAACAAACTGTGCAGCTTTAACCAAAGTTGGATAGTGCACTGCCCTTGCTATACGTCAGAGATAGGCAACCTTAAAGAGGTGGAGATCTACCTGAGCAATCTACCTAAAGTAAAAGATCACCGGGCACAGTGTCGCCTCCTCACACATGATTTAAACCTGTAATTGCTGTACTACACGTCACAATCTTTTGCATTGCATGGCAATCATGGGTTGAAATCAGGAAACATATCACCTCCTTACCACCTGTGAAACACACTCAAATCACTTTTCAGAGGAGCAGCAGTGCCTGTTGCCCTTGTGAATGAGCCCTTAGTTGCATTCGGAAGCAGCGCCCTTAGTGCTTGTTCACACGTAAAGTTTGGGGGTGGTAAAACCCTGCGGCTGAATTGCGGTTTTAGCACCCCTAATCCCTACCCCTTTAGCTGCTGAGGCAGCAGCCAAGGAATTAAACCCCACATTGCTTGTGGTGGTTGATACCGCCTGCCAACCATGACCCATTCACATTAATGGGGCCACTCTGCAAGCACCCCACAACTTCATGCTTCTGTGGGGTCCAAGGGTGGAAAGCAGGTGGTGAGAAACAACGCAACGCTGCCTGCTTTGTGCCTGCTTGTTGTACTGCACAAGGTTGCAGGGCACTTGCGGAGCAGCCTCATTCACTTGAATTGGTGATGTTTGGCATTTGTTACATCCACCAACTATGACATGGCATATAAATCCTGCTGTGGCTGCAACATGCGTACACCCCTAACCACTGCAGCTAAAGTTGGGGCATTAGTGGTAAAAATTTTAACAATGGAGTTTTACCACCCCCACACTGCAAATGCAAATGAAGTCTTACTGTTCTGAGCCCCATATAAGGCTAAAAAATAGTAAACGAGTGCTAGAAATGCATGAACATATAATAGTGTAAAAAAGCAGCTGGCATAAAAGGTTAAACCTCCAACCCTCGTACAGCAATAGTATCTAAAAATGCAGCACTCAGATATAACACACCTTATATAACCTCATGAAATATAAAAGCATATATAAAAAACATGTAAATCGCATAAAACTGCGTATAGATAAATGCATGTATAGTCAGCTGATTATGCTCAGTCCAATCTGGAGATCAGATAAAAGCCTCGTGGCTCAGTCAGTCTGATATCACTGGCTTGGCTCTTCCGTAATGCATTTCGTGCACTTGCACGTTTTCAAAGGAACCTTGCCATTGCCAGTGAAGTGATATATACAGTGGGGATTGAAAGTTTGGGCACCCCAGCTAAAAATTTGTATTAATGTGCATAGAGAAGCCAAGGAAAGATGGAAAAATCTCCAAAAGGCATCAAATTACAGATTAGACATTCTTATAATATGTCAACAAAAGTTAGATTTTATTTCCATCATTTACACTTTCAAAATAACAGAAAACAAAAAAATGGCGTCTGCAAAAGTTTGGGCACCCTGCAGAGTTAATATCTTGTACTGCCCCCTTTGCAAAGCTGAGACCTGCCAGTGTCATGGATTGTTCTCAATCATCATCTGGGAAGACCAGGTGATGTCAATCTCAAAGGTTTTAAATGCCCAGACTCATCTGACCTTGCCCCAACAATCAGCACCATGGGTTCTTCTAATATATTCTATTTCTAATATATATTGTAAATAGGCGACTGAGAATTCTTGTCTGAAAAAATCATATATAGATATAAAATGTCAGTCTGTATTAATTTTAAAAAATGAAATAAAAATAAAATGCACTGGGATAACTAAAACTAGATAAATATTAACATCCAATGGTTACAGTTACTCCTAAAATGCCATACATAAATAAATAGAAGTTAAAAAATAGAGCAAAACAGTGTTACTAAGGGCCACTCATAATCAGTTTTAACTAGTGTCAATAAAACAATTTATATTGAGCTCAACATTCAGGCCTTGTGGTGTAAGTGACTGGAGCTCAAAAATCCATTTTGTTTCCATCATAGAAATGGTCCTCTGTTGATGTGTACCCCGCCAATGCTGTTTTAGGATATCTATTCCCATAAATTTAAGGCAAGGCGGGCCCCTATTGTGGTGGTCATGAAACTGTTTTGAAAGTGAGTGCTCTTTGAATCCTTTTTTAATGTTATACAGATGTTCTCTAAGTCGCTCTCTTAATTTTCTTGTAGTTCTTCCTATATATTGTTTAGAACACGAGCATTCTAATAGATGCACCACATATTTGCTGTTACACAGTATGAGTGGTCTTACATCATACTTTTTGTTAGTCACATTAGAGTGAAAAGAATGTATGGGTTTCTTCCGAATACCATTGTGGAGACATAGCATGCACCTATTACAAGAATAAAAGCCTTTCAGACCAAAGCCAAAAGTAACTTCCTTGGGGGGGTTAACCACATTAGGCACCAGGGTATGCTTTAGTGAAGGTGCCTTACGGTATATTATCTCAGGATGGTCAGGCAGACTATTGCCTAGAACTGAATCGTTCTTCAGAATGTTGAAATTTTTCTTGATAATCTTAGCTACTTCCCTATATTGGAAAGAAAATTTTGTAATAAAAGGGGCAAAACTTTCCAGTTTTCAAAGTAGTTTTAGGGGTGAAAAGTTCCTCTCTATTTAGGTCTGCAATTTTTCCAATCTCTTCATCCAGGATAGCTGGGGTATACCCCTTCTCTATAAATCTACTTTTGAGGACATTCGCTTGTGCAATATAGTCCTCCTTTAGATTACAATTTCTACGTAGTCTGAGAAATTGACCTCTGGGGATGTTGTTTAAGCAGCTAGGATGGTGACAGCTATCCATGGATATGTAACTGTTCTTATCCGTAGCCTTAAAAAAAGTTTTAGTTAAAATCCCAGTGCCCTGGCTAAAAAGCGTGAGATCTAAAAAATTGATTTCATTGTAATTGTACTGGTAGATGAGCTTAATATTTAGGTTGTTAAAATTAAGTGTAGTGAAAAAAAATTAATCAAAGAAAATTCATCTCCCTGCCACAATAGTAAAATGTCGTCTATAGGGGGCGTGTCCAAGATGGCGACCGGAGCGGCCGCATAATCCGGAGCTCCGGTGCCAAGCTTCTAAATCCTACATCATCTGCCTGGAGCCTCCATCTGGTCACAGTGAGTGGGGGATGCGGGTGCCCTCTTGTCATTAGCTCCCCCCACAGTGACTTGGGGAGTGGGCCTCACGTTGCTGACCCCGGAGCCTGCCATCTCCCGTAACCACAGCCCCTGTTGGGCTCAGAGGCCTTGTCAGGGCTCCCAGGTATGACCAGAGATGTGTGACTGACGCAGGGAAACGCAGACTTCAGATATGGGATAAACAATATAATTTATTAACACTAACAATACAAACATAAACGCAGTGCAATACTAAACATAATACAGTGCAAACAAACCAAACCAACCACCCACAGATAACAGTACATACAAGCAAGCGTCGTCAGGCAGGCCGGGTCAATATCAATTGGGCAGGTAGGTACAGGGGGAGCAAGCGGAGAATGGTCGGGGTCACAGGCCAGGTTCAGCAGGTAGCAAGCAGCGTAGTACAGAGGGTCAAGCAGAGGGATGGTCAGGGTCACAAGCCAGGGATCAGAACAGGTAGCAAGCAGCGTAGTACAGAGGGTCAGCAAAGGAACAGAAACAGGATGCAGGACAGATACAGGGCCCAGGACAAACACACACCAAGGCAGAGTCTGTGGGTCTGGCCATCCCTTAAATACCCCAGCATAATCAGTTCCAGGTGTTAGCTGGCTGCAAAGTTGAGTCTCTGATTGCTGGGAGCACCCGCTGGCCAGCCCTGGTACTGCAGATCAAAAGGCAGGTGAGTCCCACCATTGCTGGCCAGTCCATTCCTGACAGTACCCCCCCCTCAAGGAGCGGCCTCAGGACGCTCCAAACAGTCCTAGCTGGGAAAAATGTTCCACCGCCCGGGTCTGGTAACTGGCGGGATATCAAAGACTGGCACACCTGGCAGGACTCCGGGCAGTGGTACACCAGGCAGAGGCACATTGGGCTGGACTCCGGGCAGAAGCACATCGGGCAGAGGCACACCGGGCAGGACTCCGGGCAGAGGCACACCGGGCAGAGGCACATCGGGCAGAGGCACATCGGGCTGGACTCCGGGCAGAGGCACATCGGGCTGGACTCCGGGCAGAGGCACATCGGGCTGGACTCCGGGCAGAGGCACATCGGGCTGGACTCCGGGCAGAGGCACATCGGGCAGGACTCCGGGCAGAGGCACATCGGGCAGGACTCCGGGCAGAGGCACATCGGGCTGGACTCCGGGCAGAGGCACATCGGGCTGGACTCCGGGCAGAGGCACATCGGGCTGGACTCCGGGCAGAGGCACATCGGGCTGGACTCCGGGCAGAGGCACATCGGGCTGGACTCCGGGCAGAGGCACATCGGGCTGGACTCCGGGCAGAGGCACATCGGGCTGGACTCCGGGCAGAGGCACATCGGGCTGGACTCCGGGCAGAGGCACATCGGGCTGGACTCCGGGCAGAGGCACATCGGGCCCCCGGGCGGAGCAGCAGGCACCGGGCCCCCGGGCGGAGCAGCAGGCACCGGGCCCCCGGGCAGAGCAGCAGGCACCGGGCCCCCGGGCGGAGCAGCAGGCACCGGGCCCCCGGGTGGGGCGACCGGCATCGGGCCCCCAGGCGGGGCGACCAGCATCGGGCCCCCAGGCGGAGCGGCGGGCGCCGGGCCCCCAGGCGGGGCGACAGGCATCGGGCCCCCAGGCGGGGCGACAGGCATCGGGCCCCCAGGCGGGGCGACAGGCATCGGGCCCCCAGGTGGAGCGGCGGGCGCCGGGCCCCCAGGAGGGGCGACAGGCATCGGGCCCCCAGGCGGGGCGACAGGCATCGGGCCCCCAGGCGGGGTGACAGGCATCGGGCCCCCAGGCGGGGCGACCGGCATCGGGCCCCCAGGCAGAGCGGCGGGTGCCGGGCCCCCAGGCGGGGCGACAGGCATCGGGCCCCCAGGCGGGGCGACAGGCATCGGGCCCCCAGGTGGTGCGACAGGTCTCGGGCCCCCAGGCGGAGCGGCGGGCGCCGGACCCCCAGATGGAGCGACAGGTCTCGGACCCTCAGGCGGAGCGGCGGGCGCCGGACCCCCAGGTGGAGCGACAGGTCTCGGGCCCTCAGGCGGAGCGGCGGGCGCCGGACCCCCAGGTGGAGCGACAGGTCTCGGGCCCTCAGGCGGAGCGGCGGGCGCCGGACCCCCAGGTGGAGCGACAGGTCTCGGGCCCTCAGGCGGAGCGGCGGGCGCCGGATCCCCAGGTGGAGTGACAGGTCTCGGGCCCCCAGGCGGAGCGACAGGTCTCGGGCCCTCAGGCGGAGCGGCGGGCGCCGAGTCATCTGGCACGACAGTGGGCTCCGAGTCAACTGGCATGACCGCTGGCACTGGGTCAGACATTGGATCGTCTGGCTGGACAGCGGGCATCGGGTCACCCGGCATCAGGTCATTTGGCTCGACCGCGGGCACCGCATCATCTGGCAAGGCAGTGGGCTCCGAGTTAACTGGTATGACCGCGGGCACTGAGTCAGACATTGAATCGTCTGACTGGACAGCGGGCATCGGGTCACCAGGCATCAGGTCATTTGGCTCAACAGCGGGCACCGCGTCATCTGGCAAGGCAGTGGGCTCCGAGTCAACTGGTATGACCGCGGGCACTGGGTCAGACATTGGATCGTCTGACTGGACAGCGGGCATCGGGTCACCAGGCATCAGGTCATTTGGCTCAACAGCGGGCACCGCGTCATCTGGCAAGGCAGTGGGCTCCGAATCAACAGGCACGACAGTGGGCACCGGGTCATCAGGTACCGGATTGTCTGGCTCGACAGCGGGCACTGGGTCACCAGGCATCAGGTCATTTGGCTTGCCAGCGGGCACCGCGTCATCTGGCAAGACAGTGGGCACCGGGTCACCAGGCATTGGATCGTCTGGCTCGACAGCGGGCATCGGGTCACCAGGTATGACAGCGGGCACTGGGTCACCAGGCATCAGGTCATTTGGCTCGCCAGCGGGCACTGCGTCATCTAGCAAGGCAGTGGGCACCGAGTCGCCAGGTACGACAGCGGGCTCTGAGTCAATTGGCACGACAGCGAGCACCGGATCAGGTACCGGATCATCTGGATCAACAGCGGGCATCGAGTCAACTGGCCTAATAGGATCATCAGGTTGGATCAGTTCATCATGCTGGGTAGAGGCATCAGGCTGAATGCCGGCGTCCGGCTGAGTAGAGGCTTCAGGCCGAGTAGAGGCTTCAGGCCGAGTAGAGACTTCAGGCTGAACCACGGAAGGCAGGTTCACCAGTTTGGATACTGGCAGGATGGTATTGGTTGGAAAGAATTTTCGCTTTTTTCTGGTTTTAACTACTGGAGCACTGCAAGTAAACGCAGGTCTGCAAACGAATGGAGCAGCTGGAGACAGAGAAGAACTGGAGGATGGAACAGGAGAGGGAGCAGTTGCTACAGAGGGCTTTTTTACAGGGTTAAAGGCAGGATAGGTGCAGCGAGTGGGAACAGGGTACTGACATGCGGTAGATAGCCAAGTATACTGGGCTGTAACTGGAGGAGCTGTTGGGAATACAGGAGAAGAGTTAGAAGCAGGACTGGGTTTTTGTAAGCTGACTGAGGCTGGGTGCAACAAGTCTGTCCATGTCTGCAGTAGGGGTTGAACAAAGCTGAGCTTACACAAAGCCTGTCTGGTCAATGACTGCACTGCGTTTATACAAACTCTTAGTGTCTGTGGTGAACATGTGGAATAACGCTCCAGAAAGTAACCCACATCATCCTCTAATAACCACACCAGGGACTCTACCTGGTCTGCACTAAATGGTGGCAAAAATTCATCCCTGCATTCGGGGGAACCAGATGAAACCAACTCTGCACAAACCTCAATCAAAGGCTGCACCTCAGAGAACTCTGTGCCCTGATCTACTAGAACATGAGCGAGCCGTATACATTCTAGCAGTTCATCCCGGGTATACTCCTTCAGAGTTTGATAAGCATACTCCCTGTCATCAAACACTAGCAGAGATAAATACTCAACCTCATCCAGATCCATCCTTCCCATCAACAAGCCAAGATGGCTTCCCTGTGCAGCCACTTCTGGTCAGGACGTGCCTTGGTGTAATGTCAGGGCTCCCAGGTATGACCAGAGATGTGTGACTGACGCAGGGAAACGCAGACTTCAGATATGGGATAAACAATATAATTTATTAACACTAACAATACAAACATAAACGCAGTGCAATACTAAACATAATACAGTGCAAACAAACCAAACCAACCACCCACAGATAACAGTACATACAAGCAAGCGTCGTCAGGCAGGCCGGGTCAATATCAATTGGGCAGGTAGGTACAGGGGGAGCAAGCGGAGAATGGTCGGGGTCACAGGCCAGGTTCAGCAGGTAGCAAGCAGCGTAGTACAGAGGGTCAAGCAGAGGGATGGTCAGGGTCACAAGCCAGGGATCAGAACAGGTAGCAAGCAGCGTAGTACAGAGGGTCAGCAAAGGAACAGAAACAGGATGCAGGACAGATACAGGGCCCAGGACAAACACACACCAAGGCAGAGTCTGTGGGTCTGGCCATCCCTTAAATACCCCAGCATAATCAGTTCCAGGTGTTAGCTGGCTGCAAAGTTGAGTCTCTGATTGCTGGGAGCACCCGCTGGCCAGCCCTGGTACTGCAGATCAAAAGGCAGGTGAGTCCCACCATTGCTGGCCAGTCCATTCCTGACAGGCCTACTGGGGCCTTAATATTGCCCCGTGGAGTGTCTCCCTGGAGGGCCCTGTGCTTGGTGTTGGAGGTCCTCTGCTTCCCACTTGTCCCTCTTGTGTCCTAGGTTGGGATCTGGTGCCATCATCCTGTTCCGGTGTGCTATATCTGCGTGTCACTGTGATCTATGTCCTCTCTACCCTTCCATGGCTTGCTAAATATCTTTACAATATAATGTTCTCGCAGATGGATCTAACCGCATTCATGTAACTACAATCCTAAACCTATTATGGGCGTTATAGGTCCCCTGGGGTTATAATCTCCATTCATTATCCTATTTTCAGTTGATCACCCCCAGGAGACTCCCTGTATGCCGTCCACAAAGAAAAAAAAGGGACAAGCCCAGAAGTCCCTCACGACATACCTACTTAAGGCACACGAGCTTTGTAACATGTCTCCAGTCAATACAGAGCGAGCATCCCTGTCCGATCCCACACAGGATACCACCGTTCCCTTATCGGCCTTGGTCAGTGAAAATACACAGCAACTTACAAAAGGAGACTTGGAGTCCTGCTTGGAATCTATGTACGCCAAACTAGCCGCCAAATTTCAATCAGAATTGCATAAAAGCACTAATGTTCTCTCTCAGGAAATAGCCACATTAGGTTCCAGGACAGACCGCTTAGAAACCAAACACGATGAACTTAGCCTGGCCTATGGTGAACTTTCCAGAGAGCATGATCATTTACAAACGGCCTTTTTTCAACTACAGGCGCAGGTAGAGGACCTTGATAATCGCAATCGCAGGAATAATCTGCGAATCAGGGGAATCCCGGAGTCTATGTCTGACCTCTCCTTAATCGTGACCAAATTATTTCAATCACTCCTCCCGGATCGTGACCCTGGGTCTTTTGCCTGTGACCGCATCCATAGAGCCCTGCGTCCTAAACCTCCTACTGACAAGCCACCTAGGGATATTGTCCTGTGCATGAGGGACTTTTTGACCAAAGAGGAAATACTCAGAGCTGCTCGTAATACCCCTACGATCTCCTTTGAAGGCTCGGTCTTACAAATATATCCGGATGTTTCCCCGGCCACGTTGGAGAAGCGTAGAAAAATGAAAGAAGTCACAACGGTCCTGTTCTCAGCTCGTATCCGCTACAAATGGGGCTTTCCCTTTAAGTTGATTGTTCCACATAATGGGAGCACATATATAGCTACATCCCCTTCTGAAGGTAGAGCAATCTTGGCCAAACTGGGCCTAGCGGATGCCCCATCACCTCAACGTCCACCCTCCACCCCTCGTGTCTCTCCCATTTGGCATACCCCATCTCCACGGAGAGATAGAAGGAGAGTCAGACAGGATCCGGGTTGACATGTCCATTCTCACTTGCCTATCACCTATTGTTTGAAAATCCTTGGTCTTGCCTATTGTCTTTTATGACTTTACCGAGAATTGAGACACAGGGATTTTGTTTCTTACATCTTACGCTGTCAGGATGTGTATTTCTATGGTTACTGCTATGTTAATTTTATAATCCTGAGTAATGTGTGTGCCTTGCATTGGTAGCTGGACGAATCAAGGTATAACAAGGGTCTTTGGTCCCTCTTAATTGCGCCCATTGGTTTATGGTTTCACAACTCTTTGACACGTTACCCCACCCTGCCTCCTGACATGGCCGGAAGTGTCGCCGCCCGATTGAGGGGTGGCAGTTCCGTTTTCCATGTTTTAGGGAGACAGGGTTTGGGCCCATTTGGCCCCTTAATATTTGAAATTTTTGTTTTATCAGGTATGACAAATTTTCAGCCTGATCCATGTTCTTCAGTTACCCTTTTATTTGTAGGAGCTCTTCAACTCTCCTCTCTATTGTTTTTTGTCTTCTTTTTTTTCAACACTTTAGTGCATGGGGATGGTGTTGTGTCGGTCTGTGGACATCATGGCCCCCATGTTGGGGCCGGGGGGTCCCCTGGGCTGGTTCTGCCACCTGTACGTCTGTCTGCTATAGACCTGCGGATTTCTATATCTAGCCAATTAATTTTAAGGGATATTCTTGTAATGTGTACTTTTATGATGATAGTAATAAGCTCTGTTTACTATGGTAATTCAATGTATTTCGCATAATGTCCAGGGTTTCAATTCGCCAAACAAGCGCAAAACGGCCTTTCTTCAATATAAACGACTGGGAGCCAAGATTATCTTATTACAGGAAACACATTTTGCAGCTGCAAAACACCCGACATATTTTCATAGATCTTATAGGCAGGGGTATTATACCCTGCATTCCTCCAAGAGTAGGGCCTAGCCATCTTTCTACATAACTCATTCCCCTTTGAGGTTCAACATGTGTATCGTGATCCGGACAGTAGGTTTATCATTCTTAAAGGCACCCTTTCAGGTCGAGAACTTACTATTGCTAATGTATATGCACCGAATTCAGCACAAGCTACCTTTTTTTCAAAATTTTTTGGTATTCTGGATAGGTTTTTGTCTCCTCATCTCTTGGTGGGTGGGGATTTTAATCTAGTGGCAAATCCTCTTTTGGACCGTAGTTCCCCTTCGCATTCTTCCCAGGCTTTCCCAAAATCCCTTACTAAGAAATTAGATACCCTCCAGTTGGTGGATGCCTGGAGAGCGCACAACACCGGAGCCAGGGATTACACATTTTATTCCCACCCACATGACTCTTATGCTAGATTAGACTATATATATTATACCCCGATTTTACTAGCTAATTCTAGGGTAGCTTGCATTCATTTGAGCCCCTGGTCAGATCACAGCATTGTGGCCTTATCTATCACATTTGTGGGATTGGCACCTACTCCCTTCTCTTGGAGACTTAATGACTCTATGCTAACCGATATTGACTCTCGCCGGGAAGTGGTTACATCTATTCAGGAATATTTTCAATCTAATTTAACCCCTGATATTTCCCCAGCCACACTCTGGGTAGCCCACAAGGCGGTCCTACGAGGCCGACTTATCTCCATGGCCTCATCCAGAAATAGAAAACATTGGCAGCAAATACTACTTCTAACCCGAGAATTAGAAGCACACTATAGAAGCCATGTCGCTAATCCATCTCTACTTAATAAACAGCTACTGTCCCAAAAGCGCTTGGAACTGAATGCCCTGCTTTCCCAAAAAACTGAAAAGGCCCTTCGCTGGTCGAAGGCCTCATTCCTATTACATAGTAACTCGGCATCTACCATGTTCGCAAGGAAGTTGAACCACTCTCTGCGCCCCCCACACGTGTATAAATTACGCACAAATTCGGGTGCTATCTCATCTCTACCTCAGGAAGTCTTGGGTATTTTCGAACATTTTTATTCTAAACTACTAGCTCCTCCGCAGTCGGATTCTGTCCCTCTGTCGGACTCTTGGCTGGACTCTATACCCCTCCCTGCCCTTACACCCTCTCAGATTGTCACTCTTAATGCCCCCTGTACTTTAGAGGAAATAACATGTGCGATAGGCGCGCTCAAGCGCTCTACTGCGCCGGGTCCTGACGGATTTACCGCTAGCTATTATAAACATTTTGCCTCTACATTGGCTCCATACTTGATAACTTTATTTAATGATGTTTTGCAGGGGGGTAAATTCTCTGAGGAGATGTTATTGGCTAACATGTCTCTAATACCCAAGCCACAGAAGGACCACTGTTTGCCACAAAACTATAGACCAATCTCAGTCATGAATAATGATCTAAAGATATTTAGCCGTATTTTGGCGGACCGGTTGGCCCCTATCATCTCCTCTTTGGTTTCTCCAGACCAGTCGGGTTTTATTCCCGATAGATTTATTACTGATAACATTCGTCTCACTCTAAATGTTATTCAAGACGCCAATTTACATTCCAAAGAGGTTCTGTTGATGAGTTTGGATATAAACAAGGCCTTTGATAGTGTTCTTTGGCCCTACTTGTTCTCCTTGCTACAGAAAATGGGCTTCAGTGAGGGGTTTTTGGCAGGCATACATGCCCTGTATGACTCTCCTAAAACGAGAATTAGGCTTCCTGGCTGTAACTCTGACTTCTTTACATTGGGTAGAGGTACCCGTCAGGGCTGTCCTCTTTCACCCCTTTTATTTGCGCTGGTGTTGGAACCTTTGGCATTGGCGATTAAATCGCATTCGGATATTTCTGGCTATTCATTATTAGTTTCGCATTTTAAGCTGAGCATGTATGCTGATGATGTTATGCTTTTTATTACTAACCCGTTGACTTCTTTACCTAACTTGTGTGCTGTATTGAACGATTTTGCCAAAGTGTCAGGTCTCACCGTTAATTTTACCAAATCTGTGGTCATGCCTGTTAATGTTCCTGACTCCCTAAGTGCATCTCTCCGTAGTTCTTTCCCATTTCGCTGGGTCAAGGACAGGATATCCTATCTGGGGATTAACCTCACTCCCAGATACTCGGATATATTTGCGGCTAATTATCCACCATGTGTATCGCGTCTCTCTACTCTACTGAAGATCTGGCACGGTTATCATATCTCCTTTCTGGGTAGAGTCACGGCGGTTAAAATGAATATTTTGCCCAAATTGCTTTATCTTTTTAGAGCACTTCCAGTTCCGGTCTCAAAAACGTTTTTGGATCATTTTCAGCGGACTATTAATAATTTTATTTGGGGAAATAAACATCCACGTTTTGCCTCATCCATTTTGTATCGCTCACAACGGTCGGGTGGTCTCGGTCTTCCTAACTTTTGGCTATATTATCTCTCGGCTCGTTTTGCGCAATTGTCACAATGGGCTACTATTAACTCTCAAATCCCGTGGATCAAGTTTGAGTCTCAGTCGATACGTCCTTTTTATTTACCGGGAATTTTATGGTCTAACATCTCCCCCCGATCGACTGTTTTTCATAACTCCATAGTGACTCACTCACTGACGCTTTGGTCCAAACACAAATCTAAATTGGGTTTAGTCTCTCCTATTCCCCCAGGTGTGTCATTTTTTGGGGGTCCTACTTTTGTTGTAGCCTTTTCTTCCCCTCATATGTTTCGTTGGTGGTATGATCGATCTTTTATCAGATTATCTGATTTCCAAAGAGGAGGATCTTATATTACCTTTGATATGCTGCGCGTGTTATTTGATGTTCCTCTTCGTGAGTACCTTCGTTATAGACAGATTAGGCACTTTTTTAAGGCGCACTTTGGCCTTACCCCATCCTCTCCGATTTCCTTTTTTGAACGTATCAGCCGTGACTCTCCCAGGGGTAGGGGTCTTATCTCAAATCTTTATCACCAATTTTTGATCTGTCTTTTTCATGCTCCCCCTTTGTACAGATGAAAATGGGAGGAGGTTTGTGGCGTCACTTTTTCGGATGAGGATTGGGATTCCATGGTGGATAATATATGCAAGAGCTCTAGATCTCTTTCGGTTCGTGAGACGGCCCTTAAAGTTCTAACCAGATGGTATTATACCCCGTCAAGACTACATGTACTGTTTCCGCAAACGTCCCCTCTATGTTTTCGGGGCTGTGACTGCACGGGTACTTTGATTCATATATTTTGGGATTGCCCGACCATATCTTTGATCTGGCGTAGGATTTCTGAGGTCGCTGCCTTATTGTCGGGTGCCCCGATACGATTGTCCATGCAGACCTGTTTATTGGGGGCCCATATCCCAGGGGTCTCTGATGCCAATCTGAGATTGATACACACATTATGTATTGCCACTTTATGGTCTATTGCCCTACATTGGAGGTCCAATGTTGTACCCTTGGACTCCGTTTTACACAGAATTGACACTGTAATGCTTATGGAACGCATTCATTATACCCTACTGGATAAGATGCACTTATACGATAAAAAATGGGAGTCATGGAGAGATTGCAGACACTTATTACATGCTTAATAACATCCCCAGTAAAAGTTGGCTGGCATGTGCTATTGACAGGTGTATCACCTAACCTACTTTGTCGTTTACGTACTTCATGCACTTGTAACTTCCTCTTTTTTTCTTATCTTCTTTGTTATGTTAATATACTTTTATGTATTGTACTTTTCAAAAGTGCCTTGTTTTTGCTGACAATATCACTTTTAAAGTGTGCTGTTGTTTTACTGTCTACTCATGTACAATAAAATCGTTTGTAAACAAAAAAAAAATGTCGTCTATATAACGTCTGTTAGGCCACTTCCTAGCATATATTAAATCCTCTTCCCACCTTGACATGAAGAGGTTTGCAAAACTCAGGGCAAACTTAGCACCCATTTGCTACACCAGTAGTCTGCAGGTAGTACTTATCCCTGAACCAAAAATAGTTGTGGCTGATTGCAAAACTAAGCAATTCCAAAATAAACTCTTTATGAGCCATTGTAATGTCTGTTGCTGTATTTAGATAGAACGCAGCTGCTGCAATCCCATCTTCATGCTTAATATTGCTGTATAGAGCTGCCACGTCTGCAGTCACTAAATATGTCGGGTTATATAAAGTGATTTCTTTCAGGTCTAAAAGTACCTGTTTCGTATCTTTCATTGAAGCGTGAATGTTACAGACTAAAGGTTAAAGAAAGTAATCTATATATCCCCCCACCCGTGAGCATACGGAAACTATACCACTTACAATGGGCCTTTCAGGTGGATTGGCAGGATTTTTATGAATTTTAGGTAAACAATATAAAATACTGGTAATCTTGGGGCAGCAGGGTAGAGATATTCCATCTCCTTTTTATTAATGATACCCATCTCATAGCCTCGTTTAATTAGTCCCTTCAGAGCCTTTTTATATTGTACAAGAGGATTCTTATTTAATGGAGTATAAGTATCCCTGTCATCAAGGATGTCATGGACTTGCTTGAGGTAGTCTGCTTTATCTAGTACTACGACTCCTCCGCCCTTATCAGCTGGGAGAATGACCAGATCTTTTTTCTCTAGGAGATATTTTAACCCATTAATGATTTGCCTTTGATTATTGGCATCCTTCACCTTCAAATTACCTAGATCTCTTAACACTGAGTTTTTGAAGATATTTATATGAGAGTGGGATGGGGGGTTAAAGAGAGATGCGTTTCTGGGGTTAGAAAATTTGGTAGTACCATTCCTTTCAAGGTTCACATCCCTAGTAGGGGGATCGTTCATGAAATATCTTTTTAACAGATAGTTTCCTAGTAAATTTGTGTATGCCAATGTATGTCCCAAATTTATTGAGGGCAGTCTTAGGTACAAATTTAAGCCCCTTATTTAATAGGTGGAGTTCATTTTCTGAAAGCGTGGTCTTACGGAGGTTAAATATGCCATCAGCCTTTAAATCTTTCTTTTTTTGTTGTCTATTAGTTCTCCTTTCACCTCGTCTTCCTCTAATCTTATACTTCTTTTCCGCGTGGGGCCTCTTCCTAAAAAATGATCGTAGGGTTGATAGGAATTATCAGGATTACCATTATTCTGAGTATTCCTATAATAGGGTAACCTATTTTGTTGTTTATGGTCTGAATAAGACTCCTCATTTCTCCCAGAAGCGAAATTGTTCCTTCTCGGAGTGTTGTAATTGTATCTAATAGGTCGACTGTCATTAGTACGGTATCCAGTACTATTGTGGAAATCCTTATTGTGATCAAAATTCCTCCCAAAGTCTGTTCTGGATCTAGATCTGGGTTTGGAGTTCATCCCGGGTGGGAAGGATCTATTATAGGGCCTTCTGTTGGGGAAGGGTCTATAACCATTCATAGGATGTACTCTCATATCCCTATCCTATTATTAAAAACTTCATACCTATTCTGAGTTGGAATGTTAAACCGAGATCTCTCAGACTTAGGAGTATAAAAAGAGTTAACATTATATCTTACTTGAGGGCCTTTACACGGTATGGTAGAAGTTTTAAACCGAACATCATTGGTTGGACCACTGTTATAAATATTATTTAGTTGAGATGACATATCATCTTTAGTAGTAGGTGGTACAAAAGCCTTCTTTGGAATTTGCCACTTAAACACCGCTTTAGACTTGTAGTCATTTAAGTCCCTGAGAAACGTCTTTCTCTTTTTAATCATCTGATCCTTCTCGGTTTTCTCAAGAAGAAGCTTAAGTTTATTGGTCTCATTTCTATATTCCTCTTTGTTCATATGGGGAATTAATTTCTCTCTTATTTTGTTAATCTCATTATCCAAATGGATACGTTTTTTCTTTTTCCTTAGAATAAGAAATTTCAATAAATCTAACCCCATGTTATTAAAAAAGAGGTACCATTCTGATTCATTATTAGGGTCATCTGTATCCGCTCCGTGAGGACGTCTGGTGACGAAATGCGTAGGGCAGAGCCTGTGGATGTGATGTCCAACGTTCCCGAGGCTGTCGGCGTTTGTGTATGCCGGAAGAAGCTGGGTTCGTCTTTTACACTAGAACGCTGTTTTTGCTGGTGTCGGCTAGGACACCTTGTTTGTGAGTTCAATGGCATATATTGTTTTAATAAAAATAATGTTTTAATGGTACTGCACCATGAGCTTTCTTCTCTTGATTCCCAAGTACTGCTATGATCATATGAAGAGGCGGTGACCATAAAGTGATATTCCATCTTTTGCTGAGTGTCCTCCTGCAGAGTATTGCTCCCAGACCACTTGAATATTGCTGACGATTTTCCTGCAGATCATTGCTCCCAGAGCAAAAAGCACTGATGCTGGTTTATAATTTAATCAGCATATAGCTCTTGTGAGTTCATTCAATTTATCTGGTGGTGGATTTTGTCAAGGTAGAATTATTTGAACACTGAATTTTTTTAATTATTCTCATTTAAAGACACAATAAGAAAAGGAATATTTGTCACTGGTGTTTTTGGACTTTATTTGAAACACATTATGTTTATGTTTTTTTGTTTTTATTATTTGGACATTATGATTTATCTAGCACTGTAGATGAGATTTTATTTGAAGTATATGAGCGCAAACCTATTTTTCACTGTTATATGCACCTTTTTTGGTTAGGTTTTGCAGCCACACATATTGTTCATATTTTTATCACTGTTGATTTTTTGGCGCTATTCTTATTATTTTTGAATTTTATAAGAGGTGTAGTGCAGATGGTATCACTCCGTACTGGACAGGAGCCAGAACTACAGAGGAAGCATCGGCTTATGCTGCTCTAGTTCCCTACTACAGCACCAAGTTTACATCCCTTTGCATTGCACTCTGTTTGATGCTCTGGGATGGTGGGTCAGCAAGCCCAAACTGCGATCTACCAGCCACCCCCCCCCAAAAGAAATAAAAAAATAAATAAAAATTTATAGAAACAGTAGAAAATATTAAACCAACAAAACATGAAGCTGCTAAGTTTCTTTTAATTTGCAAAAATAAGTGCCATAAGATGCCACCAGCACCAATATTAAAGAGAAAATCAGTGTCATGGACAGACTGTATCTGTGGCTGACAGAGGCAAGGT
The DNA here is from genome assembly GCF_062004578.1 of Staurois parvus. Lineage (NCBI taxonomy): Eukaryota > Metazoa > Chordata > Amphibia > Anura > Ranidae > Staurois > Staurois parvus. Next base: position 2,735,685 of record NW_028318230.1, read on the forward strand.
GACAGTTTCAGTGAGTGGAGGATGATGGATCCACACTCTGACAGATGATGTCTTCACTCACTGCCACATTGCAAATGTGATGGATGGCAGGCAAGGTCACACTCACACAGACATAAGAAATCAGAGTCAGACATTACCTTCCTCCGCTGGCACAGCTCTGCCTCCGCTGATGAATGGGAAGAGAAGGGCTGAAACTCTACAGTGATCAGCAGCTGCCAGCCAGCTTGTAATAAGGGACATAGTCTGAGAGGAACACTGGAAGGAGCTGCAGCTCAGCTGCTACACTGGCCCCATACACCTGGCATCTTCCTATATCCTTTATTCCTCCCCTCTGCCAACCCTCCTTTCAGCTGAAGGTCATTCATGACGTGGTGACGTCCCACACAGAGAGAGTGCCAGCCTGTGCTGCACCCAGGTACCCCTAGATGGCAATGCACCCTAGGCACTATTGGAAGCATCGGCCCTGTCCTTACCAGCATAGGCAGTTTTTTGGTAAAGGCGAACTACGCCTTTAAGTTTGAAAGCAATGTATCCCTTCATGGCCAGAACAAATTGCACAGTTTTGCCCTGAAGCAGTTTGTCTTAAAATACATTTTTTAAAATGTCTTCACTTTTTTTTTAATATACTGCAGAAATGTCTTTTGTCAGAACTGTGCAGACAATATTGTTTTTTCTTTTAGGTACAAAATACAGTTAAATTCCATCAAGGAAAAGAAAATGTTTTCCCTCTAACTTTCCTGCTGTTATTAAGACGGAATAATGACAACCTGAGAAAGCAACTCCAAAAATTGTCTTTCCATTTCTCCCTATCGCATGTGCTTTATGTAAAGTTTATTGCATTTGTTATTGAACAAGTTACTTTCAGCACTAGGAAATCAGTGCTGTGAAGATTTATTTGTGCAGTATGTAATTTAGCACAAAGGCTTCCACTACAAGACAAGGATATTATTAAAAAGAAGGGGTTAATTAGTTGTAGTGCTTAGTTTAGGGCTAGATTAGAGTCATACTCATGTTTTGGAGTTTAAAGTGTTTGCAAACCCAAAATCTATTTTCCCATTTGTCTGGTATCGTGATTCATTATATGCAATTTTCTTAGGCAAATTGCTTTTTGTTAATATGTTGCAGTGTTTTTTTGTCTTAAGATCCTGTGAGTATCTTAGAGATGTTGCAGGCTGACATTTCTAAAGCCAGCCATGGTTTGAATCCCGGCTGGTTCGGCAGGGACCGACCGAGATTTAAACTATCTATGGACAGGCTGATTGTACCCAAATCAATTGTTTTACAACTTTGATACAACCAGCCTGTCGGATTTTTCATGGGATTATTGCCAGCTGCTATAGCCAATAAGCAATAATCATTGTGTGCTCCTGGCAGGGACGGCTCCCCGTGCACCCCCCGACTTTGTTGATAGTGCAAGAAAGAAAATCACATCATCTATGCCAACTTTAGAAGCTGCCTCTCAATTAGCAGCAATGCATTAAAGCTTAAACTGGAAGTATAGGCTAACTACACATTTCTAAAAAAAAATGCTGCCTCCACCCCTCCTCCTACCTATGCTGCATAGTCTGTATAAAAAATATCCAGCGTCACTTACTCCCCCATGTAAGGGAGCTCTCAACAATGACTTTGGATTCCAAGATCTGTGAGGTCACCTGCCAACTCCCCTTTGTTGTTGGTTCTTCATCTTCTCCCCTGCAAGAGCCACTCTTTGACACAGGGGAGCTAAAGCTGCAGGATCACATAACTACACTGGAAAGGGTTAAAAAAAAGCTATTTACATTCACCTTTTTTATAAAGGCTATGCAGCATGGGTGGGGGGGGGGCACATTTTTAAAAATACTCCTAGTCTTATCTTGCACTTATCTTTCACTTTAACAATAAATAGTGCACAACACTAGGCATAAGCTCCAATTCCGCTATTCAGAGGTTTGGTGCACTCCTGATAAAAATGGGTGTTAGTTCAGTTGTTCAAAGCAAGAAGCAAGTGATACATTTAGCAGCAATGTTACTACCACTGCTAATCGTGACTGTTTCCTGCTCATGGCATCTGGTTGTTAAGGAGATGGTTGTTACCAGATGCATTTGAAGATCCACAAAAAAAAAATTAAAGGCATAGGATCTCTGCAAATTCAATTAAAGATTCTCAGATTCATGATGAAAAACACCCACTAGTTCACTGAATGAAAAACCCCTCCAACATGTTCGATCTCATTGCTCATGCTTGGGCGTATCCAATGTACAGCGAAGCTTTTCTTTCAGCATATCAGCGAGCATTGTTCATTGTGATTGACAAGAATCAGCATTGCTTGATGAAGTGATTGATGATGAATTTACATTGTTGGCCATTTTTGGGCCCCAGCGACTTACTAGTGGTTATACCAGGATGATGTCTGCAGCTGCAGGCATTACTCCAGTATCATTTTTTTTTCAGTGATGGCCTTCACTGATGTGCACTAATGAGGCTGCAGTGATGGGCCTGATAGGCTGCAGTGATGGGCACTGATAGGTGGCACTGATGAGGCACTGGTAGGTGGCACTGATGGCCATTGACAGGCATCACTAATGGGCACTGAAAAGCAGCACTCATATATGGCACTGATAGGCGGCACTGATAGGTGGCATTGACTGGCACTATTAGGCGGCACTGATAGGCAGCACTGATGGGAACTGATAGGCGGCAATGATGCTCACTGATAGGTGGCACTGACTGGCACTGATAGGTGGCACTGATTGGAAGCACTGATAGGTGGCGCTGACTGGCATTGATAGGTGGCACTGACTGGCACTGATAGGTGGCACTGAAAGGCAGCTTAGATGGGCACTGGTAGGCACTGATGTGTGGCATTGATGTGGCACTGATGGGCATTGGCAGGTGTCATTGATGAGCACTGACAGCTGGCATTGATGGATCATCAGGGCACACTGATCATCAATACCCTGATGATCAGTGTATATGTCCCCTCTGAGGGATGCCGGTTACCAGCTCTCCACTCCTCACGAGCTGTCAGCGTGACAGCTTGTGAGGAGACAAATGCCAATAACTGGCATTTCCCTATGTACATGCAATCAGCTGTGATTGGACACAGCTGATCACATGACCGAGCCGACATCTTCGGCTCTTTCCGTTGATTGGTGATCTGCTGTGCCCGAGGGACACAGCGCACCACTGATCGCCACGCTGCACACCCCCGGAGCCACGCATGCATGGTTAGAGTGGGAGGACATCAGATGACGTCCTCCCAGAATGAGAGCACTGCCTTGCGCCTGTCATTTCCTATATATATATAATGTTTGGGGGTTCTAAGTAATTTAATTTTTTACATGTTGGAAAGAAGTGTCAGAATAGGCCTGGTCCTAAAGTGGTTAATAGATGTGTCTTTCTTTACTATATACATTTTTTGTGAATAAGTAGGGGTACAAGGTAGCCCTTACTCATTCACATAGAAATCAACATGGTTACCGTGCTCATGTTCAGGGCATGTGGCCTGGTATGGTTCGGGGGGGGGTGCACACTTATTGTACCCTTTCCTGGCTTGCCAGGATGTATGCACAGACTAAATCTTGGGGGACCCCACACCATTTTCATTCCATTTATTTGCTTGGGGTCCCCCTTGACAACCATACCAGACCCTCATCAAGAATGAGGGTGTGATAGGTATTTTTTAGGAGGAAACCTGAGCTGCTTTTTCTAAGTGTGGTCCCCAATTAACATCTATACGAGACCCTCAACTTGAATAAGGGTCTGATATAGATTTTCTGGAATCTTTGGCTGCTATTTACAAATATAACAAAGCAGCGGAGAACTGTAAATTACTGGCAATTTTAATTAAATTTTTTGCTGTTGTGTGTTGTATACATCGTACAGATGCGCCACTTCACAGGCAAGTTAAGAGCACTACCTAGGTATATTTTTAAAGGGAATTTTTCATGTTTAATGCTGCCCTTATACAATATTGAAATTGGTGTTCCCCTAAAAATATAATTTTAAAAGGTTTTTTTTTTTGCTTTACTTCTGTGTGATCCACCAGAATGTTCTTTCAACTTCTGGGTAAAACTGTGACTCACAGCCATCCAGTGTAAACAGTGTAAGATGTATTTCCCTTAAACAGCTTCGACTCCTTCAGCATTCCACAACAAACTTCAAAAATTAAAAAAAAACAAAAAAAACCCAAAATAGAGTAATATGACTTTATTATTAAAAAAAATAACACCTATAAATTTAAACTTCAAAGAGGCTGCACCACTGACAAACATTAAATCACCCCCAGGAACTACCTCTACCAGTGGTGCTGGAGAACACATGAAAATTAGAGCCACTTGTTTGCCCTCCAAGGAAAAACTATACCAACATACTCTCGGCTTCTGTTTTTGCTGTGGAGCCCAGATTAAACTCTGAGAGATGAGTGGAAAATGTCCTTTCATACTTACGAGTATTCGGTGATGCCCTCTTGTCTCAGAAATGCTCCTGACATGATTCAAGAGTTTGTCAATGACATCTTCTGGCAATATTTGGCCCAGTTCATAGTGGTTTACCTGACCACATCCTACTTTTCTTCTCCCTTTCTGAGAATTTTGAACACATACCCATTGTCCTAGTCAAGCTCTAGTAGAGATATCTTGTTGCTAAACAAATGCATTTTCCATCAAACACAATTCTACTTCTGTCGATTACATCAAGTTGGACTCAGGATTATCCATAGACCTTGACGAAGTCCAGGCAGTCTTTTATTGGGCTCTACCCAAGATTTGAAAGTGACACAGAGTTTATTTTGAGTGCTGAACACTGTACCATTGTGCTGTCCAAGTACTATGATGCAACTGGAATTATTTGTTTTAACATTAGAGGAAGTGACCTTCATTCTATTCTGTTTACAAGGGGTTATCTAGTACTGCCCATCAAGGGAGGAATTAATACATCTGGTTTACCTGTATATATAAAAGAGGGAGAGAAGCTGGCTCTTTACCCCCGGCTGAAGAAGATGTCTGGACCTTCCAAATGCATTGGGTTACAGTGGGAGCCACATTTCAGTGGAAGGAAGGGACCATAACCCATTAAATTCTGTTTTGGAATGAGGTTGGTGCAAGATCAAAAGAAGTAACACTGAAGAAAGGCTGACAGTGAGGCTTGGTCAGTTGAATGCCTGTAGCTGGAAGAGTGATCCAAAGAGAGGCTTGGAACACAGGAAGTTAGGACAGTATCATCCACCATTACTGATGATTGAAGTACAGTCAGCTGGGACTGCACAAATCCAAACAAGCTCAGTTTGGCCAGTCTTTTGCCTTTCCTATTGTGGAACAGCTATGTGCTTATTAAAATTATGTATTGCAGCAAGTTTGTTTAACAGAAAAAAATCTAGAGGAAGAGGGGACCTAAGTTTCATAAGAGCTGTCATCTTTTTTGTGTCTATTAATATCAATTGTACCTAGAAGGTGATAAGAGTTGGTCAGCAGGTCTAGCTAAAATGTAGCACATTGTATATTATATACTATTGTCTTCTCCAACTTGCCTTTGAATTTCCCCAGTGCCAGCTCAGTGGTCCAAAATGTCTCCCAAGTCTGGAAGATTGTCCATGTCAATCTGACATTCTTAAAGATCTTTGCTGATGTTCATTGTCTCCATCTTCTGAGTTCAAGATTGGTGGCTCTGTGTGGCTTTCAATCAAAAACATTTTTCTCAAAGTACCACTATGGAAACGTACTGCCAAGTTCATATTGGCCTATATTGAACTTTTCAGAAAATAAATCAATTTTCTTTTCAACGCAAATCACCTCCTTGAAAACCCATAATATGTTTCATTTTTCCTTGCTGCATCCTTGAACTACAATGGCCTCCAGATCTCTAATACCTGTTGAGAGTCAAAATGAGTATGAAGTACAGATGATTGTGGAAGCTAGAAGGGTCAGACACGCCCTTGCATACCTCATTCATTAAAAAGGCCATGGTCCTGATGAACACTCCTGGGTCCCAGTCTCCTCAACTCATGCAAGGTGTTTGATAAGAAAAGTCTTATCCAGAGCAACCAGTCCCTGAGTGTCCAGAGATCCCTGCTGAAAGGGAGCCAATGATAAGCACTTTGCATACTTACCTGCCCTCTGGTGGCCTTTGTTGTTGGATCCAGACTTTCCTTCCTGCCAGTTTCGGCTTGCTTCCTGGTTGCAAGGCAATGGGACACAGAGCCTCTCCGCTCAGCAGTGGCATGCAGGCAATCACTATTCCTCCTCTTCTTGGCTAGCACTCCAGTTGATAGACAGCAGTATGAAGCCATCCAGTTCCTCCCAGCCACTTACCTGCTGCCCATTTAAACATTGCCTGACTTCCTTATCAGATGTGGGGTAAGGAGCCAGATCTGGGATTAAAACCCTGGAGCAGGAGGCATCTTGTTTGATCCTCATCTGCCTGTGCCTCAGTACATATGACAGGGTTTCCTGCTGAACAAGGACACCTCATTAGTTTGTGTGTTCCTGTTGCTATGTTTACCTATTCCTCTACTGTCTGCTGCCTGCCCTGACCTTTGCTATGTTTTCAGACTCCTCTACGGTCTGTCACTGCCTTGACCTTGGCATTTGCGTGCTGTTTGTCACCCTTCCTCACTCCACCAAAGTGCCCTCCATCTTGTTTACTCTGTCGCTGTACCTTAACAAGTGAGCCAATTTGGCCATGGAGCTGTGCCTGGACAAGCAAAAATCTCAAAGAACGCACAAAGTGTATGTACTTTGTTGCCTCTTCTACTGATTGGGGCTTTAGTTTACACCTGTCTTATGGTAAATGTGACTCTTAGTTTGAACATGTCTGATTAGTATTAGCATGTCTGATTAGTATTAGCAGCTTAGTATTTTCCAAAAAAAGGAGGCACAGCGTAAAGTGCATAGGACTTGTATCACATGATCTTAAAGCTGCGCTCTGGGATAATATTTCATAACAATGGAGACATCTTTCCAGTAGCTTGTGTGTGCATGTTAAAGTGATCTGCCTTTTTTCTAATCAATCAATCAATATGAATATATTAAGGAAGGAGAGCATTGTATTAAATACCTCAATACATTCAGTTAATAATTCTATGCAGATAGTGGTGTATATTACTTGTGTAATTAGGATATCGTCGTTGATTAATTTAGGACAATAAATGATTAGTCACATACTGTTTTTTTAAAGTGATTCATTAAATATTTCTGTGTTACTAGAGACATACAGAAGTAGAGTATGACATCTATACATCTAAAAATGATTGATTCAAAAACCAGTACCAAAGGTTATGGCATTATTTTGCTTAATGCATGTGTGGATGATTTATAGCAAGCAGCTGACATTACAAAGGTCCAATATTTTTCCATCCATCCACTTTTAGTTTTAGTCAACATTAATGATTCCCTCTAATTCCATCTTGTATTGCTGAATTTGCTTCTTGTCGCAGAGTAGGTAAAGTATGCCATCAATCAGCTTGCCAATCCATTTATGGACCAATTAGTTTTAAAGGTGAGGCACACACAAAATCTACTTTGGATTCACTTATTTATAATAAAAAATAAAAAAAAAGATGTTTCTAGGTAGGGTCTCAGTAAAGAAATAAGACAAACCATCCTTTTATTTTTCTTAGATCTTATTCTTTATGCTGCAGATTATTGCATTAAGTTCCTGTGTAGCTACAGCAATATTGTATTACGTATGTGAAATTATAATGACACTCAGATTAATTATATATCATTTCACATCTGTTGTGCACAATTGATGGCAGGAATCCCAAGTCACTGCTTTTTATCCTTTCTTCTGTAACAGGAGGATTTACAATGTTCAGATGTATAATATGTTTGCTTTTAAAAGACATTCTATTTTTCTGCTGCATACTCTATCTATTCCAGTTGTTGGAACTAATTTCATAGTGAACACAGAATGAAAGATGATAATTATTCAAGTGTGTGAAAGCAATACAGTGAAACTGTCCATGTCAACTCTAATTTGCTGGTCAATGATCTCACAGAAAACAGATTACTGTCAATGGTCAAATTTTCCTCACTATAATAAAACATAATGAGTACATCAGTGAAGAAGTATGAACAAATCCAACTGTGTTAGTTGGAATTCACAGTAAATGCAGTCATCCAGGGTTCACTGAGAAGCATCCTCTGTGTGACATCACTGCTTTAATAAAGAAGTGCTATACCTCATTAGGGTAAAAACTAATTAGGCCACTTATGCCCTATGAGGCAAGGATTCCCATTGGCCTTAAAAGTGGGATCCTTAATAGATCCTGCCAGGTGACTACTTTTTACCAGTCAATAATGCCAATAATAGGGTACACTCCACTGAACCACTGGCGGTTTTAATTTTTATATTATTCAATCACCTTTATCTGTGAAATATTTAACAGTTGTAAGCTATATAAAAAAATAAGAGAATGGAGAAAGATACATTAAAAATATTCAAATAAATCATATAAATACACAAATCTATGGGGCTTATCAAGAACACCATATATCAAATAGATAGGAAAAGGCAAATACCGCTTGTGTATGTACAGGTGATCATAGCCAGAGGTATGCGCTGGTCAAAGGCTAGCTTTTGAATCACCCATACTGTACTGTATCAGTATATATGCAAGAATACTTCTCTATAGAGGTCGTTCTGATAAGGAAATTTTCCTTCCTCACAGTTCTAGTAAAAACATAGTTAAAGTGAACATTTTTTTTTACAAGAAAACCTGCAGACAGGTAAGTGTGGGTACCTAGGAAAGCCAGAACATAACTGCAGCTGCTTTCAAACTGCCCAAATGCTGGGCTGTGCTGATCTGATAATGTTCTGATACTTCTTTGTAGCATTGGAGTTTCCTCTCTCCTTCACATATTGCTATTGGTTCACTACCATGAAGAACAGGCTCACTGGCCAATAGAAATCTGTGTGAGGGAACTTGTGTCAACGTTTTGGCAGATTAGAACAGCCTGGCATTTTGGCAGAGCAAAAGCACGATATGCTGCTGTTGGCATGCACAGTCATTAGTTTCAAGTGCGGGGAGCATCTTTAAAGTAAAACTGCCATAAGAGAACAACAGGGTCTGCCATTTCTGACCTCATGTAAATGCTTATTGCCTGGCTGTTATTGTGACCCATGCATGAAGCAAGTGACCATCATGAAAGCTAGACAACTAGCATTTTAAGAAAGAGACATCAGCAATGGCAACATTCATGATTCCCTCATAACAGGTTTACCACAAATGAATTGCTAACACTAATGAAGAAGTCCTGAGTGAGAGGTTTTTGGGTTGGCTGGATATGAGTATTTTGTCATGTCTTTAGCACTGTAACTACTACAGAGTTTTTTATTTACAACACAGCCTCAGCCAGATAACACATTTCCATTTTTACCATTTAGGTCTCTTCCATACAAGCGTACTTAAGCATACACCCATGTGAGGGCTGCGTTTGGCCACATGGAGATGCACAGGTGTTCTGCGCATCCCATTGCAGACAGTCCCATTCATGTCAACGCACAGCTGCATGAACATGGTCGCTGCTCCCAATTTGACATCTGTGTGGGAGTGTGTGTGTATGCGGGCACATGTTAAACAGGCTCGGTAAATTCATCAGGATGTGGAGGCTCAATCCACCATGCGAGAACCCGCTGTGCCGGCCAGCAACTGCAGGGGGAGCTGAGGATAAGATGTCCAAGATAGTCAATGCAAGTCGCTGGAATGCACGCCGGAGTGCACACTATCCAGGAGACCACAACCAGAAGTGACGTGAATGTGGAACGAGCATGGAATGGTGAAGCATTTCAGAGCATGCACAGAGCTCCTTCCTGAAGACCAATGTCAAAGAGTGGTAGGAGCTGAATAAATAGGAAAAAAGGGGTGGGGAGGGGACAACCTGAGAAGATGAATGTGAATGCCCCCCCCCCCCCCCGAAGACCAAACAACAGATGCCAAACGATGTGGAGTAGGGAAAGGGGAAAGACTATTAAAAAATGGAGTAGGAGGACAAAAAATAAAAATAAAAACATTAAAATAAAAAGGATAAAAAAAAAAAGGCACAGAACTGTGCTGAGGAGGGAGAATGTTGAGAAAAAATGTGCAAAGTATGTGAGGCGTGAAGGAAAAAAGGAGAGGGGAGGGGAAGGGGTGGGGGGGAATCCGCAAGCAGGTTGTTGCAGGGAAGTGCTGAGAATACCCCAGCGGGCTAAATAATAAGCAATGAGCAAAAAAGATACATGTTCTTTGTGTCCAATCTAAGCATTGATAGTTTGATCTCTGTAACTTACAGTTGTGATGAGATAGCGATAACTTCAACCTCAGTTGGGGTCCACAGTCAGTGACTCAATCAGAATGATATCTTGTAAAGTTTATTCCATAAACTGAGAAAATCTAACAACAATAAACATTCGATAGATCGAAAGAACATACTGTGTCTTGCTCCATGCCATAAGGCTGCTGCAATGCATCTCTGGGAAAGGCGGAGGGCTCTCTATGCAACATTAGCTAAACTAAAGAAAAGGGAGGAGCAGAGACAAAACACTGATAACATTTAAAAGGTATATATGACAGTCAACATGACAGTCATTTGAAACATGACAATACAAGTATAAAATACAATACAATACAATACATGAGACTTACATGGCATTTAGATATGTGTGTATTGCTAGAGGGGTTTTTCTCTTCTCTACTTTTTTTATCCTTTTCATTTTAATTATTGTTTTTATTTTTATTTTTTGCCCTCCACTCCATCTTTTAATAGTCTCTCCCCCTTTCCCTACTCCACACCGTTTGGCCTCCGTTGTTTGGTCTTCGGGGGCGTTCACATTCGTCTCTTTAGGCCATCCCCACCCTGCCCCTTTTTCCTATTTATTCGGCTCCTACCACTCTTTGGCATTGGTCTTGAAGAAAGAGCTCTGCGCATGCTCCGAAATGTGTCACTGTTCCATGCCTGTTCCACATCCACGTCACTTCCGGTTGCGGTCTCCTGGACAGCGTGTGCTCCAGTGACCCCGAAACTTGCAGAAGCCATATTGGACATCTTATCCTCAGCTCTCTTTGCAGCTGGTGGCTGGCGCAGCGGGTTTTTGCATGGTGGATTGAGCCTCTGCATCCTGACAAATTTACTGAGTCTGTTTTAATTGCAAGTTTGTAAGTGTTTTCTAACTGTCATCATTAAAGTACTTCTGGATATACTGCACCTAGAAGCGCCTTCCTGTTTTATCCTCTTTCTCTGTCTGTGACCCTTCTCCTTGTAGCACAAGGTCAGAGCAGCACCCCCAACATGAGACAAGTGCCCAGGTAGATGAGACATCTCCTGACTCTTCATCATCTTGCTGCCCAGCTAAACAGAGACAAAAAAGAGGGGAGAGACATGAAGCAGCCACTTCAGGATAGTCAATTCTTTGTCATTTGGGTTCTTTCAATAAAATGTCTAGGTGTTAAATTTCCAGTGAAGCTTAAAGTGGAGTTCCAGTCGCACTGTGAAAAAATTCGTCAGCAGCTAAAAAAAAACTGTAGCTGCTAACTTTTAAAAAACAGCCACTCATCTGTCCCATCCTCCCCGCAGCCAGTTTCACCAGCTGTCTGGTGTTCCAGGCGCTGGCATCTTCAGTGTGGGCACCCGGCTGTGACAGCTCGCAGCTACACAGCCAAGTGCCCACTGTACACAAACGAGTAGTGCTGTGCTTCCTAAATGGTCCCGTAGTCTTCTGGGACCTGTCACGTGTCCCAGAAGACTACAGGGAGGGAGGAGGAGGACAACTTCTTCCGATCACCTAGGCGATCGCAGCGGAAGTGGGAGTGGGTACCTGTCAATTTCGGGTACCCGCTCCCCAAAGATGCCAATTCTTAATGGGGAGCGAAGGACCAGTCCTTAAAGTGGAACTTCCCCTTGTGGGTGGAGCTCCATTTTAAGCAGCTTTATAGACATAATTATAGACTTACCTTAGAATCATTGCCACTAGAATTGAAGCATGTCCCTAAATATGAAATCTTTACATCATTGTGACAGCAGCATTTAAGTTTTTTTGTTAAATAAATATTTAAAACATCAAATACGTGTCCCTAAGTCATTCTTTCACTGATAGCTCTGCCCTATGTGTTATGTCATGAATTAAAGTAACATGTACTGCAGAGATACAGAATGCGGCAGGTGGATGGGATCCAAGGAGCTGTGTGTACATCCAAGCAGCACAGCTTAACCCTGTTGTATGGAGTGGTTTCTCGAGCATGCTATTAGGTTTTAAATAACACTCAAGCAGTTCTATTGAATTCATCTTTCCTGGGCACATTTAGGAAGCCAGGGAGTTGTGGGAAAAGAAGTTACACAGTGGGGCCCCATTTGACACTGCAGACTCTCTAAATATATATATCCCACTCCTCAGCCAGACCAGATAACACCACTCAAATCAGGAGGCACTGGGACCCTCAAGTGCCTCTGTACTAGGGAGTACTATCAGCAACCACCTTACCCAATGGATGCTTAATTTGGATTCCTTCCCACAGGAGAAGACCGCTATCATACCAGCAGGGATACTGTACAGCCAGCCATATATTTAGATGTTGCTCATTTTAAAGCAAATGGACTGCTAGTAATTAAGTGTAAACCTTACTGTGCTGAGTTACCTTATGACCTCTGACCCTGTCTTCAGGGAGAAAGAGTCTAGAGAAATGTAGGCAATTGCATTCAAGTGTGGGATGCTTAAGATGTTACTAAACCCAGGACCCTGCTGTCACTCTATCTGCTCTCCCACAGTACATACTACATGGGGCTGCAATTATTTTAGGAAATATAAACTGCTAAATACCTTATCAGCATTCAGAGCAGTCTTGTGACTTCTATCAGTGTTCAGCAGAGCACTGGTTACAGCTTGTAGGAGGAGTTTTCTTTCTGCATCCTGCAGAACCCCTGACCTCTGTCTACACAGTACTGATTGGCCCTATGCTGATCACATGAACTCCCCCAAGAAAAGAACCACCATCTAGCAATAGACACCAAAATGAGCATGTACAGAGTGTCTCCACACAATATGTCTTATCAGGAGATAAGAGGGGGACACTGGAAGAAGGGGAGGATCAGAGAAGTCAGGATCCAACAGCCTTTTTACACAATGCATAGGATCAACCACAGTGAGTGTATCAAGCATGCTTTATTAGAGACTGATTTTACTGTAGACTGATATTACAGACTGATTTTACTGTTGTGGGTTTAGTAACACTTTAACCCAATCTTAATTTGAGGGTTATAAACTAATTTGAGAGCAGATAAACTAATGACCTAGCAATCTGAACAACAGGAGTGGTAACATCAAGATATAAACTAAACACATTCTTGGAACATTCTCTGAGAATTGGGATTAGGCATGAGGTTTGATTTTGTGGTACAAATATGGTGAACATGGTGCACCATACAAGCAATGACACTATGCAAAAAATACCAAAATCAATACCAAATATGGTTTTAATGGGATATCACATGCAAAAAAACAAATAAATTCAGGGTTTCCCCAAACCCTTACTGGAGCATGTAGCCTGACTGGCTAGGAAAGGGTTAGCAAGCATGCACCCCCTTCCTGAACCATACCAATCTCCAACATGGGGAGTGTACCATGCCAGGGGAACCCTCTGGCAAAACACATTTCCAGGGACCAGGAAGAAGAACCTCTTTCCCACATCCCTGACCCAGTGGATGTGAATGTCTTCTGGGGGTACGTCTTGGATTCTGGAAGCCCCCTTTAAAACGAGTAGGCTCTCCCTATCCTTTGTAAATGAGTATGGGATACACAGTACACTTGGTTACTCATTCACATACATACCATGTTGCATCATGTAAATTCATCATCAACGATGTTGTTCTGTCTGACTTGCCTTAACAAAAATTGCTGACCATTGACATGGTGCACTTGCAACAGACATTTGCCATGGTTTACATTTTCTGGCCCAGAAGCTGAATGTAAAAGGAAGGGAGGCAGATGCTGTGTTACGAAACAAAGCAATCCCAGGATGCATCAACTTTCCCATGCAGACAGTAAATGGTTCACCCCCTTCCTGTCCAGGCCAATTTTCAGCTTTCAGCGCTATCACACTTTGAATGACAATTGCGCGGTCATGCAACACTGTACCCTTATGAATTTTTTACCATTTTTTTGATACAGATAAAAAAAAAAAAACCTTTATTTTGGTGGTATTTTTTCACCACTGGGATTTTAATTTGTTTGCTATATAAATGAAAAAGTCCAAACATTTTGAAAAAAAGTGTTTTTCTTATAAAAATTTTCAAATAAATAATCTTTCTTCATAAATCTTGGCCAAAATGTATTCATCTATCTTTTTAGTGAAAAAAAAAACCAAAATTAGTTTATAACCAAAAATTAAAATTTTAAAAAACTTTTTTTGGACTTTTTTTAATTTTTTTATATTATTATTTATTTATGTTTTCACATACTGTCACCCTAGCAGTACAGTGTCACCATAGTGACATGTAGGAGTGCCCAGATTGATCACCAAGCCAGAGAGGAGAAACACATATTCCCAGAAGCTGGAGGATGACGCATGATCCTGGACCCAACAATAGGTTGCTCAGCTCAGGAGCCTCAGGACAGTGGGAGGAGTGTGTGGATGGCAGCTTCCGGGATCACTAAAATGGCGTGTCTACTGGAGATCATATGACTCAGATCTGGTTGTACTGTCATATACCTGGCGAGATACCGCCCGAACAAGGGCTGGTGAGGTCAAACTGGAAGCCTGGGGAGCACTCAAGCCATGTCAAACCAAAGGAGAGCAGTCGGTCATCATAATATAATGTGTCAGGGGCTTTCCCCTTCCTCAGATCATGATCCAGTTCCACAGGGTTGGGAGCGTGCCTTTATTTGTTTTTTTGTGATCATGCCTCACTGCTGGTCAGATGAGTTGTTGGAGCTGTCCATACTGTGGTTATCTACATATCCCCGGAACCTCATTGCGCTTGGTATTTGCACATCTAACAACTGGTAAGTTGCAATTTTTAACATTTTTGTTTTTAGGTTTAATACCGCTTTAATGATTTGTGCTTTGAGAAACTCCAAATAAATGAAACTTAAATAAAGGAAACTTAAAGAAAATTTAGGCACGCTGAGTTTAAAAAATTACAAACAAGCTGAAACTCCTACAGGTGCCAGTAAAATGACATATTTAGGCTGCAATATCATATTAACCATGTTTACAGTATATGACCAGGAACAAAAAGTGACAGTTCTAGCAGTTTGGTATCATGTCTCATTGTACACAACTTTCCTAAATTAATATTTTTTTTAACCTATTAGAAAGTTTTTAACCTAGAGATTCTGCCAGTAATGGCACAACCTGTTAGTTCTTCCAGGTAGAAAACACTAAGCCACTGTTTTACAATTACCAACAGTGTTGTCAGCCTGGCATATGTCAGCCTTCAGTTGGCAACTGAAACAGCTCACACAGCAGACTGACAATATTAATTTACTGATTCTGTTAAGTGGGATTTTTCATGGATCCGTGAGGAAGTCAGTAATCTATCCAAAAACAATTCACTGTTATATTGAAATCTCCTAACATAGTAACTTAAACTTCCCATAGACTAGCAGATTTCTTTAGTTCAGCCTGCGGGCTGAATGAAAGAAATTTAATAGATTCCTTCATCAATGCTAATAGAGCTTTTTGAAAAATCTCCCCTACCTTAATGTATTCTGATAACCACAAGCACTGGCTACAGGCACTGTTTATCCAACAATTTTCTTTTTTTTCCAAAAACGTTTTATTGAAGTAAGAAAGACAAAACAGATCATAGACAGATACGGATCGCAGTCCGTGCACATCTTCATATATGTTCTCCCGTATCGCAGACGGGAATAGAACGTTAGAATAGATTTTTGATCAACATGCATCCAATTCCCACAATAAAGCATATGCAAAAAGTATACCATAGTACTATTTACCATCTGTAATTTTCGATTAATATGGTATACATTAGTATCTATGTCGAGAGAGCTCAAGCATCAAGACTATGGGGTGTAAGACAAACGTATTATCTCAAGGCACAGATGTCTGCTATATCCGTATCCAAAAATCGTGGGTTAGTTTTCTAAAGTATTATCACACTTGTACAACTAGGAGTGTTCTGATCCTTGTAAAAATATATTGCTATTTAGAATATGAGAAAAAGGTTTGTTAAAGGGAGAAAGAAAAGAAAAGAAAGAGACTCGAGTGGAAATGGAAAAGGAGTATGGGACGTAATATCAGAGTGAGGTGGAATGGGACAAGGAAGACAAATAAATAGGGGGAGAAAAAAAAAAAAAAAAAAAGGGGGGGGGGGGGAATTGAGGATTAGAATTAAATAAGTATAACTAAGCCAATCACATCACATAGTATCGGCCTGGGTATAACAGATGCTGTCTTAAATTAAGGTTATAATCTCTTTAAAGTCCGGTAAAGTCCAGTAAAGGAATTATTCCTGAGGAGAAAGTTCTAGAGGCTTTCCAGGTTACCAATATCCAACAATTTTCATCTTGACTCCTTCAAACAAAAGTTTATTGTGTAATCAGCTTTTGTCAAGTTGGCAGGTCCACTCACTCTTGGAATTTACATTGATTCCTCTGAATTGATCACAGCCCTATCAGTGTATGGTCAGTAGAAATGAGCCAACCCAAAACTAGCCTGTTCCACTAGAAAGAGTTATTTTTGTATTTAACAGTTTCCTGCTGTCACTGGCATCTAAGGAAGCTTCGGGTGCTAACACTTGTGGCATCCTTAGAAACCACTAATGTCACAGAGAATCCCTGCTCTTTTTTAAAAAAGGGGAAAACAATAGTAGTTACAGAACATCACTGCCCAAGTATGGCCACTGGCCATATATGAGCTGTGACACTGGTCAAATATGGCCATGTGAGAAACAACACAGATCGCTCTACTGAAAGCAGGGATGTTTTTGTCTCCCCTATCACATGCTTTAGTGAAACAGCACATATTGCACACATTGTACATAGTTAGGCACACAGTTAACCCTTTTATTGCCCCGATGTTAACCCCTTCCTGCCCAGCATCATTACTACAGTGTCAGTGTATTTTATTAATACTGATCACTGTATTAGTGTCACTGGGGATGTCAGTGTCATTTAGCCAGAATGTCAGAATTCCCATCGTACTATCACAGTCCCACTATAAGTCGCTGATCGCCGCCATTACTAGTATTAGAAAAAAATTTCAGTATATATACACCATTATTTGTAGACTCTTTAACTTTCACGCAAACCAATTAATATACACTTTTGGGGATTTTTTTTATCAAAGACATATAGCAGAATGTATTTTGGCCTATATTTATGAAGAATTTTTTTTTAATTGGATATGTTTTATAGCAAAAAGTAAAAATTATTTTTTTCTCAAACTTTTTGGTCTTTTTTCATTTATAGCACAAACAAAAATAAAAAACCCAGTGGTGATCACATAGCACCAAAAGAAAGTTCTATTTGTGTAAAAAAAAAAAATCAAAGTTACACTTACGGTAATGTATTTTCCAGCAGTCTTTCAGGACAGCACCTTGATAGACCTCGGCTTCTCCCCACCTGAGGAAACACCTCCACCCAAAATATAACCTCTGTCACTCCCCTCCGACCTAAGTTCTTGGAAAAACACCTAGGGAGACATAACATGAGACACCAAAACACAATAAAACATCTCTCATAAATATTATACAACAGAGGGTGGGTAAAAGGTGCTGTCCTGAAAGACTACTGGAAAAGACGTTAACGTAAGTGTAACTTTGATTTTCCCCTTTTCGTCTTTCAGGACAGCACCTTGAGAGGATAAGCGAGTACTCACCCCTAGGGCGGGCACACTGCTTGCTGAACCTTACGTCCGAAGGCCTGCTCCTGCACCAAGACCAGGTTGAGTCTGTAATGCCTAACAAACGTCCCCATAACTGGACCAAGTTGCGGCCCTACAGATCTGTCCCAGGGAGGCCCCTGCCTGTTCCGCTTGTGTGGCCGCCATGGCACGCATAGAATGCACCCTGATGCCTTCTGGGACCTCTAGGCCCTCGGCCTGATATGCCTGCTCGATTGCCAATCTCAACCACCTAGCCAACGTGCATCTGGAAGCTTCCTGCCTTTTCTTGCCCCACAAAAAAGAAACAAAAAAAGAATTGGATTTACGAAACTTCTTCGTCCTATCCAGATATAGGAGCACACACCTCCTCACATCCAACGTGTGAAACTTTACTTCTCTTTCACATGAAGGATTATCGCAAAATGAAGGTAAAACAATGTCCTGACCTCTGTGAAAACCTGAGGCCACTTTGGGTACAAAGGCCGGATCCGTCCTGAATGTAACCCTGTCTAAAAAAACTTGAAAAAAAGGCTCTCTGATTGACAGAGCTTCTAGCTCACTCACCCTCCTTGCCGTGGTGATTGCTATAAAAAAAAAAAAAAACTGTCTTGAATGTGAGGGCCCTCAGGGAGCTGGAAAATAAAAGGTTCAAATGAAGACTCCATTAGTACCTTAAGCACCCTCAACAAATCCCACTTTGGAAATGGTCTATTTCCTCCCGGTCTCTGTCTTGACAAAGGCCCTAAAAATTTTTAACCACCAATGCTTCTGTCACGGTCTGGGTCAGGTTCAGAGACCAGTTCCTATAGCAGTAAAAAGCTTTCCTGAAACCAGCAGGATCGGTACACCAGCGGGTCACCCTGGGAAACAGCACAGGCTCACCTGAGGTGCCGGGTCTAAGTATTAACCGGTTTTCACCAGAGCTCCTAGTGGTGGAGATGGATTTGGCTGCATGTTAACACCAGGTCACAGACCTCAGGATCACCCCACCAGGAAATGGGCAAGCTGGAAACCAATAGCGGATCAAACAGGTTAGGGGTCAAACAGAAGCGGAGTCAGTCACAAGCCAAGGGTCGGTCACAAATGGTAGCAGATGAGGATGAGGCAAAAATCGTAGTCAGTAGCAAGCCAAAGGTCGGTAGAGAAGATGTAGACAGCAGCAGGAACGATAAGTGGGATATTGGCCTGGACGGCACAATAATCTGGCAAGGAGGAAGTGCATGGACATGGATTTTATCAGGAAGTTCATGGGAGGAGCAAGGAATTCAAGGTTCAAGAGAACACAAGGCATAAGGCAGGATTATCCAATAGATCAGGCAGAGTATAGTCCAGCATCCCAGGTAGCTCAGTGAGAAGAAACATTGCCTCTCACTGCAGAAGGTCCAGGTTTGATCCCAGGCTCTGACAGGACTCCCCTCCTCACAGGACGTCCCCTGGATGTCTTAGGACCAAGCTTGTGAAGAAACCTCTGGTGGAATTCTCTTGTTAATCTAGGAGCATGGACATTTTCCTCAGGCTCCCAAGAATTTTCCTCTTGCCCATATCCATCCCATTGGACAAGATATTGCAATTTTCCTCTAAACATCCTAGAGTCAAGAATCTTCTACAACACATATTCTTCTTCACCCTGTACCTCAACAGGTGGAGGAGGTGGAAGAATTCTTCTAGGGAAAGGATTTTCATGAAATGGTTTGAAAAGTGATACATGAAAAACAGGGTGAATCTTCATACTGTCAGGAAGTTTTAAGTGAAAGGTGACTGGGTTGATCTGAGCAGAAATCTGGAAAGGTCCCACAAACTTTTGGCCCAACTTTGCAGATGGAACATGAACCTTCAGATTTTTATTAGATAGCCAAACCTTGTCGCCCACATGAAAGCTAGAAAGTGATCTGCAGTGACTGTCGGCAGCCTTTTTATAACATTCCTGAGCCTCCCCCAAGGTCTCGATCAACTTCGCCCGAATCTCCTGCAATGCAGTTACTCTGTTGGCAACAGCAGGAATTTGAGTTGTGATAGGGAGATCAGGAATAAAAACTGGATGATACCCCATATTGAGGAAAAAGGGGCTTTGGGAGGTGGAGCTATGTTTAGCATTGTTATAGGCAAACTCTGCCGTAGGTAAATAGTCCACCCAGTCATCCTGAAGATAACTGACAAAACACCGAAGGTACTGTTCCAAAGTTTGATTGGTCCTCTCTGTCTCACCATTAGACTGTGGATGAAAAGCAGAGGACAAGGTTAACAGTTACCCCTACAGCTGAACAAAAGCTTTTCCAAAATTTTTAAGTAAACTGTACTCCTCTATCAGATACCACATCATCAGGAATTCCATGTAATTTAAAAACATCTCCAACCATCAACTCCGCAGTTTGTTCAGCAGACGGTACCCCCTTAACCACTTGCCTACCAGGCACTTATACCCCCTTCCTTACCAGGCCAATTTTCAGCTTTCAGCACTGCCGCACTTTGACAATTGCGCGGTCATGCAGCACTGTAACCATATGAAATTTTGATCATTTTTTTCTCACAAATAGAGCTTTCTTTTGGTGGTATTTAATCGCCACTGGGCGCTTTACTTTTTGCGCTATAAATTTAAAAACTGCAAAAAATTTGAAAAAAAAAAAAAACGTTTCTTTGTTTCTATTATAAAATTTTTCAAACAGGTATTTTTTCTCCTTCACTGATGTGCGTTGATGAGGCAGCACTGATGGGCACTGATAGGCAGCACTAAAGGGCACTGATAGGCAGTACTAATGAGGTGTCACGGATAGGCGGCACTGATAGGCAGCACTATTGAGGTGTCACGGATAGGCGGCACTAATATGCAGCACTGATAGGCAGCACTGATAGGTGACACTGATGATTAGGACTGATAGATGGCACTGACTGGCATCACTGCTGGGCACTGACTGGCGGCACTGACTGGCACAACCGCTGGGCACTGACTGGTGGCACTGACTGGCAGCACTGCTGGGCTGCACTGGTGGGTGGCACTGGTGGGCAGCACTGGTGGGTGGGCACAGGTGGGTGCGCACAGGTGGGTGGCACTTCTGGCCACAGGTAGGTGGCACTTCTGGGCACAGGTAGGTGGCACTTCTGGGCACAGGTGTGTGACACTGCAGAGTGGCACAGGTGGGTGCACTGCTGGGCACAGGTGCGCAGAACTTGTGGGTGGCACTGCTGGGCACCGATCATCAGGGCACTGATCATCAGTGGCCCTGATGATCGGTGCCGATCCTCGCTCTGACAACTGCCGGTTCTCGGCAGTACTTTCCTCACGATCTGACAGCGTGAGGAAAGTGCAGCCGAGAACCGGCACTTGCATTTCCCTGTGATCAGCGTGTCATTGGACACCGCTGATCACGTGGTAAAAGGCCGGTATGATCGGCCTTTTACCACATCTAGTGATCAGCTGTGTCCGTAGGACACAGCGATCACGGGGCGCGCAGGAGAGCGCGTTCTGGGGGGACGTCATGTGACGTCCACTCAGAACTGGCCGGCCGCAGTTTAGCCGTCATTCGGCTATCTGCGGTCGGCAACTGGTTAACAGGTATGAAATGAGCCATTTTAGTAAGGCGGTCGACTACCATCTTGGTAGTCATCATTTCTTTTGAGGGAGGTAATTTGACTATAAAGTCCATAGAAATTGACCCCCAAGGTCTTGATGGAACAGGAAGTGGCTGGAGCAACCCCAAAGGAGAAGCTCGCTGTGTCTTATGACGTGCGCACGTCAGACAAGAGGCCACATAGCGTTTGATATCCTTCTTGTAACTAGGCCACCAGAAGGAACGTGACAGAAGGTCATCAGTTTTTGAAATCCCAAAGTGTCCTGCCAGTTTGGAGTCATGAACTAATTTGAGGACTTCCACCCGAGCAGACTCAGGTACATAGACACGATGTGCTAGAAACCAAAAGCCATTCTTGTACTCAAGTTTTTTGTCCCTAAGAGGATCCCTGAGAAGTGGGTCATTCTCATACCCCTCTTTGAGAAGACTCAAGAATGTCTTTGCACTTGTGGCCCCTAGGAAGTTCTTTTGAGTCAAGATTGAACATTCGTAGTTGCCCTCCTGGGGAGGTTCAGACAGCATCCTTGATAAGGCATCGGCCTTACCATTCCTGGATCCAGGTCGATATGATATAACAAAATTGAATCTGGAAAAGAATAAAGACCGGCGTGCTTGTTTGGAAGACAGACAATCTCTTGGCCGAGCGAATGAATTCCAGATTTCTATGGTCAGTGAGAACAGTTACAGGATGATTAGCCCCTTCTAGCAGATGCCTCCATTCAGAAAAGGCTTCCTTAATTGCCAGTAGCTCTTTATTCCCAATGTCGTCATTTCTTTCGGCTGAGGACATCAAATGAGAAAAGTAGGCACAAGGATGAAGCTGCATTTTTTCATCACTTCGCTGAGACAGGATAGCTCCCATGGCAGAATTGGAAGCATCCACTTACACTATAAAGGGTAGTTCAGGATCGGGATGTACCAAAATTGGTGTGAAAGTGAAAAGAGTTTTCAGCTTTTCAAAACGCAGCCTGTGCCTCAGGGGTCCACACGAAGGGTACCCCCTTCTTCGTCAGCTGTGTGTTTGGAGCTATCACTTTAGAAAAATTTCTTATAAATTTTCTGTAAAAGTTGGCAAACCCGACGAAACGTTGAATTTCCTTAACATTTCCAGGGGCTGACCAATCTACCACTGCTTTGATCTTCTCAGGATCCATACTCACTCCCTCTGGAGAAATGATATAGCCTAAGAACTGGATCTGGGTTTGTTCAAACTCACATTTCTCCAATTTAATGTAAAGTCTATTTTTCCTTAATCTTTCAAAGACTGTGCAAACATGTTTGCGGTGCTCTTCCCAATTATCGGAAAAGATAAGAATACCATCCAGATAGGCAATTACAAATTGGTCCAACAGATCACGAAAAACATCATTGATAAAATTCTGAAAGGTTGTAGGGGCGTTGCAAAGTCCAAACGGCATCACCAAGGATTCGAAATGCCCATACCTGATTCTGAAAGCGGTTTTCCATTCGCCTCCTTGACGAATGCGGACAAGGTTATATGCCCCTCGTAAATCAAGTTTTGTAAAGATCTTGGCAGAACGAAGTCTTTCCAACATTTCAGAGATCAAGGGTAATGGATAGCGGTTTTTAATAGTGATTTTATTCATGTCTCTGTAGTCATACATTGACGCAATGTGGAGTTTCTTTTCAACGAAGAACAGGGCTGCTCCTGCAGGAGAAGTTGAGTGTCTAATAAAGCCCTTCTCCAAATTCTCATCGATCCACACCCTGAGTACTATTTATTCAGGTTCCGACAGGTTGAAAAGGTGGCCAAAAAGGTATTTCTGCCCCTGGGAGCAGCTCAATGGGGCAATCATATGGGGGATGAGGGGGTAATTGATCCGCATTTTTCTTGTCACAGACAAGGCAAATTCTCATATGACTAGATAGCCACTATATATCACCTTGTGATTCCTTGGTTGGTGACGAACTTGGTCGGCAAGGTTTTTTGCAATATTTTTCACAGTGGGGGGACGTAAAATCTATAGTCCGTGCTCCCCAGTTGATGGAAGGATTATGAGTGGAGAACCAAGGAATGCCCAGGATGATGGGAAACTTGGGTGACGTAATCAGCTGAAAGCTGATGGTCTCACAATGGTCCGCCTCAAACAACAGTACCAGGGGAACCGTTTTATGGGTAACAGGTCCTGAAGATAAGGGTGACCCATCAACTGTCTCCATATCAATAGGGGTAAATGTATTTCTTGCTTGAATATTATTGTTGTTAGCAAACTCTATATCCATAAAGTTCCCCCCAGCCCCGGAGTCCAGCATAGTTGAGCAGGAGATTTCACAACCCTCAGATACAAGTTTAATAGGGATAACAAAATGAGAGAGTAGTGAGTTCATTTTATTCTCTTCAGGAATCAGTGGGGAGACAGACTGGCTTATAGAGTTTATTTGTTCAGGCGCAATCACATCAGTCACAGCAATTGTTCTTCTAACTTTGTTAGGACAATTAATTGCATAATGATCAGAGTCCCCACAATATAGACATAAATTCTCTGAACATATTCTCTCTCTCCTGAATGGAAATGGATCTCTTGATAGCATCGACCTGCAAAGGCTCAGGAGTGTTAGAACCCAAAGAGACTCTTGAATCCTGCAGAAAGTTGCAAGCCCCTATTACTTTCAAACATTTACAGCCTCTCCTTCCTCCTTTCTGTAAGTCTTTGATCGATTCAGATACACCATTGGATGAATTCCTCAAGATCGTTAGGAATATCTACTCTGGCAAGCTCATCTTTTACTTGTTCAGAAAGCCCTTGGCGGAACTGGCTCTTTTGTGCTGCACGGTTCCAAGTGGTATCTGCGATCCAACTTCTGAATTCGGCTGTGTATTCAGCGACCGAGCGTCTACCCTGCCGCAGACTATGCAATTTTGCTTCGGCAGTAGCACAACGGTTGGGATAATCAAAAACGTGATTCATGTCGGTCAAAAAGGTATCAAAATCATTCAGAATGCCATGGTTTTGCTCTATATAGGGGAGGCCCAAGCTAGAGTTTCCCCAGTCAGAAGCCCAATAATAAACATTACCTTCTTTTTCTCTAAAGGGAACGCAGCAGGGTACATTTGGAAATATTTACGACATTGAATAAGGAAACCCCTGTAGTGGTGGCGGTCTCCATTAAACTTAGATGGTTGGGGCTGGGGCATATGTGAGCCAGTATACTCTTGGTTCAAGCAGTTGTCTTCGCAGAGCCTGAATCTCCCCCTGTTGCCTATCCACAATGCTTTCTAGTTTGGCAACTTTTTCTTGATAGGTCACCCCAAATTCCTGCAGCTCAGCAATCTGCTGCCTAACGTTTGCCATAGCGGTCTCCATGTTTGGGCCAGATTATTCTGTCACGGTCTGGGTCAGGTTCAGAGACCAGTTGCTATAGCAGTAAAAGGTTTACCTGAAACCAGCAGGATCGGTACACCAGCGGGTCACCCTGGGAAACAGCGCAGGCTCACCTGAGGTGCGGGGTCTAAGTATTAACCGGTTTTCACCAGAGCTCCTAGTGGTGGAGATGGATTTGGCTGCATGTTAACACCAGGTCGCAGACCTCAGGATCACCCCACCAGGGAATGGGCAAGCTGGAAACCAATAGCGGATCAAACAGGTTAGGGATCAAACAGAAGCGGAGTCAGTCACAAGCCAAGGGTCGGTCACAAATGGTAGCAGATGAGGATGAGGCAAAAATCATAGTCAGTAGCAAGCCAAAGGTCGGTAGCGAAGATGTAGACAGCAGCAGGAACAATAAAGCAAAATATTGGCTGGGAAGGCACAATAATCTGGCAAGGAGGAAGTGCATGGACATGGCTTTTATCAGGAAGTTCATGGGAGGAGCAAGGAGTTCAAGGTTCAAGAGAAAACAAGGCATAAGGCAGGATTATCCAATAGATCAGGCAGAGTGTAGTCCAGCATCCCAGGTAGCTCAATGAGAAGAAACATTGCCTCTCACTGCAGAAGGCCCAGGTTTGATCCCTGGCTCTGACAGCTTCTTTAGCTAATGGGGACTCAAAAAACACACTTAGAGCCGATATCTGGCTCTTAAGAGTACTAACCGCTAGCCCTTTATCGGCCCCCTTTTTTAAAGATAGTTATTAAGAGGTCGTACAATAAATTACCGTATCACCCAGTAAATGGTCTCCATTCAGTAGCCAAAAAAGGCATGCAAAAAAAGAGGGGTTGTGAAAAGAAATTCACAAAGAAAGCGGCTACATTATGAACAGAATGTGATACTCAGAAAAATTTCCAAAAATTATGCTTTATTACACATACAAATTTGACATATGGGCAATCGCCCTGGTTTACCATCACCTCAGTATGAGACAATACACACAGACCTAAAACCATATAAAATGACACCAGTACCGGTCTAAATGCATGTGCAACAAGGACAGTGACTACAAGAGTCTAAAGTCCCTGTAGCACTGGCGCATAGGTGAACACTTCCCAAAGGAGGTGTATACAAAAATTATACCATAGGTATACCATAACACGTGTTATAAATATGTAGACTATGCTACTACCAGAATGGTTATATCCCAAACAGGGAGTTTCAAAAAATTATACCATAGATATAAGTATCACATATATGCAATGCAGCAAGCACAGTATGCGTCAAAAAGAAAGCATGCCTCTAGGCCTATATGAGACAAAACATAAATGTCATGTAAATGATGCAACACATTCCTATGCCGGCACAAGTGGTTGGGGCCCATTCATCTGTGATTATTACCAGCTGTTTCCTAGGGCTCTTGAATAAAAATATGCCCCATTTTTTACCAGGATGGAAGGATAGATGCATAAAGCAGCGCACTACTTGAAATGGTTTCTTCACCACTACATGTGGACTACATACCACTTTCTGTGAGAAAAACAAGACACATCCCAATAGATCTTCTGCCTGTTGAAATACATGTGGTATATCTTGTTTCTTATATAAAGCACCATGATGTCCCCATCCTGTAGTGAAATAAACAATATGTGGAAAGTCACTGAAAGAGCTTTCACTCTATATAGGATATATAGGTCATATATGTCACATAGGACCATATATCTAATGTCCTGCAACAGTCCACTCACCACCTGTGCAATGGATAATAGGAGAGGAAAGAATATCCTTCATATGTGCTGCCATACAAGGCCGGGGAGGCCAAGGAACCACCGCTGACATCCGCCGATATACCGCGGGTTCCAGCCTCTTCTCGGCGCCTGTGCTGCCTAGGCTTGCCTCATGGCATGTGAAAATGGCTTCCTCCTTGTAGGTCAGCGTGCGTTCCACCTAATGCGCATGACCGGAAGTGACGTATCTGACGTATGACGTCAACGCGTTTCGCCGATGGGCGTATCTCACTCAGCTTCGTCAGGACCAATGAGACAACTGCATTTCAATTTCCTATTTATAGTGGGTTAAGACCCACCCATTTATGCAAAAACTAGCTTGCAGCTATTCCCAATGGAGAAAAAAAGGGGGCTAAATACTTAGCACAGCTGCTGGTCATTATTGAATACAATTAAAAAGCAGGCGACTGGAAATATCAGAGAAAGGAAAGGCTTAGCAATTTTAACAATACATATATAAATCAAAAGACCATAGATAAAATATAATGATCAGTTGAGACATTACCACATTCTCACCAGAAGATGGCAATATTAGTGAAAGAATTACCAGGCCTATTCATTAAATCAAATTCCTAAAAGTACAATATAAGTTACCACAAAGCCACCACAAGATGGCAATATTGACTAAGGGATCTCATTATGAATTATTTTATCAAAGATACCCAGATTTCAAATACCCATTTATGGTATAGTTATTCCTGGAGAAAATATACTCAAACTTATGTCATGAGATCATCAATATTGTTCCTAAATGCGAAAAAAGATTAACCTTAATTATTTAGCATATATTCCAACTATTAATGAAAACAGGGAAATGCCATAGGTTAGTCAACATATGGAAATATAAGGGTACATAACTATGTAGATTTATTTATCCAAAAATACTTGGAGATCACATTCCACATTTAACCCCTTAGGGTATAATGTATCAAGCTTATATATCCAATATTTCTCCTTTTTAAGCAATTCTCTGTCAAAATCACCTCTCCTTTGTGGAAAGTGCAATGCATAGAAACCTTTCACTTTTGTACCATCCAGTTTACCTCCATGATATTTAGCATAATGTTGTGCAAGATTGCTTTCAGGGTCATTTGATCTAATATCTCTAAGATGTTCACCTATTCGTACTTTAAGTTGTCTTTTGGTCTTACCTATATACATCTTTTTACAGGGACAGGTTAAAATATATATAACACTCTCACTGTAGAGCAATTTATGAGACTTTGAATTTTATAGTGAGTGTTGTTTCCTGAATCAAAAAAAGAATCCGTACGATCCACATATTTACAGATTTGACATTTTCTACATTTAAACATCCCCTTAGTACGCGATTTTAACCATGTTGTTTGTTTTAACGGTTGATAATCAGAATGGATAAGGAGATCACCAAGATTTGGTGCTCTTCTTGCTACCATCTGGGGGCGTTCACCTACAATCTTATTCAATTTGGGACATTGAGTTAAAATTTTCCAATGTTTTTCTAATATTAATTTTACATCTTGCCATTGGGCTCCAAATTGGGTTATCATTCTGACAGGTTGATCACTTAATTTGGCCTTCTCATCCTTTTTAGGAGATAATAGATCCTTGCGGTCAGTTTGATATGCCCGTCTCCGAGCCTTTCTAATTTGAGAGTGAGAGTATCCCCTCTCCCTAAATCTTCTATAGAGGTCCTGAGCCTCCATCCTAAAGTCATTGATGTTTGAACAATTTCTCCGACATCTCAAAAACTGTCCCACTGGAATCCCTGAAATCAGTGAACGTGGGTGGTAGCTCCTAGCCTCTAATAGGGTATTGGCAGCAGTTGGTTTCCTATATGTCTTTGTGAGGAGTCTTCCATTCTCAAGTCTAATTTCCAGGTCCAGAAAAGAAATACATCTTTCATCAGATATATATGTAAGTCCAATATTGAAGGAGTTTTGATTTAACTCCTCCATGAAAAGTTTTAATTCCTCAGATGTTCCTCGCCATACAAGGAACACATCATCTATATATCTTAACCAAATCTGGACATTAACAAGAAATCTTGATGATCTGAAGACAACCTGCTCCTCCCAGAAACCTAAATGAAGACATGCGTAGGCCGGAGCCCACGGTGCTCCCATGCTAGTACCTCTAGTCTGTTGATAAAAGGTATTGTTAAATTGAAAAAAGTTATGTCGTAATGCAAAATCCAACAACTCACTAATAAATTCATTCTGTCCTCCCAAAGTAGGATATGTTTTATCAAGGAAGTAAGGCCTTTATCGGCCCCCGCCTGCAATAATTCTAGGACCGATACCAGGCTATAAGTATCCATCAAGGCCTGGGAGCACCACTCATTAAAGCACCTCCAGACCTTCAAATAGATTGCTTGGATTTCCTTCTTCCTACTAGCTAGGAACGTAGCCATTACCCTAGCTGAGAATCCTTTCGCTAGCAGGAGTTGTTCCTCAAAAACCACGTCGCTAAATTCCATCTCTCCACCCTGGGACATAAGACCGGGTCCTGCGATAGCAAGTCTTTCCGAAGTGGTAGTACTCAAGGCGGCCGAATTGCTAAGGTCACCAGCGTTGAGAACCACTCTCATCGGGATCAATACGGAGCTATTAAGATCAGAGAGGCAACAGGGGGGAAAAGCATAACATAGGGGAAAATCCCACTTCTGCACCAGCGCATCCAGTGCCCGAGCCCCGTCCCAGTGAGAAGAACACCGGGACCTTGCTGTTCTGACCCAACGCAAACGGGTCTATGGCCGGGGACCCCCATTCCTTTAAAATGGTCTGATAAACCTTCCCCCTGAGAACCTACTCTGACTCTCTCAACTGCTGCCTGCTGAGAAAATCGACTACCTGATTTAGGTCCCCTTTCAGGTGGACGGCAGATAAGGAGGCTAGATTTGCCTCTGCCCATGACAGCAGCACCGCAGTCAGGACCCATAGGGACCTGCTTTGTGTTCTTCCCTGCCTGTTCACATAGGCCACCACCGTCGAATTGTCCGAAAGGACGCGAACATGATGGCCCCGAATAAAGACCTGGAAGGAAAGAAGGGCCTTCCAAACCGCCCTGAGTTCCTTTCAGTTTGAGGATTCCTTTCTCTCCTCCAGAGACCAAGCGCCCTGTACTACGGATTCCTCCAGGTGCACTCCCCATCCCTGGGCACTCGCGTCTGTCGTGATCTCCCTGACCACAGGAAAGTTCCACAGTAACCCCTGGGTTAAGTTGGCTGCCTTTCTCCACCACCAAAAGGGATCTCTTTACCTTGGAGGGATCCCACACCCAGGAATCTAACGACGTCTGCTGCCGGTCCCAGAAGTTCAAAATGAACAGCTGGAGGGGACATAGATGCATCCTGCCCAGGGGCGGACTGACCATTTAAGCACTCGGGCACCGGGGTCAGTAGGGGGCCCCATGAAATGCCCCTGGTACCTTTTTTATAGGCTTTTTTGGGTGTGCTTGGAGTGTGGGCAAGGACACAGGCACCATGATCCCCTATTGCCCAGGGGCCCCATGAGTTGTCAGTCCACCCCTGACCCCGCCCATTGTACAGCCGGAATGGACGAGGTTAGTAGCCCCAAAATCGACATTGCCAGCCTCAATGATACCCCCTGGCTCTCTAGTAACTGCCTGATCCCTCTGTCTAACTTGACGAGCTTCTCTGGGGTCAGAAAGGTTTTCTGACAGGCGGAATCCAGTATATAGCCCAGATAAGTTATCCTCTGGGCTGAAATTAAACTGGACTTGGCCAGGTTCAACAGCCAGTCCAAACTCTCTAAATGATTCTTCACCACAGCTATAACAGGGGCGGACTGACCATTTGGAAACTCGGGCACTGCCCGAGGGCCCGGGGTCAGTAGGGGGCCCCATGAGATGCCCCGGTACCTTTTTCATTTGGGCAAGGACACAGGGGCCCCATGATCCCCTATTGCCTGGGGGCCCCATGAGTTGTCAGTCCGCCCCTGCCGCGCAAGCTACTCCTCCGAGCTTGCGAACAAAAGAAGATTGTCTAGGTAGGCCAGCACTGAAATTCCCTTCACTCGAAGTGGAACCAGCGCCCCGGACATAACTTTTGTGAAGATCCTCAGAGAGGAGGAGAGCTGAAAGGGCAAAGCCCAAAACTGAAGGTGACACATCTGCCCCAGACCCTGAACTGCTAGCTCGAGAAACTTCTGGCATGTATCCGCGATAGGTACGTGCAGATAGGCATCCTTTAAATCTATCGAGGCTAGGAACGAACCCAGTGGAAGCAGGGCTCTGACTGTAAAAATTGAATCCATCCGAAACTTCTTGTATCGGATAGTTTCGTTCAGGGGCTTTAGATTTAGAATTAACCTGTAAACCCCTGAAGGTTTCTGGACCACAAAAACATGTGAGTAGAAACCATCCCCTATCTCTGAATTGGGGACTTTTACCACTACATTTTGCTCCTCTAACTCCCGTAGAGAAGCAAGCAAGGCCGAAGCCTTTTGTGGATACCTAGGCAGGTTCGTTACCAATAACCTGTGCGGCGGTGGCTTTGGGAACTCCAGGTGGTACCCCCTTCTCACGAGGCCTAGTACAAAGGGGCTGGAGATCTCTGCTTCCCACAGTG
This sequence comes from Staurois parvus, assembly GCF_062004578.1. Lineage (NCBI taxonomy): Eukaryota > Metazoa > Chordata > Amphibia > Anura > Ranidae > Staurois > Staurois parvus. The sequence continues at coordinate 2,766,733 of NW_028318230.1, forward strand.
GGATGAAGACCCCCAATCTTCCTCCCACCGGGGGAATCAAGTCATCGCGGCTTTTGGGGCTGCTCAGGAGGACGGAAAATCGCTCCTCCTTTGCCCCTACCTCTCTGCCCCCACGGCCTTTTCTGAATCTCTGGCCTAAGGACCTGCATCCTCTTTGGGGGACGAAACTTCCTTCCCCCCTGCTCCTGCATTTTCTGCTTAAGGGGAAACGACTTCTTCCTGTCTGCCGTGCGATCTAATACCGTCTCCAACCCTGGGCCAAACAGGAGATCTCCTGTAAAAAGAATGCCACATAACTTAACTTTAGAGGCAATGTCTCCCTGCCACGTTTTTAGCCATAGGTCCCTATGGACCGAATTGGCAAGGGCCGTTGACCTAGCTGCCAACCTCACCAACTCCGCCGAAGCATCCGCAATGTAACCTACCATTTGTAGTAACGTCTGAAAAGACGCTAGGATCCTATCCTTAGGGGAATCAGCCACGATGTGCGCCTGCAACTGCATAAGCCAGTACTCCATGTTTCTGGCCACTACCGTAGTGGCCATGGCGGGCTTCAAATTGGACAATGTCGAGTCCCAGGACTTCTTAAGGAGGGAATCTGCCTCCTATCCATAAGATCTGGCAGAACCCCCATATCCTCAAACGCTAAGTCCATCCTTCTAGATATTTGGGAGAACGCCGCGTCCAGCGTGGGATTTTTATTCCACAAAGCGGACAGATCTTCACTGAACGGAAATCTGCGTTTGAGGGACGTAGCGAAAAAAGGGCTTCCTCTCAGGATCCTGCCACTCCTTTTTTATCGTATCCACTAATACCTCGTGAATGGGAAATACCCTCTTTTGTTCTTCCATGCCCTGATACATCTGGTCGTGCAGTGAAAGGGGTTTTTTATCCTCCTTAATATCCAGCGTGGCATAAATAGCCCCCAACAAATCGTCTACCTCCTCCAGGGACAATTTGTATCTAGAGGGGCCTCTGGGATCGTCTGAGGGGCCCTCACCTTCTGAATCCTCTTCGGACTGGGAGCACAGGGATGGCTCACCCTCCTCAGCCTCCTGGCCCTCCGTTCCTCGACTAGTTGAAGGAAGCACCTGCTGGGGTAACACCAAATTCTCGACTAGCGTTTTGAAGGAGTCAAAGGTATTAGTCAGTTCTCTAACTGATTTAACCAAGTCTCCCTGTGACGGACTCTCCTCCCTAACTAACCCCTCAATACAGGGCTCACATAGCACCTTTTTCCAAGACGCTTTCAGGGTCGCCTTACATGACGGTCACTTCCGCTTAGGCACCTGGTGCTTGAGTTTTTCACAGGCTTTACCCTGCAAAAACGAAAAGAGGAGATCCAGAGAACCTATTACCCCTCATCCAAGCCGCCTGCCCAGCCCCTCCCCCCATCTTCTCCCTGGCAGGGAATAGGGGCCTGACCTTGGATTCTCCACCCCCCCCCCCTCCCCTGGCACCTCTGACCACAAAGAGTGCTGGGTACACCCCCTGGAGCTAGGGGACCACACACACACAACCATCTCTAGCATTTACAGAGAATGGTCTGAAAAATAGAAAATATCCAGTGAATGGAAGTTGTGTGGACAAAAATGCCTTGTTGATTTCAGAAGTCAGAGGAGAATGGGCAGACTGGTTGCTGCGACATTCAGATAGTAACATCATAATTTGGCGTAAACAACATGAAAGCATGGATCCATCCTGCCTTGTACCAACTGTTCAAGCTGGTGTAGGTGGTGTAATGGTTTGGAGGATATTTTCTTGGCACACTTTGGGGTCAATAGTACCAATTGAGAATTGTTTAAATGCCATGGCCTACCTGAGTATTGTTGATTACCAGGTCCATCCCTTTATGACTACAGTGTACCCATCATATGATGGCTACTTCCAGCAGGATAATGCACACTAAGCTCAAATCATCTCAAAGTCATTTCTTGAACATGACAATGAACTCACTGTACTCCAATTTTCTTGCCACTATCAAGGTGTACCTAATAAAGTGGCTGTATATTATAATAAAACAAATAAAAATAACAACACCCAATTGAAAATGCATAGCGTAGAGCACACGTCTATCATCATTCTTAACACTAAACTGATAACCTGTAATGGCTTTTAAAATTTGGAGAATTTTGGACACCATAGTTTTTATGATTTTACAGGCGCATGAATAGCTACATACAGTAGTTACATAGTTAGGCTGAAAAAAGACACTAGTCCATATAGTTTAACCAATAAAATAAAGAACACATACACGCACAAATATAAAACATCAAGATACAGTATCCTATACCCACAGTTGATCCAGAGAAATGAAAAAAAAAAAAGCAAACCAATAAAGCATGGTCCACTGGGAGAAAAAAAAAATCCTTCCTGTTACAGGTGAGGCAATCGGATATTCCCTAGATCAACTCCCCCTGGTGGTATTACCTCTAAAAATTAGTATGCAGTTATATTTTGTGGATTTAGAAATGCATCCATATCTGATTTAAAACAGTCTACTGAGCTGGCCAGAACCAGTTGAGGGAGTCTATTCCACATTTCCACAGCTCTTATGCCAATCCAGTCATTGAAGAGTCTCTAAAAATTAGAAACAGTGGCTTAGATATACCAGAACTCAGCTCATTAGGGATCCTTGGGTATAAACCATCGGGTCCAGGTACTTCATTCACCTTTATTTTGTCTAAATGTTTCTCAATGTCAATTTTGAGCAATTGTGGATTATTTGGCGCTATGGCAGTACTATGTATACTGTGTATACACAGAGCTGAAAAAGGTATTTAATAAACTGGCCTTCTCTATGTCCCCAGTAACCCATTCAAAATTATCTGGTAAAGGGTCTACATGTTAATACCTGACCCTTTTGCTGTTAATATATTTGAAACGTTTTGTCGGGTTGTCTTACTCTCTTTTGCAACCTGTCATTTGTTTGCAGTATCGATTACCTGTTTACGTATTCTGTTATTTTCTCTATAACTTTTAAATTATGATAGTGTTCCTTCATTTTTAGATTTTTAAATGCTCTTTTCTTATTTATAGGCATTTTAACTTTGAACATGAGCCACACAAGTTTAAAAAGCTAAATTTAAAACCTATTGCCCTTGGGAATATATTTTGCAGTGTGTTTGCAACAGTCAGTTTGAAGCATTCCTATTTCTGCTCTGTGTCCTTTAATGACAACATTCCCTCCCAGTTTAAAACATTATTTATTTCAGGTACTTACAGTTGTGTTCAAAATAATAGCAGTCAGACATCACCAACCTGATCAATCACTGTTTTTGGTAGAAATTATATTTCTACATGGCAAATAATTTACTAGCAGGTGTAGTAGAGTAATAGAAATCCAACAGACCCAACAGTCATGACATGCATGCTGCTGATTCTGCGTAATTGAATCACTAATTGAAAGGGGCATGTTCAAAATAATAACAGTGTGGAGTTCTATTAGTGAGGTCATTCATTCTTTGAAAAACAGGTGGCAATTATTGCCCTTATTTAAAGGAAGGAAGGCAGCAAATGTTGTACATGCTGGTTACAGTGCATTTCTCTCTGAAATTCCGAGGAAAATGGGTCGTTCCAGACATTGTTCAGAAGAACAGCGTACCTTGATTAAAAAGTTGATTGGAGAGGAGAAAACATATAAAGAAGTGCAGAAAACGATAGGCTGATCAGCTAAAATGATCGCAAATGCTTTAAAATGGCAACCAAAACCTGAAAGACGTGGAAGAAAGCAAAACACTACCATTCAAATGGATAGAAGAATAGCCAAAATTGCAAGAACTCAGACAACAATCAGCTCCAGGAAGATCAAAGCAGGTCTAAAGTTACCTGTGAGTACTGTTACAATTAGAAGACGCCTATGTGAAGCCAAGCTATCTGCAAGAAGCCCCCGCAAAGTCCCACTGTTGAAAAAAAAGACATGTGCTGAAGAGGCTACAATTTGCCAAAGAGCACATTGACTGGCCTAAAGAGAAATGGCGCAACATTTTGTGGACTGATGAAAGTAAGATTGTTCTTTTTGGGTCTAGTGGCCGGAGACAGTTTGTCAGACGACCCCCAAACACTGAATTCAAGCCACAGTACACTGTGAAGACAGTGAAGCATGGTTGTGCAAGCATCATGATATGGGGATGTTTCTCATACTATGGTGTTGGGCCTATTTATCGCATACCAGGGATCATGGATCAGTTTGAATACATCAGAATACTTGAAGAGGTCATGCTGCCTTATGCTGAAGAGGAAATGCCCTTGAAATGGGTGTTCCAACAAGACAACGACCCCAAACACACCAGTAAACGTGCAACAACTTGGTTCCAGACCAACAAGATTGACGTTATGGAGTGGCCAGCCCAATCCCCGGATCTTAATCCAATAGAAAACTTGTGGGGTGACATCAAAAATGCCATTTCTGAGGCAAAACCAAGAAATAGAGAAGAACTGTGGAATGTAGTCCAATCATCCTGGGCTGGAATACCTGTTCACAGGTGCCAGAAGTTGGTTGACTCCATGCAACACAGATGTACAGCAGTTCTCAGAAACAGTGCTTATACAACTAAATATTAATTAAGTCATTCAAAGGAAAGCAAAACCTTCAAACATTTTTCAGTTTATATAGTAAATGTTTGAGTTTGTAAAGAAGAATACAAACACTGCTATTTTTTTGAACAGTCTAATATTCACTTTTCTTCAATTTTTTTAGAGGAACAACACACATTTGATATATTTTTCTTCACGTTTTGATTTGGAATAGAATGTGTAGTGTTCCCAATGCATTTGTGTGTATGGAAATAAAAGCTATTAGAAGGATTTTGAGCTTTATTCACTTTTTTCAACACACTGCTATTATTTTGAACACAACTGTATTTAGCACTGTCAATTTATGCAGCGCTTTACATATATATTGTACATTCACATCAGTCCCTAACCCTCAAGGGGCGTACAATCTAAGGTCCCTAACTCACATACATACACATACTAGGGCCAATTTAGACAGGAGCCAATTAACCTACCAGCATATCTTTGGAGTGTGGGAGGAAACCGAAGTACCTGGAGGAAACCCACAGAGGCACAGGGAGAACATGCAAACTCCAGGCAGGTGGTGCCGTGGTTGGGATTCAAACCAATGAGCCTAGTACTGCCAGGTGGAAGTCCTAACCATTTAGTCACTGTGCTGCCCATGGAGAGCAGCCCTCAGCCTTGCAAAATTTGCTGTTATGTAGTGTTAAGGCTTGACATGTTTGGTATCTCAATGCAACCAAGTCTTTTTTATTTTACCAAATAATTGGGTATAATACTGTGTTTGCGTGCAATAAAATTTATTTTAGTGTATTTTTCCTGAAAATATGCATTTGATTAATTGCTGTGCAAATATTGTGACAAATTGCAACTGCTGCTGTTTTATTCTCCAGGGTCGCTGATTTCATAAAATATATATTTTGGGGGTTTAAAGTGATTTTTAACAAAAATACATTTCTTAACGTGTGCAAGGAATTAAAAAAGTGTCCAGCTAGACAAATGGTTAATGACTGACTTGGTACCAATGGTTTGGCCACCAATGTGGTGCCTATATTTATAAAGGAATCAAAGTCTTTATCAAGTAACCACAGACCTGACCACAGACCTGTTATTTTAAAAATTATAGTGGGAAAGATACTTGAGGGTTTGATGAAGAGTTTTGGCTAGAAATCAATATTATAAGTAATAGTCATCACTGATTCATGAAAACTTGTCAAACAAATCTACTTCCTTTTTATAAGGACATAAGGAAAAACTTAAACAAAAAGGAGTGGCTGTGGTTATAGTATGCTTAGGGTTTGGTGAAGCATGTAACACAGTTCCACACAGATGGTAATGTACTGTATAAGTTAAGGTCTATAGGTTTAGGATATACTATATTTTATTTATCAGATGCCTCTTTAATGATGTGAAAAATAGCCTATTTTTCACCAGCCAGCAAAGAGACAGCCCAATCCAGCAAAGAGACATCCCCATCCAACAAAGAGACAGTTCAATTCAGCAAAGAGACATCCTATTCAACAAAGAGACATCCCAATCCAGAGACATGGAGTCTGGAGACTGGATGGGGATATCTCGGCTTGATTGGGCTGTCTCTTTGCTATATAGGGATGTCCCTTTACTGGATTGGTCTGTCTCTTTACTATATGGGGATGTCTCTTTGCTGGATTGCGATGTCTCCTTGCTATATGGGCATGTCTCTTTGCTGAATATATAGGGGGCACTGTGATTAGCTTTCTATGGGCACTGTAATTTAAAGGGGAACTGTGATATAAAAGAGACTGCAATGTAAAGGGGCAATGTAATCAATACAGTGCCCCTTTACAGTGCAGTCCCCTTTTTATCACAGTGCTCCTCCTTTACATTACAGTGCGGAGGACTGACACTGTGAATATCCCGTCACCAACCGCCCCCATGAACGCACTTACCCCCATCTCCCCACCCCACCCTCCCCACAGAAAAATTGGCTGCTCATTCTAAAATGCCCAGGCCTAATTTTTGTCCCAGTCTGGGCCTGTCTTACATCATGGTACAACCACCATCTTGGGTCTCAAGGTGGGAGGTTAGCAGTCCACTGAGTCATATTTTTGTATGATCTGATCGAGACTAAGAGCAGAGACAAATGCAGCAGAGAGGTTTCCTCCTAAAAAGTAGAACTTTAGTCTTTGCAGCTATGTTGGTATTTTGCAACATTACTTATTCTGACATGGGGTGGTTACTAGTGGAGGCACAACAGACAGCAGTGGAATCTTTGCCACCATTAAGAAATGCCAAGCCCATGGGTTTAAGACAGCTGAAATGTCCATGGAAAGCCTACAGGCTTCTTCTTCTGAGCTTTGGAGTTGGGAAAATCCTTCCTATTGATCTCTTAAAAGATCCTCACAATGGAAGCAAGTCATGGGTTAGATTCCCTATGAAATTGTTATTGCGATCTGTGTTTCCCCTGGGGAGATTCACCTTCTATGTCCTGGTAACTATACTTGGAGAAGAGCCTGAGTGGGAATACTAAATCCTGAAAAGTGGTTTTGGAGTGCTGTGGTGCCTGGAGGATCTGTGAGAGGGATCCATTACTGCTCTTTGACCCGCAAGGGTCGAAGTGATGAGGTGAGAGGCTAATCCAGAAGGTGGTTGGATTCATAAGCTCTATCTACACCCAGATATCTGCACGATTTGTTTCACTTGTGGTCACCTTACAGTATTATTGGAAACACCGTTTACAGTTTTGTTCACCTTCAACATTTCATTATTGGACTTTGAGTTTGCGTTTATTATTTAGTCATCATTTCACTTCACATTGTGCACGTGTGATGTAATATATGTATGTGTATTTCTCATGCACATACGTATAGATTTAAGTTTGTGCTTTTTCATTAGTTTGGGTGGTTTATTTGGTAATTTTGTTATCATTAAGCACATATTATTTATTTTCATTATTATTGTCACTATTTTTGATTTGAGTTATTGGATTCCACATTCACTTAAATAAGTTTGAATGTAGCGCAGCATTTATATGGTTTATATTTACTTGATCACTGGTATATGATTTAATGCTAGCAGCTGTTTGGGGTTCATATATTAATTTAGTTTGTTTTAAACACACATTTGGAGCGCAGGAGGGTCACACCACTATTGAATAAGTGGATTGCTTTGCAGAATGTGTTACTGCCCCTGTCCTCTTTGGGAGACTGCAGAGACTGTTTTAAGGGGTAATATCTTTGCCTAAGTGACATCTCTTAAGAGGAAAACCCTTGCAAAATATACAGAGGTGTATTCAAATGTTAAGCAGGCTTATGTTAAATACAAACAAGATATCAATAGAAGGGTACAAGATACAAGCCATACTGTATATGGCAAACCAGGCCTTTAAGCAGCTCTTCTTTCTACATCTTTATGCATTCTTTATACTTCTTTGTAAAGCTACAGTGGTACTCCAACAAGTTAGAGTACCTATCTTACAGCATGAAACATGGTGTAATCGATTATCATCAAATAAGAACATGTATATAATGTAAATAATACATGTAAATAAATGACTTAGCCACAGTAGACCACATTTTGCAATAGTAATATTAATAGCCTGTAGGGTATCTGCCTTTCAGCATAACACTTTGTCCCAAGGTCAGAGCATTGACAAAGAACAGCTTTTACTGTTCCAAACATGTCAGATTAGGTCACTGGTGACATCACCAAAGGTAGGGGAGCCTCGCTGCAATATCCACCAGAACTCCATGGCAGGGAGTCTGAGGGATAAAAAGTGTTATTTTTCTCCCTATTCCCACACATACAGATACTGGACTTCGCTATAGGAAGAGAAACTGAACACATGCATCCTAAAGTGAAGCAGCCAGACTGACAGGTAACAAATATTACCTCCTGCAGTACTGTCAGGAATGATCCAGCACCTAGTGCTTAGGAATTGTTACTACTGCTGAGCGATGGTTTATCTACTTATGAAGCAGATGACGTAAGCCTGTTCAAACTATTCATTCTAGCTTGACTGCGGTTGTGAAGTGTAGCGCATTGTGATCCAATACTAATTTTTTGTATACAAAACACCCTAAATGTAAAGTAGATTGTCCAAACTCTATACACTTGACTTAACAATAGCTTGTTATTGAAGAATACTAGTGATTAGTCATTTCATACATGCACAAGGTCTTGGGAAAATACAAACAATTAAGCTCTTCCATTTGCCTCTTACTTCCCTGATGTTAAAAAAAGGTGTTAGTGAGAGAGTGCTTTTGCTAACTAGATGGGAAATACTATGCCTACCGAACTGCCTCTACATATGACAGGCTGGGGATGTACAGTTCTTTGTTACTTAATTATTCTGCAAATATGATAGCAAGGATATCAAAATGTACGAAACAAGGGGTTTTCAATACCACAAGCTGCCACATTATTTTATTGTGAGAAACACGGCAAAATGATGTCATGTGTAATGATCTGGGGTCAGGCTCGAAGACCAGTTGCTATAGCAGTGGAAAGGCTCACCTGAAACCAGCAGGATAGGTACACAGGCAGGTCACCATGGCGGAGGAGTGGGATCACCAGAAGTGCGGAGTCTAAGTACTAACCGGTGTTCACCAGAGCTCCTATGGTGTAGATGGATTTTGCTGTGTGTTAGCACCAGATCACAGTCCGCAGGATCACCCCACCAGGAGGTGAGCAATCAGAGGTCCAGTAGTGTATAAGCAGGTAAGGATCAAACGGAAGCGTGGTCAGTAAACAAGCCAAGGTCGGTAATGAGTAGTCACAGGTTGAGATCAGGCAGAAGCATAGTCGAGAAAGAGCCAAGGGTCAATAACGAGTGGTAGCAAAATATGGATAATAACAGAGAAGACAAGGAGCACAATACTGGCTGGAGGGCACAATAATCTCTCAAACAGGAAGTGCAGAGACATGGCTTATATCAGGAAGTTCATGGGAGGAGCAAGGGGTTCAAGGTTCATGACAAACAAGGTCAAGGTAGGACCATCCAAATAATTGTCAAGTGAGCTGTCCAGCATTCCAGGTGGCTCAGCAAGAAAAAACATTGCCACTCACTACAGTAGGCCCAGGTTCGGACCCAGGCTCTGACATCATGACTTTGTAGTCCTAGCTATGCTATGAATATACATGCATAAAAAATGAACAGTGAAAGGTTTTCTACATGCAATGGGGTTGCTTTACTAAAACTGGAAAGTGAAAAATCTGGTGCAGCTTTGCATGGTAGCCATTCAGCTGCTAACTTCAGCTTATTTAACCCCTTTACGCCGGCCGCACACAAATGTGCAGCCTCCCGGCATCTGGGCCTAGACGCCAAGCTGCCGCACATTTGCGTTCATGTACCGTATTTTCCGGCGTATAAGACGACTTTTTACCCCTTGAAAATCTTTTCAAAAGTCGGGGGTCGTCTTATACGCCGGTATACTGACACTTTTTAGGGGGGCGGCGCGGTGCCGCCGCCGCCCCTCCTCTTCCAACGGAAGGGACACTAAGTACAGGGGTGGGCAGGGGCTGTTTCTTACCTGGCTCCGGTCCCACGACGATCCGGTCCAGGAAGCGCGGCTGCTCCTTCAGTTCGGCCACTGGATGTTCGCGCGGATGCTCGGCTCCGCCTCCTCACCGGTGATTGGCCGCCAGAACTGTAGCTCAGGAAAGGCACACAGGCGGCCAATCACCGGCGAGGGGGCGGAGCCGAGCGGCCCCGCGAAAATCAAGTGTAGGAGCAGCAGGTAAGTGTTCATTGTAGAGGTGCTGCTGCAACCACATATGCTGGCTGCAGCAGCACCATACTAGAACAGGGTCAGCAAGTGTAATTGGTGTCAGTGGGAGGAATAGTGCCCCATCATTGGTGTCACTGATACCAATGATGGAGCACTATTCCTCCCACTGACACCAATGATGGGGCACTATTCCTCCCACTGACACCAACGATGGGGCACTATTCCCCCCCCCCACTGACACCAACGATGGGGCACTATTCCCCCCCCACTGACACCAATGATGGGGCACTATTCCACCCCCCATTGACACCAATGATGGGGCACTATTCCACCCCCCACTGACACCAATGATGGGACACCATTCCTCCCACTGACACCAATGTTGGGACACCATTCCTCCCACTGACACCAATGTTGGGACACTATTCCCCCCACTGATACTAATGATGGGGCACTATTCCTGCCACTGATACCAATGATGGGGCACTATTCCTCTCACTGATACCAATGATGGGGCACTATTCCTGCCACTGATACCAATGATGGGGCACCTATTCCCCCCACTGATACTAATGATGGGGCACTATTCCTGCCACTGATACCAATGATGGGGCACTATGCCTCCCACTGATACCAATGATGGGGCACTATTCCTCCCACTGATAACAATGATGGGGCACTATTCCTGCCACTGATACCAATGATGGGGCACCTATTCCCCCCACTGATACTAATGATGGGGCACCTATTCCCCCCACTGATACTAATGATGGGGCACTATTCCTGCCACTGATACCAATGATGGGGCACCTATATCCCCCACTGATACTAATGATGGGACACTATTCCTGCCACTAATGCCAATGATGGGGCACTATTCCTGCCACTGATACCAATGATGGGGCACCTATATCCCCCACTGATACTAATGATGGGACACTATTCCTGCCACTGATACCAATGATGGGGCACCTATTCCCCCCACTGATACTAATGATGGGGCACTATTCCTGCCACTGATACCAATGATGGGGCACTATGCCTCCCACTGATACCAATGATGGGGCACTATTCCTCCCACTGATAACAATGATGGGGCACTATTCCTGCCACTGATACCAATGATGGGGCACCTATTCCCCCCACTGATACTAATGATGGGGCACCTATTCCCCCCACTGATACTAATGATGGGGCACTATTCCTGCCACTGATACCAATGATGGGGCACCTATATCCCCCACTGATACTAATGATGGGACACTATTCCTGCCACTAATGCCAATGATGGGGCACTATTCCTGCCACTAATACCAATGATGGGGCACTATTCCTCCCACTGACACCGATGATGGGGCACTATTCCTCCCACTGGTGTGCATTGGAAGAGGGGTAGTCTTATACGGCGAGTATAGCCCAAACACTACATTTTAGCAGGAAAAGTAGGGGGTCGTCTTATACGCCCAGTCGTCTTATACGCCGGCAAATACGGTAATAAAAAACATATGTGCTGAGAGCATGTGCCCTGCGCGCTCCCAGTACACATGTCCGGTACTCACGGAAAGGTCCCGGTCTGCTCTTTCGATCGGGACCTTTCCCGATCATGTGACCGCCGTGATGCATCGTCACATGATCCCTAAACCACGCCCCGCCTCCCGGCGTCTGAAACTCTTAAAGGGCCGGGAGGTGCCAGCGGGAAGGGGTTAACCAGTTCCCATCTGGTCTATTGCACAATGGCATTCTTGTTCTGGGAGGAAGTCATATGACATCCTCCCAGTCTTGTCGCGCATGCGCCTCCCCAGGGGCGCACAATGCAGTGTTCAGTGGTGAGCTATGTCCATCGGACACAGTGCACCGCCAATCAGGGTAAAGAGCCAATGACGTTGGCTCTTAACCATGTGAGCAGTGTGTCCAATCACAGCTGATCACCTGTAAACAAATGCTGGTTAGCGACATTTCCTTTCTTCAGTGCTGTAACAGCATGAGGAAAGGAAAGCAGATAACCAGCTTTCCTGTGGCAGGGAACATTTGCAGTGATATTAGGGCACTAATCATCAGTTCCCTGATGATTAGTGCAGCCTCATCAGTGCCAATCAGTTTGCATCGGTGCAGCATATCAGTGCTCATCAGTGCAGCCTCATCAGTGCCCATCAGGGCAGCTTATCAGTGGCCATCAATGCTGCCTCATCAGTGCCCATCAGTGCAGTCTCATCAGTGCCCATCAGTGCAGCCTCATCAGTGCCCATCAGCACATCCTATCAGTGCCCATCAGTGAGGCCTCATCACACACATCAGTGAAGAAGAAAGATTTCTTATTTGCAAAATTTTGAAAAGTTTTTTTCAAACTTTTCAATCTTTTTTTTCATTTGTTTAGCAAAAAAAAAAAGTAGTGATTAAATACCAACAAAAGAAAGCTCTATCTGTTGCAAAAAAACTGATAAAAATTTAATTTGGGTACAGTATTGCATGACTGCGCAATTGTCATGCAAAGTGCAACAGTGAAAATTGGCCTGGGCAGGAAGGAGGTGAAAGTGCACAGTAGGCAAGTGGTTAATAAAGCTAGTTTCTTTGTAGTAAATCAACCCCAATGTGTATATATATATATATATATATATATATATATATATATATATATATATATACAGGGGTTGGAGAAAATTAGGAAAACAAAGAATTAAATTGTTACCTAATATGGTGTTGGACCACCCTTGGCATCCACCATGGGGGGGGGGGAATATGGTCAGCCAAAATTTGTATATAGTTGCTGGCAGTGACTCTACCTTTCAAGGTGGTGATGGGGCCTGCAGAATACCAAGATAGGGCTGCTCAAACCATGATTGCACAGCTACCATGCCTTACCGTCATCACAAAACAGTCCTGGTCGCAAGCTTGGGACTGTATTCGCCACACATCCAGTGGTTGGAAACAGCATGAAGCTTGATTCATCAGACCATGTTACAGTTTTCAATTGATTAATAGTCCACAATTCATGAGAGTTGCACCACTCTTTCCTCTTCTGAGCATTAATATTGGTCACTATTGGCTTGGCAACTGCAGCTCGCCCGTGAATGTTTTGCTTATGGACATGGACTTTGGAAGACTGAGGTCGAGCTCTGCAGTCACTTTTGCAGCAGTTGTTATCTTATTCTTGGTCACAATCCTGCGCAATGTCCTTTTGTCTCTTTTGGTAAGTTAACATGGTCAAGCGGACCACGCTTTTGCTGATACAACGTATTCCTGGAAACTGTACATGCCATCATAACTAGAGATGAGCGAAGAAATGAAAAATTCGATTCGACTGATTCGGCGAATTCGTGGACAATATTCGATTCGAGTCGAATAAATTCGCTGTGAATTTAACTTAAAAAAGGGTGTTTCTAGGCTTCAGAGAGACTTAATATTAGTGCAGAACACTGTACCTTTAATTTAAATGCCCTTGGAGTCTGCTGGGGAAGAGAAATAATACTGTCAGTCAGTATGACATGCAGATGAGTGCCGTCGATCTTAGAATCACCGCACACTTCACTCATTTGGGCAGTCACGGGGCCAAAACCAGAGTGTGGAGCCACAGTGTGGCGGTGGAGGCAGCAGCAATGGGAGGCCATACAGCACCCTATGACAAAAATGGAAACCACCAGCAGTGTGAGGAGACCTGAAAGTGGCACATGGCAGAGTGTGGCGATAGAGACAGCAGCAATGGGAGGCCGTACAGGGACCCATGACACACTCTGGACCTGGCAGCAGCATGAGGAGGCGGTACAGGGGCCCATGACAGATTACGGGCCTGGCAGCAGCATGAGGAGTCGGTACAGGGGCCCATGGCAGATTACGGGCCTGGCAGCAGCAATGGGAGGCCGTACAGGGACCCATGACACACTCTGGACCTGGCAGCAGCATGGGGAGGCGGTACAGGGGCCCATGACAGATTACGGGCCTGGCAGCAGCATGAGGAGTCGGTACGGGGGCCCATGACACACTCTGGACCTGGCAGCAGCATGAGGAGGCGGTACAGGGGCGCATGACAGATTACGAGCCTGGCAGCAGCAACTTGGACAGGAGGACGTTCAGCTTCTGCACCGTCGGGTGCGTGCTCGCAAACTGTTGTCTCTTGGAAACGGATTCCAAGAAAGACTGCTGACGGAATCCGTGAAGAGGAGTAGCAGGAGAAGGAGCATCTGAACGAGCGGAATATGCCAACAAGCGACAACAGTGGCCCATGACAGATTACGGGCCTGGCAGCAGCATGAGGAGTCGGTACGGGGGCCCATGGCAGATTACGGGCCTGGCAGCAGCTATGGGAGGCCCGTAATCTGCCAGCACCCTATGACAAAAAATGGAACCCACCAGCAGTGTGAGGAGACCTGAAAGTGGCACATGGCAGAGTGTGGCGATGGAGACAGCAGCAATGGGAGGCCGTACAGGGACCCATGAGAGACTCTGGACCTGGCAGCAGCATGAGGAGGCGGTATAGGGGCCCATGGCAGATTAGGGGCCTGGCAGCAGCTATGGGAGGCCCGTAATCTGCCAGCACCCTATGACAAAAAATGGAACACACCAGCAGTGTGAGGAGACCTGAAAGTGGCACATGGCAGAGTGTGGCGATGGAGGCAGCAGCAATGGGAGGCCGTACAGGGACCCATGAGAGACTCTGGACTTGGCAGCAGCATGAGGAGGCGGTATAGGGGCCCATGGCAGATTAGGGGCCTGGCAGCAGCTATGGGAGGCCCGTAATCTGCCAGCACCCTATGACAAAAAATGGAACACACCAGCAGTGTGAGGAGACCTGAAAGTGGCACATGTTTGGGGCATGATTCATGGCGGATTTAGTCAGTTGTGTCAGGAACTGGTGGTTTGAAATCCAGACTAATCCACGCCTGATTCATTTTCACAAACGTGAGTCTCTCCACACTTTGGGTGGACAGTCGTGTCCTCCGCGGAGTTGCAATACCTCCTGCCGCACTAAACACGCGCTCCGATGCCACGCTACTGGCCGGGCATGACAGCCTTTCAAGGGCAAATTCAGCTAGTTGGGGCCAAAGGTCAAGTTTCGTTGCCCAGTAGTCAAGGGGATTGTCTACCTCGGTTGGCAGGGTGCTGTCCAAGTAGGCCTAAGCCTGTTGTTTGAGGTCCTGCTCCAGGTCCACCTGATGCTGCTGCTGCTGCTGCGGCTGGTTAGTAGTTTCCTCACTGCGCTGGTGAAGAAAGCTACTCATCATCGACTGCAGACTGAGGCAGCCGCTGCTGGTGGAGCTGCCACTGCTCCTACCACCCCACCCCTCCCCTGCTGCCATGGCAGCGGAACACGAGCGCACAGGGCCCACAGTGTCTGAGGATGGACGTTGGCGCAGACAGGCAGAGACCAGCTGACTACATAGGTGTTTTTTATAGTACGTTATTTTGGCCTCCCTCTCAGCAGGTGTGAAAAAGGCCACCATTTTTGAACGGTAGCGAGGGTCCAACAAGGTGGACAGCCAAAAGTCATCCCTCTGTCTGATGGTTATTATTCGGCTGTCGCTACGCAAGCAACCGAGCATGCTATGGGCCATTTGTGCCAAGGAATGCGAGGGACTCCCTGCCTCCATCTCCACAGCATACTGCCACGGTGCGTCTAGGTCCTCTGTCTCCTCTTCCTCCTCCTCTACCAGATGCTCCTGCTCCTCCACTCCTGTCCGCTGAGTGGAAAAACCACCCATTTCACTCAATAATTCCTGAGCACCAATGTCCTCCTCTACCTCCTCCTCTTCTTCCAGTCCTGCCCCCACAGGGGCCATGTGGCGTTGAGATCTGTGCGCCACGTCTACCGCACCCTGACCAGCCATTGTTAACAGCATTTGTTCCAGGACGTGCAACAGAGGAATGACGTCGTTCATCCCATAGTCCTGCCGACTCACGAATAGCGTGGCCTCCTCAAAGGGCCTGAGCAAGCGCAGGTGTCACGCATGAGCTGCCAATGGCTGACATCTAAGTTACACAGGGAGTACCTTTATCTGCTTTTAACATCAGGAAATCTGTGATGGCCTTTTGCTGTTCGTAAAGGCGGTCTAACATATGTAGGGTTGAATTCCACCTTGTTGCAACGTCACAGCATGAGGAGTCGGTATAGGGGCCCATGGCAGATTAGGGGCCTGGCAGCAGTTATGGGAGGCCCATAATCTGCCAGCACCCTATGACAAAAAATGGAACACACCAGCAGTGTGAGGAGACCTGAAAGTGGCACATGGCAGAGTGTGGCGATGGAGACAGCAGCAATGGGAGGCCGTACAGGGACCCATGAGAGACTCTGGACCTGGCAGCAGCATGAGGAGGCGGTATATAGGGGCCTACGGCAGATTAGGGGCCTGGCAGCAGCTATAGGAGGCCCGTAATCTGCCAGCACCCTATGTCAAAAAATTCAACACACCAGCAGTGTGTGAGGAGACCTGAAAGTGGCACATGGCAGAGTGTGGCGATGGAGACAGCAGCAATGGGAGGCCGTACAGGGACCCATGACAGACTCTGGACTTGGCAGCAGCATGAGGAGGCGGTATATAGGGGCTTATGGCAGATTAGGGGCCTGGCAGCAGCTATAGGAGGCCCGTAATCTGCCAGCACCCTATGTCAAAAAATTCAACACACCAGCAGTGTGAGGAGACCTGAAAGTGGCACATGGCAGAGTGTGGCGATGGAGACAGCAGCAATGGGAGGCCGTACAGGGACCCATGACAGACTCTGAACTTGGCAGCAGCATGAGGAGGCGGTATATAGGGGCCCATGGCAGATTAGGGGCCTGGCAGCAGCTATAGGAGGCCCGTAATCTGCCAGCACCCTATGTCAAAAAATTCAACACACCAGCAGTGTGAGGAGACCTGAAAGTGGCACATGGCAGAGTGTGGCGATGGAGACAGCAGCAATGGGAGGCCGTACAGGGACCCATGACAGACTCTGGACTTGGCAGCAGCATGAGGAGGCGGTATATAGGGGCCCATGGCAGATTAGGGGCCTGGCAGCAGCTATGGGAGGCCCGTAATCTGCCAGCACCCTATGTCAAAAAATTCTACACACCAGCAGTGTGTGAGGAGACCTGAAAGTGGCACATGGCAGAGTGTGGCGATGGAGACAGCAGCAATGGGAGGCCGTACAGGGACCCATGACAGACTCTGGACTTGGCAGCAGCATGAGGAGGCGGTATATAGGGGCCCATGGCAGATTAGGGGCCTGGCAGCAGCTATGGGAGGCCCGTAATCTGCCAGCACCCTATGTCAAAAAATTCAACACACCAGCAGTGTGTGAGGAGACCTGAAAGTGGCACATGGCAGAGTGTGGCGATGGAGAAAGCAGCAATGGGAGGCCGTACAGGGACCCATGAGAGACTCTGGACCTGGCAGCAGCATGAGGAGGCGGTATATAGGGGCCTATGGCAGATTAGGGGCCTGGCAGCAGCTATGTGAGGCCCGTAATCTGCCTGCACCCTATGTCAAAAAATTAAACACACCAGCAGTGTGAAGAGACCTGAAAGTGGCACATGGCAGAGTGTGGCGATGGAGACAGCAGCAATGGGAGGCCGTACAGGGACCATGACAGACTCTGGACTTGGCAGCAGCATGAGGAGGCGGTATATAGGGGCCCATGGCAGATTAGGGGCCTGGCAGCAGCTATGTGAGGCCCGTAATCTGCCTGCACCCTATGTCAAAAAATTTAACACACCAGCAGTGTGAAGAGACCTGAAAGTGGCACATGGCAGCAGAGTGTGGCGATGGAGACAGCAGCAATGGGAGGCCGTACAGGGACCATGACAGACTCTGGACTTGGCAGCAGCATGAGGAGGCGGTATATAGGGGCCTATGGCAGATTAGGGGCCTGGCAGCAGCTATGTGAGGCCCGTAATCTGCCTGCACCCTATGTCAAAAAATTAAACACACCAGCAGTGTGAAGAGACCTGAAAGTGGCACATGGCATGAGAGACTCTGGACCTGGCAGCAGCAGGAGGAGGCGGTATAGGGGCCCATGGCTGATTAGGGGCCTGGCAGCAGCTATGTGAGGCCCGTTATCTTGCAGCACCCTATGTCAAAAAATTTAACACACCAGCAGTGTGAAGAGACCTGAAAGTGGCACATGGCAGCAGAGTGTGGCGATGGAGACAGCAGCAATGGGAGGCCGTACAGGGACCCATGAGAGACTCTGGACCTGGCAGCAGCAGGAGGAGGTGGTATATAGGGGCCCATGGCAGATTAGGGGCCTGGCAGCAGCTATGTGAGGCCCGTAATCTGCCTGCACCCTATGTCAAAAAATTTAACACACCAGCAGTGTGAAGAGACCTGAAAGTGGCACATGGCAGCAGAGTGTGGCGATGGAGACAGCAGCAATGGGAGGCCGTACAGGGACCATGACAGACTCTGGACTTGGCAGCAGCATGAGGAGGCGGTATATAGGGGCCTATGGCAGATTAGGGGCCTGGCAGCAGCTATGTGAGGCCCGTAATCTGCCTGCACCCTATGTCAAAAAATTTAACACACCAGCAGTGTGAAGAGACCTGAAAGTGGCACATGGCAGCAGAGTGTGGCGATGGAGACAGCAGCAATGGGAGGCCGTACAGGGACCATGACAGACTCTGGACTTGGCAGCAGCATGAGGAGGCGGTATATAGGGGCCCATGGCAGATTAGGGGCCTGGCAGCAGCTATGTGAGGCCCGTAATCTGCCTGCACCCTATGTCAAAAAATTTAACACACCAGCAGTGTGAAGAGACCTGAAAGTGGCACATGGCAGCAGAGTGTGGCGATGGAGACAGCAGCAATGGGAGGCCGTACAGGGACCATGACAGACTCTGGACTTGGCAGCAGCATGAGGAGGCGGTATATAGGGGCTTATGGCAGATTAGGGGCCTGGCAGCAGCTATAGGAGGCCCGTAATCTGCCAGCACCCTATGTCAAAAAATTCAACACACCAGCAGTGTGAGGAGACCTGAAAGTGGCACATGGCAGAGTGTGGCGATGGAGACAGCAGCAATGGGAGGCCGTACAGGGACCATGACAGACTCTGGACTTGGCAGCAGCATGAGGAGGCGGTATATAGGGGCCCATGGCAGATTAGGGGCCTGGCAGCAGCTATGTGAGGCCCGTAATCTGCCTGCACCCTATGTCAAAAAATTTAACACACCAGCAGTGTGAAGAGACCTGAAAGTGGCACATGGCAGCAGAGTGTGGCGATGGAGACAGCAGCAATGGGAGGCCGTACAGGGACCATGACAGACTCTGGACTTGGCAGCAGCATGAGGAGGCGGTATATAGGGGCCTATGGCAGATTAGGGGCCTGGCAGCAGCTATGTGAGGCCCGTAATCTGCCTGCACCCTATGTCAAAAAATTAAACACACCAGCAGTGTGAAGAGACCTGAAAGTGGCACATGGCATGAGAGACTCTGGACCTGGCAGCAGCAGGAGGAGGCGGTATAGGGGCCCATGGCTGATTAGGGGCCTGGCAGCAGCTATGTGAGGCCCGTTATCTTGCAGCACCCTATGTCAAAAAATTTAACACACCAGCAGTGTGAAGAGACCTGAAAGTGGCACATGGCAGCAGAGTGTGGCGATGGAGACAGCAGCAATGGGAGGCCGTACAGGGACCCATGAGAGACTCTGGACCTGGCAGCAGCAGGAGGAGGTGGTATATAGGGGCCCATGGCAGATTAGGGGCCTGGCAGCAGCTATGTGAGGCCCGTAATCTGCCTGCACCCTATGTCAAAAAATTTAACACACCAGCAGTGTGAAGAGACCTGAAAGTGGCACATGGCAGCAGAGTGTGGCGATGGAGACAGCAGCAATGGGAGGCCGTACAGGGACCATGACAGACTCTGGACTTGGCAGCAGCATGAGGAGGCGGTATATAGGGGCCTATGGCAGATTAGGGGCCTGGCAGCAGCTATGTGAGGCCCGTAATCTGCCTGCACCCTATGTCAAAAAATTTAACACACCAGCAGTGTGAAGAGACCTGAAAGTGGCACATGGCAGCAGAGTGTGGCGATGGAGACAGCAGCAATGGGAGGCCGTACAGGGACCATGACAGACTCTGGACTTGGCAGCAGCATGAGGAGGCGGTATATAGGGGCCCATGGCAGATTAGGGGCCTGGCAGCAGCTATGTGAGGCCCGTAATCTGCCTGCACCCTATGTCAAAAAATTTAACACACCAGCAGTGTGAAGAGACCTGAAAGTGGCACATGGCAGCAGAGTGTGGCGATGGAGACAGCAGCAATGGGAGGCCGTACAGGGACCATGACAGACTCTGGACTTGGCAGCAGCATGAGGAGGCGGTATATAGGGGCCCATGGCAGATTAGGGGCCTGGCAGCAGCTATGTGAGGCCCGTAATCTGCCTGCACCCTATGTCAAAAAATTAAACACACCAGCAGTGTGAAGAGACCTGAAAGTGGCACATGGCATGAGAGACTCTGGACCTGGCAGCAGCAGGAGGAGGCGGTATAGGGGCCCATGGCTGATTAGGGGCCTGGCAGCAGCTATGTGAGGCCCGTTATCTTGCAGCACCCTATGTCAAAAAATTTAACACACCAGCAGTGTGAAGAGACCTGAAAGTGGCACATGGCAGCAGAGTGTGGCGATGGAGACAGCAGCAATGGGAGGCCGTACAGGGACCCATGAGAGACTCTGGACCTGGCAGCAGCAGGAGGAGGTGGTATATAGGGGCCCATGGCAGATTAGGGGCCTGGCAGCAGCTATGTGAGGCCCGTAATCTGCCTGCACCCTATGTCAAAAAATTTAACACACCAGCAGTGTGAAGAGACCTGAAAGTGGCACATGGCAGCAGAGTGTGGCGATGGAGACAGCAGCAATGGGAGGCCGTACAGGGACCATGACAGACTCTGGACTTGGCAGCAGCATGAGGAGGCGGTATATAGGGGCCTATGGCAGATTAGGGGCCTGGCAGCAGCTATGTGAGGCCCGTAATCTGCCTGCACCCTATGTCAAAAAATTTAACACACCAGCAGTGTGAAGAGACCTGAAAGTGGCACATGGCAGCAGAGTGTGGCGATGGAGACAGCAGCAATGGGAGGCCGTACAGGGACCATGACAGACTCTGGACTTGGCAGCAGCATGAGGAGGCGGTATATAGGGGCCCATGGCAGATTAGGGGCCTGGCAGCAGCTATGTGAGGCCCGTAATCTGCCTGCACCCTATGTCAAAAAATTTAACACACCAGCAGTGTGAAGAGACCTGAAAGTGGCACATGGCAGCAGAGTGTGGCGATGGAGACAGCAGCAATGGGAGGCCGTACAGGGACCATGACAGACTCTGGACTTGGCAGCAGCATGAGGAGGCGGTATATAGGGGCCCATGGCAGATTAGGGGCCTGGCAGCAGCTATGTGAGGCCCGTAATCTGCCTGCACCCTATGTCAAAAAATTAAACACACCAGCAGTGTGAAGAGACCTGAAAGTGGCACATGGCATGAGAGACTCTGGACCTGGCAGCAGCAGGAGGAGGCGGTATAGGGGCCCATGGCTGATTAGGGGCCTGGCAGCAGCTATGTGAGGCCCGTTATCTTGCAGCACCCTATGTCAAAAAATTTAACACACCAGCAGTGTGAAGAGACCTGAAAGTGGCACATGGCAGCAGAGTGTGGCGATGGAGACAGCAGCAATGGGAGGCCGTACAGGGACCCATGAGAGACTCTGGACCTGGCAGCAGCAGGAGGAGGTGGTATATAGGGGCCCATGGCAGATTAGGGGCCTGGCAGCAGCTATGTGAGGCCCGTAATCTGCCTGCACCCTATGTCAAAAAATTTAACACACCAGCAGTGTGAAGAGACCTGAAAGTGGCACATGGCAGCAGAGTGTGGCGATGGAGACAGCAGCAATGGGAGGCCGTACAGGGACCATGACAGACTCTGGACTTGGCAGCAGCATGAGGAGGCGGTATATAGGGGCCCATGGCAGATTAGGGGCCTGGCAGCAGCTATGTGAGGCCCGTAATCTGCCTGCACCCTATGTCAAAAAATTAAACACACCAGCAGTGTGAAGAGACCTGAAAGTGGCACATGGCAGAGTGTGGCGATGGAGACAGCAGCAATGGGAGGCCGTACAGGGACCATGACAGACTCTGGACTTGGCAGCAGCATGAGGAGGCGGTATATAGGGGCCCATGGCAGATTAGGGGCCTGGCAGCAGCTATGTGAGGCCCGTAATCTGCCTGCACCCTATGTCAAAAAATTTAACACACCAGCAGTGTGAAGAGACCTGAAAGTGGCACATGGCAGCAGAGTGTGGCGATGGAGACAGCAGCAATGGGAGGCCGTACAGGGACCATGACAGACTCTGGACTTGGCAGCAGCATGAGGAGGCGGTATATAGGGGCCCATGGCAGATTAGGGGCCTGGCAGCAGCTATGTGAGGCCCGTAATCTGCCTGCACCCTATGTCAAAAAATTTAACACACCAGCAGTGTGAAGAGACCTGAAAGTGGCACATGGCAGCAGAGTGTGGCGATGGAGACAGCAGCAATGGGAGGCCGTACAGGGACCATGACAGACTCTGGACTTGGCAGCAGCATGAGGAGGCGGTATATAGGGGCCCATGGCAGATTAGGGGCCTGGCAGCAGCTATGTGAGGCCCGTAATCTGCCTGCACCCTATGTCAAAAAATTAAACACACCAGCAGTGTGAAGAGACCTGAAAGTGGCACATGGCAGCAGAGTGTGGCGATGGAGACAGCAGCAATGGGAGGCCGTACAGGGACCATGACAGACTCTGGACTTGGCAGCAGCATGAGGAGGCGGTATATAGGGGCCCATGGCAGATTAGGGGCCTGGCAGCAGCTATGTGAGGCCCGTAATCTGCCTGCACCCTATGTCAAAAAATTTAACACACCAGCAGTGTGAAGAGACCTGAAAGTGGCACATGGCAGAGTGTGGCGATGGAGACAGCAGCAATGGGAGGCCGTACAGGGACCATGACAGACTCTGGACTTGGCAGCAGCATGAGGAGGCGGTATATAGGGGCCCATGGCAGATTAGGGGCCTGGCAGCAGCTATGTGAGGCCCGTAATCTGCCTGCACCCTATGTCAAAAAATTTAACACACCAGCAGTGTGAAGAGACCTGAAAGTGGCACATGGCAGCAGAGTGTGGCGATGGAGACAGCAGCAATGGGAGGCCGTACAGGGACCATGACAGACTCTGGACTTGGCAGCAGCATGAGGAGGCGGTATATAGGGGCCCATGGCAGATTAGGGGCCTGGCAGCAGCTATGTGAGGCCCGTAATCTGCCTGCACCCTATGTCAAAAAATTTAACACACCAGCAGTGTGAAGAGACCTGAAAGTGGCACATGGCAGCAGAGTGTGGCGATGGAGACAGCAGCAATGGGAGGCCGTACAGGGACCATGACAGACTCTGGACTTGGCAGCAGCATGAGGAGGCGGTATATAGGGGCCCATGGCAGATTAGGGGCCTGGCAGCAGCTATGTGAGGCCCGTAATCTGCCTGCACCCTATGTCAAAAAATTAAACACACCAGCAGTGTGAAGAGACCTGAAAGTGGCACATGGCAGCAGAGTGTGGCGATGGAGACAGCAGCAATGGGAGGCCGTACAGGGACCATGACAGACTCTGGACTTGGCAGCAGCATGAGGAGGCGGTATATAGGGGCCCATGGCAGATTAGGGGCCTGGCAGCAGCTATGTGAGGCCCGTAATCTGCCTGCACCCTATGTCAAAAAATTTAACACACCAGCAGTGTGAAGAGACCTGAAAGTGGCACATGGCAGCAGAGTGTGGCGATGGAGACAGCAGCAATGGGAGGCCGTACAGGGACCATGACAGACTCTGGACTTGGCAGCAGCATGAGGAGGCGGTATATAGGGGCCCATGGCAGATTAGGGGCCTGGCAGCAGCTATGTGAGGCCCGTAATCTGCCTGCACCCTATGTCAAAAAATTTAACACACCAGCAGTGTGAAGAGACCTGAAAGTGGCACATGGCAGCAGAGTGTGGCGATGGAGAAAGCAGCAATGGGAGGCCGTACAGGGACCCATGAGAGACTCTGGACCTGGCAGCAGCATGAGGAGGCGGTATATAGGGGCCTATGGCAGATTAGGGGCCTGGCAGCAGCTATGTGAGGCCCGTAATCTGCCTGCACCCTATGTCAAAAAATTTAACACACCAGCAGTGTGAAGAGACCTGAAAGTGGCACATGGCATGAGAGACTCTGGACCTGGCAGCAGCAGGAGGAGGCGGTATAGGGGCCCATGGCTGATTAGGGGCCTGGCAGCAGCTATGTGAGGCCCGTTATCTTGCAGCACCCTATGTCAAAAAATTTAACACACCAGCAGTGTGAAGAGACCTGAAAGTGGCACATGGCAGCAGAGTGTGGCGATGGAGACAGCAGCAATGGGAGGCCGTACAGGGACCCATGAGAGACTCTGGACCTGGCAGCAGCAGGAGGAGGTGGTATATAGGGGCCCATGGCAGATTAGGGGCCTGGCAGCAGCTATGTGAGGCCCGTAATCTGCCTGCACCCTATGTCAAAAAATTTAACACACCAGCAGTGTGAAGAGACCTGAAAGTGGCACATGGCAGCAGAGTGTGGCGATGGAGACAGCAGCAATGGGAGGCCGTACAGGGACCCATGAGAGACTCTGGACCTGGCAGCAGCAGGAGGAGGTGGTATATAGGGGCCTATGGCAGATTAGGGGCCTGGCAGCAGCTATAGGAGGCCCGTAATCTGCCAGCACCCTATGTCAAAAAATTCAACACACCAGCAGTGTGAGGAGACCTGAAAGTGGCACATGTTTGAGGCATGATTCATGGCGGATTTAGTCAGTTGTGTCAGGAACTGGTGGTTTGAAATCCAGACTAATCCACGCCTGATTCATTTTCACAAACGTGAGTCTCTCCACACTTTGGGTGGACAGTCGTGTCCTCCGCGGAGTTACAATACCTCCTGCCGCACTAAACACGCGCTCCGATGCCACGCTACTGGCCGGGCATGACAGCCTTTCAAGGGCAAATTCAGCTAGTTGGGGCCAAAGGTCAAGTTTCGTTGCCCAGTAGTCAAGGGGATTGTCTACCTCGGTTGGCAGGGTGCTGTCCAAGTAGGCCCAAGCCTGTTGTTTGAGCTCCTGCTCCAGGTCCACCTGATGCTGCTGCTGCTGCTGCGGCTGGTTAGTAGTTTCCTCACTGCGCTGGTGAAGAAAGCTACTCATCATCGACTGCAGACTGAGGCAGCCGCTGCTGGTGGAGCTGCCACTGCTCCTACCACCCCACCCCTCCCCTGCTGCCATGCCAGCGGAACGCGAGCGCACAGGGCCCACAGTGTCTGAGGATGGACGATGGCGCACAAAGGCAGAGACCAACTGACTACATAGGTGGTTTTTATAGTACGTAATTTTGGCCTCCCTCTCAGCAGGTGTGAAAAAGGCCACCATTTTGGACCGGTAGCGAGGGTCCAACAAGGTGGACAGCCAAAAGTCATCCCTCTGTCTGATGGTTATTATTCGGCTGTCGCTACGCAAGCAACCGAGCATGCTATGGGCCATTTGTGCCAAGGAATGCGAGGGACTCCCTGCCTCCATCTCCACAGCATACTGCCACGGTGCGTCTGGGTCCTCTGTCTCCTCCTCCTCCTCCTCTACCAGATGCTCCTGCTCCTCCACTCCTGTCCGCTGAGTGGAAAAACCACCCATTTCACTCAATAATTCCTGAGCACAAATGTCCTCCTCTACCTCCTCCTCTTCTTCCTGTCCTGCCCCCACAGGGGTCATGTGGCGTTGAGATCTGTGCGCCACGTCTACCGCACCCTGACCAGCCATTGTTAACAGCATTTGTTCCAGGACGTGCAACAGAGGAATGACGTCGTTCATCCCATAGTCCTGCCGACTCACGAATAGCGTGGCCTCCTCAAAGGGCCTGAGCAAGCGGCAGGTGTCACGCATGAGCTGCCAATGGCTGACATCTAAGTTACACAGGGGAGTACCTTTATCCGCTTGTAACATCAGGAAATCGGTGATGGCCTTTCGCTGCTCGTAAAGGCGGTCTAACATGTGTAGGGTTGAATTCCACCTTGTTGCAACGTCGCAGATCAGGCGATGCTGTGGAATTCCGTTCTGCCGCTGCAGCTCAATGAGGGTGTTCTTTGCGGTGTAGGAATGGCTGAAATGCATGCACAGTTTACGTGACATTTTAAGGATGTCTTGCAGTGGGATGGTGGATTTTAGGAACCGCTTGACAACCAGATTGAACACGTGAGCCATGCATGGCGCATGGCACAACCTTCCTTGACGCAGAGCAGACACCATGTTCTTTCCGTTGTCAGTCAACATGGTTCCGATTTTTAGTTTGCGCGGAGACAGCCATCTGTCGATTTCTCTGTTCATTACACTCAGCAGTTCCTCCCCTGTGTGACTACGTTCGCCAAGGCATACCAGGTGCAGCACAGCGTGACACCGTTGCGCCCTGCACATGTGATATGCCGGTCGGGTAATGGGACTTGGCACGGGGGTGGCGGCTGAGGACACGGCGGAAAAAGAGGTGGTAGAGGCGGACATGCTTGCTGGACCAAGGACGTGCAAACGTGGAGGCAAAAGCGTCGTGACCTGTCCAAGTTGCTGGTGCGGCTGTGCCGGCACCACGTTCACCCAGTGGGCCGTAAATGACATGTACTGTCCCTGACCGTAGTTACAGCTCCACACGTCGGCGCTGCCGTGCACTTTGGCAGAGACCGACATGCTCAAAGACTGGCCCACCATCTCTTCTACATGTGAATGCAGGGCTGGCACTGCCTTTTGGGCAAAGAAATGACGGCTTGGCACTCTCCACCGCGGCGCGGCACAAGCCATCATTTCTCGGAAAGGTGCTGAGTCCACCAGTTGGAAAGGGAGGGACTGCAGCACCAGCAACTTGGACAGGAGGACGTTCAGCTTTTGCACCGTCGGGTGCGTGCTCGCAAACTGTTGTCTCTTGGATACGGATTCCAAGAAAGACTGTTGACGGAATCCGAGAAGAGGAGTAGCAGGAGAAGGAGCATCTGAACGAGCGGAAGATGCCAATGAGCGACAACTCCCCTCAGCAGAGGTGTTGGAGCCTTGACTGGCTGATAGAGGGCGATTGACGACGTCGGGTGACGGAGCAAGTAACGGAGCGGGTGATGGAGCGGGGGCTGGGGCAGGCAGAACCGCCGTATGTTTATCACGGTTTTCCCAGGCCACCGAATGGTGACGCTGCATATGCTGACGCAACGCTGTAGTCCCAACATGGGCCCCCTGGCCACGCTTGCATTTCTGGCCACATAGTCGACATACGGCTACATTTACTTCCTCGGGCGGCTTGAGGAAAAATTGCCACACCACCGAGTAGGAAACTTTGCCCCCGCTACTCTTCACTGGCTGACTGCTACTTCCTCCGTGCGCACCGGCACCACTACTGGCCGTGGTGGTAGGCTGCAGTGGAGCTGGTGCTCTACTCCGTGGACGTTTGGCTCCACTGACACTGATGCGACCCTGCTGCTGTCTCCTGGGCAACCCACCGACTGTTTTGCTCGCTGCCAAGCTGCCACCCTCTTCTCCTGATGATGCGGAAGAAATTGCCTGATGACGACGAGGCTGCCAAGTGCGATCAACCTCCTCATCATCAAGTAGGGTCTCCGCCTCACTACTAGCCCCCTCGGCTGCGTCTGGGTCAGGAGACAGACCTGTCTCTAGACCGGCTACCGAGCCACTCTCCTCGCCAGTACTTGTTCGCTTGGCTGCTGAAAAGGCCGATGTCTCCCCCCGTTCCTGACCGCCCTCTGTTAGCTCTTCCTCACTGTACAGTGGGGCTGAGCCCACAGCATGCGATACTTCGCTTGGTGAGGGAACAGCAAAGGACAGGGGCAGGTAGAGGACACGTGATTTCAGTGGGCTTGGTCCCGGGCCATGCCAACTAACGGTTGTGTCTGACGTACCCACCGACCGTTGGCTGTAGGTGTCAGAGGTGACCTGGGAAGAGGAAGACGACCGAGCCAACCAATCAATGACGGCAGGGTTGTCGGTGGAGACACGACCGCTGGATGACACCGGGAGCACTGGCCTCTGGCTGCGAATACTGCTGCCTCGACCCCTTCCTCTGCTGCCACGTCTGCTCGCTCCTAAAACATTGCCTCCTCTGCCACTCCTCTGCATGTTGTCTGACATACTATTTAATTCAACGATTAGGTGTCCCTGAGTAACAATTCTCTGGCACTCAGTAACAATTCTGTCTGTCCCTGAGTATGAATTCTGTGGCCCTGAGTAACAATTCTGTGTCTGTGCGAGTAACAATTCTGTGTCTGTGCGAGTAACAATTCTGTGTCTGTGCAAGTAACAATTTTGTGTCTGTGCGAGTAACAATTCTCTGGCACTCAGTAACAATTCTGTCTGTCCCTGAGTAACAATTCTCTGGCACTCAGTAACAATTCTGTCTGTCCCTGAGTAACAATTCTCTGGCACTCAGTAACAATTCTGTCTGTCCCTGAGTAACAATTCTCTGGCACTCAGTAACAATTCTGTCTGTCCCTGAGTATGAATTCTGTGGCCCTGAGTAACAATTCTGTGTCTGCGCGAGTAACAATTCTGTGTCTGTGCAAGTAACAATTTTGTGTCTGTGCAAGTAACAATTTTGTGTCTGTGCGAGTAACAATTCTCTGGCACTCAGTAACAATTCTGTCTGTCCCTGAGTAACAATTCTCTGGCACTCAGTAACAATTCTGTCTGTCCCTGAGTAACAATTCTCTGGCACTCAGTAACAATTCTGTCTGTCCCTGAGTAACAATTCTCTGGCA
The DNA here is from genome assembly GCF_062004578.1 of Staurois parvus. Lineage (NCBI taxonomy): Eukaryota > Metazoa > Chordata > Amphibia > Anura > Ranidae > Staurois > Staurois parvus. The sequence goes on from NW_028318230.1 coordinate 2,795,724, forward strand.
CTCAGTAACAATTGTGTGTCTGTGCAAGTAACAATTCTGTGTCTGTGCAAGTAACAATTTTGTGTCTGTGAGAGTAACAATTCTCTGGCACTCAGTAACAATTCTGTCTGTCCCTGAGTAACAATTCTCTGGCACTCAGTAACAATTCTGTCTGTCCCTGAGTATGAATTCTGTGGCCCTGAGTAACAATTCTGTCTCTGTGCGAGTAACAATTCTGTGTCTGTGCAAGTAACAATTTTGTGTCTGTGAGAGTAACAATTCTCTGGCACTCAGTAACAATTCTGTCTGTCCCTGAGTAACAATTCTCTGGCACTCAGTAACAATTCTGTCTTCCCTGAGTAACAATTCTCTGGCACTCAGTAACAATTCTGTCTGTCCCTGAGTATGAATTCTGTGGCCCTGAGTAACAATTCTGTCTCTGTGCGAGTAACAATTCTGTGTCTGTGCAAGTAACAATTTTGTGTCTGTGAGAGTAACAATTCTCTGGCACTCAGTAACAATTCTGTCTGTCCCTGAGTAACAATTCTCTGGCACTCAGTAACAATTCTGTCTGTCCCTGAGTATGAATTCTGTGGCCCTGAGTAACAATTGTGTGTCTGTGCAAGTAACAATTCTGTGTCTGTGCAAGTAACAATTTTGTGTCTGTGAGAGTAACAATTCTCTGGCACTCAGTAACAATTCTGTCTGTCCCTGAGTAACAATTCTCTGGCACTCAGTAACAATTCTGTCTGTCCCTGAGTAACAATTCTGTCTGTCCCTGAGTATGAATTCTGTGGCCCTGAGTAAGAATTCTCTGGCACTCAGTAACAATTCTGTCTGTCCCTGAGTATGAATTCTGTGGCCCTGAGTAACAATTGTGTGTCTGTGCAAGTAACAATTCTGTGTCTGTGCAAGTAACAATTTTGTGTCTGTGAGAGTAACAATTCTCTGGCACTCAGTAACAATTCTGTCTGTCCCTGAGTAACAATTCTCTGGCACTCAGTAACAATTCTGTCTGTCCCTGAGTATGAATTCTGTGGCCCTGAGTAACAATTCTGTCTCTGTGCGAGTAACAATTCTGTGTCTGTGCAAGTAACAATTTTGTGTCTGTGAGAGTAACAATTCTCTGGCACTCAGTAACAATTCTGTCTGTCCCTGAGTAAGAATTCTCTGGCACTCAGTAACAATTCTGTCTGTCCCTGAGTAACAATTCTCTGGCACTCAGTAACAATTCTGTCTGTCCCTGAGTAACAATTCTGTCTGTCCCTGAGTATGAATTCTGTGGCCCTGAGTAAGAATTCTCTGGCACTCAGTAACAATTCTGTCTGTCCCTGAGTATGAATTCTGTGGCCCTGAGTAACAATTGTGTGTCTGTGCAAGTAACAATTCTGTGTCTGTGCAAGTAACAATTTTGTGTCTGTGAGAGTAACAATTCTCTGGCACTCAGTAACAATTCTGTCTGTCCCTGAGTAACAATTCTCTGGCACTCAGTAACAATTCTGTCTGTCCCTGAGTAACAATTCTCTGGCACTCAGTAACAATTCTGTCTGTCCCTGAGTAACAATTCTCTGGCACTCAGTAACAATTCTGTCTGTCCCTGAGTAACAATTCTGTCTGTCCCTGAGAATGAATTCTGTGGCCCTGAGTAAGAATTCTCTGGCACTCAGTAACAATTCTGTCTGTCCCTGAGTAACAATTCTCTGGCACTCAGTAACAATTCTGTCTGTCCCTGAGTATGAATTCTGTGGCCCTGAGTAACAATTGTGTGTCTGTGCAAGTAACAATTCTGTGTCTGTGCAAGTAACAATTTTGTGTCTGTGAGAGTAACAATTCTCTGGCACTCAGTAACAATTCTGTCTGTCCCTGAGTAACAATTCTCTGGCACTCAGTAACAATTCTGTCTGTCCCTGAGTAACAATTCTGTCTGTCCCTGAGTATGAATTCTGTGGCCCTGAGTAAGAATTCTCTGGCACTCAGTAACAATTCTGTCTGTCCCTGAGTATGAATTCTGTGGCCCTGAGTAACAATTGTGTGTCTGTGCAAGTAACAATTCTGTGTCTGTGCAAGTAACAATTTTGTGTCTGTGAGAGTAACAATTCTCTGGCACTCAGTAACAATTCTGTCTGTCCCTGAGTAACAATTCTCTGGCACTCAGTAACAATTCTGTCTGTCCCTGAGTATGAATTCTGTGGCCCTGAGTAACAATTCTGTCTCTGTGCGAGTAACAATTCTGTGTCTGTGCAAGTAACAATTTTGTGTCTGTGAGAGTAACAATTCTCTGGCACTCAGTAACAATTCTGTCTGTCCCTGAGTAAGAATTCTCTGGCACTCAGTAACAATTCTGTCTGTCCCTGAGTAACAATTCTCTGGCACTCAGTAACAATTCTGTCTGTCCCTGAGTAACAATTCTGTCTGTCCCTGAGTATGAATTCTGTGGCCCTGAGTAAGAATTCTCTGGCACTCAGTAACAATTCTGTCTGTCCCTGAGTATGAATTCTGTGGCCCTGAGTAACAATTGTGTGTCTGTGCAAGTAACAATTCTGTGTCTGTGCAAGTAACAATTTTGTGTCTGTGAGAGTAACAATTCTCTGGCACTCAGTAACAATTCTGTCTGTCCCTGAGTAACAATTCTCTGGCACTCAGTAACAATTCTGTCTGTCCCTGAGTAACAATTCTCTGGCACTCAGTAACAATTCTGTCTGTCCCTGAGTAACAATTCTCTGGCACTCAGTAACAATTCTGTCTGTCCCTGAGTAACAATTCTGTCTGTCCCTGAGAATGAATTCTGTGGCCCTGAGTAAGAATTCTCTGGCACTCAGTAACAATTCTGTCTGTCCCTGAGTAACAATTCTCTGGCACTCAGTAACAATTCTGTCTGTCCCTGAGTATGAATTCTGTGGCCCTGAGTAACAATTGTGTGTCTGTGCAAGTAACAATTCTGTGTCTGTGCAAGTAACAATTTTGTGTCTGTGAGAGTAACAATTCTCTGGCACTCAGTAACAATTCTGTCTGTCCCTGAGTAACAATTCTCTGGCACTCAGTAACAATTCTGTCTGTCCCTGAGTAACAATTCTGTCTGTCCCTGAGTATGAATTCTGTGGCCCTGAGTAAGAATTCTCTGGCACTCAGTAACAATTCTGTCTGTCCCTGAGTATGAATTCTGTGGCCCTGAGTAACAATTGTGTGTCTGTGCAAGTAACAATTCTGTGTCTGTGCAAGTAACAATTTTGTGTCTGTGAGAGTAACAATTCTCTGGCACTCAGTAACAATTCTGTCTGTCCCTGAGTAACAATTCTCTGGCACTCAGTAACAATTCTGTCTGTCCCTGAGTATGAATTCTGTGGCCCTGAGTAACAATTCTGTCTCTGTGCGAGTAACAATTCTGTGTCTGTGCAAGTAACAATTTTGTGTCTGTGAGAGTAACAATTCTCTGGCACTCAGTAACAATTCTGTCTGTCCCTGAGTAAGAATTCTCTGGCACTCAGTAACAATTCTGTCTGTCCCTGAGTAACAATTCTCTGGCACTCAGTAACAATTCTGTCTGTCCCTGAGTAACAATTCTGTCTGTCCCTGAGTATGAATTCTGTGGCCCTGAGTAAGAATTCTCTGGCACTCAGTAACAATTCTGTCTGTCCCTGAGTATGAATTCAGTGGCCCTGAGTAACAATTGTGTGTCTGTGCAAGTAACAATTCTGTGTCTGTGCAAGTAACAATTTTGTGTCTGTGAGAGTAACAATTCTCTGGCACTCAGTAACAATTCTGTCTGTCCCTGAGTAACAATTCTCTGGCACTCAGTAACAATTCTGTCTGTCCCTGAGTAACAATTCTCTGGCACTCAGTAACAATTCTGTCTGTCCCTGAGTAACAATTCTCTGGCACTCAGTAACAATTCTGTCTGTCCCTGAGTAACAATTCTGTCTGTCCCTGAGAATGAATTCTGTGGCCCTGAGTAAGAATTCTCTGGCACTCAGTAACAATTCTGTCTGTCCCTGAGTAACAATTCTCTGGCACTCAGTAACAATTCTGTCTGTCCCTGAGTAAAAATTCTGTGGCCCTAATAACGTTTCTGTGGCCCTAAGTAACAATTCTCTGGCACTGAGTAACAATTCTGTCTGTCCCTGAGTATGAATTCTGTGGCCCTAACTAGCGTTTCTTTGTCCCTAAATAACGATTCTGTGGCCCTCATTAACAAGTCTGTGTCCCTGAGTAATGGTTCTCTGTCCCTAAGTAACTTCTCTCTGTCCCCAATTCTCGTTTCTGTGGCCCTAACTCTGTCCCTGTCCCTAGTACAGAGCGGTCTGCCTCTGTTCAATGACTGCAGGCAAATGAAGATTTCCAAAATGGCCGCTATATATACCTCGACCATTACACAGTGCTGGCTGGCTGGCTGCTGATTGGCTGATGCGATCACATGTCGTTGAGGAATGCATTATGGGGCAGCGCGCCTTGTCTGCGCGCCTTCCCCGACATCCCCGCTCCGTCGCCGCACATGTCAGCCGCCATTTTCGGAAAAATTTCGATTCGCGCGTCCGAATTAGGCTGTTTTTCGGATTCGGCACGAATCGAAATTTTTCCGATATTCGACTCGAATTCCACTTCGGATACTTCGATTCGCTCATCTCTAATCATAACCTTTGATACTCTACCTCACAACACAGCAAACAAATTAGCAACTTCAGTCACAGAGGCACCAGCTAAGCGGACACCAACAATTTTCCCTCTTTGAAGCTCAGTAAGACCTTAATCCTATAGAAAATTTATGGAGGGAGCTGAAACTTCGAGTTGCCAAGCGACAGCCAAGAAACTTTAAGGATTTAGAGAAGATCTGTAAAAAAGAGTTAACAAAAATCCCTCCTGAGATGTGTGCCAACCTGGTAACCAACTACAAGAAACGTCTTACCTCTGTGCTTGCCAACAAAGGTTTCTCCACCAAGTACTAAGTAATGTTTTGCTTGGGGATCAAATACTTGTTTTACTCACTGAACTGCACTCAATTTATAACATTTGTAACATGTTTTTTTCTGGATTTTTGGTTGATATTCTGTCTCTATAATTTAAAAGACACCTCTGATAAAAAATTATAGACCCTGCATTTCTTTGTAAGTGGGCAAACTTACAAAATCTGCAGCAGATCAAATACTTTTTTTCCCCACTGTATACAGTATATATATATATACAGTGGGGCAAAAAAGTATTTAGTTAGCCAATTGTGCAAGTTCTCCCACTTAAAAAGATGAGAGAGGCCTGTAATTGGCATCATAGGTAGACCTCAACTATGAGAGACAAAATGAGAAACAAAATACAGACAATCACATTGGCTGATTTGGAAAGAATTTATTTGCAAATTATGGTGGAAAATAAGTATTTGGCCAATATCAAAAGTTCATCTCAATACTTTGTTATATATCCTTTGTTGGCAATGATAGAGGTCAAACGTTTCCTGTAAGTCTTCACAAGGTTGGCACATACTGTTGCTGGTATGTTGGCCCATTCCTCCATGCAGATCTCCTCTAGAGCAGTGATGTTTTGGGGCTGTCGCTGGGCAATACGGACTTTCAACTCCCTCCAAAGATTTTCTATGGGGTTGAGATCTGGAGACTGGCTATGCCACTCCAGGACCTTGAACTGCTTCTTACGAAGCAACTCCGTTGTTCGGGCGGCATGTTTGGGATAATTGTCATGTTGGAAGACCCAGCCACGTTTCATCTTCAATGCCCTTGCTGATGGAAGGAGGTTTGCACTCAAAATCTCACGATACATGGCCCCATTCATTCTGTCCTGTACATAGATCAGTCGTCCTGGTCCCTTTGCGGAGAAACAGCCCCAAAGCATGATGTTGCCACCCCCATGCTTCACAGTAGGTATGGTGTTCTTTGGATGCAACTCAGCATTCTCTCTCCTCCAAACACGACGAGTTGTGTTTCTACCAAACAGTTCTATTTTGGTTTCATCTGACCATATGACATTCTCCCAGTCCTCTTCTGGATCATCCAAATGCTCTCTAAACTTCAGACGGGCCCGGACATGTACTGGCTTAAGCAGGGGGACACGTCTGGCACTGCAGGATCTGAGTCCCTGGCGGCGTAGTGTGTTACTGATGGTAGCCTTTGTTATCTTGGTCCCAGCTCTCTGCAGGTCATTCACTAGGTCCCCCTGTGTGGTCCTGGGATTTTTGCTCACTGTTCTTGTGATCATTTTGACCCCACGGGGTGAGATCTTGCGTGGAGCCCCAGATCGAGGGAGATTATCAGTGGTCTTGTATGTCTTCCATTTTCTAATTATTGCTCCCACAGTTGATTTGTTCACACCAAGCTGCTTGCCTATTGCAGATTCAGTCTTCCCAGCCTGGTGCAGGTCTACAATTTTGTTTCTGGTGTCCTTCGACAGCTCTTTGGTCTTCACCATAGTGGAGTTTGGAGTGTGACTGTTTGAGGTTGTGGGCAGGTGTCTTTTATACTGATAAAAAGTTCAAACAGGTGCCATTGATACAGGTAATGAGTGCAGGACAGAGGAGCCTCTTAAAGAAGAAGGTACAGGTCTGTGAGAGCCAGAAATCTTGCTTGTTTGTAGGTGACCAAATACTTATTTCCCACCATAATTTGCAAATAAATTCTTTCCAAATCAGCCAATGTGATTGTCTGGATTTTTTTTCTCATTTTGTCTCTCATAGTTGAGGTCTACCTATGACTAAATACTTTTTTGCCCCACTGTATATATAGTATATCTTTTTTAAATTAATTAATGGGATACAATACTACATTTATAAAAAAGTAGAATAATAAAACTCAGGGACAGGGGCTTATATTTAGTGAGCCTGGTAAGAAATATGTTTGGTTCAGCTAGGTAAAATGCTGGTCATTCTGTCACAGTGTTGTTTACTTGGAAATAAGTTATGAGTCATAGAAACCTTGTTAGCAAAGTTTACTATAATTGAAAATATTGACGCTATTATAAGGGTAATAAAAGGATCTAGAACCCCATGGCATCAAGCTTGGTAGTATGTGGAATTAATGATTAGTGAGAAAAAACTGTATTGATATTAAGGGAAGAATGCATTTATTTTTGTTGCCTGCTGGATTGCAATGTAGTATGAGATTTTAATGGTGCAGAAAGAATCTTTAGCATACCAAAACAGCAAATATTATTATGTAAACTTTAAAAGTCTCTGTGGGAAATGTGATGCTATTGCTAGTAGTTACCAGCAACTGAGAGCAGATAGCAAAACTTTGTGTGGTGCGATAATGGGCTTGTTGATAGGCTGAAAGCTTCAGAAGGTAAGGATGAAAGACTTTCAGCAAGTTAAGCTGTTCACTTTTCTTGTGCAATGCCAGTTGATGTGCCTAGCTTGAAATTTACAATGACAGGTGCATATCTGACATGTGTACAGATGTGTTTCTTAATTTCTGATCGCTTCTATAACAGACACTTTGTTGTGTTAGTATCTGGAAAACGTTACTCCACCAGATTCCTGGTTTTACTAAGATGGCTTCCTGCACACACAGAGTAAAACAAAGCATGGCAAACTGCAAAGGAGAAAATGTGAGCTGAAAGGAGACCACAGGCAATACTGGTGGTGGCTAGCTCTAAGTCTTTTTGCTTGTTTTTTTAGGCACAGCTTATACATTTTAGTATCTCTTTAAAAATCTTCCAACACAATTGATAAAGCTGCTGTTGAGAGATCAAATTATAATATGGGAGTTGCTAAAAGTTATAATGTTATTATGGCAGTAGTGACATCCTGGTTAAAAAGACTACTGTGATGTGGTGGCCAGCATAAAATCACAACCTCTTTTACACTGTAGCAGGTATCTTTTTTGTATCAACAAATGTTGATATACTAAAAAATATTTTCATGACAATGGACATAAGGGGTTATAAGAGGGGTTATAAGAGTTATAAGTGATTGCTGCAATGGGGGAGGCTCACGTTTAAGTTGCTGTTATCTACTACTAAAGGGTGCTGTTTGGAAATATAAGATCTCCGCATTGGGTTGAATGAGAGACCCACTTTCCTGGGGCAACTTGTTCATAGCTGACAGAGCCAGGAAACTGTAGGAAGTGTTGCCAGAAACACAAATTATTTTCATTTACATAAATCATTATACTGGAAAGACATAGGCTTCAAAGACAATTAGAATTCACTGTGAAAGTGCAGTTATACTTTTTCACAGTCTAAAGCATATTACCAGGCACACAGAGCACATGCCCTGCCTCACTTGAAGGGTCCATCCCGTTACTGCAACTGCCCTTTTTTTCATCTCGAGCTCCTCAGGTGAGCTGTACACAAAGGGGAAAAGAGGTGCAGAAATGAAAGGTGTGTAACAAATGGGGTGCAGGGGTCTAAGTAGGTGCAGAGGTGAAATGTGTTGCAGAGAAAGTGAAGTAATTTCAATGGTGGAAGGGGGCATAAAAGCAAAAGGGGGTCAGTGATGGAAGGGGGTGCAATGATGCCAGGGGGGCAAAGGTGGTATGGGGTGGGGAGATGAAGGTATTTTCAATGGTGAATAGGAGTGTAGAGGTGGAAGAGGAGGGTGCAATTGTAGTAGCCATTTTGGCAAACCAGATAACTCCAGACATAGACTCTTAAGGAATACAACTAATTTATTAAAAATAGCTCTGTTTTGACTTACTTTCTATACACTCAAAAGGCTTCCTAAACTCTACAGAATAACCTTGGCCAGCAGCTGCAGATAAGAAATACCAGCTACAAACCGGTACACATAATACTCACAGGAAATAAGGGAGGGGGGAAGATGAGCCAAAACCTTGCTTTTACAAACATAGGCTGCTGGAAGTGTTAGCGTTTAAAGGGGAACTCTACAACATTTGGGTGCTACCACATCCCCCCCCCCTTTGATGCTATCGTAACGAAAGTTTGAGTGAGATAAAGCATCACCAATTAACCACTAACCACCCAAATCATAAGGGACTATGGGCAGTCCTGCTGGTTCTGGACAGCTAGGGGTTGATATTTCCACATGGCTATTACATGGGTTGCAGCCTTCCTAGCTTCCCTGAGTAAATATAGTTATCATTTGCCAGGTTCACCCTTTCCCATTCTAACCCACCCACAACCTTTCCTTGGAGAATGGTTTAGGTTAATAGCCGAGCATACATCAAAAATCAGGCTCACTGCAGCATTGGGATTACCTATTAGTACGGTTTATCAGCTTGCCTGTGGAGCTGTAGCTCCGTATGGTCAACCAGGTTTTAGTGGGTCCATATGTGGGATCAGAACAGGTTACCTGGTTCCCTACAGTGCACATTGAATAAGTTATTTGATTAAGTACACACATGTCAGTGACTGTGTCTTCACATTGTTAATGAGAATGCCATAGTAACATTCTAGTGGTTACAGATCCTACTCTAATAATCTTGATACACGGGTCACATGATCTGCCCTCCCCCCTATCATTCTAGTCAAGGTTACTATTATGGCTACCAGCAATTTTATTAAAACATTTTTATCAGGCATCATATTGGTGTATATTCCCATCTTCAACTCTGGGTGTGACTGGAGCAGAGCTGGAGTTCGTCCTTCTTGTCAGATATATCCTTTTCTTCTGCCATGCGTAGGCTCAACAGCTTCCAGGTATGTGCTGAGAGCAGGGCTGGAGTCCTTCCTTTTGATCTCTCTAGTCAGCTTTAGCTTTAAGGGGTCTTGAGATTTTGCTTTATTCAGCCCGGAATCTGTGGGCTCAGCAGCTCGCTTTGCCTGGAGTGGTGTATCCAAGGGGTCACCTTGGCCACCTTAATGGCTGTGGGAGTAGATAGCAGAACAGTCAAAGGACCTTTCCATCTGGGCCCTAAAGGGGTTGCACTCCACTCCTTTACCCATACTGCATCTCCCAGTGCTAAGGGATGGACGGGGTTGGACAGGCTTAAGGGGAGTTTCTCTTGAACCCACTTTCCTATATCCTGCATATTCTCCCCCAATTTCTGTAACAGTTCACGGTTCACTACCCTTCCTATCTGGTGTAAATCTCCCTTGATAACTCTAATGATGGGAGGGGCCTACCATATAGTACTTCAAAAGGGGAAAAATTTGTCCTCTTTGTTGGAGTACTCCAGATTCTCAGCAAGACAATGGGCAGCATCAAAGTCCACTTCTTTTGGGTTTTCTGACAGAGTTTTGCCAGTTGTAACTTCAGGGCGCGGTTCATTCTCTCCACTTTTCCAGAACTTTGAGGCCTGTATGAGGTGTGTAGTTTCCAAGTGATCTTGAGTGTAGTTGCTAATTCTTGAAAGCACTTGTGAACAAAGGCAGGACCTTTGTCTGAGCCTATGGAGAAGGAAATTCCATTTCTGGGGATAATTTCTTCCACCCAGCCCGAATAGGTGCAGACAGTCACCAGCAAATATTTATATCATCCTTAACCACTTCCAGACCGAACACTTTTACCCCCTTCCTGACCAGGGCAATTTTCAGCTTTCTGCGCTATCACACTTTGAATGACAATTGGGCGGTCATGCAACACTGTACGCAAATGAATTTTTTACCATTTTTTGAGACAGATAAAGCTTTATTTTGGTGGTATTTATTCACCACTGGGATTTTTATTTTTTTTGCTATGTAAATGAAAGTCCAAAAAAATTTTTAAAAAGTGTTTTTTAATAAAATTTTGCAAATAAATAATATTTCATCATAAATCTTTGCCAAAATTTATTCCGTTATCTTTTTAGTAAAAAAAAAATCCAAATTAGTTTATAACCAAAAATTATCATTTTTAAACATTTTTTTTTACATTTTTATTTTATTTTTTTATATTATTATTTTTTATTTTTATTTTTTACATACTGTCACCCTAGCAGTACAGTGTCACCATGGTGACACTGTACTACTTGTGGGGGGTGATGAAGATTTTTTTTTTTTTTTTTACACTGATTGCTTTTACACCCATATAGGATGTAAAAGCAATCATTTCTCTTTCTCTCTGGCTGCATTCTTGCACTCATTGAGAAGTACTGAGTGAGCTGTGATTGGTCACAGCTTGTCACATGGTACAAGGCTGTTGTGAATAGCCTTGTACCATGTGACCTCTGTGATCATTCACAGATTTCACACGTAGTAAGCAATGATGTCACAAGTGACATCTTGCTTACTACTTTGCATGCGATCACTGATTGGCCAATCAGTGATCACATGATCGGGACCTCATACAGAGGTCCCGTCCGACAATTCGGTGTTTCACTGTGTCCGGAGGACACAGCGGGCACCGGATCGCGGTGCTGCGTGCTCCGAGGGAGCGCGCACAAGCAGGGTGCGGGGAGGCCGTTTATAAACCCGACAACCTGTAACAAAGAACATGTTAGAATGCAATAAACATAATATAGTAGATTCCGAGTTGGAATAGAGAAGATCCACAAAGTTCAAGTTCAGTAGAGTTCACCCAGCAGGAATGTTCTCGATGGGTAGTATCAAAATGAGTTCATTAATTGGCCTTGCGAACATTTTAAGCTCACCCTTTCTGAAGATCTTCAACTCCACTTTACGGACCTTGCCATCCATGCTAGGAAGAACCTTTGTAATTAGTCCCATAGGCCAGTCAATCCGCACGGTATGTTGCTCCTTCATTAACACGAGGTCACCTTCTTTTAGGTTTGGTTTGTGGTGTTGCCACTTTCTTCTTCCTTGAAGAATATTGAGATACTCCTTTCGCCACCTGTTCCAGAAGTAATCAGCTAGGTATTGTACACATTTCCAGTGTTTTTGGTAGATATAAATTCATAGTGGAGTAAATTCTCCACTAGGCATTAGCGTAATCTCAGTTTTTTGGGTAAGTAGGATAGCTGGAGTCAGTACGACTGGTGTTGCAGGATCCATAGATACTGGCACGAGGGGTCTAGAATTGATGATGGCTGAAACTTCAGCGAGAAGGGTGACTAGAGTCTCATGTGTGAGTCTTGAAGAGTTTACATCCATCAACATAGAATTCAAGATGTTGCGTGAGATTCCGATCATTCTCTCCCAGGAGCCCCCCATGTGGGAACTATGAGGAGGATTGAAAATCCAGGTGCAACCCTTTTCTGCCAAGTGATCTTGAATGGATTTGGTGTCTATGTTCAGTTCTCTACAGGCTCCAATAAAGTTGCTTCCACGGTCAGACCTCAACTGTTTCACTGGTCCTCTGATTGCGAAGAACCGTCTTAAGGCATTAATAAGGCTGGATGTGTCCATGGATTCTATGACCTCTAAGTGAACGGCTCGCACACTCATGCAAGTAAATAGTATAGCCCAACGCTTACTGTTTGCGTGACCGCCACGGGTCCTGTGTGCGGACACCATCCATGGCCCAAAGACGTCTAGGCCAATGTAGGTGAAAGGCGGCTCTGTACAAAGTCTGTTCGCAGGCAAATCAGACATTTGTTGGTGTAGTTGTTTTCCTCTAGCTTTGCATCAGTGAACACAGTCATGCAATACTTGGGCCACACGTCTTTTCATACCTATAATCCAAAGGCCAGCAGACCGTAACTTGCCCTCAGTGATTTGCCTGCCCTGGTGTTCAGTCTTTTTGTGGTAGTGTCGGATCAGCAAGATGGTGATATGGTGTTTGCTGGGAATGATGAGAGGATTTTGTTCAGCAACTCTTAGGTGGGCTTGATTCAAACGACCACCAACTCTGAGCAAGCCAAAACTGTCAATAACTGGATTTAAGTTGGCAAGAGGGCTTTTTATTGGAATCTGCTGTTTGTTGTACAAGCACTTCCATTCTACATTGAATTCCCCTTGTTGGATGTGACGTATTATGAGGGACTCACTATGAGAGATGTTCTCCGCAGAGAAGGGTTTATGGCAGACATGACAATCCTTATCTTCGTGAGTATTGTCATAACATTTCGCAATGTGCACTAACCTTGCGATAGTCCTGACGAGTCTCATTCAACTGGAGAAACGTTCAAAGCGATGGCAACCAAGGCTGGAGGTTTGCTTTGTTCCAGTGACCAATGCACTAACTTCAGTGCGGATTTCTGGATCATTATCCGGATCCTGGATGCTGAAAACTTCCTGTACACATTCGTCAGCCTGTCCTAGCAGAAACTCCAGACCTGTAAGCAAAGTAGAGTTAGTAAAGGAACCTACAGACATAGGTCTAGTGGCATGATATACTCCGAATGAAGGCAAGTACCAGCACTCGTCGTTCTTCCTTAAGGATGGAGCTGGTTCTGCATGGTTGTTATGGAATATTTTATCCATAAAGGCGACGATGTGTTTTCTTATTTCAGGCTTGCTGTTCATGGTACGCTGAAGAGAGTTAAATCTAGACAGAACTTGTTCCCGGTTGTTCGGGAGTCTTACCCTGGTAGCTCGGAAGGGTAATGGAGAAACCCAGTGATTGCTTTCATCTTTAAAGAACTCACTGTCCATTATCTCGACAAATTCTCTGTCCTCTACTGACAAGGCTACTTTATCGTCGTCCTTGGTTGTATGAAAGACTGATCTCCCCAAGTTGTCGGCAAAGAGGGGAGTAATGACGTCAGGTAGTTGTACGAGGCCTGGAGACTTCTCTTTCACCTCATAGTGATGAGGACACGGCTTAATTCAAGTTGCGCGTCCATCTGCACGCACGTACGTTTTGAAGGAGTCAATTTCTGGTTGATCTTAGCATACATTTCCTATGATTACCCATCCCATTTCCAGTCTCTGGGCGTATGGCGCATAGTCAGGACCATTACATTGTTGACGCCCCTTGTGTACCCTTAGATTGTCTCTGCCGAGCAGGAGTAGAATCTCGGCGTTGATGTCCATAGGTGGGATAACATTGGCTAGGTGCCTTAGGTGAGGTTGGTGAAATGCAGCTTCTGGGGTAGGAATCTCATCCCTATGGTTGGGTATTTGATCACATTCGATCAGCGTCGGTAAGGGTATTCCCGTATCCCCACTGACAGGAGAAGCGATGAATCCTTGTGCCCTTCTGCCATTAGTCTCTATGCGGCCCAAGCAGGTGTTTAAGGTATAGGGTTCGGATGGTCCCTTTATTCCAAAGGCTTCAAAGAATTTAGGACCTGCTAGGGACCGGTTGCTTTGGTCGTCGATGATAGCATACATTTTAACTGCCTTTTCTGGTAGTCCCTCTGGGTAGACCTTGATTAGGCATATTCGGGCACAACATTTCTCGCACTGGCCCTCCCCACATACATCCAAGCATGAACAGGAAACAGCAGTCGCTGCATTAGTGTAATTTTGGGGCTCCCCGCCATGACTTGGAGCAGGACTGGTGGTGATGGCAGTGGGTGAATCTCTGGAGAGTGGGATTGGGTGCATAGCTGAGGCATGTCTTTCACTATGACACTCCTCACACTTGATGACAGATTTACAGTCCTTAGCCATGTCCTCCAATGAAGCGCAGCATCTGAAACATACCCCGAGCTCGGTAAGGATTTTCTTGCGCTCCAGTATGGTTTTGGATCTAAACCCTCTACATTTGTTCAGAGAGTGTGGTTTTTTATGAATGGGACATTCACGATTGAAGGTCTTATCTCCAGATGAGGTAGTGTACTGTTTACCCGTGGGTAATGCAGGAGATGGTAGGTTAGTCTTTCTAACACTCACGCTGCTCTTGAAGTCTCTGTGTTTATGCATGACGCTTTCATACCTTGATGATGATGTCGCTGAAGCTGTAGTGTTGAACTCCAGAAAGTCGAGGCTGGGGTCATTCCTCATCTGGGACTGTTCATCGATGAACCTACAGAAGTGAATAAATGGGGGAAAGGTGATGTCATGCTCTCTTTTGTACCTTGAGACTGATGCCGCCCACTTTTCTTGCAGGCTGTATGGTAGCTTCACGACAATTGGGTTCACTCCATGAGCTGTATCCAGGTAGCACAGCCCGGACAGACGAGGGTCACCCTTGGCAAGCTCCAGTTCAATGAGCAGATCACTTAAATCCTGAAGCTTCTGGACATCCTTGAGATTGATCCTTGGAACGTTCTGCAGTCTCTTGAATAGGGCCTTCTCTATTGCTTCTGCACTGCTGAAGGTACGTTCAAGTCTCTGCCAGGCGGCAGCGAGACCTGCTTCTGCTTGTCCCACATAGACAGTTCTGAGGCTCTTGACACGATTTGTGGAGCCTGGGCCCAGCCATTTGATCAAGAGGTCAAACTCCTGCTCTGCGGTTAGGTTGAGGTTAGCGATGGCGGCCTTGAAGGTTGCCTTCCAAGCTCTGTAGCTCTCTGCACGGTCATCAAATTTTGAGAGACTGGTGTTGATTAGCTCTCTGCTCACCATAAACCTGGCAAACTCAGACATATCTGATTTATCACTGCTTGTTGCCATGACGACTTGTGATGCCCCTGGGGCATATGGGCTGCCTGGCGTGAAGGGGTGAGATGCTTCCGGGTAGAATGATGTAGCTGCAGGGTTGAGCTGTCATTTAGCCTCTGTAGATTGTGATGACTGCTGCTTGAGCTGTGGAGGTAGGCCAGAAAACGCCTGATAGCGATCTTGCTGTAACAACCGTCTTTGAGAGGGCACATCTGGGTAACGGTTATTAGGTTGCTCGGGTGCTGTGGGTGGCACTGGTACCGCAGGTAGAGCTGACTTGGAGGTTTCAGTGTTGTCGGCTTGGACAGTACTGCAGACTGGGGGTGGCACAGATAACTGATTCAGCACATAGTCACTGGCGTGATCAACTGGATCATCTATCTCCTGTGGTAGTGAGTAGACTGGATCAAGACCTTGGCACAATGCTTGCTCAAGTAGTCTTACTTTAGCTAATGCAATTTCCTCCTGCATCTCTGATTCGAAAATCTTTATTCGAGCCCCTGTTTCCACTTCTGCCCTCTTGGCCTCTGCTTCTGCCCTCTTGGTCTCTGCCTCTGCCCTTGCAAGAGCTTCCTTTTCTGTGAAGGAGCGTCTCGCTTTGGATTGCTCTGCATTTATGCGGGCCTCTAATAATCTGTCGCTCAAGGCTGAGCTTGAGCACGATGATCTGTATGACCGAGAGGAATGTTTAGATGAATTTGATCTGTGTGATCTAGTTTCTTGCAAATGCGAGATACGGAGTTCCGCTTTACCTTTAACATCCAGCACCATGACGTCTCTTTGTCTGTCTATTGATTCTGCCTTGCTCAGTTCTGATAGGGCTTCATCGATATTAGAGTCTTTTAGAAAGGTTATATACCTTGTGGACAGTCCCTTGTATGTTTCTTGAGCTGTGTCCAGCCGCCCGACGGCAACTTGTAAGCTTGTGGCATCACCTGAGAAGGATTTAGGTTCGGACATGAGTGAGGAAACTTGTTCCCATTGCTCCTCCAGGTTATCACATAGCTCATCCTTTGTGGTGTGATAGTTTTCGATGACCTTTACCGTCGGTTTGAGAGAGCGTCTTGGTCGCACTACTTCTTCTGCTGGAAGTGTGGATTCTGTTCCCTGCCCTTCATAATGATCAGTATCAGGTTGCATTTGCTTTATTTCATCACTGGGGAACTGTGCAAAGTCCTTTTCGGCCATTTTGACTTAAGGTGCGCTGTCTCTTTAAGAAAATGAACTTTTGAATTGGGAGCTGAAAATTGCAGCACAGCTCCGATAGGGCACCTTGACAACATTTCTAAGATGTTTAGAGTGAATTGCGGGGTTTTGCGGCAGCCACAGCAGTGTAAGGAGCGTGCATAAACAGTACTTCTGTTATGCGAGCAAAAGTTAATATAGGACGTTAGGAATGGCTTGGCGAGCTGTGGAGGACTTCCAGGCGAGAGTATAGATACTGCGTATGCGCAGTGCTTCCACATAGGCTTGTGGAACATGCACTGTAGCCGGGCAGATTTGCTGCAAGTGGGCCTGTTGCTAGGGAGATTCCTGAGTGTGGTACTGGACTCTGAGGGAATCTGTATGGACTTTAAGGCAGTTTTTGACTGTTCTGTCCCCACATGAAGGCGAATAAAAGGTATAACTGATAATGGCTGTGTAACTTCCTACACTCGTATCCAAGCAGTGGAGCAGACTGGACCGGCAGATGCATGGGTTAGATGGATCCAAACGTATACACGGGAAGAAATTAGCGTGGGTTTATTTGATCCAAATACAGCGACAAACGGTGATACAATACTGTAATGTAGTAGAGGTATTCATGCTGTCCTGTGATATCTTTCCTGAGGCTAACTGCTGGTGAAAAACTGATGCCTTCACAAGCCCAGGGTATTGAATGTCCTGTCACACAGCTATAAAGCACATAAAATGGCTGCAGGAAGTGACCAGAACCAAGGCTTGCCTAAAACCACTCCCAGCAGAGAAAAAACTTTACTAGCAAGAACAGAGGCATGCAGCATGCAAATTCTGGCCAGCAGATGGCAGCAACAGATCAAGACATAGAAACAAACGTGGTGAAATAAGAATTGGTGATACAATGCACAGTTAAATTACAAATATGAGGAGAACAGCACAGTATGGCCCAAGGATGCACAATCATCCAATTCAAGGGCACCTCGGGAGGTGATTGGGCTCCCCTTCTCTCAAACCGTTGTGAGGTCCTGACTGACTGTTATAACCCAACTGTAACCCAAAAGGCAAAGATCTCACCTGTTCCCGATGTGTGAAGCTTCACTATTTAGCAGTTGGTTCCCCAGTCCGGGTTCTTTGGACTCCAGCAGGTTGATCCTCGGAGCAGACGACTAGGATATTGTCCAATTTACCAGACAAATGTCCAGTGGCACCTGAAACAACACAGAGATCCCAGGGGCCAGCTCCGGACCAAGCCCTGTGAGTCAGGGTGGAAAGCCACTTGTTTTGGTATTCACACCTGGTTTCCCGGCCAAAAATGTAGTAGCAATTTTGGCAAACCAGATAACTCCGAACACGGACTCTTAAGGAATACAACTAATTTATTAAAAACAGTGCTGTTTTGACTCAACAGATGGCTCGTGCCCTCATCTGCTAAGTGAGTTATAGAAAACTTCTTACAAGCGTATATACCTATGATTACGTCACAAGGCATACATTCCTTTTTTACTTTCTATACATTCAAAAGGCTTCCTAAACTCTACAGAATAACCTTGGCCAGCAACTGCAGATAAGTAATACCAGCTACAAACCGGTACACATAATACTCACAGGAAATAAGGGAGGGGTGAATATGAGCCAAAAACCTCGCTTTTACAAACACAGGCTGCTAGAAGTGTTAGAGTTTAAAGGGGAACTCTACAACTCTACAACAGCTGGGTGCTACCACACAATGGTGAAGGAGGTGCAGAGGTAGAAGGGTGTGCAATAATGGCATTCGGGCAGACATGGAAGTGGGTACAATGGTGAACAGGGTTCTGTGGGGAAAAAGGGCACAGATGGAAGGAGATGCAATGGTGAAGAGTATGGAGAGATAGATCATTTCCAATTGTGGAAAGGACAGATGTGGAAGAAGTTGCAGTACTGAATGGGGGTGCAGACGTGGAAGATGATGCAGTGGTGAAAAAAGTGCAGACATGGAAAGGGTTTCAATGGTTAACGAGGGGATGAAGCAGGGCTGGATCTAGGAGGGTGCTGGGGTGGGCTAATCCCATCCAAATTTCAGTTGCACCCCCCCCCCAATGCTAACTGCCACCCTCCTCCTCCCTGGACACTGTACTTTTCTGCTGAACCATACTTCAGACAGCTGCACTTTCTCCCCTGCAGCTTTGTACACATAGTAGATGTACTGGCCAGGTTATCATCAGATCAGGTGGGGAAGGGGGGAGCATCAGGGTGGGGGAGGCTGCCTGTACCTCTCCCCTGTCATCTAATACAGGTCGCTATCCCTCAGTTATCTTCACTGTCTTCTGAGGCAGCCAGGGTGGTGGGCGGGACTGGGGGTGTGGCTGCCTCCTCCACTCCTCCCCCAGACATCTTAACTCAGGAAGAGAAGTGGATACAGCAGCCAAGCCCCAGGAAGTCTTCAACCCCAACCAAACTGGCTTGTAAGTGACTGAGCACACTGTCATTACATACTGCCCCAGCCTGCCACTACACTGCCCCAGCCTGTCACTACACTGCCCCAGCCTACCGCTACACTGCCCCAGCCTTCCACTACACTGCCCCAGCCTGTCACTACACTGCCCCAGCCTGTCACTACACTGCCCCAGCCTGCCACAACCCTGTCCCAGCCTGTCACTGCACTGCCCCAGCCTTCCACTTTACTGCCCCAGCCTACCACTACACTGCCCCAGCCTGTCACTGCACTGCCCCAGCCTGTCACTTTACTGCCCCAGCCTGCCGCTACACTGCCCCAGCCTGCAGCTACACTGCCCCAGCCTGCCACCATACAGCCCCAGCCTGCCCCTATACAGCCCAAGCCTTCCACTACACTGCCCCAGCCCTCCACCATACTGCCCAAGCCTGCCACCATACTGCCCCAGCCTTCTCTAATCTGCCACAATACTTCCCCAGCCTGCTACTATACTGCCCTAACCTTCCACTATACTGCACTAACCTGCCACTTTTTACTGCCACAGTCTGCCATTATACTGCCCCAATCTGCCACTATACTGCTCTAGCCTGCCACTATGCTGAACTAGCATTACCATATCTCTCTTATATATGTGTGATTAAAGTAAGGCATTAGGTTAATGATATGCTGCTTTAAAAAAACACCCATTTTAAATGAATGCTTCATCCCTAATTTAGGTACATTCTTCATCTACAGTGTATTTCTGGGTGCATAGCGAAAAAAGGTGACCTCCGAAATGTTTTTAAAATGTTGGTAACTATGCGGAACTACTTCTCTTATCCCTGCACTGCACACAGCCTGGGCAAAGGCAGCAGAGCTCCTGCTCCCCACACAGCACATAGCTGAGATCAGATTCCCTTACATACAACCACAATCTGTGCAGTGTGTAGCTGGCTACTATGTTGCAGTTCTGACCTGTGAAATTCCATGGTCAGAATGGTAGCGCAGTTGCAAAAGCCAGCTACACACTGTGCAGATTAAGGTTGTGTGTAAGGCAATCAAATTTCAGCTATGTGTAATGTGTGGCAAGGAGAATATTTGCTGCCTGTGCCCAGCCTGTGTGCAGTGCAGGGATGTTAAAAGGAGTTCTGCTGAGTGCCCTGCCAGCGGTGACCCCTAACCTCTGCTGAGTTCTCCCTACAGTGACCACTGTCCTCTGCCCTGCCAGCAGTGACCCTTGACCTCTGCCTTTTGCTTTGCCAGCAGTGACTCCTACCTTTGCCTTGCCAGCAGTGACTCCTATCTTCTGCCCTACCAGCAGTGACCTCTATCTTCCTTCCTGCTGACCCCTGTTCTTTGCCCTGTGGACTCCTGTACACTGATCTACAAGTTAATGGCCTCTGTTCCCTGCTCTACAAAGTGATGTCCCTAGCCTCTGTCCTGGTGACCCCCTGTACACTGCCCTGCTAACCTCCCATCCTCTGCCCCCCTGACATTTTTTAGTGCACCCCCACATTGGACAGGCTAGATCCAGCCCCGGGATGAAGTTGCAGTTGTAGAATGAGTTGCAGTGATGAAAGGGCATTGAGGATGAGTGCAGGGGATGGAGATGTGGATGGAAGCGTGGAGCAGAACTTCTCAGTAGTGGATGAGATGGTGCAGAGGTGGGCAGTGGACAAATAGTTCAGAGATTATCAGTAGACTAAGGCAGTGTTTCTCAACCTTTTTCTAGTCGGGGAGCCCTTGAAAAGTATTTTCAGTCTTGAGGCACCCCTGTCCAAGACTTGGTTCACGTTACTGTGTGTCATGGAATGCACGTGAAATCGCACTCATTCCTGACACGCAGACAAATGCTCTGCTCTTTAGGGGTACCCTGTACATTGGCAAACACAGGGTGTGTTTGGTGTGGTGCAAATTTAAAACTAAGGTCAGGGATGACTTTCCCTGCATTTCTGCGGGTAAGGCAGCCCATTGAAATGAATGTGCTGCCCTACACACAGTCACACAGATGTGAACCAAGGGCCTGTTCACCTGTGAGGTTGGAGCGTGGTAAAACCACGCAATTGAGCTGCTTTTGCCACCCCAACTGCTCCCCCTTTAGCTGCAGTAACAGCAGCTGAAGGTATACACATGCTGTTGCCGCAGCTGGAAGTATACCTCCAGGTGAATGGAGTTGAACTACAACCAGCCCGCAACTGTGTGCGCATTGCACCCAGTTGTGGTGTGGTGATTGATTCTGGGGTTAAACCAGGTGGTGAGGAGGCAACATATTGCCTCTTTACCACCTGCAAATGCCTCTGAAAAACGATATGAGCGTGGATTGCTTTTCAGAGGAGTAGCAGTCCTTGCTGCTATTATGAACAAGTCCTAAGAAAGTAGTTCTGATAGGACAGGAATAGGGGATGAGATTACAAGTAAAATACATATACACACATGCAAACACATGTACACACACATGTACACACACACACATACGTATAAACCAGCCTTTCTCAACCAGGGTGCCACCAGAGGTCTTCAGGGGTGCCGTGGAGAGAATGGCTGTCACTTCACCCGAGCTCCCGATCCCCAGCCGCACTGTACGTCGGCACTTGGAGCCGTCAGACCGCTGAGAAAAGGGAAGGGGAGTGTCTTCTGTGCTCTCTGCTTCCCCCTAGAGTGCAGTACCCAGCTGTGTGATAGAAGCTAAGGTACTGTAACTTTTCATAATGCGTATACATGTGTGTGTGTGTACGTGTGTGCGCATGTGCGTGTGTGTGCACATCCTTTACAGTTTTGGCTGTCGTGCTAGGCTCTTGTTCTTATGACTAAAATAAAGAGTCACTGCCACCATTTTAGAACTGGGTACTTGATCTCATGACATAAAATAAAGAATCTCATCATTGCAGCCATTGTAGTGCTTGCTAAAAACAAACACACCTCAATCTAGGTGTAGAGATTTATTAAAAAGAATGAAAGACAATAAACATGCACTTGCTAATTAAAAGTTGATCAAGGCTGATCATAAACCCATATAGACCTCCATAGGATCACCGTGAGGCTGCAGAGCAGGCAATCGCCTCACTGAAGCAGAGTTCAGCTGAGACGCTGTTGGTGGAAATACAGCTGTCAGGTTTCAGGCTGGAATATAGGCAGCAGCGACATGGGGTGTAGCAAGATAGCTTTGGCTCCTATCAGCACCTCTCTTGGCTGGGTGATGATGACAGGAAGTGTAGGGCTACCTGTTTCCAAATATGCAGTTATACCAAATATAGTATAAAATAATGTGATTTACTTAAAAGAAATGCCATTGAAACAACAATACAAACACACATTAACACACCAAAAATACCAAAACCATCTAACTAAGCTAACTAACCAATTATATACAGATGGCAGGATAAGACTAAAGGTGTCGTCAGTATCAGAGCTAGGGTTATGCATATAAGATCATGCCAAAGCAGCAGGAAAAAGTCAGGTCAGGGAGAGGGTACACAGGAGCAGGCTCAAGCAGGCAGGGAAGGATCAGGATCAGTAAAAGGGCCAGAGTAAAAGATCACAAGGCACATGTATCAAGGAAACACAGACAGAACACAGAACATCAAGTCAAGATGATGTAACAGAGAAGGGACTAAATACCCTCCCAGCAGCCAGCATCAGGTGATGACTAAATTCTAGGTACTGCTCCCTGCTGGGAGACACCTGCTGATGGATACCAGAACTACAAACTACAGGTCTGGGAGCCACTGTAACAAAAATGTGTATGACCATGCTCAAAATCTCAAGTGTTAAACTACCTAAAACAAGAAAAAGCGTTAAAATAAAACTATATAAAATGTATCAACAAAATATTCACTTTCAAAATATTGTACAGCTCAGTTCATAAACAATGTGTCCATAATAATTATTCTTAAATCCAAATAAACAAAAACAAAGTCTTTAATCACATCCTTACCGTGCTATAGCCGAATTACAGCTACAACGCAGTTGTTCAGTTATGGGAGGGCATCATATGATGTCCTCCCAGATTGTGCCCTCTTGCATGCCCCCAGCGGTGCGCACCCGGAAATCTCCATGATCGCTGTGTGTCCTAGGGACACAGCTGATTACATGATGAGGTAAAAGGACAACCACCGTGGCCTTTTACCACGTGACCAGCTGTGTCCAATGACACAGCAGATCACCAAGTAAATACAGTTGTCGGTTATCAGCAGCAGGAAAGTACTGCTGATAAGCGGCAGCTGTCACAGAGCAGATCAGCACTGATCAGTGCCCTGCAGTGCTGCCCAGCAGTGCCACCCAGCAGTGCCTAGCAGTGCCTCCCACCAGTGCCCAGCAGTGCCACTCACCAGTGCTAAGCAATGCCACCCAGCAGTGCCCAACAGTGTCGAGCAGTGCCACCTATTAGTGCCCAGCAGTGCCACCCATTAGTGCTGCCCAGCAGTTGCATCCCGCAGTGCTGCCCAGCAGTGTTTCCAGTCAGTGCCGTCATTCAGCACCACCCGTCAGTGTTGGCCATCAGTGCCGCCTATCAGTGCCCATCAGTGCCGCCTATCAGTACCCATTATTGCTTCATATCAGTGCAGCATCATCAGTGCCTCCTCATCAATGCCCAACAGTGCCGCTTCATCAGTGCCACCTCATCAATGCAGCCTATCAGTGCCCATCAGTGCTGCCTATCCCTGCCACCTCATCACTGCCCATCAGTGCTGTCTATCAGTGCAGCCTCATCAATGCACATCAGTGAAGGAGAAAAATTACCTACTGTATTTGCAAACTTTTATAATAATAAGAAAACCTTTTTTTTCAAATAGTTTTGCTCTTTTTTTTTATAGTGCAAAAAATAAAGCACCCAGTGGTGATTAAATACCACCATAAGAAAGCTCTATTTGTGTGAAAAAAATGAAAAAAATTCATATGGGTACAGTGGTTTATGAATGCGCAATTGTCATTCAAAGTTTCTACAGTGCTGAAAGCTGAAAATTGGCCTGGGCACGAAGGAGGTAAAAGTGCCCAGTAGGCAAGTGGTTAATGTCCACCATTAGGTGCAATATGTGCAATAAAATGTAGTTTTGTATATATATATATATATATATATATATATATATATATACACACTACTCAAAATTAAAGGGATACTTTGAAAACACATCAGATCTCAATCGGGAAAAATATGCTGGATATCTATACTGATATGGACTGGGTAATGTGTTAGGAACGTAAGGATGCCCCATTGTTTGATGGAAGTGAAAGTTATCAACCTACAGAGGACTGAATTCAAAGACACCCCAAAAACAAAGTAAACAAATTATAAAGCAGGAAAGTCCATTTCACTGAAATTTCATTCCAGCAACTCAAAATGGTACTCAGTAGTTTGTATGGCCCCCACGTGCTTGTATGCATGCCTGACAATGTCGGGACAGCGTGGCTCTTCCTAATAAGAACACACACTCATGCTGCTTCTGATGACAACACATGTCAAAACATATTAGGCAGAGCCATACTCTGAGACAAGTTCCCCATACTGAATCTGCTTTGACCCCCAGCCTGTGTTTGTGGCTGGAGCTGGCGGCTTTACTTGTATATGTGCATACATCCTTAGTGGCGAACATGACACATGGCAATGTGAGTGTACTTATGGTGGTTTTTATTAATAAATAATAGAATATGAATATGGTTTTTATGAATAAAAAAAGCACACTTGCTCCTGAAATGCTGGGGGGTGAGCACCCAAGGATTACCATGTGTTAATAAGGACTCTTTGAACTCACAGATAGTTGGTATTTTGCTTGTTTTCACTCTTAAAGAGTTACACACATGTCACTTTTTAAGAGGTGATTTTCACTTTGCATTTTGCACATATAGCTGATTATATTTACGGAGCTAGTTTTAAAGTGATAGCACACCCTTTGTGTATATGTATGTTTTGTCTTCTTTTTAGTCTGTTAGTGTGCTGCTGTTATATTTAATTTATTAATTTACACTGAATGCAAAAACATATTTTTTTTGGATTAAAGATCATATATTAATCTAGCAATATGTAGGCTAACAAAGAAGAATTCACATGGACAAAAGCTCCACAGTTTCTTGGAGCACCTATATTGAGAGGGATCGCATGCAATGTGTTTCTCTGTGTTTTGCAGATGTTGCACTGGGATGAATGGAGCTGCAAAATGGATAAATGCAGTATGCAGGACTTTTTTTTATTCTCAATGCACTTCAGTGTGGCCTGTTAGTGTAAATGATCCCCATTAGAGAAAGTTATTTTTATGATTTCCCTGTATTTTGATGTGGTAAAAAATAAGCAGTCTATCCCAACTGATTGATTAGATTCAACTGAAACTCCTGTAGAGAAGGCATTTTGTCAATGCAATAAATCTTTTCACGCTGTTTGCTGTCAACAGGAGACAAGAAACTGTTACTACCACTGGAGGTCAGATACTGCTCTGCTAATGCTGCTGTGATTCAAGAGAACTTCAAGAAATTAGTATTATCTGTTTGGGGATCCAGAGTTCAGAATGCTGATGAAGTGCTTATATGGAAGCTCAGATGAGAAAATGTTTATTTTTTTATATGCTGTATAAAGCTTTGAGTAGCTTTATTTGCCAAAAAAATGTTTTTAGTAAATGCTGACTAATGAAATCATATAGCCTTGGTTCAAAGATTTTGACATTGTAGATCTTAGTGCAGAGCCTGTACTGTTTTAGTGTGGAATACTTTTGGACCTTATAAGAATCCATAAGGAATGTTAATATTCATTTTGGTGTAAAGTTATTGGGTAAAGTCAGAGCTGGTGCTAGACTATTCTGCACCCTAGGCAGGACCAGCTACTTGCACCCCCCCCCCGGGACAGGTGAGGGGCAGTGGGACAGGAAGGGGGGGCAGTAGGAAAGGTGGGGGGCAATAGGACAGGAGGGGGCAGCGGGACAGATGGGGGGCAGCGGGACAGATGGGAGGCAGTGGAACAGGTGGGGGGCAGTGGAACAGATGGGGGCAGCCATATGGGCCATAAAGCAGAATGGCAGTGCTGCAGAACTCAGTGAGTAATGCATGAGTGATGGTAAAGATATCTCTCTGTTCATACGCCAAAAGAAAATAAAAATAAGGACTTAATATTGATATTTCCCCCCCTGCCCACCCATTATTCTGGAGATGAGCTCTCTTACCTGGTTCTTTGGTTGTCTGAGGTACTGCACAGCAGTGGGGTCAGTACTGGAGAAGCTCTGCCCAGCACATGTCCTGCTGAAAGCGGCTGGTGGGATGCCATAGGTGAAGAAGTTCAGGCAGCCCTGGATGCCAGCACCGACTGGGTTAATCAGGAAGCCCGGCATCCGCTCTCAAAGCAAAGGTATCATCTACGTCAGCCAGCTGCTTCTCCACCATGTACTTGGTATCCTCTGGCAGGGACTGAGGGGAGGCCAGATGCGTTTTGCTGGGCTGAGCATGCAGCAGGTGTTCCAGACTGACTAGTGCTGGCTCCTTCCTCTCACACTGCAGAGCCTGCACACTCCCATTGCCTGCACCTGCACGTGCATTTTGAGCAGCCAGCCAGCTTGCAGACTGTAAGAGACTGCCAGATCTGAGAGCAGTGAAGGAGAGGAACATTGGAAGGGAGTGAGCGGCAGCTCTGCTGCTACAAACTGGCCCCCAGACAACATCTTTCTCCATCCTTCCCTTCTTCCTCTTCCTCTTCCTCTGCCATCCCTCCTCTCAGCTCATGGATCAAAGTACCTTCCCTAGGCAACTGCCTATTTGCCTAGCAGAAGTGCTGGCCCTGGGTAAAGTATATGAAAAGCTTACTTGTTTTCTTCAGTATTAATTTTAAATAGAAGAGACAATGGTCACATCTTTGTTTTTGTTTGGTTTGTGTCCTGTCAGGGAAATGTCCTTATATTACGCCCAATAGTAGTTAAATAGATAGTTGTTAGTTTTAGATAGTTGTCCTGAATATTTAGGTTTTACAAATTTGGATTTGCTATGCTAGGCTATGAGACTTCCATCCAAAACATGTTAGCATTGCTGTCTCTGACTGAATTTTAGCAACATTTGATAAGAAATTATATTGAGGACCTTTACTGTGGTGCAGACCTTTTGTTTCGAATTTGTGCATTTAAAAAGTAGCTCACATTAGGACATTGGACATATTCATTAATCTGTAACACCCAGGAATAAATGTCTAGTGCAGGATGTTGAAGCCAACAGAATTTGGCAGTGTTCTGCAGAACAGTAGTTACAGACACATGTTGAAGAATAGCCATGTGGAACTTGTATGCTGAAGTGCATACTGAAGAACAGTGCATCTGCGCTTCCCAGAGGGGGCTTGCGTGTGGGCAGGATGGCATATATAACAGAAAGCCCAGGAGACTGACTAGGAAGTGAGAGGGGAGAGATTGAGAGAGGAGGAAGTGTACTGATAACTGGAGTGTTGGACCAGGCAGTGGAGCCAGAGTCAGAGAGGGAGGAGAAGCGGGAAGAGTCTGCTGATCGTCAATATTGCCATGCCGCCCAGTGAGCCAATCTGCAAGCAGGAAACTCGTTGGGACGCCAAATCAGGACCAGACATTCTGTGGGGGCCCCCTTTTGCAGGGAAAGACAGACGGCTGAGACCTGCTGGACACCACTAATAGGGTGAGAGAATCCCATACACCCACTAACTGAAACAATTTCATCACATCTCCTATCTAAATGCACATAGTTGCGGACATTACACTTAGTTACCCTAGTTTGTGGCCTAGCTCTTCCAGCCACCACCATTGGAACACATTTGCATTACAGTCTCATCATCCAAGCTGATCGCAGGACACACAGCTGCAGGCCAAAATACAGCAGTGCCAACTGAAACAGCAATTTACTCTTCCCAGTTATGCGGGATTTCTAATACTGTTGCTTGTGACCCTTGTCACCCTGAGAGCGAGTTGTTCTTGCTCACAGACACTTACGCCAACATCAGTTCACCACCATTAAGAGGAGTACCTATTAAGTATCATCTACACCTTAGACCATCTTCACACCAATTGGGCCCCAACTAGCGATCAGAAGACTGCATATTGTTTTTAAAGGGACATTGGTTGATGTTAGACTAGAGCTCTCCATTTTCAAATCTAATCCTTGCCATCAGGTTCTGAGAACCCGCAGCGAGCTTACCTATTTATTGATAGTTGTTCTCACTCACTGGGGATTCAACAGTCACCTCATATTGGAGGCAGTGGATTATTTCTGAAAGCAGGCCTTCTAACAGTTATTGGTACTTTACTGTGGATGCTGTTACTTTTACTTATAGTTGACCATAGTGATTATATTGGTGCAAATGCCAGTGCTATTTTGTGTTTTTTTAATCAAGCTGCATTCATACTCAATATAACTTCATATTGATTTACACTAACTTGTGTGAGTCCATTTTATAGTGACTTATTTGGGTCACAAGAGTGCGGTGGTGTCAGCAGAGGTTGGACTTTCAGAAATAGTTCCAGATTGAAAGGGAACCCAAAAATTACTAAGCAGTTCTTAAGGGGGTAGTGCTACAAATCAATACACCATTGGTAGATCCACATCTTACAGAGAAGAAGAAGGGGACAAAGTAATCTATATAAAGGATGAAAGTGTTATTACCAAGTATATTGGTAGAAAAGGATAATAGAACTCATGAATGATCTTAGAGGGGCAATCCCAATTTGTCATGAAAAAACACTCACATTTACCTTGTATTTTCATATCAAACTTAGCACTGCATTCCCTTATACCCTATCACATGTAAAGAGATTTGTTACTCATAGAACCACAGGGCTATGTTTATAATCTACACTGCTAATCTATCCTGATTCAAATAGCATAGAAGCTTGCTCAAGTGTCCATCCTCTATGCCAGGGGTGTCAACTCAATTTCATTACAGGCTGCATCAGCATTATGGTTGCCCTTAAAGGGTCGGCTGTAACTGTATAACTATATAAATGTACTTTATCATGTTAAATAATTGCCTCTGCATTTAATTATTACTGTTTTTTAGTAATAACGTAAGACCTAATGTAGTAGTAAACTTGTTTTGTATACTTTTACCTACAGGTGAGCTTATAATAAAGCTTACTTGTAGGTAAAATTAATATCTCCTAAACCATTTAGGAGATATTCACTCTTTTTGACAGCCAGGTCATGACCTCTGAAGAAGTGATATATCCGTGCCGTTCCTTCAAAGCACTGTGCCGTGGTCCGGGGCTCTCGCGCACATGAATGGGAGTGACGTTATCGCGGCTCTGCCAGTCAGACAGCCGTAGCTTTTGAATCTGGAAGGAGGACCGGGTGAAGATGGAAGCCTCTGCAGCAGTGACAGTGTGCCAGTGGAGGGCTTTGTTTCGGGGTAAGTCCTTCATAAGGTGTTATGACAGTAACTTGCAGGGTTTCTTTTAGGTGCAGTTTACTACCACTTTAAGCTGTGAAGGGCAGGTACAGACTGGCACAGAGCCTACTCACACTCCTGTAGCTGATGAAACACTGACTGCAAAGCTCGGGGCAGACCTGAGAAGCAGGGTGTGGAGGAAGAACAGAGGAGGGCTAGATTTGGCTGCCAGAGTCTGCTGAATTCTGAGACCAGGGGAGGCAAAGACAAGAGGGGGCTGTGGCTGCACAGAAAGGCTGAGAGATGAGGGGGTGCCACAGCTGCAGGAGAGGTCCGAGGGCCACAAAAAATTACCCTGGAGGGCTGGATTTGGCCCATGGGCCTTGTGTTTGACACATGTGCTCTATGCAAACAGCTGATTGGAATGAAAAAGATGAAATTAAAGGAACAGGCAACTTCATTCACTATGCCAGCAAAATCTGTAAAAGGGAAATTCTCAGGCTCTTTACAAGTGGTGATCTTCACTGCTACAATTCATAATAGATCAAATTAATCAAAATAGATTAAAATTACAATAAGTTCCACACAGGTGGTGCAATTATTGGTCACAGAGCATGGGTAAATCACTATTCCATATCAGTGTAGCACACCAGATTGATTCTGGATGTCATGGAGATCACTCAGATATTCACCTCTTGTATGTCCCTCAAAATTTGTAAAATGCTTAAATGATAATAAAAGCAAAATGCTAAATATATTTGTATCTCTGACATTTAGACTGTGACTTCTCAGGACTCTAGCAGAAGTTTGCACAGCAGATAATCTCAATTAGTCAAGGAAACCAATTTGCATTTGCCTTTAGTATGTCTTCATACCAAATGTGACATTACGTGTCCTTATGGCATATTGCATATAAAAGGAGATCCGTTGCACATAAAGAACATAAAGACACAAAGAAAACTCATAATCTGCACTGGAAATCAATTAAAATTGATGAGTCATGGTGGCTTGCTTAGATAATCCTCCTCTATGTCAGCAGACTTCTATTAGATCAAAAGATAAAATGTAGCTGGGGAACAGGCAAGTTTACTCACTAAAATTATGTATTGTGAAAGAAAGTGTTCAGTTCCAGACAGATTTCTTGGCACATAGGGGTTGATTTACTAAAACTGGAGAGTGCAAAATCTGGTGCACCTCTGTATAGTAACCAAGCAGCTTTCAGATTTTTTTGTCACACAGCCTACACACAGCCCTATTTAATGAGCATCCATTTTACATTTGTCTCTTGGTCTTCTGACTCTGTGCTTCACCCTGATGATTTAATTAGCATTACATTTGCTTTTATGTGTCTGCTTTAAAGCAAATAGTTGCAACCATGGATGATTACTTTAATGCATATATGGCTTGTTCTGATTTCATTCTTAGTTTACCATTTTGATATACTGGTTAAATCTCTCCATGGCCGCATGGTTTGACTTGCCTTATCTATAGCCAATTACTTGGATGTAATTTATACTAATGGTGGCTCACCATCTCTTTTGCCTATTAGGGATTTGGAGGATTTGTTCCCTACAGCACCTTTTTTGTGCTTTCTTGCAGACTTAGTGAGCAAGAATTTTTTTTGTTTGTTTCTCTATTATCATATATTTCATAATCAGGTGGCTCTTTTTTTTTTTGACCAGCATTGATAATAATTGCTGTTGCACTACAATAAATTATTTATTTATACCCCTCAATTAGTGATTGGGATATATTTTTCTATTCTTTCCTTCATATGATTTTGTTAATATATAATGTTAATGTATAGTTCTTTTTTATACTACAATTGGCTATTACCGTTAATTGTCTACATAATATTTGGATCTTTCACAGTCTTACATGCCAGTTTGGTCTTTGTTCCATGGGATTTGACAAACTTCCATTCCTTGGAGCAATTAATATCTCAAATTTACCACTCAATTTTCTTGAGTTGTTACATCCATTACCGAGTGAAATTCTATTTGTTCCATACATTGGCCTGCTCAAGACACGGTCAGTTTCATCTCTTGATATATCCTTTATGGACTATTCTTGAATGCATATTCTTTTATTAGGTATGTCCCTTTGGTCTGATAATTTGGAATTTAACATATTCTGTTTTTTATACCATCTTTAGTCCCATTGGGGGGATGGTTTGATGCCCCTCTGTCAATCCTTGTCTGGTGACTTACATCTGACCACTCTTGCCCTCTTGAATGATGCACCCCACCAGAACATGGTGTCCAGCCTTTCATCTTGGAAGACATCCTCTCTTTTGCTCTGACATATGTTTTTGTAAGTAAACAATTCTTTGGTTATGTGATAAAAAATATTTTTTTTCATTATATGTTTATTTCTTTTGGTATACTCATTTATCATTGCTTATATATCTACTAGAAAGTCCTTTGTCTCTCATGCGCCCTGAGGAAGATCTAGAATGTGGAATGCTCGAAACGCGACAGTGTTTTTTCTTTCTTTTTCTGTGTGGTTTCATATTCTTGTATTGAGTTCTCTTGTAAGAATACTGTCAGAGCAAAATTCTTTTTAGAAATCATGTATTTAGTATTACAATGGAAATGTGTATGTAATAAAGTTGTAAACATCTTTTTTAACCAAATATTTTCTCTTCCAATATATGTGTGATCCTATTGCTGCATTAAAGTCCCACTGGGGGTTCTTTGGGTACACAGATTTTCTTTGTCAAAGCTTAATTGAACAAGCTGAAGTGTTGAAGCTGATTGGCAACCATACCTAGCTGCACCAGATTTTGCACTCTCCAGTTTTGGTAAATCAACCCCATAATGTCCACTGCTACAAACCATATTAGACCACAGAGATACCAGTATGTACCAGATGGGTGGTAGGATTATTAGTCAAAGAACACAAACTTACTGATCGATAGCAGTGCAAGTTACCAGAATATACTGTACCTGGTGCATGTATCTTAAGAATTGAACAGCTATTCTCCACCATCTATTACTCAAAATTCAAAGGAGTTTATAGAAAAAAAAGTGCAAACGTGATGTGCATGACATTTATATCCACAAATGTATACAACTAATGTCCTTATTAGGGTTGGGCTTGATGTTCGAGTCAAACATAAGTTCGACTTGAAGATCGGCCGTTCGTGTGTTCTGTGAACGCAAAAATGGTAAGGGCGTTCAGAGGGCTGTTCGCCTGCCATGCCCCACAATGTACTGCACCCATGTGAGATGGGGAAACAGCTCTCATTGTTTGAATACTGATTGTGTGGAGTAAATTAAACATTCTGGAGTTACATTCTGTGGTTTAGCCACAAGATGTCACTGTTTTTCTAACAGCCTCAGACTGCATAGATATTTCTATATTCAAGAAGAGGTGGGGTTTTCACACGGAGTTTTAGTGAACAGGAAGAGGAGACTGCAGCCATGTTTTGAACGATGGTGAATGAAGGGGCCGTGTGAGCTGAGAATCTGATGACATCCAGGTGTGAGTGCATCCCTCTGTAACCAGAGCTGCAGCTAAGTGAAGCTGATCGTGTCCAAGACCCTGATCCTGTTCAGAGAAAGGAAGATTGCTGCCAGGAATGCTGATGAGAGCAGAAGAACAAAGCAACATATACTGCGATATCGCATGCTTGTTGGAGAGACATTTGTTCTGTTCAGAGTCACCAGCGGATGCAAAGCAGATCCGGGTCGGTAAGATCGTGCACGCACCTCATTTCAGTGTTGGCGCCTATAGACTGAGACCAGACCTATAGTTAGTTAGTTAAGGTCTCTGTTTGTGTCAGGCCACAAGTGTTGTTACTGATCATTGGAAGGACTCCATAACTTAAAGTGACATTTCACATTGGAGAGCTGATAGAATCCCACAAACTCAAGCCAGACTGGCGTTTTCCTTAGAAGGAATACTCAGGCACGTGCTACAGGACCAGTTATGGGAGGGGGAATACTGTAGATTTGTGTAAGATTGTAAGCTGTTGTGCTGCACCACAGGCTAGCCCATACCATACACCCATACACTGATTCCTGCTCTTTTAGGGAAATAACGGGTAAGGTGTGGCAGCTTAGTTGTGCCCGCCAGTAGGTAAATTACTACACTTTCTACCTTCATCCATCAGAAGGCGCCGTGCTGTGCAGCACAAGGGTCTCAGCCTTTGGGCTGGGTGTATGCAAATTTATTGTATGTTCCCAGCATTTGTGGTTGTGTTTATTTGCCACATCTAAATAAAATTCTGTTGTGGAAAAAGCTGGTGTTGGGGTTGCTTTCCTCGTTCGTGACTTCACTATATCCTGGGGAGCCCACCCCGGTACACGGCTTACACCCTGACAGTGCATTGTGATTGGCCAAAGGAATACGCAATTCTTCGGCCAATTACAACGCACAATGGTGTCACAAGGGGGTGAGTGGGTGGGTTTAAGGGGGTGAGGGGGTGGGTTGGCCCCGCCTCCATGTGATGTCATCACAGCATTTAAGAACTGTCATTGTGGCGCAGCTGTCAGAAGGCGGGAGCCAACACTGAGAGCGTGTTTTGTTTTTTTTTTCATTTTTCGGGTCATTTTTAAATTTTTGTTTTTATTAAGGACTTGTCAAAGACTGTCTACTGTCATTTTTTACACTACACTTTTTTTTTTGTGAATGAGTACAGGTACCATGTACCCTATACTCATTCACATGAGGGGGGGCTGGAATCTGGGGGTCCCCTGCCCACAGACCCCCACAATCACCAGCAATGGTATATGGGGAAGAGGCCCATATCCCCATCAACATGGGGACAAGGTGCTTTGAGGGGGAGCCCCCCTGCCCCAAAGCACCCACTCATATTGAGGGCATATGGCCTGGTATATTTCAGGGGGGGTGCTAACTCGTCTGCCCCCTTTCCTGACCTACCAGGCTGTATGCTTGGATAAAGATCTGGTATTCATTTTTATTAAAATTTTGGTGTTGGAGGTTCCCCTCAAAATCCATACAAGACCCGAAGGCTTGGTATGGATGGGGAAGGGGGGCCTTGTTTAAAAAAAAATGTTTTAATTGCTGGGCAATGCCAGCAATTCTTTATGACCCCGCTCACAGCTGAAACATTACAGAATATTTTTACTACTAAAATACAGCATGACTTAATAATATAACTCATGCAGTATTTTAGTAGCTGTGCGGTATCTTACCGCATACTCAGATGCGGT
The DNA here is from genome assembly GCF_062004578.1 of Staurois parvus. Lineage (NCBI taxonomy): Eukaryota > Metazoa > Chordata > Amphibia > Anura > Ranidae > Staurois > Staurois parvus. Next base: position 2,830,042 of record NW_028318230.1, read on the forward strand.
AGGATACTGCTTAGTTAATTGTCCCTGTGTGAAGTTTGCAACTGATATTCATTAGGTTCGAATCTTCGACCGTGAACCGAACAGGGGGGTATTCAGACTGTCACTATTCCTTATATCCATATCTCCTGCAATCCATAATGCATTACCATGCTAAAAATATATTCCACTTGCAATGCCCTCCAGGTTAGCTAGGTAGGATGTTTGTTTGTTTTCTTTTTTTTAGGCAGAGACTGAGTAGCAGCCTGGGATGAGTCAGCCTGTGAGTGAGGCAGGAGTTCACCTCAGTGCAGGTTGGGAGGTTCTACAGGTCAGGGCTTCTGAAGCCCTGCCACCTCTCCAGAAACTGGAGAACCTTTTGTAGGAGGATGGGAGGAGCCCCAGATCTGCATGATTGAGGGACCTTGGTTAATCCCCTGGCAGGAGGCTGGGCATGGTGACCAGGGCAACCCTCAAATTTGACAGAGTCTAGGGATAGGGGGGAGTTGGGTCGAGTATGGATTGAGTGAGGATTGAGGCTGGAGTGAGGAGCTTGTGAAGGGGCCCCAGAGAGGGGAGCCTACCTACAGGCTGGTTGCTGGACAGGAGGATCTCCATTGCCCAAAGTCTCCTAAGTAAGACATCCTGAGCAAAAGGGGAGTTGCCAGCCCAGCGAAAGGCATGAAAGCAGCTACCAACCCACCACAATGATAGGACAGTGTGAGAACTCCTACAGCCCCTGAGCCAGATAAGGGGAGAGGGCGGTTAGGTGCAAAACCCAACTAGTTCTTATCTGGGACTACTTCATTGTAAGTTCTTGGGCCCCCTTGCTCAGGGAATACCCTCAGTGCAGCTGGGTGAAGAGGAGGAATCATCCAGGAGGTACACCAAAGGGGTGTTAGAGCTGCTTAATAGAGACGGTTGCTAATCCACATTTTTATACATAGTTGCTAAGAAGTTGTCCTCAAGTTCTACAGTTTCTTGGGCATCCCATAAACCCCTAAACCCCATCCAAGTTCTTAACCCCTAATACAAACCATAAAACCAAGTTCAAAGACTGTTTTACTGACTCTAAAATTACAGGTGTGGAAAAATGTGTGTTGCCTGGCTGTTCAGAGCGTAGGGGGACTCAAACAAACCCAGTGGACCTTACAAGGGTAGTGCTACACACTTATGCTACAGCATTAGTTTTAGAATACAGAGTTAGATCAATGTGGCAGGAATGTAAATCAATGATGCTCAAAATTCATATATGGTTATGACAGCAGTTTGTTATTTCTGCTATGTGTTGTCCACAAGGGCGGACTGCCCATTTGGGCATTTTGGAATTGCCCAAGGGCCCAGGGTCAGTAAAGGGCCCCATGAGAGGGTTGGTCCGCCCCTTGGATGTGCCCACAGCTTCTGTGCAGAAAGGAGGTTTAAGCAAGCCTCGAGGGGTCAGTGCGCATTGGGAATCCAAGCCAGCGGTTCATGCAGCTATAGGAGAGGGCTCATGCTGGCCTGGGATTAGAGAGTGATGGTGGATGGGGCAGCAGCAGGTGCTCTGGCCATGTCTCCTCTTGGGGGATTCAGCAGAGAGGCAGGTCCACATCCCTTCCACGGATGCTGAACTTGCAGAGCTGGAAGGGGTGGGCAGACGGTACAGTGGAGAGCGGAGTCGTCGCTGAGCTGCTGGCAACCTACCTCGTGTGCAGCAGGTCAGTGTGTAACCCCAAGGTGCAGCTTAATATGTCTATATACCAGTCAGGCTGAGTGTTGTACTGTGCTGCCCAGTGTCCATGCCAGGTGCTATTTTTTATCCTGACCCTATGCCTAATAACCCTGATTTATATGTACACTAAGTGCACACGGATATCAGTGTACAGATGTCAGTCATATATAGGGAAAGGCACTCATTGCTCTGAGGAAGGGAGTTCAACTCTCAAAATGCATTAGCACTTTTACCCAAGGACTTCTGCTGTCCACGATTGGCATCTTTGACTCCTTGTCTCTGTTTTTATGACCTTTTTGGTTTGTGAGTATGCATTTGTAATTTTATAATAAATTTCTTACTATCACGGTAATGTACAAGGAGAGTGCGCCCTGTTTTGTTCTTTTCTGCTAGTATCTAGCACCTCAGCGAGTGCTGGATTCCGTGTTTTCAAGGCAGCAAGAAGATTTGAGCGTTGGTTTCTGGCATCTGTTGGATCTGTTGACAGATATCAGTGTTATATATAGGGAGCAGCAGTCAGTGTACACATATCAGTGTTACATATAGGGGATAGCAGTCAGTGTACAGGTATCAGTGTTATATAACACTGATATGTGTACACTGACTGCTGCCCCCTATATGTAACACTGAAATGTGTACACTGACTGCTGTTCCCTATATATAACTCTGATATCTGTACACTGACTGCTGTTCCCTATATATAACACAGGTATCTGTACAAATAGTGTTATTCCCTAAATATAAAACTGATATCTGTACACTGAGTGCCACTCAGTGTTTAAATATCAGTGTTTTATATAGGGAATATCAGTAAGTGTACAGATATCAGAGTTATATATAGGGAACAGCAGTCAGTGTACACATATCAGTGTTACATATAGGGGATAGCAGTCAGTGTACAGGTATCAGTGTTATATAACACTGATATATGTACACTGACTGCTGCCCCCTATATGTAACACTGAAATGTGTACACTGACTGCTGTTCCCTATATATAACTCTGATATCTGTACACTGACTGCTGTTCCCTATATATAACACAGGTATCTGTACAAATAGTGTTATTCCCTAAATATAAAACTGATATCTGTACACTGAGTGCCACTCAGTGTTTAAATATCAGTGTTTTATATAGGGAATATCAGTAAGTGTACAGATATCAGTGTTCTATACAGGGCCGGACTGACAACTCATGGGGCCCCCGGGCAATAGGGGATCATGGGGCCCCTGTGTCCTTGCCCAAACTCAAAAAAGCCTATGAAAAAGGTACCAAGGGCATCTCATGGGGCCCCCTACTGACCCCGGGCCCTCGGGCAGTGCCCGAGTTTCCAAATGGTCAGTCCGCCCCCGGTTCTATATATAAGGAATAGCAGTCAGTGTACAGGTATCAGTGTTATATATGGAGAATAACAGGCAGTGTACAGATATCAGTGTTATATATAGGGAATAGCAGTCAGTGTACAAATATCAGTGTTCTATAAAGGGAATAGCAGTCAGTGTACAGATATCTGTCTTATATAACACTGATATCTGTACATTGACTGCTATCCCCTATATGTAACACTGATCTGTGTACACTAACTGCTGTTCGCTATATATGACACAGGTATCTGTACACTTAGTGTTATTCCCTATATATAACACTGATATCTGTACATTGAGTGCCTTTCCCTATATACAGTATATCACTGACACCTGTACACTGAGTACCACTCAGTGTTCAGATATCAGTGTTTTATATAAGGAATGGAAGTCAGTGTACAGACATTCATATTATTTATAGGGAATAGCAGTCAGTGTAGAGATATCAGTGTTCTATATGGAGAATAGCAGTCAGTGTACAGATATCAGTGTAATATAACACTGATATCTGTACACTGACTGCTATTCTCTATATATAATGCTGATATGTGTACAGCAATCAATGTTATATATAGGGAATATCAGTCAGTGTACAGATATCAGTGTTCTATATAGGGAATAGCAGTCAGTGTACAGATATTTGTGCTATATAACACTGATATCTATACACTGACTGCTATCCCCTATATGTGACGCTGGTATGTGTACACTGACTGCTGTTCCCTATATATAACACTGATATCTGTACACTGACTGCTGCTTCCTATATATAACACAGGTATCTGTGCACTTAGCGTTATTTCCTATGTATAACACTGATATCTGTACACTGAGTGCCTTTCCCTATATATATCACTGACATCTGTACACTGAGTGCCACAGGGAATAGCAGTCAGTGTACAGACATCCGTGTTATTTATAGGGAATAGCAGTCAGTGTACAGATATCAGTGTTCTATATATAAGGAATATCAGTCAGTGTACAGATATCAGTGTTCTATATATAAGGAATAGCAATCAGTGTACAGATATCAGTGTACAGATATCAATGTTATATAGAGAGAATAGCAGTCAGTGTACAGATATCAGTGTTATATATAGGGAATAGCAGTCAGTGTACAGATGTCAGTGTTCTATGTATAGGGAATAGCAGTCAGTGTACACATATCAGTGTTCTATATATAAGGAATAGCTGTCAGTGTATAGATCTCACTGTACCGATACCAGTGATATATAGAGAATAGCAGTCACTGTACACATATCCACATATCAGTGTTCTATATATAAAGAATAGCAGTCAGTGTACAGATATCAGTGTTCTATATATAAGGAATAGTCAATGTATAGATCTCAGTGTACCGATACCAGTGTTATATATAGGGAATAGCAGTCAGTGTACACATATCAATGTTCTATATATAAGGAAAAGCAGTCAGTGTACACATATCAGTGTTCTATATATATAAGGAATAGCAGTCAGTGTACAGATATCAGTGTTCTATATATAAAGAATAGTAGTCAGTGTACAGATATCAGTGTACAAATATTAGTGTTATATATAGGGAATAGCACTTAGTGAGAGACATTGGGGGTCTAATAGTCCTTGTCAACTTGCCCATAATATCTTGATGAGGCTTGAGTGTGGGCAGGGACACGGAGGCCCCATGATCTCCTATTGCCCGGGGGCCCCATGGGTTGTCAGTCCGCCGCTAGTTGTCCATCACCCAAGCTGTACTTGATCTGTCCAGTTCAATGGGAAATTCTCCAGATGGTTAGAGTGGTCACCTGAATTATTAAAAAGGACCATTAGGAGTCCATGTGTCTCTTGTGTGGCAGAGGTAGCTGTTGCACTGCATGTATGAGGTGTTTCATGGTCTATGTATGGTGATTTTTTTAAACAATGCCTTTGATCACACTTGTCAAAGGCAAAGTGCTAATGACAGTTAGAATCACAGTGCCAATAACAATCACTATGATCACAAAGGTAAACATTGGTGGAAATTAGCAGCCAGTGCACCCAATCCTTTCATACACACAGAATTGTTGGGGAGAGCTACGTAACTGCTCATCGCAGCCAGTGTTTTAGTGTTTAATTCGTAGTGCCCCTACATGATACCCTATAGTGCCCCAATGCCCCCAACTAATCATATTCCCCCTATACACCTGATCACAGTGCCCCTTACCTGATTGCAACCAGCACTAGATTACAGCCAGTGCCAAATTATAGCTTGTGCCTAATTACAGTTACTGTCTGATTACAGTCAGTGCTTAATTAAAGCCACCACCACTTGATTGAAGCCAGTGCCAAATTACAGCTAGTGCCAGATTACATCCAGTGCCTTATTACAGCCATTGTCAGATTACACCCAGTGCCTTATCATAGCCAGTGTCAGACTATAGCCAGTGTCTGATTACAGAAGTGCATGACTGCAACCTTAACCATTGAAAAGATGGTCCTTGGAGTTCGGACCACTCTATGTAGCAAGGCAATATGAAAATAATTCTATGATTCACACAGCTGGTGTTATCAAAATGTGGTTTGACAAGCACACAGACGAAGTCTCGTACCTTCCAGGGGTGCTGTGGTTGCTGGACCTCAATATCATAGAGCCATTATGGTCAATTTTGGAAAACAAGGTTTGGGCTTGTATTCAGGGGCGGACTGACAACTCATGGGGCCCCTGGGCAATAGGGGATCATGGGGCCCCTGTGTCCTTGTCCAAACTCAAAAAAGCCTATGAAAAAGGTACCAGGGGCATCTCATGGGGCCCCCTTCTGACCCTGGGCCCTCGGGCAGTGCCCAAGTTTCCAAATGGTCAGTCCAACCCTGCTTGTATTCTGCCTCCGGCATCTCTGTGAAAACTGGCATGATTTTTAGCTGAAGAGTGGTATCAGATTCCATTATCTTCCATCCAAGACTTATATTTGCCAATCCCCAAGAGAATTCAGGTTGTCTTGGATGCCAAAGGCAGTACAACACCATATCAGGTAACGACTTTTGTTCTTTTACTTGGTATTTCCATAATTTTGTCCAACCCCGGTATGTGGGGTTGCAGAAGTGGGTTTTACTTGTGGGGCCACACATATGCACCACTGTGATTGTGCTGAGAGTGTGATGCACAGTGCACACACAGCACAGAGACTGAGGTTTCACAGCTCTGGATCAGTAACTGAGAGGACTGGTTCTCTTTCACCTGATTGTTGTGGTAGCCTATGATTGGCTATCACAGTTATCAATCACTTTACAACCCTGTGTTTTTTCTCCTCTTGAATGGAGAAAAAGATACAACAGCATATCTTTTTTTCCTCGCTAGAGGAAAAAATTGTAAATAAAAATGTGTGTGTAAAAAGTAATAGTAAAAATAAGGATAAAATAACTAGATCAAACAACAAATAATATATACATTAATATGTGGTTTTAATGTTATCATTAGGAGTAGGAGAATTTACAGCTGCTATGAGTAAGTACTAGTACAGCATGAACATGAAACACGTTAGTGGGTTCCCTTTATTCCCCAGTAGTCTGCTGGATGGATACCTGGTTTCTTTGTACTTTTGTAATAAACATGGTTTAAATAGTGAGGCAGCTTAGACTTCTTTTCTCATTAGAATTAATTTTGGTTTGTTCTCTGGTGGTAGGTCATTGTAATATACAGCTGCATTTTTAAAAATTATTTTGTTTTTACTACTTTTTGCCAGTTTTTCATTGATAATTATTAAAAAAACAGGAGATATTCATTGCTATTTGCCACCAAATAAAAGACTAATTTGTCCTGAAAAAAATCAAGATATAATTCACCTTGATATACAAAGTAGTTGCAATGATATGTACCGTTTTACTAATATATGCCAAAGTTGCAAAACTGTGTTCAGGCGTCAAAATTTGTTTTACCTTTGTCATGAAGGGGTTGAGTATGCCTGTGCTGTGTGTGAGAAATATCTTGTTAAAATTACAATTTTGTGGGAAAAAAAAATTATTTATTTTGTAAAAATATGTGGCAAAAGGTAAATCTTCAAAATACATACCATGCTTTCTCAGCTGTTAAGGGGGAGCACATGTTTGGTTAAGTATGCATTTGCCTTCATCTTAAGTCAACTTGCAAATTTGAATGTTCAGATGACGGTCTGGCCTTCCTTGTACCGAAAGCTATTGGTTACTGTGCATCACGTGATGATTCTGACACACCTATCCACCCTTTATATCAGTGGTCTCTAAACTGTTGCCCGGGGGCTGGATGCAGCCCTTCGCCTGATTTTATCCTGCCCTTGGGGCAATGTTTCATCCTCTGACACCAACAATGGGGTGTATTTTCCCCCACTGACAGCAACAAAGAGGCACAATTCCTCCAAATGAAACCAATGATGGGACACAGTTCTTTCCACTAGTGATGGGGCACAATTCCTCTCACTAACACCAAAGGTGGGGTGTTTAGAAAGTTTGGAGACCACTGCTCTATGTCTAAACCACTACTTGCATCCAAAAAGGTAATATGCTCACATCTGTTACATAGATATTCACTTCTCTGTGGTTATGCAACATGTAACCCACTGTGCACCAAACAAAGTTCTTTGAATCAAAACATTTTTATTAATCAAAAAGATTATACATTATATCAAGAATTGCATATCTACATTTTCTTGTCCCAACCTGAAAAAAAAATCCCCACAGTTCAACCCCACCCACTCCCACCCTCACAGACATCAATAAATAGAATACATTATTATACCTCTTCATTGATTATCTATATGGCTTAATACCAAGCTAGGGGATACATTCCATGGTCTCCATATCTCTTCAAACTTTCCTACACAACCCCTCATTTCATATATTATTTTTTCCCTTATTATCGTCCTGTCCACCAGTTTTAACCAATCTTCACAGCTAGGAAGCACCAGGAATATCCACCTCTGGGCAATCAATGTTCTGACCAGATATAGACATGTCTGCACTGCCAGTTGTGTAGAATAAAACATTCCATGGTTTCCCATATTCCCCAGTATACACAACTTGGGTTCCAGTTCTAGCGTCAAACCCCACATGCTTTGCAGTTTCTCTGCTATTTACTTCCCATTTCTAAGAACTACATACTGTATCCCATGGTACCTTGCTGCCAACAAGCAGTGATTGCTGTACTGACTCCACCTCAATAAAGCCATCCTCTCAGCACCTCTGTAGTTCAGAAGGCAAGCCAAGTGAATTCTGTGATGCAGCATTGCCTAATCACAGGGTGCTTTTAATTTGTGCCACAGAATTCCAAGAAATAAATGTGTGGGATTTACACAATGTAAATGTATTAATCTCAAAATCATTCAGTTTAGCAGTAGGCTAGAACTACTAAAAATACAATGTAGGAATGAATATATGATTATACATTTTTGACCATAGATACTTTTTAGGGAAACATATTTACTGGTAATTACATCCAGTCATTTTAACCCTTTTTAAACCTGATTATGTTTCAATCCATGTTCACAATTTCAGCAAGCTCGTAGTAGTAGTACCTGTAGTTTAACTCCTCTTAATAAATGGGCTCAAAAAGTCAGTGGGCTTTACAGTAAAAGTAACAGACATAATGCTTAAATATTTATCTAAATCTCAATGTTTTGATTTTAGTTTTGGAAACAGTATGGAAGGATTAGAATCACTCACATGTTTTTTGTTGCTGTCCTTCCCCTGTTGGGGAGACTTGCTCACCTTTTGTATGTTCTGGTGACTATTATCTCTGAGACAGAGATTGACCAGGATTCTATAATGTTACATTCGTCAAAAGAGCAGGAATAGAAAGACACATGTTTTGGTGACAACTTTCCTAGAAGAAACTTCATTTTAAAAATATTCCTCCCATTTTCTGTTGTGTCTCCAGGACAGCAAGTAAAGAGAGAAATCTCTGCAAAAGGACACAGAAAGTCATTTGACAGGTGTTTAACTATCCTCTACTCCAGCCTTTCTCAACCAGCCTACCTTTTATGTACACAAAGCCACAGGTTTTCATTGTTCACCATTATGACATTCTAGCCTCCTTTGACCCTCCCCTGCCTCTCTCCAGCAGTGCTGGGATCACATTAGCTCAGTGATGGAGAAAAACTGAGAGAGTAGAAAAACACTGAAATACTACTTAGTACCAGTGCGAAAAAGTGTATATGCTTTGGAAGAATAAATCATCTCTAATTTTGGGTGTCCTACATACAGTATGTGGATGTTGCTGCGTTATATAAAACTTTTAGAATAGTTTTTCGCATTTTAGAATGGGGTGCCCTTTTAAAAGTATGGACAGTCTTGAGGTACCCTGTTTTAGAATGGGGTGCCTCAAGACTATCCAGAATTTAAAGGTTGCCTCGGGACTGTTCATAATTTTAAAGGGTGCCTTGACTGAAAAAAGGTTGAAAAACACTGCTCTACTCTATCCAAAATCTCTATCTTGGCATACCAGCACAAGCACCAATTAAAGTCCAATTGTTTATCTCTTTCTTTGTTCTAAACCACTTAGTTCATAAAGCCTGGTACACACATTACCCCCCTGGCTCTATTCCTGAGTGTAGCCCAGGGTTAACTTTCAGTACCAGAAGCGGTAACCCCGAGCTACACTCGGGAATACCCTGCAGCATTGCTTAGGGATTCCCTCAAGCACTTACCTTGTCCTTCGCTCCTGTGATGTCCCCCCTGCAGTGTCCCTGACCATCTCCTCCGGCCGATGCCGGCATCCGTATTCCCTGTTCCGATGCCTGCGAGCGTCGGTACGTGCGGGATGTACGGGGGACGGAACCGGCGGGAAACTAAAAAATGTAAGAAAGTGACATTCACTCAATACACTAAAATCTCATAGTATAACATTACTGTATCAAACCATTTCACATACATTTTGTCCCGAGTGCTTTGTCCTGTGTCCTGCCTGCATTTTTACTGTTCTTTCTGCCTGGAAACTGAGAAACATCAATGGCATCCAAAAAGTGTCCCTTTAGGTCAAAAGCAGTTTTAGACCAGCTAGAGAACAGCGATAGTGAATTAGAACCACTTGCAGAATTGAGTGATAATGATTCGTGGGGAAATTCGTCATCAGACACTGAAAACGATTTTGTGACTAAGCTCAGTGATATGCGAACTTGATGCTCTATTTCAAATTGTTGGTTTGATTACATTATTGACTTAAATTTATTATTATTATATTATTATTTTTTATGATTATTTATTATATCATAATTATGATTACATGTTTCAAATTTTATCATACCCGGGATGTTTACTAGACTCTTGTTCGGGCAGATTTCAGTGAGTTATTCCTAAGAATTACAGGCCTACAATAAAAAAAAATGTATTTCCATGCAAAAAAATGTACCGCTTTGAGCACAGAAATACTGACATAATCATACCGCTAGGGAAGTTACGTTTTTTTCCATTCAACCAAGCAAGATGAATAAAAGAAAACTGAGACATCGCTGTACTAAACAAGCGAGGTTGGGGCAGAAATCTGTCCTGCTGTGCCTTTGTGCTCTTTGTGCCCAGCATGTCCCTTCGATAAAAGCCGGTTCTTAGAATTGCTTCTGTCAGAAGGATAGCTGTACACATGGTCCGAATGTCAGCCAGTTCCTGCTAAACTGGACAATATTTAGACCACGTGTACCCAGCTTAACTAGAGTGTGTACATACATGAATGTATGTAGAAGGCTGACATGGTTTTGGCTAGTAATAAAGCAATTAGTTATGATGCTGATGGCAGTAGATGTAATAAATTCATCTTGATCTTCACATGCAGATGTGTGCTTGGAAAGAGCTAGTCTAACCTAAGTGAACAGTATGTCTCAACAATAATATAGTTTTCCTTCTCTTTGGAAGGGCTATAAAACATCTACTATTTTGCTCTTTAGCAAGTTTTTCTTATTTTCATTTTTTTTTTGTAATTCTATAGAAAAATTACAAAGCTGTTTTATAGAGTTTCCACACAGAAAGGCAAGTGGTATAAAAAACAGTATTGTCAGAACTGAACGAGCAAAATACTGAAGTGAAAGCATTAAGCTATCAAAAAAGGTAGCATGGTAGGAAACATCTGGCAGCTACGCATAGATGAAAAGCAGCACATGACAGCAGCACGTGCGCCGTTGTAAATCACAAGAGAATCGAAAATAGTAGTCTGTGAATTACTGCAACGGACTGTAGACCAAAGGCTCTAGTTATTCTAAGTAAACCAACCACAACAAGAACAGAGAAAAAGAAAAAAATAAAGAAACAAATGAGAGAAGTGTCACTGTGGGAAGATAGAAGGGAGAATGACGGGTAGAATAGCAAGGGAGCACTGAGGTAGTACTAAGCACCAGGTAGTTCAGAAATGGCCTTTAAAATGATCCTAGGGTTCGCAAACCCATTCATAGATAGAGTTATGTAATCTGGGCATGAGAGCCTTCATGAGTTCATGATCTCTTAAATACAGGAATGGAACTTTGGTGTAGATGGGCTTTGAGTCTGTCACCAGCAGAAGGCTATCAGATGCCTAGAAGCCATTAATAAATGTAGAGTTAATCTCTTGGTTTACTTAGGCATACCAGGTGGGAGTAGACCATGCCAGAGCATGGCTGGATCAACCTGAACAGTTACCTGTAGAAGCACATGCCAAAGGCTTGTACTTCTAGCCAAAACTGATGGATCATGGCACTGGACCAGAATATGAAGAATAATGTTTCTGGATGTTGTCGGCATCTCCAGCAGCAATCTGGGATAGATGGATTGAGGGAGTGCAGGAGGGAAGGAGCATGGTACCAGTGGTAGAGAATTTTGTACTGGGTCTCCTTGTAAGTTGTACAAATGGACAATCTACGTGCATTTTCCCATATTTTGCCCCATGCTTCTGGTGTGAACTCTCTATTCAAAATTTGCTCCGATTTCACCATGTAAGTGTGCTTGGTGGAAGTATCAGAGCTAGACATCATTAAAATTGTATAAATTTCAGAAACCAGACCTCTGCAAGCTGTGCCCATAATCCCAAGCTTTTCAAAGGGGGTAGAGGAAGAAAAAGTTACAGTTGGAGAGAGTGATTGAGTAAAATGTATAATTTGAAAGTAGGTAAACAGAGCCTTGGAGGGCAAAGATTTAAGTTTCCATGGGAGAACCATATGGTGTGCAAGGCTATCAGGCAGGGCAGGGTTGTACAGAAAGGAAGTTAGACCTAGAAGCTAGATGAAAATTTGCAAGTGATCCAAATCTCTATTGTAACTTCATTGTATGTAGTAAGTAGCTACCATTAGGATGACAATGCTGTTTTGTTCCACAGGGAAATTGCAGAGCAATGTTGCCACCCTGTGGACAGAGTAATCTTAGCCACAGATGGGCTGATCAAAAAAAAAATGGCTTCCCTCATCCACGCAAGGTGGGTGGAGGAATTTTCCCCGTGTGCTATTTTATTCTGAAAGCCATAACTCCTTCAATGTCAGAATACGCCGTTCAGTGCTGCAGCCAATTGGCTGCATGCGCTACTCGCATGAAAATTTTCCAACATTCCTGTTCAAGAGAAGCAGATTATTGGATAAACTTCTCTCAAGTGAGAATGGCCACAGATGGATCTGAATTAATCCAGTCCTTGCTGAATCAGCTGATTCTTGAGCCATCTATGCCCAGTTTTAGATAGATAAGTAGTTTTTAAATGGAATTTAGGTTCAAAACACAAAAAAACTAAAGTCCAACTTTAGCTAACACTTTTTTAAACAGTCATATCAGCAGGATTTTTTTTTTAAATAAAGGGCACTAAACCATCCCCACTAGTGTAACAGTTTGAAACATCCCTGTATATGCCACTTTTGCTGGGATGCTTTGTGTGTTACAAAAAGTGGTAAAACAATGGATATTTACTAAAAGCAGTCATAAAGGCAATTTTTAAAAGATTAAAATAATAAACTTGTTATACTGCACTGCTCTGTGCAATGGTATTGCACAGAGCGGTCCCCTTGCTTCTCTTCTGGGGTCCCCACTGGTCCTCTCTGCTCCTCCTCTCTCCAAGTGCCCCATTGTTCCCCTCATGCCAGGGGGCTAGGAGTAATCCTAGACTCTGACCTCTCCTTTGGGCCCCACATCCAATCACTGGCTAAATCCTACCGCCTCAACCTCCAGAACATTTCCGAACTCTGCCCCATTCTGACCAATGACACCACAAAACAACTTATCCACAACTTGGTTTTATCCCACCTTGATTACTGCAACTCCCTCCTCACTGGTCTACCTTTACACAGGTTATTCAGTCTATTATGAATGCTGCTGCTGCTAGACTCATACACCTTACCAACTGATTAGTGACTGCTGCCCCTCTCTGCCAAGCCCTTCATTGGCTTCCACTAACCCAGCATATAAAATTCAAAATACTAACCATAGTATACAAAGCCACCCACAACACTGCCCCTAGCTACATCACTGACCTCATCCGCAGATATCATCCATTTTACCCGCAGATATCGCCCGCTCCGCTCCTCCCAAGACATCTTGCTCTCTAGCTGCCTCGTCACATCCTCCCACGCTTGCCTACAGGACTTCTTCAGAGCCTTTCCCATCCTCTGGTACTCCCTACTGCAGTATGTCTGGTCAGCCCCCACCCTGTCGGCGATCTTTGAAAACTCACTTATTCGGGGAAGCCTACCCCACCTCAACCTAATAACTGTGCTTGAGCCACCTCCATCAGAACATCGCCTACAGCTATCACCTTTTGTACCACCTCCCCCTTCCTTTAGATTGTAAACTCCACCAGCAGGGCCCTCCTATTTCTTCTGTACTGAAATGTAGTGTAATTGTACTGTCTCCCTTATATTGAAAAGTGCTGTGCAAATTGTTGGCACTATATAAATCCTGTATAATAATAATAATAGTAAGCTGCTTGCTATGAGGGCACTCATGCAGGCACACTCTATAGACACACATAGGACAGCTTGACCAATGGTTCCTACTGCCTCAGCAATGCCTGTGAGAGTGAGGAGAGAGGAGAGAACAGATGCAGCTGGACACAGTGTGGGACTGATACAGGTAATTGTTGGGGGGGGGGGGGGGGTGCACATAGCAAAAGCTAAAACAGCAGGGAATGCATTAAAGTAAAACATGTTTGTACTTTAAAACCACTTTAACAGAATATAGCTTCACAATGTCTTTGTTTTTCCTTTCAGAAAGCTAAAGAATTTTTATATAATGAGGGTTTAAAGAGTATCCCAACTGAATATGCAGCAGTCAATCTGGTAACAGGGGTACATGCAAACTGGTACATTTTGTAGGCTGTTTGAGTCAGCAATATCCTTCATCTCTGCTGTAGTCTTTAGCTGATTGTCTTTAGGGTGAACATAGCACATCAGAATGACCCTCCATGTCCTACGATATCACTTATACCTTCTTCTTTCTACTTGGCATTCAGACCACATGTGTCTCCACCGCTAATGCTGACGTTTTTTCTTCCTTGCCTTGCAGTAGAATGTCCTTTGCTTGTGCAACTTCCATTAACCCAATTTTTTTAAAGAACTACAATAACTGACAGAATAATTGTGGAACAGTTGTGAAAACAGAACTCCAGCGTGATGTCTTCTGGGTTGAATGACAGCGGGTATCTTTTTAAATCCCCCCTTTCTTCTAGCCCACACCTTCATGGGTCCACCTTACAAATGGACAGTGAAGCAGAAGCAGCAAAGTGATAAGTTCATTTTTTCACTCTTTTTTCATGCTTTCTCCTCCTATCAGCATGTCCTTTACCAGTGAATGAACGGACTGGCTTTTTGTGTTGCTTCCTCCTCCTTCACTCAGCTCTGCTGTATAGGAAACGGGGAGAGTAGCATTCCTGTACTTACACTGCTTAATTTTTTTTTTTAAATGCAGTTGATGATTTATTAATGAATACAGCACTGCCTTCATTTGCACCTTTTATATGTTCAAAGTTAAACATAGAACAACTTTATTTTTTGTGATGAACACAGTAGGTGCAGCAAGCTTTCTTTAAAAGGAAAACACTGCTATTACAGAATAGTAGAACTCTGAATGATAAAGTATCTTATGAATACTTATATATTCATACATAATAGGTAATACCAGGATTATCAGTGTATTAATATAGCTATTATAATTCAAGTATAAGATACTTTCGGCTTAATGGCTGAAGAACATGTGACTAATTCTTGGACTAACAAACAAGGCCAACTGTAATGTGTGCAATTAGCTGCTTTGTTCAGTAGCATTTTCAGTCCATTAAGTTTCCCTATTTATCTTATTTCAAACTGTGCTTTCAAATTGGGTGATCAGGTAAATTAGCATTTTTTCTTAGTCGAGTGAGCAATTTATTGGGTGTAGACAGTACAGCTTATCATGACGATTCAAAATTCAATAAAGTGATAAATTAGTAGAAATTACTCCTTATTTAAAGATATGTTATATTTGAATCAAGATGTTCCTCAATATATTCAAGTACATTTCATTAATAGAAGTATATTTCAATGTTAAACTACATTTTGTCATGCTAACATTATATTTAATTAGCAGTAACATGAAGCGATAAATATATACACATTTTGGTTTTCTAAGAGTTTGCAAACCCTTACAAAAATAAAATGTTTATATTTGTATTCGTTCATGTTAATACTAATTAATTTTAATAGTTTAATTTTAAAGGTAACCCTGTAGGATACCTATAAAAGCAATAACCAATCAATATTTGAGCCAGTTAATCGCAGGGAAAACTGATGCCCTAAGCACAGCCCAACAGTGGCGCACCCTTAACCTTGCTTTGCTACACTGCCAAGACTTTAAGACTCCATAAATGCTAAAGGTGAAATGAGCTAATAAAATTTCATTTTTTTTCTAAGCCAGAACCCATAACTGTATCAACGATAAACTTTTTACACTTATGTGTTTAAAAGTAAACAGCAGTAAGCAAAATAAGCAAGTTATTTACTAAGTCGAGCAAGAGAAAACATACAAAATGTTTAAGTGGAAAAACACAGATACAGCAATTTTTTGAAAACTATTTTTAGTCAAACTTCAAAAAATTATAAGACAATTTAAGATCTGAAAATGATCCCAAACTAATTTTTTATACTTTAATCACTAATCATGCCAAGTTGTGTGTTTTTATGGGTTTTTTTAACAATGCGTATTAAAGTCAAACATGGCAGATAATGACAATAACATAAATAAGTCAAGTGTGGCAGTGACCGAGTAAAGGACATTAGAACTATGGGTGCCCTAAGTACATGCTTATTTTGCTTAATGGTTAACCTGGGTTGGTTAATCTGCTAGACTATATTACACACCATAGATGTGGCTAGAACATTTTTAGAGCTTTCCACATACGTCCAAATAGTATCAGGTCAATTCTAAATTAAACATGTTGTTTATAAGATCAAGGCCTGTCATCATCTTTGGTCCTTGGGCATTTTAGCTCTTTAGGTAAAATAGAATTTGTTAACATTGTTAGTGCCAAAGAAGAATTAGTTGTAGCAATGTAATTTGACCACTTATAACAAACTACATGAAGATTGCCTTAACATATGATGAAGTTGTGGTTTAACATTTCTAGTCAACTTATTTCTGGTGGCATCCAAAAGCTGCCATTATGGGAATAGGTCATTTGAATTCTGAGCATATACAAAGACTATGAAAACCATACGAATTCAGTTTCAGTCTTATTAACTCAGTGCTATTTTGACTCATATTCTGTTGAGAAAAATTATTTTCCAGGTACTGTACAGTATATATTATATATATATATATATATATATACACACACACACATTTATTCTTTTACATACATTGCAAGGATTTTAGAATAGTTTTGCAGATCCCTAACTGCTTCTGTACCATAAATATTAATGTAGCCCGTGACATTTTTCAGACTAACTACTAAAAGGGAAGGCTGGCCTTTACTAAAATTACCTGACTAGTCTGAGTGTTTTATTAACCATATTCATTTTTATTAATATTTCAAGTATTAGTAATTTATATTTAATATTAATAAGCTACAACCCCAGCATCAATGTGCACACACTTAAATTATCTCATTATATTTTTAGACAGATAAACCAGATCATCCATCATTGTGATAGTGATTTGAAATCAGAAATTGGCTTTCCCACAGTTGTAATGATTCTGACATTTCTGATAAATGAAGGATAAAGATTAACTGATATTTTTTGGAATCATTTCTTTAATATGTGAATACCCAATGGGGACATGATGCTCAGAAGCAGCAACATATCATGATCAAAGTAGGTGACATCAGCAGGTAGCCTACCTTCATGTGGAAAACAGCAAGTCTTCACTGGAACAGTTGAGACCAAGCTTTAGAAACAGTCTGTCAACCTTGTCCCACCTGCTTTCAATCAAGTATGCCATGCAATTTCTGGTTTGCAACAATGTTTAGACCCCTTTCTCAAGTGATATATGACAGTGGTAAGAGCATATATCAAATGTCCATACTGCAAATCTAATACTATTGGGCCATTAACCGACCTTGATATTTTCCTCATTAAAAAGACAGACCTGTGTTGAAGGCATAAAATTATTTAATACATGATCACATAACCAAACATTAAAAATCAAAATAATAACTTAATGGGGATGAAACTATAGTGTGAAAACAAATTAATTTTAAATACAGTAGAATATATATATATATATATATATATATATATACTTTGTGTGTGTGTGTATATATATATATATATATATATATATATTTACATAGTTAATCTAAGTCTGGTCAACCAACAGAGAAATCAAGAGGAAGACAAAAAAAAACAAATAAAGCATGATCCAATTTACTCCAGCAGGGGAAACAGTTCTTACAATAACTCCTAAATTCAATATATATATTTATATAAATATATAGTATATTGCTGGTCCCAGTCTGACAATTGCTTGCTGCCTGGATGCCTATCATTTTAATAATTTATGAATCACTGACCTAGACAAGCAAGCAACATGTACAGTAAAAGTATTAGAAAATTTGGAATTTCTTAACAGCCAAGCACCTTTTTAAAAGGAAAGGTAAGCAATGCCTACACAAAATTTTTAGTATAGGAATCCTTTAAAGTTGAACTTTAGGGAAACAACTTAATGTCTACAGTTTACCTGTCAAGGTATCTGTAATTCTGTACTGCCAATCTTGTGATTTACAAAACTGTAGCACATTACATAGCCAGGAGGACCACTCTTCTCCTTCCTGTCTCAGCCTACCTTCCTCCTAAATGGATAAAAGTAATAATCCTGATTTTTTTTTTGTCTAGTGAACTAGAATCTGCATAACTGAACCATGGAAAGTAATTGTGTCAGCTGCCCAGTGGTGTGGCAGATATCTGTAAACCACAAAATTGTAAGAATAGCATTTTAAATAATTTGGCAAAAAAGACAGTAGATTTATGCAGTTGTGCTTTAACACAAAGTATTAAATACATGCAATTCTGCTTTAAATTACATATGAACAAAAACCTTTGCATGTGCAATATAAAATTTGGTCACTAGATGGCCACAAAAGGAAACATGGATTAGAAAACCTATCCTGTGAGTAAATTATTAATCCTTATATAATGATATACTATTGAAGTACTAACATGCTATATTAATGAGACCACACTAATATCATTAATTACATATTATTGTTTCTATTAATAATTATATGAATAAAACTTAGAACTGTCAATATATTACAAAATACACATACATAAATATACATATTGTACAATAATATAAATGAGTAATTTTAATATTGTTGGTGTTATACACAAAACTAAAAAGTGGTTTGCAAAATTACAGAAGACTGGGCTAAGAAATATTATACAATATGCCATATATATAAGTATTAGAGATGAGCGAATCGAACCAGGCGAACCGGAATTCGATACGAATTTCAGGAAAAATTTGATTCGCGTCGAATCCGAATATTTGCCTACTTCGGGTGCGCGAATCGGATTTTTCCCGATCAGTCGGCAAAAGTGTCCCTGCAGAGAGCTCCGCTATTTCTGACAGTTCTCTGACAGAAGGAACACATGTACAGCGGTTGAAACATTGTATCTATTTGTTTCCATTTAGGATACAGATGTTTTTATTCGGAAACAGATGTTTCAACCGCTGTACATGTGAAGGAGCTGTCAGAGAACTGTCAGAAATAGAGGAACTCTGCAGATACACTTTTTGCCGGTTTGGAATTCTTATTTTCATCCTACTTCTTCTTCTTCTTCTTCTTCATCCTCATCCTCATCCTCAGAAGAAGAGGATGAGGATGAAGAAGAAGAAGTAGGATGAAAATAAGAATAATTCCAAGCCGGCAAAAAGTGTATCTGCAGAGCTCCTCTAAGTGTATCTGCAGAATAGAGGAGCTCTGCAGATACACTTTTTGCCGGCTTGGAATTATTCTTATTTTCATCCTACTTCTTCTTCTTCTTCCTCTTCATCCTCATCCTCATCCTCTTCTTCTTCTTCTGAGGATGAGGATGAAGAAGAAGAAGAAGAAGAAGTAGGATGAAAATAAGAATAATTCCAAGCCGGCAAAAAGTGTATCTGCAGAGCTCCTCTATTCTGCAGATACACTTAGAGGAGCTCTGCAGATACACTTTTTGCCGGCTTGGAATTATTCTTATTTTCATCCTACTTCTTCTTCTTCTTCTTCTTCATCCTCATCCTCAGAAGAAGAAGAAGAGGATGAGGATGAAGAAGAAGAAGAAGAAGTAGGATGAAAATAAGAATAATTCCAAGCTGGCAAAAAGTGTATCTGCAGAGCTCCTCTGAGTGTATCTGCAGAATAGAGGAGCTCTGCAGATACACTTTTTGCCGGCTTGGAATTATTCTTATTTTCATCCTACTTCTTCTTCCTCTTCATCCTCATCCTCATCCTCTTCTTCTTCTTCTGAGGATGAGGATGAAGAAGAAGAAGAAGAAGAAGTAGGATGAAAATAAGAATAATTCCAAGCCGGCAAAAAGTGTATCTGCAGAGCTCCTCTATTCTGCAGATACACTTAGAGGAGCTCTGCAGATACACTTTTTGCCGGCTTGGAATTATTCTTATTTTCATCCTACTTCTTCTTCTTCTTCTTCATCCTCATCCTCATCCTCAGAAGAAGAAGAAGAGGATGAGGATGAAGAAGAATAAGAAGAAGTAGGATGAAAATAAGAATAATTCCAAGCCGGCAAAAAGTGTATCTGCAGAGCTCCTCTAAGTGTATCTGCAGAATAGAGGAGCTCTGCAGATACACTTTTTGCCGGCTTGGAATTATTCTTATTTTCATCCTACTTCTTCTTCTTCTTCTTCTTCCTCTTCATCCTCATCCTCATCCTCTTCTTCTTCTTCTGAGGATGAGGATGAAGAAGAAGAAGAAGTAGGATGAAAATAAGAATAATTCCAAGCCGGCAAAAAGTGTATCTGCAGAGCTCCTCTATTCTGCAGATACACTTAGAGGAGCTCTGCAGATACACTTTTTGCCGGCTTGGAATTATTCTTATTTTCATCCTACTTCTCCTTCTTCTTCATCCTCATCCTCAGAAGAAGAATAAGAGGATGAGGATGAAGAAGAAGAAGTAGGATGAAAATAAGAATAATTCCAAGCCGGCAAAAAGTGTATCTGCAGAGCTCCTCTAAGTGTATCTGCAGAATAGAGGAGCTCTGCAGATACACTTTTTGCCGGCTTGGAATTATTCTTATTTTCATCCTACTTCTTCTTCTTCTTCCTCTTCATCCTCATCCTCATCCTCTTCTTCTTCTTCTGAGGATGAGGATGAAGAAGAAGAAGAAGTAGGATGAAAATAAGAATAATTCCAAGCCGGCAAAAAGTGTATCTGCAGAGCTCCGCTAAGTGTATCTGCAGAGCTCCGCTATTTCTGACAGTTCTGTGACATTCACTCCATACAGCGGTTGAAACATTGTATCTATTTGTTTCCATAAATGGATCTATTTATGGAAACAAATAGATACAATGTTTCAACCGCTGTATGGAGTGAATGTCCCAGAACTGTCAGAAATAGCCTATTTCTGACAGTTCTGGGACATTCCCTCCATACAGCGGTTGAAACATTGTATCTATTTGTTTCCATAAATGGATCCATTTATGGAATCAAATAGATACAATGTTTCAACCGCTGTATGGAGTGAATGTCACAGAACTGTCAGAAATAGGCTATTTCTGACGGTTCCTGGACATTCCCTCCATACAGCGGTTGAAACCGCTGTATGGAGTGAATGTCCCAGAACTGTCAGAAATAGGCTATTTCTGACAGTTCTGTGACATTCCCTCCATACAGCGGTTGAAACCGCTGTATGGAGTGAATGTCACAGAACTGTCAGAAATAGCCTATTTCTGACAGTTCTGGGACATTCACTCCATACAGCGGTTGAAACATTGTATCTATTTGTTTCCATAAATGGATCCATTTATGGAAACAAATAGATACAATGTTTCAACCGCTGTATGGAGTGAATGTCACAGAACTGTCAGAAATAGGCTATTTCTGACAGTTCTGGGACATTCACTCCATACAGCGGTTGAAACATTGTATCTATTTGTTTCCATAAATGGATCCATTTATGGAAACAAATAGATACAATGTTTCAACCGCTGTATGGAGTGAATGTCACAGAACTGTCAGAAATAGGCTATTTCTGACAGTTCTGGGACGTTCCCTCCATACAGCGGTTGAAACCGCTGTATGGAGTGAATGTCACAGAACTGTCAGAAATAGGCTATTTCTGACAGTTCTGTGACATTCCCTCCATACAGCGGTTTCAACTGCTGTATGGAGTGAATGTCACAGAACTGTCAGAAATAGCCTAAGAAATAGCGGAGCTCTGCAGATACACTTTTTGCCGGCTTGGAATTCTCCTTCTTCTCATCCTTCTTCTTCTTCTCATCCTTCTTCTTCTTCTCATCCTTCTTCTTCTTCTCATCCTTCTCCTTCTTCTCATCCTTCTCCTTCTTCTCATCCTTCTTCTTCTTCTCATCCTTCTCCTTCTTCTCATCCTTCTTCTTCTCATCCTTCTCCTTCTTCTCATCCTTCTTCTCATCCTTCTCCTTCTTCTCATCCTTCTTCTCATCCTTCTCCTTCTTCTCATCCTTCTTCTCATCCTTCTCCTTCTTCTCATCCTTCTCCTTCTTCTCATCCTTCTCCTTCTCCTTCTTCTCATCCTTCTCCTTCTCCTTCTTCTCATCCTTCTCCTTCTCCATCTTCTCATCCTTCTCCTTCTCCTTCTTCTCATCCTTCTCCTTCTCCTTCTCCTTCTTCTCATCCTTCTCCTTCTTCTCATCCTTCTCCTTCTTCTCATCCTTCTCCTTCTCCTTCTTCTCATCCTTCTCCTTTTCCTTCTTCTCATCCTTCTCCTTCTCCTTCTTCTCATCCTTCTCCTTCTCCTTCTCATCCTTCTCCTTCTTCTCATCCTTCTCCTTCTCCATCTTCTCATCCTTCTCCTTCTCCTTCTTCTCATCCTTCTCCTTCTCCTTCTTCTCATCCTTCTCCTTCTCCTTCTTCTCATCCTTCTCCTTCTCCTTCTTCTCATCCTTCTCCTTCTCCATCTTCTCATCCTTCTCCTTCTTCTCATCCTTCTCCTTCTCCTTCTCCTCCTTCTCCTTCTCCTTCTCCTTCTTCTCATCCTTCTCCTTCTTCTCATCCTTCTCCTTCTCCTTCTTCTCATCCTTCTCCTTCTTCTCATCCTTCTCCTTCTCCTTCTTCTCATCCTTCTCCTTCTCCTTCTTCATCTCCAAGGGCATTTAAATTAAAGGTACAGTGTTCTGCACTAATTTAAAGGCTCTCTGAAGCCTAGAAACCCTTTTTATAAGTTAACTTCGTAGCGAATAAATTCGCATCGAATCGAATTTCTTCCTGAAATTCGGCGAATCAGCCGAATCTAATTTTTGAATAATTCGCTCATCTCTAATAAGTATATATACATAGACCATGTGAAATAGATACATGTATAAAAGTTAAATAAACAGTACCAGAACAAATGCCAGTGTCCAGGCAGAAGATGCCAAACTGTGTCTGCCTCCCCTAATGTGCATGCCCCATTGTCTTCTGCAGATTGGGATCCCAATTCCAGTTGCCACTGCACTGTTCTCAGAATTATTGCTCAGCTTTGCATTCCCAATCAGGTTTCACGTGGACCCGCAGTGATGTGATGGTATCTTTCTGCTGTGTGTTCTCTGTCTCTGCCAGTCTCCTTGTTCTCATTGTGAATAGTGCCGGAACAGCCAGAGACAAAACAAAAGGCAGCACATGCATTAGATGAGCATACCTAAGTTGAGGAACCTGAGATTGGGGAAGAGTGAAGAGTGAGGCAAGAGGAGGGGACAATAATGGAATTAATGGTTTCATAGTACCACACATAGTGCACTGCAGCCAGATACAAGGCTAACAGTGCCATGGTTTGATAGTTACACACCTAAAGGGATTGAATTATACAGTAAGGGAGGGGTATTGTTGGTAGGATGGCTGGGGATAAATGCATTGATGGTGGGGGTTGTGAAATTATAAACATGCCTTCCAGTAACCCCTGAAGACAGGCAGCACAGACCTTAGTTGGTTTAAATTGACCTTGACCAGCTGTAGCAGTGACAGGCTGTGCTTGCACATCTTGATAAGTGTACAGCAGCATTGCATGGGGTGAGCAGAACATTGTGCTTGTGCTGTTGCCACTACTGTTCCTCCTCCCAAATCCCTCACATTTCCATATGGTTGTGACAAACAGCATTGGCCAGGAAGGTTAACATTGAATAATGGGAGAGAGTACAGCCTGCACCTCCGTCCAGCCTTCTTCTTCTCTCTAACATTGTCTCACTGCTCTCAGTACCTAAGTGACAGGAGTAGCGGTGCTGCTTTCACTACTTCTTGCAGCCTGTAGTGGTGGAGCTGCAGGGAAATCACCACACAATCTCCACATGAAGACGCTGTGCCTGAGGCAGCTAGACCCCCCCCCCCCACTACTCTTGTCCCTGCCTTGGCTATATAGTATTTTTTTAAATAAAATATGAATACATTGTTAGAGAAAATAAAAATATGAACATAATAACAGCACACAACAAACATATATAGGTAATTGGATTTGCTAACAGATGATACATAAGGTTATGCTAAACATAAGATTACATTATTATATTCTAGTTCTTTCTTAAGACCTGTAGGTCAGGACATATAACTTCAAATCTCTCAGCATTTTCTAGGTTGGAAAATACAGCTTTGAAAAACACTGAGATTTCGTCAAGTTTTCATTTGACACAAAGAAAAATGTCTGGAAACACTTTGGTGAAGGGAATATTTCAAAATCTTGCACCCCTGTTCTCCAAAGCATTTATGGTATGGTCCATACAAGCATTAGATATGTTGATATATCCTACAAAGAGGAAAGCAAATGTACCGCTAAGGCCATACATTCAAAGAGAGATGAGCATTTAGTGAGATGGTGCTAAGAGCTGCATGAGTAGAGATATGACATCATATGAAGAGGGAGAGGGGTGCGTAGGGAAGCTTTTTTCCATAACTGAAAATCCTCTTCCCTGTGAGCCCAGAGATGGGGGTGCAGGGACTCATCTGCAGCATCACAGAATCCTCCCTGGTGGTCAAGTAACCAGAGCGATTTCCAGGAGCCACACATCTATCATTGTTAAATGATCTGCAGCTGGACAGATGTGCCACTTGCCTAGCACCTGCTATGTATGTCAATTGGTCTGTCTTGCAGTCATATAATGATTATATGAAAGCAAGGTAAATAAAAAAATATACATAGGAGGCAATAGGCAGGTGAAAAAGGTTTGTACTCATACAATAACAGTATGGAAATATATAATGCCTTAAATACCTAGGAGTAAATATAACTCCTTTAGAGGAAAAAATATATTAATTAAATTACTTACCCTTATTAAATTCCATAATTAATGAGTTGCAGTCTAGAACTAAAGGAAAACATTCATGGTTTGGGAGAATGACAATTTTTAAGATGGATTTTCTCCCTCGTTTTTTCTACCTATACCAAACACTTCCTATTTCCCTTCCACGGATGTTCTTTCATTCCTTGCAATCTAGTTTACTTCAATATATTTGGTCAAATACTTCAGTCAGAATTCGGCATGATATTTTGGTCATGAGGAAGATGGAGGGGGGAGCTGGATTATCACATATGGAATTTTATCATATAGCATCTATACTTACCAGGATTCTTGACTGGTTTTATCATAGTCACTCAAAACAGTGGGTATCTATTGAACAACTACTATCCCTGATTCAATTGACCTCCCTAAGTAAATCAAAGACGAATTCTCCTGCGCTCTAGGACTCAGACAGGTGGCGAATAGATAGAACCAGGCCTGGAGAAATCGTCCACCAATGCATAAAGGGCTGTGCGGCTCCAAAACAAGGCTGGGGAAGCCCGAACAATACTGCAGAATGAAATGAAAACAAGAAGCGCACCAACCTTGCGCATTACCTCAGTACCAAAATATATTAATTGTAAAAAATATACTCACAGACAGTGAATGAAATCAGGCATGTAAGTCCTCACAGGGACTTGAAGATAGCGTGAGTCCCATCAAGGGAATGGGTGTTCAGTATAGCTGACGCATTTCGAAGGGGGTCCCTTCTTCATCAGAGCACTGATGCCTGATTTCATTCGCTGTTTGTGAGTATATTTTTTACAATTAATATATTTTGGTACTGAGGTAATGCGCAAGGTTGGTGCGCTTCTTGTTTTCATTTCATTCCTCAATTGACCTCCCTACCATGGATCGAGCCTAGGTTGCATCCTCCCAGACAAAATATTTCATTTTTGACACAATATGTGTTGAAAATCTGGGATGGGACCGTCCAAAAATTGGGTATTTCTACAATCTCTGGCCCTCTTACCCGATTAGGGGGAACCCAGAATTTGATCAGGGCTAACAGTAGCTAGATTTTTATGCTGGATGTCTGTGGCCCCTTCTCCAATTAAAAGGGCTCTTGCTTTCGAGGGACTTTTTTCACTTAACGAATTGTCATCTGTAGATAATTTGTATACTGGCCGTTGGCTCCATTATTTTCAACTTCAACATTTTTACAAATATTTATCTAAAAAAGGTTCATTACATAGAGACCTACCTAACTCCTTTTGAATCACTCTGTATGATGAGCTTGATGGGTTCACGTGCTATTTCAACAATATATGGTATATTATTATCTCATGCATATCCACACCGAACTTACTATACCAGAGACTGAGAGAGAGAACTAGGCCACGTAGTAACTGAGAGGGAGTAGAAAAGGTCTTAGGTTAACATTCAAATCTAGTATTTCAACTGCCATTCAAGAGCAAAATTATAAAATACTAACAAGGTGGTACAGATGTCCAGTGGAAATACATAAGATAATTTTGACTTATCCAGAAAAATGTTGGCATTGTGGGGAGGATGTAGGCACAATGACACATATATGGTAGTCCTGATCAAACCATTCTGGGAATTAGTATTCCGGATTTATCAGATGTCCCCAGAAATAGCATTATTATCTATTTTTCCAGATTCTGAGAGAACATCAAAAAGAGGACTGTCGTGTCTTCTATTTTCTGCGGCACGTACAGTAAATACAAAGATATTGGAATACTCAAGTTCTCCCCTCTATTAAGGAGTGGATAGATGAAATAAATAGAATAAAGAGACTGGAGGAACTGACAGCAACTATACATGAATGTTATCATAAGTATCTGTCGGTTTGGTCCCCTTGGGTTGAGTTTATGAATTCTGATATTTTAAGATCTTTTATAGAATAGATAACAGGTTGATATTTCAAGCTAAATTTTATAAAATGGTGATTAAAGGAGATGCTCTATGAGGTGCATGTGTTTTTGTGAGTGTGGATATTTATGGAGTGGGTTTTTTGTTTTTCCTATTTATTTCTTTTCTCTGTTTCTTTTTTTCTTTGTCTATGAAATATTTATAGTCTAAGTGTGAACTGCAAGTAGTATTCTTTAATTTGCTACTATGTTTGGAATTGTTTAGAAGCTAAATACGTATGGAAATATAGATATTCTCCACCGGAACCCGGCGATGGCCGAGAAACAGTGACAGGGAATAGACCTATGTGCAAACAACACAGGTCTCTCTCCTGCAAGTAAGAACATGCTGCTGTGTATTCCTCTGCTGTGCATGTTTCCCTAGTAAAACACACACAACACATACAGTAAAACAGCACACAGTTAACCTTTTGATCGTCCTAGATGTTAACCCCTTCCTGCCCAGTGTCATTAGTACAGTGTCAGTGCTTTTTATTAGCAATGATCACTGTATTAGTATCATTGGGATGTCAGTGGCAGTTAGTCAGTTCCCACCCAGTGTCAGAATGCCCACTGCAGTCCTGCAGTCCTGCTATAAGTCGCTAATTTCAATTTCAGTATATATACATCCATTTGTAGACACTATAACTTTCACGTAAACCAATTAATTTACAGTTGTTGGGATTTGTTTTAGCAAAGACATGTAGCAGAATATATTTTGGCCTAAACTTATGTAAAAATTAGATTTTTACAAATTTTTTTACAGGATATGTTTTATAGTAAAAAGTAAAAAATATTTTTTGTTTTTTTAAATTGTCGATTTTTTTTGTTTTATAAAAATAAAAAACGCACAGGTGATCAAATACCACCGAAAGAAAGCTCCATTTGTGGAAAAAAAAGTACATAAATTTCATTTACGTACAGTGTTGCATGACCGTGAAATTATCAGTTAAAGTAACGCAGCACCGTATCGCAAAAAATGGGCTGGTCAGGAAGGGGGGTAAATGCTCTGGAGGGCAAGTGTTTAAAGCAGAACTTCACTTGCTCAATCAACAATCACTATGTTTAATCCTTCTGCTGCTAGAATTAGTAAATAGTATAATAAATTCACTTTTAACTTCTTTTTATTTTACATTACTTTAGTTACTTCCTGGTTTCCAGGCCTAGGCAAATAATGTCTTCAGGAGAGGAAGAGGGGAGAAAGGGTTTTCTCAGTTAAGCACACCCTCCTGCCTGCATGCAGGAGCTAAGGGCAGATGGATTCCAGGAAGAAAATGCTACATGAAGAAACTGCCCTTGCTCAAGATGGCCACAGCCAGAAATGCTAGGGGTTTTTTTTCCAAAAGAATTTCATAGCAAAATAAAGCATGGGGATATGAATGGATGGGTGTGTATGCTTTGAATATGAAAATGAATTAAATAGCGTTTTTGTGGTGCTCAGATGCAGTGTAGTTTTGATTTACTGTATATTTGTTAACTCAACATAAAGAAGTAAATGGACCTTTACTGCTGGGGCATGGAAGGTTTTAAAAGAAAATCACCAGGTTCTGATGTCAATAAGGGTGAGAGCACACTTAAGCCTCATGCATACTGGATGTTTTAACTCTGCTGTTAGGGGACTCTGGTGTTTTTATTATTGCCTCTAAATGCCCCTACATGTTCATGCACACATAGGCATTTAGAGTTGTTTAGAGGAAGAAAAAAAATCCACTGCCAGTGTGTCTGGGAGCAGCAGCGTTTTGGCAGGAAAAAATGCTTGCTGTACCTAAATGTGTGTAAACACACCTGCTCCCTCTTCACAGGGTTTGACAGGATTTGACATCCTCCAGTTCCTCAGTTTCCTCTAATACAGCGGTTCTCAACCTGGGGGTCGCGACCCCTTTGGGGGTCGAACGACCATTTCCCAGGGGTCGCCTAAGACCATCGGAAAACATATTTCCGATGGTCTTAGGAACCGAGACACCGCTGCTCTGTCTCGCGATCTGTGGGCGGGATGATATGCTGCCCCTGTAACCTGGCCACACCTCCGGGATCACTCAACAGCTCCGCCTCCTCGCCGCTGATTGGCCACCGGAACTGTAGCTCAGGAGAGGCACACAGGCGGCCAATCACCGGCGAGGAGGTGGAGCTTGGAGAGGAGGAGCCGAGCGGCAGAGCGCGCAGATCGAAGAAGATCGAGGGAGCTGCAGGACCGAGTGAAGAGGAGAGAGGCCAGAGAAGGAAGACAGCTGACAGGTAAGTGCAAATTTTGCTTCTGCAGGCTGTAGATGGGAGAGGGAGAGAGCGAGCCCAGGCTGGAGCAGGGGTCAGCAAGGTAAGTATCATTGGTGTCAGTGGGAGGAATAGTGCCCCATCATTTGTGTCACTAATACCAACGATGGGGCACTATTCCTCCCCCCACTGACACCAACGATGGGGCACTATTCCTCCCCCCCACTGACACCAACGATGGGGCACTATTCCTCCCCCCACTGACACCAATGATAGGCACTATTCCTCCCCCCACTGACACCAATGATGGGGCACTATTCCTCCCACTGATACCAATGATGAGGCACTATTTCTCCCACTGATACCAATGATGGGGCACTATTCCTCCCACTGACACCAATGATGGGGCACTATTCCTCCCCCCACTGACACCAGCGATGGGGCACTATTCCTCCCACTGACACCAACGATGGGGCACTATTCCTCCCACTGACACCAACGATGGGGCACTATTCCTCCCCCCACTGACACCAACGATGGGGCACTATTCCTCCCCCCACTGACACCAACGATGGGGCACTATTCCTCCCCCCACTGACACCAACGATGGGGCACTATTCCTCCCCCCACTGACACCAACGATGGGGCACTATTCCTCCCCCCACTGACACCAACGATGGGGCACTATTCCTCCCCCCACTGACACCAACGATGGGGCACTATTCCTCCCCCCACTGACACCAATGATAGGCACTATTCCTCCCCCCACTGACACCAACGATGGGGCACTATTCCTCCCCCCACTGACACCAATGATAGGCACTATTCCTCCCACTGATACCAATGATGAGGCACTATTCCTCCCACTGATACCAATGATGGGGCACTATTCCTCCCACTGACACCAATGATGGGGCACTATTCCTCCCACTGATACCAATGATGGGGCACTATTCCTCCCCCCACTGACACCAATGATAGGCACTATTCCTCCCACTGACACCAATGATGGGGCACTATTCCTCCCACTGATACCAATGATGGGGCACTATTCCTCCCCCCACTGACACCAATGATAGGCACTATTCCTCCCACTGACACCAATGATGGGGCACTATTCCTCCCACTGATACCAATGATGAGGCACTATTCCTCCCACTGATACCAATGATGGGGCACTATTCCTCCCACTGACACCAATGATGGGGCACTATTCCTCCCACTGACACCAATGATGGGACACTATTCCTCCCACTGACACCGATGATGGGACACTATTCCTCCCACTGATACCAATGATGGGGCACTATTCCTCCCACTGACACCAATGATGGGACACTATTCCTCCCACTGACACCAATGATGGAGCACTATTCCCCCCACTGACACCAATGATGGGGCACTATTCCTCCCACTGACACCAATGATGGGGCACTATTCCTCCCACTGATACCAATGATGGGGCACTATTCCTCCCACTGACACCAACGATGGGGCACTATTCCTCCCACTGATACCAACGATGGGACACTATTCCTCCCACTGACACCAACGATGGGACACTATTCCTCCCACTGACACCAATGATGGGACACTGTTCCTCCCACTGACACCAACGATGGGACACTATTCCTCCCACTGATACCAATGATGGGGCACTATTCCTCCCACTGACACCAATGATGGGACACTATTCCTCCCACTGACATCAGTGATGGGGCGCTAGTCCTCCCACTGATACCAATGATGGGGCACTATTCCTCCCACTGATACCAATGATGGGGCACTATTCCTCCCACTGACACCAATGGCGGGACACTATTCCTCTCACTGATACCAACGATGGGGCACTATTCCTCCCACTGACATCAGTGATGGGGCACTATTCCTCCCACTGATACCAACGATGGGACACTATTCCTCCCACTGATACCAATGATGGGGCGCTAGTCCTCCCACTGATACCAATGATGGGGCACTATTCCTCCCACTGCAAAATTACAGTTCTGAAGTAGCAACGAAAATAATTTTATGGTTGGGGGTCACCACAACATGAGGAACTGTATTAAGGGGTCGCGGCGTTAGAAAGGTTGAGAACCACTGCTCTAATACCACCATTTAGATTTAAGGGATGTATACCACAAAGCTCCTAATTCACTCCCCGGTTATCTCTCGCCTCAACTACTGCAGCTTTCTGCTATCCTCCTCCAGTCCATCATGAATACTGCTGCCAGGCTCATCCACCTTACCAACCGTTCAGTGTCTGCTAACCCTTTCTGCCAATCCCTCCACTGGCTTCCACTCGCCCAACGAATAAAATTCTAAATACTAACAACAACTTACAAAGCCATCCACAACTCTGCCCCCAGCTACATCACCAATCTGGTCTCAAAATATCAACCAAACCTCTCTCTTTGATCCTCTCAAGACCTTCTTCTCTCTAGTTCTCATGTCACCTCCTTCCATGCTCACCTCCAGGACTTCCCCTGAGCCTCTCCCATCCTATGGAACTCCCTACCCCAATCTTTCCGGCTGTCTCCTAAACTATCCACCTTTAGACGATCCCTGAAAACCTTTCTCTTTAAAGAAGCCTATCCTGCTTCTACCTAGTAAACCGCCATTTATTTCCTCCATCAGCTCATCCCCCCACAGCTATTACCTTTTGTATCACTCAACCCTTCCTCCTAGATTATAAGCTCTAACGAACAGGGCCCTCTGTTCCCTTTTGTATTGTAACTGTAATGTCTACTTTAATTTTGTAAAGCGCTGCGCAAATAGTTGGTGCTTTATGAATCCTGTATAATAATAATCATGCATGGTCTGTTGCCTTCCATTAGTCCAGTTGCCCAGGGTTACTACTAAAGGGAGCCCACCCCTGATGGGAATACCTTATTGACACTGCACAGTTTATGCTTATTCTTTCAAAACTGCATGTGAGTAGTATTTTAACCATTGTCATAAGAACACAATGATACTTTACAAGGAAGAAATCTTTTGTCCTTTTTTATTAGAGCTACTTTCCTGCTATAGTCCTGGAGATACAGGCTCAGGCAAGAGATGAGCCCCAGCACAGCAGTGGATGTTACCTGGAGAAATTAAGGCCATACTGCCCATGGTGGACAGATACACATCATTGACTCATCTGTGTTCTGATAGAAGGATTTCCCTGTTCCTGCTACAGAGAAAGAGAAGGTATATTCCTGGGATTCCTTGCATCCAGACTGGGAGATATTGTTACATACCTACTACAGGTATGATACATACATACAACTGATACATATTCATAAGAAGATTTGTCTGGTTTTTGTAACAGTTTTTCACTGCTGTGATAGCATACGTTTGAGAGGACTGATGTATGGGATTTCTCTCAGTGATCTACTGAATCCTTGGTGTTAGGAAGTTCATTATCTGGGAAACAGGATGTGGTGTGAGATAAGGATTTCCCTGATTTTACTACAGAGAAAGATGAGCCACATTCTTGGTTTTAGAAAACAGAAATTGGCAGTTGACTAGCGCAGAGCCGCCTGGAAAGTGGTTAATTAAATCCTACACGGAGTAATATATCACTACAAAGGTGAATGCGATTGTGTATTTATTTGATCACTTAGATCATGAAAAAGGTTGACATTCACAGGGTGAACATATTGCAATCATGTTAAAATCAAAGAGTTAAAATAAAGAACCGATCAGCGTCTTCAAAAATGGCTGTATAGGAAACAAAGGCTAATCATCTGGACATTGACCTAGCAGGGTGCACCTTTCATATTAACTAGGTAGTAATTATACCTCTCTTTACCTTAACAATAAATGTGCCATGATATAAAAATGGTGGATATGTGTCTTCCTGGATAACCAGCATAGATGGGAATGCATCCACAATAAGAAGTGACTCTAAAAGTGAAATAAATATAAAGTAATAAGAAAAAATATGAATGCCAGTAATACTAAAGTATCATACACACAGCGAATGTGAATTACCCTGTGGAAGACCAGAAAACATTCTCACTGTTGATATGAAAAAGTATGGATGTGTCGGTGGAGGGGTAATAGTCGTTCCAGTAGATGTCATGCAAACATCAATGGTTCGTTTAAAAAGTGCCCCTATAGGGGTTCCAAAAATTACTCTTTTTGAAGAGTTAATGCAGCTCCTATGAGGAGTTAGTTCGGCTCCTGTAGAGGTGTGTGAGACCAGTGTCCCGTACCACTAGCTGTGTAACACACGGTATATTATATACCTATAGAGTCCAAAAATTCCCCTTTAATCTAGGGCTCAAAACAAATTATTTATAGCATGGCGTCATATACCTTGTAGTTATCTATATCGCCTCATGCTTATCCAAGATGGAGCTGCATCGCTAGCTCTTTCCCCCCCGTGGATGCCGCAGCCTAGGAAGACGCCGAGCATGACGAAGTCTGTGGTGAGGAAAGTCTGCGGTGATTGGCGGACGAAACGCGTCAACGTAATGACATCATTTTGATTAGATTAAAGGGGAATTTGTGGACTCTACAGGTATATAATATACCGTGTGTTACATAGCTAGTGGTATGGGACACTGGTCTCACACACCTCTACAGGAGCCGAACTAACTCCTCATAGGAGCCGCATTAACTCTTCAAAAAGAGTAATTTTTGGAACCCCTATAGGGACACTTTTTAAAAGAACCATTGATGTTTGCATGACATCTACTGGAACTCTATGGTATCTACTCTGGACTATTACCCCTCCACCGACACATCCATACTTTTTTCATATCAACAGTGAGAATGTTTTCTGGTCTTCCACAGGGTAATTCACATTCGCTGTTTGTATGACACTTTAGTATTACTTGCATTAATATTTTTTCTTATTACTTTATATTTATTTCACTTTTAGAGTCTCTTCTTATTGTGGATGCATTCCCATCTATGCTGGTTATCCAGGAAGACACATATCCACCATTTTTATATCATGACACATTTATTGTTAAGGTAAAGAGAGGTATAATTACTACCTAGTTAATATGAAAAGTGCACCCTGCTAGGTCAATGTCCAGATGATTAGCCTTTGTTTCCTATACAGCCAATTTTGAAGATGCTGATCTGCGTCTTTTCATGACATTGTTGGTTTTCCCTGCATCTAGACTGTGAAACATTCTACTTGCCACAGTCTGAACTGAATCATTAAAATCTACACAGTTTTCTGTGCTGAAAGCGCGTTCCCTGCACAGCACAGTTACCAGGGAGGGCCAGAAAGCTCCCAATAAATACTGAGTGTTCCGATCATTTGACCACTGTGACTGCCAATCACAGCAGTCACATGATTGAAATGCCTACCTCCCGGCATTTAGAACTTCTTAAAGGGCTGGGAGGCAATGGCGGGAAGGGGTTAATATTGGATAGGTCATTCACATACTGTAAATACTGTATGTGTGTGTGTATGTACAGAAATGTATTTGTATCTTCCCCCCTCTTCCTCTCCACCCTTATCCTCCTCTCCTCTGCCCCTTTGTTTGTGAGGGGGCTGGTTTAAACAAAGGCCCTTTTATTGGTCCTTCTAATCCTGCTGGCCATTTATTGGGACTGCAAATCTGAAACCTGCAGGATTTGCCTCAAACCAATATCTCATCCCTAGCCAGCACTTGGGTTTCCAGTCACCTAGTCTTTTACCTTTTAACTTGTGTGTGTAAAATTCCAAAGGAACAACAACACCTCATACATAAGCATCAGTTTCCTATCATTAAAAAAAATGTATAGCCTCCCATGAATGAACAGTGTATAACCTATGTTGCATCAACTGAATCCTGAATAAAATGCAGCTGCTAACATGTATGTTGGCTGATCTATTAAATCAGTCTTTCATAATCATAGTTCTCTGAGTCTGCCCTGTTTTAGGAGAATCAAAATCAAGAGTCATATTGAGTTTCTTCATATTTCCAGCACTGTCAGCTAAGACATGCTGAAGAGGACCTATCCTGGTACTAGTTTATCAAAATTACCCCAGGTGTATATGGCTATTATTGACTTGAGGACCGTGTGGACAATACATTCTTTGTCGTGGAGGAAATTGTAGATTTTCTGAAATTACCCACTGTTATCTTAGCAGTAGCATTGCAGATAACAGCCTGGTATATTTTTTTTGCAAAGTGAAGGATGGTGACTCAATTTAACTCAACATTGTGCTCAATACGTTTCTGTTATTGAGCACAATAATATATGGATTTAGCAGTATAAGCTGTGTAAAAACATTTTACATTTTTGTAGTTAATTACAGTATCTGTTTGTTCAGTTTAAATAAAACTTTAAGATGTCCTGACAGTTTCTGTACTCACACAGATCTCTTTTACGTGTTATATTTTGTTATTCTTGAGTTATTAATTTTCAAAGACTTGTCTCCTTATTATTCCCTAGTGAATGAATGAGCTTTGTCACCTTGAATGAACTTCCCTTTTGTACTATATGTTATACTATATAAAGATAATTGCTTTCTAAAAATACTTTAGTTGTCTAGTGCTTTATATAAATAAAAAATTGTATGTTAGAAAGTGTATTAGTAACATTTGAATGTAATAATTATGAATGGTAGTTAGGCCATTAGATATGGGATGCACAGTCTGTGGGTTCTGCCCCAAGCAGACGTGCAGGGAAAAAGCTGGGGTTTATTCCTCCTTCTATTAGT
Source organism: Staurois parvus (assembly GCF_062004578.1). NCBI lineage: Eukaryota > Metazoa > Chordata > Amphibia > Anura > Ranidae > Staurois > Staurois parvus. The sequence continues at coordinate 2,865,674 of NW_028318230.1, forward strand.
AACAAGCATATGCAGATGACAGCACAGACAAAACCATGCATGCCTGTAATGTAAAAATGACACGTACCCATCTCATCTCATGATTTAATTGCAGGTTTCAAAGAACTGCATTGTTTTTTGTGCATGTCCATTACTACAGTTTGCCATACACTAGTAGAATTTAATTAAACATGTTTTTCTTTCAAGAACCCCACTGATGATTTTCTAATTGTTAGTGGGGTCAAAGCAACATCGGTTTTGACCACAGTGACAAGAAAATTTGAATTAGTGGGATGGGAAATGTTTCTTAAACTAACAAGTTTCGTTCAGGAAAGCCTGTTCATTCCAAAATTAAATGTTAAAAGCAAATTAAAATTTTGAGGCATATATGAAATATAGTTGTACTCTCTTGACAACTCAGAGTCAGAAGAAGAGGGAGAGAAGAGAAGTAAGCGGGGTGGGGATTTAAGATGAAATGTAGTCAGGGAGGGGTAAGAGAGTCAAGAGTAAAGAGGGGTATGAGTGTTGGATGGCAGGGTGCGGAAGCAGGTGCCCCAGCATTTGAATTTGCAGTGCAGACTTTTGAGAAAAGTATTTTAAAATTAGGGGAACCCCAAATAATAAACCAAATAGTTCATGAGCCAACGTAGGTGGAGAACCTACCATGGTGCTAAGCAATCAATTCTTCTAGGTGTTGGAAGCAGATTAACTCTGTATACTATTTGACAAGTGTAGGTGTACATATTGGTTTCTAGTGTCTCAGAATCATATTCTTGGCAGCCAATAGAAAGAAATGAAGTAGGTCTTTTTTGGCTCTCAATATGGTATCTGGTTGAATGGAGAGTAGAGCAATAGAAGGGGACATACGTGTATGTGTGTCCATCATCATGTCATAGACCTGGAAAATGTTGGTCCAGAAGTAATAAATCAATGGGCACTATAAGTGTAGCAGAGTTTCCACAGTTCTTTCACATCTCCAACATGTGTTGGGGTAGATCCTTTAGCTGTTCTTCTGGGCTGCCACTGAGGCACAAGTCTTGAGCATTACTATGAATGCCTTTGTATTTCATTTCCCCAAAATTGTTTGTCTAGCTCCTTTTTTCATACAGCAATAAAATAAGGGGGACATGGATGTGCGTAGGCTACAAGGATTCCATATAATAGTGGAATGAGATGGTTGGATTTTTCTTTATGTAAGAACAGCACCTCAGAAGGGGTCAAATCTTGATGAAGGGAGGCTTTTCTGGCAAGTGTATTAAAAACCCACATAGTTGTAGATACTGCCACCAACAATGCTGGCTATGCATAAGTGCTGTGGTTAGCATAGAAAGCATCTTTAGCTGTTTGTTGTGAAAGGTACTCACTACTTGTGACAATTTTTCCTGGGTCCCAGCCAGAAATTGTGAGTGGTTGAGGAAAAAGACAGCACTGGACCAGCAGATACACTCCACTGTTATTGTTGTATTAAGATAATATGTTGGTGTAAATGATCTGGTTTCTGAACAGGCAGTTTCTACACCCCAGAGGATCTACACAGTCTTCCTGGCTTGTAGTGTATTGTAAGAAAAGTTGAAATTGAAGCACCACACCACTGTTAAGAGGTTCAGATACAACTTTATTCCTTTAAAGGTCAGGGGTATAATCTGAGAAGTAATCAATGCATTTTCGGGGGTCCAAGTGCCCCCTTCATCAGGGCTAAAAAGAACATAAGAAGATTTTCATTTCAATTTGACATCAAAACAATGTCCCATCAAAGGAGTCATAATTAAAACCAAACATTCAATCATAATGAGAGTATCAAAAAAATTTACATAAAAATGAGAACATGAGTGCTGAACAAAAATGAGAATATGGGTGATGAAAGAAAAAAAATATAATCATCATTATTATTAAAATGGTATATTGTGGTTGATATGTTAGCCTAACGTAAAAGAGAAGCAGAAATTTTAAAGAATTGAAAAAAATTGAGTATAAACTTTCAGAACGTGTATGTGTATAAAATGAACCATACATTATACAATCTGATTGTACTCTTTAACATCTAACGATTGTATAATCAGATTGTATACACGTTCTGTTTTTACTCAATTTTTTTTTCTTCTCTGTTATATTAGACTAACATATCAACCACAATATAGCATTTTAATAACAATGATTATTATTATTATTATTATTAATGGAATAAAGTTGTATCTGGACCTCTTAACAGTGGTGCGGCACTTCAATTTCAACTTTTCTTAGAAATTGTGCGTGGGCCATGGTAAGTGGAAACATGGAAGTCCCCATTACTTGAGTCACTGAGTCTATGTGTGGGATGAGAGGTGGGGAGCAATAGAGGGAGAGAGAGAGGGGAAGAGAGAAAGGGGGGGAGAAAGTGAGGGGGTGAGAGAGAAGGTGAATGAGAAAGAGAAGGGGTGGGGGGAAGAGAGGGAGAGAGAGGGGTGTGGGGGGGGGGGTGAGAGAGGGGGGAAGGAGGAAACAAGAGAATGAGATAGGAGAAGAAGAAGGGAGAAAGATAAGGGACTTAGGATCGTTGGAGAAACCAGTCAACTCACGCTTGTGATGGGAAGGTCACGGAAGACATATACCAACCATGGTTCTCAAATTTTCAAGAATTTGGCGTGGGAATCATTAGGAATACTAGACATTTGTTCATTAAGCATCATAACCATCAGACATTCTTTCACTCCTTGAAAAGGGACTGTAGGATCCTTCCAGGCCTGGGCAATCGTCTTCTTGGCTGTAATAAACAGATAGGATGCCAATTTTTGCTGATGAGTGAATAAACCTGGGATGGGGTAGTGCAGCAGGGCGAATTTAGCCTCCTTTTGGATGTTCAAGTGGAACAGGGAATACAGCAGACCAAGTACTGCTGAACAAAATCCTACCAGTTGTGGACATGTCCACCAGATATGCAAAACATCCCCAGGATTGCCACACCCGTGGAAACAGTGGTTGCTAGAAGTCATGTTGATATGGGCTACATGAGCAGGGACCCAATACTACCACAGCAACACTTTGTACACTGTCTGTAGGATGGAGATGACTAAGACACATAAAGAGAGGAAATGATACCCAGAGAGCCCAGGGGGTGATGACAGGTGAGCTCAAAAGTCGTTATCTCGACTGGATAGGAAAAAGAGAAAAGATATCCAGTGTTGAAGCTGTAGAAAATGAAAAACATATGATTGGGGAGCGTTGTCGAATTTAGGGAAGGTGGCCCATGTTGGCGGGGGGGACCAGGTGGTCAAAAAGTGTGGCACTAGTGTGAGACCAGAAGAAATCCACCAAGCAAAAGCCCAAGGCTGATCAAGGCCAGGGGGAAACAGGAGGTTATTGGTAATAGGTAGCAAAGATAGGAAAGGAAACATACAGTAAGTCCCATAATCTCAAGCTATGTTGCATAAGTGGGCTCAAAGCCACGGGTTGCATTTTCTGTGGGAGCCATAAGAGTGTCTGTACAGAGAGGGGGGAATTATTAGGGAGCTCTAAAAGCACCCATAAAGGTACATTGGAAGAGGCATGGAGCCAGGTCAGTGGAGAGATTTGGATGGTCAAATAGAATTTCGAAAGATGGGGAACCCCCAATCCCCTTTGTAGCCTGTGTATGAAGAGGGTGGCCTTTTAGACTCTGGGGCATTTATGGGCCCAGATAAAGTGTAGAATCCTACCCTGGATGAGATGGAGGAAATGTGGGGAAACCTGTATGGGTAAGGTGCAAAATTAGTACAGGAGTGTAGGTCGAGCTGTCATCTTCACTGAATTGATACGACCTATCCAGGACAGACATAAGCACTGCCACGAGTGCGTAAGAGTGGTCAGCAAACAAAGCAGGGGGTAATAATTAGCAGTAAACAGGGAATCATAGGTAGGGTTCAGTCGAATGCCAAGATATTCGATGGACGAAGACACCCAGCAAAACGGAAAATGAGACTAAAGACAGGTTACCAGAATGAGATCCAGAGTGACATTTAATGCCAACGACATGTCTAAATTGACACAGAGACCTGATATAGACAAAAAACATGTAAGGAGATGTTAGGTAAACATGTTAGGTTGTGGTGTCATGAGGGGGTTGGTCAGCATCAGAAGGGCATTGTCCACAAAAAGTCTCACTTTGAAGTCATGGCCTGAATAAAAAATTCTGATCACATATTGGTCCGCACGGAGCACGATCGTTAGATGTTCTAGTGCTAGAACAAATAGGGCTGGGGGCAGGGGGGCAACCCTGTCTTGTGCCCCTATGGATAGAAAAGGTTGCCAAGAAATGCCTGGCGTATTTAACTGAGGCTATAGGTGTAGAGTACAGCGCTTTGATCTAGGTTAGCAAGGCTTCTCCAAAACAGTACAAAGTGTAGGTATTCCCAGGATGAGGAGACAAAAGCCGTATAGATGTCTAGAAGAGAGAAGAAAAACAGGAATTTTCTGTTGGTGCAGGAGGAGAATGAGATGAACAAGTTTGCAAACATTATCCCCTGCCTGTCTTCCTGGGACGAAGCTGACTTTGTTCCTGTGTAATAAGTGGCACATATACTTGTTAATACTCAAGCTCAGGATCTTCCCTAGAATCTCCAGGTCAACATTCAGAAGGTATATTGGCCAGAAGGCCTAGGATACACTCGCGTCCCCCGAAATTTTGGGAATCATCGAGATATGGGCTCTGGGAGCGTCAGGAGAGGGCATCAACCCATGTTTCAAAGCATTTATGAGGTGCCAGAAGGGCAGAAAATGTCTTATAGTATAAGCTGGAAATCCCATCAGGGTCTGGAGCCTTGGAAGGCTTTAAAGACTTCGGCCTCCGAAAGACTGGCATTGAGGGCATCACAAGCTCCGCCTAGCGCAGGAAGGTTTAATTCATGAAAAAATTGTTCAGCCTGATCCAGAGGAAAGGAACCTGGTTTAGCATAGAGTGAAGATAAAAACTCAGAGAAGCTGGACAGAATTTGCAGAGGGTTAGAAGTGAGAACTCCTGTTCGCATCCAGCTTGTACTGTTTCCCCACTGAGTTTAATTTCTTGGCCAACATGGGATCAGGCTTATTCGCACATGTAGTAGTTTTGCTTGGTCTACTGTAAAACCTTCACAGCTAAGGAGGTGTAGGGGAGATCCAGCTCCATCGGCAAGGTGTCACAAGGCTTTCTGCGCACTGTAGTGGGACGTGGGACGAGAGCATCTGCAGCCGCCAGGAGGAAATGCAATTCAGTGATTCGGTGCTCCCTGTCTCATTTGTGAGAGGAGGCAAGTTGGATGATGTGGCCATGGACCTTATGAGCCTTCCATAGGGACATGGCTGAAGTGACCAAACCTACATTGTCAACAAAATAAGTTTGTATGGAAGACTGAATATGCTGACAAGTAGCCTTGGTGGTCAAAAAAGATTCATTAATTCTCCGGAAAACGGGGCATTTGGCAAGGCCTGAGAAAGACACAAGAAAACCCAATGGGTCATGGGCAGACAGTAGGGATGAAAGGATAGAGATCTTATGGAATGGGGAAGATGATGTACCTGCATAAAGACATGATCAATCCTGCAAAAGCTATCATGTGGGTTTGAATAGTAAATAAAATCGTGTGCAGTAAGGTGAAGCTCGCTCCGGACAACTATCAGGCCAAAGGTTTGTAAAACCTCACATAGTTGTTCCTTGTGTGCTGGGTTGTGGGAGAGAATGACCCCTTGTGCATATCATCTATCCAGCTGAATTAAGGGCAATGTTGGAGTCACCTATCAGAAGGAGTAAGCCCTTCTGGTGCTGAGAGACCACCTTATAGAGATGAGAGAAACATTTTTGTTGGAGGAGTAGGAGACAATGGTAATGTCTTGGTCCCAGAGGGTTCCCTCATAGTTCCCTTTAGGAGCAAGTACCTGCCTGTAGGGTCTGCAATCTCTAGCATGCAAGTGAAAGGAAGGTTGCGTCTAAATGCAAACAAAACACCTTTGTGTTTCTCAGTGACCGAGGTGGTATAGAACACTAGGTAATGTGGGGAAAGAAACCGTAGAACGGAGGACTGAGCAAACCTGGTCTCTAGTAGGCAGACTACATCTACTTGTTGAGATTTAGGATGGTGGAACACTTTAGAATGCTTTTTTCTTTTAGAGGAGAGTTGAAGCCATGAATGTTTTGCGTATGAATTTTTAGCAGGGGAGAGGCCATGGTGGTGAAAAAAATAGGCGCTTATCAGCAATAAGGAGGACAGTAATTGCCCTAAATGGTGGCTGGCTACTGCCTCGATGAATCCCGAGACCCTGGGGGTAAAAAAAAGTAGGGAAGGGAAGAGAGGAAAAGGAGAAGAGAAGAGAAGAGAAGATAGAAGGCAAATTGTAGCCATATCAAAAGCCACTAGAAAGGTGAGATACATCCCTACAATGGAGGATGTCTGGGGGGATGGCTCTTCAGACATGCAGTTGTCTCTGGTGGACTGGAAAGTACAGAATACAAAATACAATAAAAATCCTTTGAAGATCCAAAAACTGGAGTCATTGCTTTGTTTTTGAGCAAAGCAAGGCTCTTGTATATCAAACCCTATGTAAAACTTCAGGAGGCCTTCTTATGAGTCTAGTGAAGAGAAGCTCTGTGAGAAAGTTGCTGGAAGAGTTAATTCAGTGGTTTAGCACCCCTATAGCAAGCTAGGAAGCCTGCATCAGTTATTTTGTGCCACACCAAGAATGTGCTGGGCAAAGAGGCTATTTGGAAAGGAATCCATCTACCTGATGCCCTGAGGCAACTAAGGGAGTACCAAAGGATGACATTGCCAATCAACAGCCTGGATACAGTGTCTGGTGTTGATTACAAAAAATATACAGGTGATTAGTCACCCAGGTAAAATATACACAAACATCCTTTAGATCATTTTGTGTGCTCTGACATGAAAGGATCTATGTAAATTGTATTTATTTTGCCCATCCCTGTCACCGATTGTCTCCAACCAGAGGAGCACATTCATAGGGAAATAATGCAGAAATGCTCTCATAAGGAACTGGTAATGGCATCATTCTGTATTGAAAATACTGATAATTATAAACAATAATAATTTGTTTCTGTAAAAAGTTGTCAGTTAAGCTGATATCCCTCTACATAACCTAACTTGAATCACAGCACACCATCAGCAAAAGGAGTGGGTCAGCCCACTATAGAGAAGCCGGTGGAAGGTGTATTAATGATGATTTGATTGACTGTGCTTTATTGATCAAATAGGCAATACAACATTGATACAAAAACAACATGATGCAATACAAAACACAATCCACAGCAGAATGAAACAGAGAGAAACAATAGACACCGTTCATCCATATAACGTAACACCGAAAAGGAAATAAAAAATTCGATAGGATGTCACACATGAGCATTGTATAGAGCACATACAACAACCAAAAGCAATGTCAAGTCCCCCAAAAAAATGGAGAGAAGGAAATTGAAAAAAAAAAAGAAAAGGGGGGGGAGGAGTAGGAGGGGAGAAGAAAAAAAGGGAAAAAGGGAAGGGTGGGGGAGGAGGGACAGAGAGGAAGAGGAGAAAAGGCATTACCCAGCTAACCACGGAGCCCACACCTTGTCATAATTCCAAGGACAACCCCGATTAATGTACGTAAGTCTATACATGGGTAAAGCGGTGTCCACCCGTACCTCCCAAGCTGATAACTCCAGAGGGGCCAAGGAAGTCCACTTGATCAAGATTTATTTTTTAGCATAAAACAGAAGGTAAGATATAAGAAGCTTAGCATGATGGGACCGCCATTTGTCCTCATGAATGCCCTCATGAATAGGGCCAACTCCGGTGAGAGAGGTAATGTCAAGTGCAACCTAAGGTTAATCTCAGCAAAAATCTCAGACCAATAGGCCAAAATTATGGGGCATAACCAAAACATAGGAAAAAAGAACCCTGGCTGCACATGACAACAGGGACAAACAGGATCCTGGGCTGGGTAAATTCTGTGAAGCCTCTGAGGGGTATAATAGACTTTATGAAGGAATTTGACTTGAATAATTTTATCTCTTGAAGAGATGACCAACTTAGGACCCCTTTCCAGACAGTTCTCCCAGCCCTCTCTGTCCAAGGTCGGAATATCAATCCGGCCCACACACGCTCAAGCTTAGGAGATTGAACATGAAGAAGTGCCCCATATAGAGCCGAGAGAGGCTTCACCAAATCTGGTGAAGACACCAGTTCCTCAACTGGGTCAGTCTGGAGGAGGGGAGGCATCCGGCCGAATTGAGCTCTCACAGCGTGTTTCAATTGGAGGTACCTAAAAAACATATGAAGCGGCATTCTAAAAGTAATGGAAAGCAGGGAAAAGGGTAGAAAGGCCCCCCATGGCATAATATCAGCCAAGGCCTTAACCCCATATCTCGCTCAAATTAGAGGGTCAGGAATTGTACGGAATTGAGGAAAAGAAGGGTTACCCCAGAGTGGTTGAGCCAGAGAACATTGACCAGGCGACACAAAATGACGTTGGGCTGCCACCCAAATCCTCCTGTACTACATGTAGGCTCGGGCACCCTATCATATGCCCTCGGTCCCCTATACATAAAATTACGTAGATCCGCCAGAGACCCCAAGGTAGCCACCTCCAAACACACCGCCGCGTTAGATCTAGAACACATGCACCACCAACTAACAGATACCAATATCGCCGCCCAATAATATATTTGAAAATTGGGCAGTGCCATCCAACCACAGTCTAGGAGGAAGACAAAGATTGGTTGATTGTTTAAAGTGTTTGCTACATAGTCAGACTGGATAAGGTATTTCTTCATATACAGTATGTGCAGAACCTCAACTCAGATTGGATCCTGCTGCTGAAGCAATGCCTATCTCTGCATCTGATGCTGGAGTGTGTAAATTCACTTTAACTTACATACATTTCTTTTGATCCTGACATACATACCATATGGGTTTATTTTCTTATGTTGGGTTTTATATTTTTGGTTTCAGGAGCATTCAAGCACTCCAGAACACCATTATCCAACACACGAAGAAGACTTGCCTGAAAGTTCTGTAAGACTTGTAGCACCCTCTAGTGTACATATACTATATTATCAAAAGTATCCGGACACCTGCCTTAACACACAAATGAACTTTAATGGCATCCCAGTCTTAGTCCGTAGGGTTCAATATTGAGTTGGCCCACATTTGCAGCGATACCAGCTTCATCTCTTCTGGGAAGGTTGTTCACAAGGTTTAGGAGTGTGTCTATGGGAATATTTCACCATTGTTCCAGGAGTGCAGTTGTGAGTTTAGGCACTGATGTTGGATGACAAGGCCTGGATTGCACTCTACTCTAATTCATCCCAGCGGTGTTCTATCGGGTTGAGGTCAGGTCAAGTTCCTCCACTCCAAACTCGCTCATCCATGCCTTTATGGACCTTGCTTTGTGCACTGGTGTGCAGTCATGTTGGAACAGAAAGGTGACATCCCAAAACTGTTCCCACAAAGTTGGGAGCATGAAATTGTCTAAAATGTCTTGGTATGCTGACATCTTAAGAGTTTCCTTCACTAGAATTAAGGGGCCAAGCCCAACCCCTGAAAAACAACCCCACACCATAATCCCCCCTCCACCAAACTTTACACTTGGCACAATGCAGTCAGGCAAGTACCATTCTTTTTGGTAACCTCCAAACCCAGAGACGTCTATCCGATTGCCAGACAGAGAAGTGTGATTTGTCACTCCAAATAACATGTCTCCACTGCTCTAGAGTCCAGTGGCCATGGAAACGCATTCCATGAAGCTCTATATGCACTGCAGTGCTAATCTGAAGGCCACACGAAGTTTGAAGGTCTTCAGCTATTGTCTCTGCAGGCAGTTGGCGACTTCTGCACACTGTGCACTTCAGCGTGCGCTGACCCCACTCTGTCATTTTACGTGGCCTACCACTTCAATGCTGAGTTTCTGTTGTTCCCAATTTCTTCCACTTTGGTGATAGGTGGCAATCTATCACTGTAACACGCTTGAATTCACTGAGCTCCTGAGAGTGACCTATTCTTTTACAGAGGTTTGTAGAAGCAGTCTGCATGCCTAGGTGCTTGATTTTATACACATGTGGCCATGGAGGTGCTTGGAACACCTAAATCCATTTATTTGGAGGGGTGTCCCAATACTTTTGGCAATATAGTGTAGTTTGTTAAGTGTAGTTAGAGGCTTGCTAGAAGCATGGGTGTGAGTAAGATGGTTACTTCAAGTCAGGCAGGAGAGCTCTGCAGATCAGCTCTCTGGTACCTCCTCCTGCTCAGAAGGTTAGAGAAGCTTCTAGAAGTCAGTAGTCAGGGGTAAGGATCTGCATATTTATGGGAGTCTGACCAATCCCAAGCAGGAAGCCTGGCAGTGTGGCAGGCTGGAGATAAATATGACAGAGCCTGGCCAGCAAGGGAGTTGGGTGGCAAATGGATGGATGAGGTACTGCTGTGTAGCCTGGGAAGGAGCCCTGGAGAAGGGGGGGGGTCGTGGCTCCAGTCTGGAGGTTGAAAGAAGGAAGAAAGCTGAAAGGGGGAGCTTCACTGCCCTGCAGTCCACCGGGGAAGGACAGCCTATATAGCCTAGAAAAGAACCAGCCCAGCGGAAGGCATGAAAGCAGTTATATCCATAGCTGAAGGACAAGGACAATGTGAGTACATCTTCACCCCCAGGGCCTATAAGGGAGAAGTCTGCTAGATCCAAATTCTTGGCAAGTCTTCAGAGGGCAGTCTAATGCTTACCAAATCTCAGAGGACACCAAATTCCTAGGAGGGGAGTATTTCCTAAAGACTGTTGTGGTTCCGGTTGGAACACAGTCTAATATATCTGTCATTTTGCAGTGTGCTAGAGAAGGAAACTGTCCTTATTTTGTTATTCTTCAATCAAATTGGGCAACCCATAACCCCTTTACCCTATCCAAGTTGAATTCCCTAAAAAATCTTGAAAACCAAGCCCGTGGACTGTTTCTTGTGTCTGGAAAATACATGTTGCCTACTTGTGCAGGAAAAAAGGGGACCCAGCAAGGGAATAGCGCTACAGACTGAAATACTTTCTACTTTTAGCTTTCTGATTTCTGTCACCCATTTTACTCTTTTCCCACAAAAAAATTGTGTGCAGCTTTGTCTTGTATCTCTAAAACTATAGAAAGATGTCCTTTTGTGTGTTCTGTGCTAATTTATTTCAGGTACTTGTATAGCAACATCAATTTATGCAGTGCTTCACATGTATATTGTACATTCACATCAGTCCCTAACCCTCAAGGAGTGTACAATCTAAGGTCCCTAACTCACATTCATACATACACGGGCCAATTTAGACAGGAGCCAATTAACCTTGCAGCATGTCTTTGGAGTGTGAGAGGAAACTGGAGTACCCGGAGGAAACCCACGCAGGCACAGGGAGAACATGCAAACTCCAGGCAGGTGGTGCCGAGGCTGGGATTCAAACCAATGACCCTAGTACTGCAAGGCGGAAGTGCTAACCACTTAGCCACTGTGCTGCCCAGCATACTCAATCTTCTCATTACACAGGTTCAAGGCAAACTATACTTAAAGTGTTGCTAAACCCACAACAGTAAAATCAGTCTGTATATGCAGTAAAGCATGCTTGTCATACTCACTGTGGAACCTAAGGGGTTAATCCTCTGCATTGTGTATAAACTTTGATCCTGTCTTCTCTGATTCTCTCCTTTTTCCAGTGTCCCCCTCTTATCTCCTGATAAGACATAATGTGTGGCGTTACTCTGAACATGCTCAGTTTGTTGTGTATTGCTAGAGAGGGTTTTTTTTGGGGTGGGGGGGTGATTGCATGTGATCAGCACAGGGCCAATCAGCACTGTCCAGACAGAGGTCCAGGGTCCTGCATAATAAAGCAGAATGAATGAAAACTCCTACTACAAGCTTTAACATGCACTCTGCTGGACACTGATAGAAGTCACAAAACTGCTCTAACTGCTAATGAGAAAAGGTATTTAGCAGTTTATATTTACTAAAATAATTGTACTTTAATGTTGTGTGTACTGTGGGAGACTAGATATAGTGAATGCAGGGTCCTGGGTGTGGTAACACTTTAAAGTACGTGTCCAGCCTTTTAACCTCCCTAGCGGTCTGATTATGTCAGTATTTCTGTGCTCAAAGCGGTACATTGTTTTCAATGGAAATATGTTGTTTTGTTTTTTTTATTGTAGGCCTGTAATTCTTAGGAATAACTCACTGAAATCTGTCCGATACAAGAGTCTAGCAAACATCCCGGGTATGATAAAATTTGAAACACGAAATCATAAATTATAATATAATAAATAATCATAAAAATAATAATATAATAATAATAATAATAAATGTAATCCAATAATGTAATCAAACCAAAAACACTGAAATTTGAAATAGAGCGCCAAGTTCGCACACCACAGTCGCAAAATCGTTTTCAGTGTCTGATGACGAATTTCCCCATAAATCATTATCACTCAATTCTGCAAGTGGTTCTAATTTACTATCACTGTTCTCTAGCTGGTCTAAAACCGCTTTTGACCTAAAGGGACGCTTTTTGGACGCCATTGACGTTTCTCAGTTTCCAGGCAGAAAGAACGGTAAAAATGCAGGCAGGACACAGGTCTGAGCACTAGGGACAAAATGTATGTGAAATGGTTTGATGCAGTAATGTAATACTATGTTTACATTTTTTAAATTCCCGCCGGTTCTGCCCCCTGTATGTCTTGACGCTCGCAGGAAACAGAACCCAGAAGACGGATGCCGGCATTGGCCGGAGGACATGGCCGGGGACACTGCAGGGGGGACATTGCAGGAGTGCAGGACAAGGTAAGTGCTCAAGGGATCGCTGGAGAAGCGCTGTAGGGTATTCCCGAGTGTTGCTCGGGGTTACCGCTTTTGGTACTGAAAGTTAATGCCGAGCTACACTCGGGAATACCGCCAGGGGGGTTAATAACTACAGTTGCAAGAAAAAGGATGTGAACCCCTTGGGATTACATGGAGTTTTGCATGAATTGGGCATAAAATGTGCTCTGAACGTCATCTAAGTCACAACAGTAGAAGAACACAGTCTGCTGAACATAATACTACACAAACATTAGATGTTGCCATGGTTTAATTGCACATAACATGTAAACATTCACAGTGCAGGGAGGAAAAAGTATGTGAGGCCCTAGCTTAATGACTTCTCCCAGAGCTAATTGGAGCCAGGAGTGAGCCAACCTTGACTCCAATCAGTGTGATGATATTGGATGTGTTGCTGACAGCTGTCCTGCCCTTAAAAAACACACACCTGTTTTGGGTTTACTGGTTTCAAGAAGCACTGTCTGATCTGAACCATGCCTCGCAGAAAAGAGCTCTTAGAAGACTTACGATCAAGAATTGTTGACTTGCATGAAGCTGGAAAGGGTTCCAAAAGTATCTCCAAAAGCCTTGATGTTCATGTGTCCACGGTAAGACAGACTGTCTACAAATGGAGAAAGTTTAGCACTGTTGCTACTCTCCCTAGGCATGGTCGTCCTGTAAAAATGACTGCAAGAGCACAGCGCAGAATGTTAATTTTGCATTTTTTATAGTTTGCAGTTAAATTTTTTTTTAGCCTGCTGGACCCACTTTGTAACTACCCCTGAATTCAGATCTCTCATGGGTCGGGATACCTGATTGAGCTCAGCCATTCCTCTGGTTATGCCCTTGGTTCGTTCATAATCTGCGTGGTTATGACCTCCTTTCCGATAATTTATATTTGCCTGCTTAGCTTTGGTGAGTGTTTAAGTTCTTGACACTCTCATTTATGATTTCCAATAGCTATATTGACACAAACTTCGCAGCCCAGACCTTTCGCTTCCCTTGCTTCGCCCCCCCCCCTTTTTTTTTATTTTTTTCTTGCCTCTTATCCCCCCTTCTCCCTCTCCCCCCCCCCTTTCCCCCCTTCCCCCCCCCCCCCCTCCTTTTTTTTTTTTTTTTTTTTTTTCTCTTTTTCTCTTTCTTCCTCTTTCTCTCCTCTCTCTCTACTATGACTCCCATTCTTTTCCTTTTCTTGTCCTTTTCTTTCTATTCTTTTTTTTCTTTCTTTCTTTCTCGACAAGCTCTCAGTCTTCGATCAGGCTTAGTCTTCGTTTCATTCAGGAATACTTGGTATATGGTTAGCTTATCTCCTCTAGGTTAGTCAATGGTACTCACGACATCTTCTCTTATACTGCGATGCTCAATTAGCCTTATGATAGCGTACTGCTTTTGGTTTAGACTCCGAAGGTTCATTTCCTCCATGCATAGGCCAGTACGCCAATACTCAATTGTTGGAAGTAAGCTGTGATTACCTTCTATATTGTACATTTGTGTAACTTGAGTACTACAGGCCTATCTCTGCCGTACCTTGACATGCTTATGTTTTTCACAGTGTCGCACTCTACCATGTTGTTTCGTCTTGTATTTTGGTTTAAGCTGTGTCTATGGCCTGATTGATGCTGTGTGTGCATTTCTTTATATTTTCCTGTAACATGTTGTCACTTCTAAATAAACTTTTATGGAATAAAAAAAAAATTTTTTTTTAGATGTGTGACAAAATTGGAAGCTGGGCTGATCTCAATAAGTCCATCAGGTGCCAGATACAAAACATGTGCAATGTGATTGTGTATACCTGTGAACAAGTATCATCATAGCACAATGAAATCTTTTAAGTGCAGTCTTGCTTACATCTAATAACATTGTGCAATCTCCAATACTCTTACATATTGGAGATTTAAATGCAGGTGTTTCATAACAAAATAAATGTACATTGTAGTCACAGTATAGAATATAAGGTCCAAATATACTCTCCCCATCCCAAGCAGCATATTTAGCAGCATATATCCTACCTTAAGTGCATAGAATAGGCAACATAGGCAAACTGTGTCCCAGTCACAGCAAGACCACTAGTCCCATAAACATAGGTGCAAAATGTAATGATATTCATAATGTCCTGGCAGTCATTTTCCTACAGTGGACATCTCCTGATTGTAATGGAGGATCTAGACATATTGATACTTAATGTGTTAGTACAGTACTTTGATATTCATATATTCTTTGAAAGCTGTACTTCATTTATGGCCACATTGAAAGATTGGGTTGCAACCATAAGACCCATGTATTTGGGTAAATATAAATTTGGAAAGAGGATTATGATTTCACAAAGTGCAACCCATAGGAAATGGATACAAATCCATATTGGACAGAATGGTTTCTGTTAATGAAGCTTCAAAACATGATTGTGTGGATGTACATCTGCAAGTACTACCTTGATGTTCAATATAACAACTAAGCTTAAGGTTGTCATTGAAAGGAAGTACTGTAAATGTGAAAATATAACTTGAGTGATTTTATATTTAAGGATGGAGTTGCAATGCCACCATGTATAGATAATCTACAGCAGGGGTGTCAAACTGGTGGCCCTCCAGCTGTTACGAAAGTATAAGTCCCATCATGCCCCTGCCTTTGGGAATCATGCTTGTGACTGTCAGTCTTGCAATGCCTCATGGGACTTGTAGTTAGGCAACAGCTGGAGGGCCACCAGTTTGACACCCTTGATATACAGTATATGGTTATAGATGAGACACCCCTATTTGGGTATTTCCCTACATATCTGTATGTGGGTAGGGAAAAGTCAGTTTGTGTCTGAAGCTGAATCTTCTGCCGGCAACAGTTGGAGCCCTTTAACACTTATTCTGTAAGTGTTGGTGGTTGAGTCAAATCTACACACAGTGAGGGTATGTTAACAAGGTCTCCTCACTGAGATAGGGTAGAGATGTCTGTTAGCAGTGTCCATGTATAAAGAAACACAGGGTGAAGGCTGGGCAAACTGCCCTCTCACCAATCCCAACTGAAAGCAGGACTCTGGTGCAAGAAAGTGGGGTGAGCAGGTGTTGGATCAGCAACAGGATTCAGTAGTGAGTGCACAGCAGGCTGCAGTCACCTCTGTGGGGACACTGTGGATAGCAATCAATGTGGATATCTCTGCTCCTCCAACTGTGGGGGAAAGCAGTATAGCTGGGTCTCTGGCACTGGGATGTGCGGTGTCACTAAACCTGATGCCAGAACAGATCGATTTATGAGCTACTGCATGTGTGAGGCTGTATTGTTGTCTCTTTCTCAGTATAGCTGTGGACAAAACAGAGGCACCTGACCGACCTCTCAGATTTCCTCCAGACCAAGAGAGGGAGCCAGCGAATAACAGTCAAATGTTTAGATTCTCCCAAGATCCCCTGTCATTCCAGATCACTGGGATTTGTAGTTAAACTAAAAGTCCCAAAAATCTTTGCTGCAAGTCAGGAAAGGTGGTCTCCTTCTCAAAGCTGGAATTGATGTAATGTGCTAGTTAAACATTAGGGGAGAAATTATCAGACTGTTGTGCATTCTAGAGATGTTCTTTTCTCTCCATTACTTAGTAGTCCCTGCACCTGGCCACATCTATGTCTATTTGCTGCCTATTCAAGTGCTCGCATACTGTCCTGATGCTAGCCAATTTCTACCAAACATATACCTGAAGTCTATATCTTGAATATTTTCGCAAAAATTGAGGCTACGGGGATGGGTGGGAATTTAGGGAATGTAGAGCTGTAATCTTAAAGATTTTTGTCAGACTTAGATTAAAATGATACTTTGAAATTTTTTTTCCACTCACCAATTTTTCCAAGACTGTTTTAAGAATGTACATTTTTATAGCTTTTAGACCTGTTTTGATTCCTATTTCCAATACTCTGCCCCCACCATGATGGCCGTAGAAGGTCACTGAGAAGCATCGTACAAACAGCTGCTTCTCCTGTAACACCTACAGAGGTTTTAGGAAAACATCATTCCATTAGGACTCCACTCCATCCCCAAGGTGGCAAGGCGCCACCTACTGGGTTGAGTTGGAGCTACATTTGCCAACACACTGCAGTCGATAGTAATTAAGCATAATATAGCACAGTATAGAACCATATAGCAAATACCTCCCACTTAATGCACTGTTTAATTGGGATACTATGTGGCAAATGAGGTGTAATGTTGATAAATGTAAAGTTCTGCACTTCGGGGCTAAGAATATGCATGCATCCTACATACTAGGGGGAGTACAACTGGGGGAATCAATGGTGGAGGAGGATCTGGGAGTTCTGGTAGATCACAAGCTTAATAATGGCATGCAATGGCATGCAATGCCAAGCTGTGGTTTCTGAGGTGAGATATAGACTCCAGAGAGAGAGATATCATTTTACCCCTGTACAAATCATTAGTAATACCTCATCTGGAATATGCAGTTCAGTTTTAGTCACAAAAAGTGCAGAGAAGGGCAACCAAACTGATACGAGGCATAGAGGAGCTCAACTATTTGGAAAGATTAAAGGAATTGAATTTATTCTCTCTGAGAAGAGGAGATTAAGAGGGATATGATCAACATGTATAAATACATCAGTGGTTCATATAATGAGCTCGATGTAGAGTTGTTCACCCTGAGGTCATAACAGAGGACAAGGGGGCACTATTTACGTCTGGAGGAAAAGAGATTTAATCTCCAAATACATAAACATTTCTTCACAGTAAGAGCTGTGAAAATGTGAAATAGATTCCCTCAAGAGGTGGTTCTGTCCAGCTCAATAGATTGCTTTAAAAAAGGCCTGGATTCTTTCCTAGACACACATAATATAACTGAATAGTAACATTTATAGGGAAACTTGATCCAGGGAATATCCGATTGCCTCTCGGGGGATAAAGAGGATTTTTTTCCCATGTAGAAGCAAATTGGACTACGCTTTGCTGGGTTTTTTTGCCTTCCTCTGGATCAACTGTGGGTATAGGATTATAACTTTTTTTTTTTTTATGGTTGAACTAGATGGACTTTTTATTTTCTCAGCAAAACTAACTATGTAACAATGTAAACAGACTGCCAGATCTCCTTAAACTGCCCCAACACACACTAAAAATGTCTGCTGGTTATTGACCCTTCTAAGTCAGCTGGCCTAAATTCAATGTTCAGGTTATGTTTGCAAAGAATTAGGACTGCCAATCTCTCTCTTTCTCTGGAACCGTGAACCTCAAACATGCAGGGCTCACCCCAAACCTGAGGGATAGAGAAGATAATGACACCAACAACACTGCCTGGGGGTGAAACTGAGTAATAGTAGCATAGAATAATCCAGCCCTGACCAAAAAGGCACGACATACGTAAATATGCAAATTGACTACTTTTCTAAAGTGAAAGCTTGACCTTACTAGACCATGCTGTGAACTGGCTTGTAGCTTCCATATCCAGCTGTTATCCTTCTGTCATTCTGCCACACAGATGCTGCTTTCCCAGATAAATATATACAGTATATTTTTTGGGATTAGTTTAACTCACCTTTTTCTGCCACTCATGTTAATCATGCTTAGTGCCCCCACAAAAAAAAGAAACTGCTAAATAATTTATCAGTCCGCTTACAAAACAATATTTTTCCCTACAACTTTAGAAATGTGTTCTAGTCAAAAAGTAGTGAGCAATGTGTAGAATCTCAATAAGGAACACATTTTTAAGCATCTAAAACACCATAGTAAAAACATTGTTGGAAAGCTCATAAAAATATAAACATACATTACAAAATTTACAGAGATTTACATAATCAGATAAATTCACGCTTCAAAACAAAATTGCAGAGTCAAATTAGATGGGTTTCCAGAAGAGTGGATTTTTCAAAGTTCACTTATGTCTAATCATAATAATCATTTCCATCACTGCAATCATTTTTAAATGCACAGTTTAATTAATAACAGAAAATTGCTGTTTTTAGATTTAGTTACTATTTTATTAGATTGTCAGGATTTAAAATGATGGTGCTGTAAAGTCGTCTTCCTTAGCTAATATTTGAGGGGTAACACTCTGTTGACTCTTTCCAGGGAGCTGATGCAGAAAATAGAAAGGTGTGCAGACTGTAACCTACTTTGCCTTGGGCCTGTAATTTCAATGCTCTAGATATCACTGCTAAAGAAAACACAGGAGACCATTCAAAAATAATTTAGTTTACCATGGTTATTTTAAGGTATTAGAATAAACCCCCTGAGAAATGTTGTTTTATTTTTGCACAACTGTTCATAAGATATCTGCTTGTAAATTGACGATAAAATTAGGAATCATTTTTTTGGTAGGAATTCTCATTAGTTTAATGTGTTCAAAACATGAAATGATCATTTTAAAAGGAACCTGTCAGGCTAAAATTATAGGAGCTGTAACAAGCATGCCAGAAAAAAACTGCAGGGATCCCTGATGCACATACCTGATCTAAGTGAATGACTCACTAAATAAATTATGAGGAAAAGATGACAGCCCCAGAGCTGAACCTTTAAAAACATATCAGTAATGGCAGCTCCCGACTTTCTATCCTGACAGGACCACTTTAAAGCTGCGAGCAATTTTTCTTATGAATGTTTTTCTACTTACTTTCAGCATGATTTCTAGAAAATGAGGAATGAAATGTAGTATGAAGTAAAATGAAAACAAAAAAGTCAGATAAAAAATTATTACATATTATAATTACTTTTATTTTTAAAATCCCACTAACAATGGTAAAATTAAACAGTGTAAATCTAGTGGCTATGTAACCTTTATTTGTAAGTTTCTAATTATTACAGGTACTTATATAGCGCCTTCAATTTACACAGCACTTTAAATATATATATTCTGAATTCACATCAGTCCCTGCCTTCAATGAGCATACAATCTAAGGTCCCTAACTCACATTCATACATACACATACTAGGGTCAATTTTAGACAGGAGCCAATTAACCTACCAGCATGTCTTTGGAGTGTGGGTGGAAACCAGTGTTCCTGGAGGAAATCCACGCAGGCACAGGGAGATACATGCAAACAAATTACCTTTGTTATTGGAATCATGCACCAATACATACTGTATATCTATATGCATATATTGTGGGCTTTTTTGATGGACAAAGTTTAACAATTATTTTAATTATTTTTTCTTAATTAACATATATGAGTTTACCACTGTTGAAAAATATATTTATTTCAATATTTTCAGTAAATCGATAATTATAATATTTATGTTACACTAATAATTGATTTAAATATATATTAAAAAAAGCAAAATATTATGTTTATTCTTTCTTTTTTTACATTGATTGATGTTTGGTACTATATCACTGCATGGTGGTATACCATAATTAAGTAAAGCAAGTTCAATTTGGAGTATGTTAAATTCTTGTTTTGTCTTTTCTAGTTGGCTCAAGGATAACAATAAACTGGCCTATAATTACAAATGATGCTCACAATCAGGACCATGTCCAGTGCAGAGGCAGGAGAAATCTATGTTTAGGAGGTAGGCTCCTCTTCTGCTGTTAAACTGACAGTACAGCCATGTTACTCCCCAGTCTAATCAGCACCCTTGACAGAAAGAGCAGAATTGGCTTTCACACTGGCAGATGAGTCCTGCAACAGAAAGAGAACAGGGCCCAGCTGTCAAAGTGATAGCAGAGCCATATAGATTACACCAGAAGAGTTGTTCTGTCACTGCAGGGCTGCAGTCCTCAGTTATAAGTAATGCATATGGTGCATACCCAGCACAGCTACAAATATACCGGTAATAACATAAAAGTATAAACGCTTACACATACTGTATATATATTCAATGGTTTGAGATGTAACTTGCATGTGTTTAATTAACAGAAAGTAAAATAACTAAAATAGGTTTTTCTGAATACCTTTTAGTTTAGGATTCACCCATGATTCACAAGTATTTTTTACATAAAATGTGATTTAAAAAATGTGGAAGTCTTCAGTGACGATGATGTTAAAAGTTGGCAAAATTGATAACTAGACCACAATGTGCAAAAAGCATTAGTAAGATGTTAAAGGATAAATTCACCTTTCATAACGTGTTACATGCTACACCCATATTCAGCCCCACCAGTCCCCCGTTGTGACAGCTAGCGGGGGATCTTCTCTTTCCGCTAGCTCTCACAATTTTTTTAAAAACGCCCGTTCAACTAAAAATATATAAATAGTAAATGCACATTTTTTTACCTGCAAAATTATTGTTTACCTGCATTTATTGTTTAAATAATTGGAAATAATATTAGAATAATTAATATTTTTAAAATTAACATACATTTTACAAATTACTCTATCCCCACAGGTGCTCTTCATTCAGAACAAGACAAAAGGTTTGCATTAATCCCCACCATATGGGGGGAGGGGCCTAAGCATGGTGCCGTAAGTCCGGGAAGCAGGGGTGCTCCAGACGCCGAAGGATGAAGCAGGACTGCCATACTGAAAGTAAAATTCCCCCTGACCTACCTTGTGGGTCTCTCGGGGAGCCGAGTGGAGGTGAGCAGAGCGGGAAGGCTTGAAATCTCCCCCCGCAGTAGAACGGTGAGCAGCAGAGACCAGAGTTGCTGGGAGGCACCCACATGGCAGTCTTGGGAGAATACAAGACTGCGTGCAGAGGAGGAGACGAGACACTGAACTCCCGGAAAGTGTCCCTGTACCTGTCTATGTGCCTAGAAGTTGCAGGTTGAGAGTGCTGTTGTTGGGCTCCTGCAGAGCGAAGTGGAGGTGCTGCAGCTGTTCAGCTTGTGTCCTCTGCAAGACACAGATCCTTGGAGCTCCCAGAGGAACCGAGGACAGATCCCTCGGTTTTATTTATTTATTTATTTTTGTTCTTTATTGACATCATATGGAGAGAACCTGTCAACAGCAGAATAAAATAAAATAAAAGACATTGAGAGACTCGAGAGCACAAGTAGTCTTGAACTTATGGATTCCCCACCCTGATCACCCATCCATCCACAAGGAGCCAGAATGCCATACTTTTAAGGATCCGGGGAGTTGCTGTAAACAACAGCTTAATAGCTATACCAATATTTGCTATATTGCTTTTTTGTTGCAGAAGTAGGCTGGACACTGGGGAAGGAGGACTGGGCGGGTAGAAAAAAGTGCCGGGTGTTCTCAGTAGGTCAAGTGTGACTATATCCTATATCTACGTGAAAAGTCCATATAATATGAGGAGTAGAAATACCAGAGGAGGAGGGTTTAAGACCCCTCAGTCGAGTACCAACTCAAATTCAATTAAGAGATACTTGCCAACACAAGAAAAGAGCCCTGAGAGTCAGGGCCCGGGAGATCAAAAGGAAATAAAGAGGAAGTCGGATGGGGAACAATCTAGCCTGTTATTTGGAATTCGGGATGGAGACCAGCCAAACAAATCTTCAAATAATGAAAGTATAATAGAATATAACATGAGGGGCCAACAGGGAGCGTTATCTCAAATGCCAACTAAAAATGAGATGGTAGAAATGTTTGCAAAAATAGAATGTTCCATAAAAAAGTCCCAAAAAATGTTGAAGTGGATAAAAGGGCTTTACAATAGCCCTTCAGCAGCAGTGAAGGTAACGGGACCTTGTCTGGGAAGTTTGGAATGCATAATGGAACTAGACAAAAATGCCGATTATCCCCGTTATTGTTTGTGCTATCTCTGGAACCTCTTTTGGCAGCGGTAAGAAAGAACATTGATATTACAGGAATTAAGATAGGAGTAGAACATAAGGTAGCTGCATATGCAGACAACATGCTGTTTTATATAGTGAACCCTAGAGTGGCGTTGCCTAACCTAATTACACTGTTGAAACAGTACAGAGAACTATCTAATTTAAAAATAAACCCTACAAAATGTGAGATTTTGAATATTAATGTGTCGAAGGTAGAAAGGAAGAACTTACAAGAACAGTTCCCATTTACATGGAGGGATAGAGATTTAAAGTATTTGGGAATAAAACTAACCCCTGCAGTAAAGGACCTATACCAGGCTAATTATATCCCACTAATAAATTAAATTAAAGAGGAATTGAGAAGGCTCTCAGGAAAGTGGGTTTCATGGATTGGGCAGATAAATCTGGTTAAGAATGTAATAGTCCCAAAAATCCTGTATAAGTTTCAGATGCTCCCTATAAAACTACCAGGATCCTTTTTTAGGATATTAAAATAGTTGATATCGTGGTTTATTTGGGCTAATAGGAAACCAAGAACTAAGTATGAAACCTTATGTTATCAGAAAGAGAATGGAGGACTAAACTTGCCAAATATGAGGAAATATTATTTGTCAATGTTATCATATTAAGTAAAACACAGTTGGAGAGGATCATATGGATCCCACAAGAATTTAGGGCATTAGATGAAAATAGTAGTACACTGTTGGTGGACACAGAATTTTTTCCTCCGGGGAAGGGAAACATCTCGGGAAAATGGTTTAAAGATAGAAATGTACGTTTGGAAAATATATTAGATAAAGGGGAGTTACACACTTTTCATGAATTAAAGAATAAAAGGAATTTGTTTTCTGTTTTAGATAAATTGAGATATTACCAATTGGGACATTTTGTCTCAACACTTCCTCAGCCTCTGAGGATGGTGGGGGACATGCTCCCATTTGAAAGACTGCTGAGCTCCAAGACAGATTGTGGAAATATAATATCTAGGATTTATCAGATTATGGTTGAATTGGTGGCAGCTACATCTTTGTCGTTCTTGGAGGGTTGGGAAAGAGAACTGGGTACAAAAATGAATGATCACCAGAAGAGGAAAATGTTTAAGTTAATGCACAGGGTGATGAACACGAATATAGTTGAGATGAATTATAAATGTTTGTCTAGATGGTATTGCACACCGAATGTGGCACATAAACAGCGAGAAGAAGTATCACCTTTATGCTGGAGAGGGTGTGGGGCAATATGGACAAATGGCTCATATATGGTGGGAATGCCCAACAATTCAGTTATTTTGGCAGGAGAGAATTCATCATATACTGGAGATTTGGGTGACATCTATCCAGAAGGATCCATGGGTGTGTCTTTTCTATAGAACAGAGTTTTTGGTAAAACAATATAAAAACAGTTTATTATACCATCTGATTGGTGCGGCAAAGGGTTTAATCCCCAGGTTTTGGAAGGCCCAGGATCCACCAACAATGAGGGATTGGATAGACAGAGTTGAATATGTTAGCAGTATGGAGGAACTTTGTTACATGGAGAAAGATGAAATGCAGAAGTTTAGAAAGATTTGGGGTAGATGGTATGAGTTTAAAACATCAGAAAAATACTTAAAAATGAAAGGTCCTCTGATAGTAGTACCAGAGAATTTAAATGGTTAAAGAGATCTATATACATGACTAGATAGGAGGGGAAAGAGAGGATAAGACGAGAGTGGACAGGAGTGTTTTGGGGTGGGTATGGGGATGAAGTTTACGTGTATGATGTTATAAGATTATATGGTGGTTTTGTAATGTATTTTTTCCTAAAAGAAAATTTAATAAAAGATATAATAATTTAAAAATAATCCCCACCATACGCCCTAAACATATACATACCTTTCCTTCACCACCTGTCCCCATGTTTAGTTTTGGGAGCCAAAGGAAATACTTGGTACTTCTGGGTATGGAAGAGCAAGTCATTGACTCCATATGATAGCTCTGGGCTGTCATTCTGATGACTCATAGCTTACACATGGCTGTGTTTTACTCCTGGAAGGTGAACAGAGTGAAATGTAGATAAATACTGTATATGCTGCGGGGAAATGCTACAATAAAGTGAACATGTTACTTTACCTTGTGGTCTTTACTCTTATTCTGTATCAGTTTATTGCTTTTAAAGTCTTCTACATCCATCTGCCGCAAATGGCACCAACTTTTTCCATAAAAAAGCATTGAAGTGGTGGCCAACAAGATGGGATTAGAACATACAGTATATGCATTCACAATACAGTACAAGGTTACTTACAAGTAAATATTTAAATATGGTATGTATTACTTTATTAACCAATTTTGACAGCAAATTTCTAAATAAAACATAAAAGAAACAGTAAAAAGAACTGTTCGCAATTATGATGCAAGGACATATGTTCCCTACACTGGATTTGTGTGCATTTAGCCCTGAGCTCAATATTTGTGTGTAAGTTACACATGTATGCATAAAAATCATGTTTTACTCAATAAGGTCATGGCATCCCAACTGTATTGAGTAAGATTGATAGCCTAGCAACCATGTTTACAACTCTACTACTTCATTCCATATATGTGATCAATGCTTTGAAAAATATACTGTTTTTGTTTCTACTTTTTAAAGTATGCAAATGTCAAAATATCTGTCATTTTTCATACCAGCAGAGATCACAGGGGTTAGAACCACTGGTATAAAACAAAACTTGATGCTGTATCATACCTCCTGCTATCAGAATAATGGAAGTGCATTAATGCATTTAGCTATGGGATGCTCTCACTACTGCGATCCCAGCACGTAGTTTAGCACAACGCTTGTAGTTGTTGCAGTTGTTAAATATATTCCACACTCCATTTACACTTAACATTGCTTTTTCAGCAGGAGACTTGGCCTAATCAAAAAGTATTTGAAATTCTTTTATTGTATACTTTACACTACTGCATGTTCTTTTGCTATGAGATGTACTTGGGGAGTTGCGGATGCATTTACATTCTTTTTTCCTTTTTTCACCCTTTTTACCTTCCTTGTTTTCTTTCCTTTTTTCTTTCCTTAGTTTTTTTTTATTTTTATCACTAATATTATATTTTTTATATAATTTTTTTCTTTTTCTTTCCCTCCCCCCCCCTCCCTTTTATTTATTTATTTATTATTTTTTATGGTGCAATATCTATATTAAATTGTTTTCATATCCTCCGGACGCCCTGGTCCTATAAATACAGCACTTTAGGCAGTTCACCTCCAGGTCTGTAGAAGGAGCACCTAGCTCCGAGCGCATAGCCTTGCCTCTCTCCTCCTTGGTTGCTGACCTCTCCCCTTGGTGACATCAAGTCCACTTGGCTTGCG
This sequence comes from Staurois parvus, assembly GCF_062004578.1. Lineage (NCBI taxonomy): Eukaryota > Metazoa > Chordata > Amphibia > Anura > Ranidae > Staurois > Staurois parvus. The sequence goes on from NW_028318230.1 coordinate 2,891,414, forward strand.
GTTCACGCTGGTCACAGACACTTCAGGTTCTGGTGGCGTCGTCTTGGAACCTCTTTACCATCCACAGCGTTCTAGGACCTTCTCTACCATCCTGGCCCCTATTGCAGTCGGACGGATCTCTGCAGGATATGGATGATGGCGGCATACCTAGAGATCATCTTTCACTGATGGGCTTTTTAAACACTTCAATATTTTTATGAGTTTTTATAACATTTGTGGCTTATTAAACTGTGTAATATTGCACTTAGAAGGTGCCTCTTTCTTTTTTTTCCAAATATTATCCTTATAGAGTTGGCTTACTCTTGGATGGCTGCCACTTAAGCGGTTATACAGTTATGGACATTATGGACTTTTGTGTAGTTACAGGATATGAGCCTCTAGATTTCTTTATATTGTTTTTTTTTTATATACAGGCCACCCTTACTTGCATAGAACGTTTTTGGTAAAGGTGATCCAACCCTTTAAAGAATAAGTGCACCTTTGGGAACATGTTACATGTTACACCCATTAATTATTCCCAATGCAGCAGCCACTGATCGATACCCCCACCATGTGACAGGAGAAGTTCCCTGTACAAATTGTCAGAGTTCTGTGAATGGATGAACTACAAGTACCGACATCCTTTGTGGATGTCGGGTTGTAGTTCTCAATGAACTACCACGGCGCTGGTGCAGAGCTTTACAGACACCTTCAACAAAAAACAATAAATTAACATTTATTTATCTGCAAAAAAAGTGCATTTATTATTTTTTATCAAAAGATTAACTTATCCTTTAACCTCTTGCCCTCCACAGGATTTACCCCCCTTCCTGACCAGGCCATTTTTTGCGATATGGAGCTGCGTTACTTTAACTGACAATTGGGCAGTCATGCAATGATGTACATAAATGAAATGTATATCCTTTTTCCCCACATAGAGCGTTATTTTGGTGGTATTCGATCGCCTCTGCAAATTTTATTTTTTGTGCTATAAGCAAAACAGACTTACAATTTTGAAAAAAAAAATAAAATTTTTGACTTTTTGCTATAAAACATATCCAGTAAAAAAATTAAATAATCTAATTTCTTCATACATTTAGGCCAAAATTCTGCTACATGCCTTTGCTAAAAAAAAATCCCAGTACATGTAAATGAATTGGTTTACATGAAAGTTATAGCACCTACAAATGGAGGTATATATATACTGGATTTTTTTTTATACTAGTAATGGCAGCGATCAATGACTTAGCAAGACTGCAGTGGGCATTCTGACACTGGGGAGGAACTGAATAACTGCCACAGACATCCCCAGTGGCACTAATACAGTGATCAGTGCTAATAAAAAGCACTGACACTGTACTAATGACACTGAGCAGGAAGGGGTTAACATCTGGGACGATCAAAGGGTTAACTGTGTGCTGTTTTACTAAGCGTACTGTATGTGTTTTACTTGGGAAACATGCTGTATATTTCTCTGCTGTGCAGAGAAATGCACAGCAGCATGTCACTGCTGGCAGGAGAGATACCTGTGTTGTTTACACACAGGTCTCTCCCCTCTCATTGACACTCAACGATCGCCGGGTGCCAGCAGGGAATCTACGACCGGGACTCGGTGATCGACATCTGAATCCTTCAATGGTGGCACGGGTAGGGCGGCGCACACACCCAGAAATGCAAAAACACGTATATATATGTGATTTTACGCAACCCTGCCGCCCTGTAGCCCTGTTCTACTATAGGGTGGTAGGGAAGAGGTTAAGCTTTGGAAGTAAAAGCTAGAAGCTAATTGGTTGCCATGCACAGTGGCTACAGATCTGCTCCATTCTTAGTAATTTCCCTCAATGTTCTTTTTTATGTCAGTTTCAATAACAGAAGAAAGTGCAAAACACCTATACAAAATAAGGAATTAAAATGCAAGAATAATATAAGCAAGTACATCTTGAGATTTAAATGAAGGGAGGTAGAAAGACATACAACATAATGTGACACATGAGGATGGGGCTGAGAGAGAAGGAGACATCATCAAGAATCACAAGCAGGATGGAGAATTTAGGCCCAAAAATCTATATTTATTTATAAACATTCAGCTGATCACAGAGCACATTCCTCATCTGTGTAGGTCCCAAGACTAACACTGAAAATTTGCACACAGCATGTTTCTTTCTGGATCATTTCAGCCCTCCATACTGCCCTCCACTGAGTCATTTAGATCCCACAGGAACATCCCCTGTAAAGAAGATGTATGTTTAGGCCACATACTGTACACACTCATCATCTAGCCAGGTAACAAAAAATTCTCCTCCAAAACACAGTAATGGTCATAACAACACTTCACAAAGTATTTGTTTCTTTGAGCAAATCCAATAAGCACAAATGCTGTATAATTTGGGATATACGCTCACTGACCTGTTTATTAAATACACATGCTCAAGTGCTTGGTAACACAAATTGCTAATCAGCCAATCACATGGCAGCAACTGAAGTTCAAACTGAGCATCAGAATGGGGAAGAAAGGAGATTTAAATGACTTTGAATGTTGCATGATTGTTGGTGACAGATGGGCTATTTTAAAAACTGCTAGTCTACTGGGATTTTCATGCACAACCATCTCTAGGGTTTACAGAAAATGGTCAGCAAAAAAGAAAATATACAGTGAGTGGCAGTTGTGTGGACAACAATGCCTTGTCGATGTCAGAGGTCATAGGAGAATGGGTGGACTGGTTTGAGATGATAGAAAGGAAATAGTAACTCAAATAATCATTTGTTACAAGCAAAGTATGCAGAATAACATCTCTGAATGCACAACGTTGAACGTTGAAGCAGATGGCCTACAACAGCAGAAGACCACACCGGGTTCCTCTCCTGTCAGCTAAGAACAGGAAACAGTGGCTACAATTCCCACAGGCTCACAAAAATTGGACAATAGAAGATTGAAAAAAACGTTGCCTGGTCTGATGAGTCTCGATTTCATTGGTGACATTCAGATGGCAGAAAAGAAGGGAAAAATTCCTGATTATAAGCCAACATCCCCAAGACAACAATTGGAAAAAAGAGAGACCCCCTAACACTGGGACTTTAAGGTCTTAGAAAGTACTGGAAGTATTAAAAAAAGTATACATTTTTTGTCAAAAAAGGTGATAACACAAAGATATACAATACATCATACAAAGTCATAATAAAGCATCACAATCAGAAAATTAAATTACATGATATAGATACCCAATATGACTGTGTTTGACTGGTCATAAAAGATACAAATTGGTATTATCATTAGAGATGAGCGAATCGAACATGGCGAAGTGGAATTCGTTTCGAAGATTAGGAAAAATTCGATTCGCGCCGAATCCGAAATTTAGCAAACTTCGGATGCATGAATCGAATTTGCCCAAAAATGGCGGCGACATGTGTGGCGACGGAGCGGGGATCTCTGGGAAGGCGTGCAGACAAGGCGCGCTGACCCATAATGCATTCATTCATGACATGTGATCGCATTAGCCAATCAGCAGCCAGCCAGCACTGTGTAATGGTGGAGCTATAAATCGCGGCCATCTAAGAATTCTCCATTAGCCTCCGGTCATTCAAGAGAGACAGACCTGTCTGTATTAGGGACAGAGTTAGGGCCACAGAGACTTTAGGGCCACAGAATCGTTACTCAGGGACACAGAATCGTTACTCAGGGACACAGAATTGTTACTCAGGGACACAGAATCGTTACTCAGGGACACAGAATCGTTACTCAGGGACACAGAATTGTTACTCAGGGACACAGAATCGTTACTCAGGGACAGACACAGAATTGTTACTCAGGGACACAGAATCGTTACTCAGGGACACAGAATCGTTACTCAGGAACACAGAATCGTTACTCAGGGACACAGAATTGTTACTCAGGGACACAGAATCGTTACTCAGGGACACAGAATTGTTACTGAGGGACACAGAATCGTTACTCAGGGACACAGAATCGTTACTCAGGGACACAGAATTGTTACTCAGGGACACAGAATTGTTATTCAGGGACACAGAATTGTTACTCAGGGACAGACACAGAATTGTTACTCGGGGACACAGAATTGTTACTCAGGGACACAGAATCGTTACTCAGGGACACAGAATTGTTACTCAGGGACACAGAATCGTTACTCAGGGACACAGAATTGTTACTCAGGGACACAGAATCGTTACTCAGGGACACAGAATCGTTACTCGGGGACACAGAATCGTTACTCAGGGACACAGAATCGTTACTCGGGGACACAGAATTGTTACTCGGGGACACAGAATCGTTACTCAGGGACACAGAATCGTTACTCGGGGACACAGAATTGTTACTCAGGGACACAGAATCGTTACTCGGGGACACAGAATTGTTACTCAGGGACACAGAATCGTTACTTTCTGCTTCACAACCACTATTGAATTAAAGAGTATGTCAGACAACACGCAGAGGAGTGGCAGAGGAGGCAATGTTTCAGGAGCGAGCAGACGTGGCAGCAGAGGAAGGGGTCGAGGCAGCACTAGTCGCAGCCAGAGGCCAGTGCTCCCGTTGTCATCCAGCGGTCGTGTCTCCACCGACAACCCTGCCGTCATCGATTGGTTGACTCGGTCGTCTTCCTCTTCCCAGGTCACCTCTGACACCTACAGCCAACGGTCGGTGGGTACGTCAGACACAACCGTTAGTTGGCATGGCCCGGGAGCAAGCCCACTGAAATCACGTGTCCTCTACCTGCCCCTGTCCTTTGGTGTTCCCTCACCAAGCGAAGTATCGCATGCTGTGGTCTCAGCCCCACTGTACAGTGAGGAAGAGCTAACAGAGTGCGGTCAGGAACGGGGGGAGTCATCCGCCTCTTCAGCAGCCAGACGAAGAAGTACTGGCGAGGAGAGTGGCTCGGTAGCCGGTCTAGAGACAGGTCTGTCTCCTGACCCACACGCAGCCGAGGGGGCTAGTAGTGACGCGGAGACCCTAATTGATGATGATGAGGCTGATCGCACTTGGCAGCCTCGTCGTCATCAGGCTATTGCTTCCGCATCATCAGGAGAAGAGGGTGCCAGCTTGCCAGCGAGCAAAACAGTAGGTGGGTTGCCCAGGAGGCAGCAGGGTCGCAGCAGTGTCAGTGGAGGCAAACGGCCACGGAGTAGAGCACCAGCTCCACTGCAGACTACCACCACGGCCAGTAGTGGTGCCGGTGTGCACGGAGGAAGTAGCAGTCAGCCAGTGAGGAGTAGCGGGGGCAAAGTTTCCTACTTGGCGGTGTGGCAATTTTTCATCAAGCCACCCGAGGAAGTAAACGTAGCCATATGTCGACTATGTGGCCAGAAAGTCAAGCGTGGCCAGGGGGCCCATGTTGGGACTACAGCGTTGCGTCAGCATATGCAGCGTCGCCATTCGGTGGCCTGGGAAAACCGTGATAAAGATACGGCGGTTCTGCCTGCCCCAGCCCCCGCTCCATCACCCACTCCGTTACTTGCTCCGTCACCCGACGTCAATCGCCCTCTATCAGCCAGTCAAGGCTCCAACACCTCTGCTGAGGGGAGTTGTCGCTCGTTGGCATCTTCCGCTCGTTCAGATGCTCCTTCTCCTGCTACTCCTCTTCACGGATTCCGTCAGCAGTCTTTCTTGGAATCCGTTTCCAAGAGACAACAGTTTGCGAGCACGCACCCGACGGTGCAGAAGCTGAACGTCCTCCTGTCCAAGTTGCTGGTGCTGCAGTCCCTCCCTTTCCAAGTGGTGGACTCAGCACCTTTCCGAGAAATGATGGCTTGTGCCGAGCCGCGGTGGAGAGTGCCAAGCCGGCATTTCTTTGCCAAAAAGGCAGTGCCAGCCCTGCATTCACATGTAGAAGAGATGGTGGGCCAGTCTTTGAGCATGTCGGTCTCTGCCAAAGTGCGCGGCAGCGCCGACGTGTGGAGCTGTAACTACGGTCAGGGACAGTACATGTCATTTACGGCCCACTGGGTGAACGTGGTGCCGGCACAGCCGCACCAGCAACTTGGACAGGTCACGCCGCTTTTGCCTCCACGTTTGCACGTCCTTGGTCCAGCAAAGATGTCCGCCTCTACCACCTCTTCTTCCGCCGTGTCCTCAGCCGCCACCCCCGTGCCAAGTCCCATTACCCGACCGGCATATCACATGTGCAGGGCGCAACGGTGTCACGCTGTGCTGCACCTGGTATGCCTTGGCGAACGTAGTCACACAGGGGAGGAACTTCTGAGTGTAATGAACAGAGAAATCGACAGATGGCTGTCTCCGCGCAAACTGAAAATCGGAACCATGTTGACCGACAACGGAAAGAACATGGTGTTTGCTCTGCGTCAAGGAAGGTTGTGCCATGCGCCATGCATGGCTCACGTGTTCAAACTGGTTGTCAAGCGGTTCCTAAAATCCACCATTCCACTGCAAGACATCCTTAAAATGTCACGTAAACTTTGCATGCATTTCAGCCATTCCTACACCGCAAAGCACACCCTCCTTGAGCTGCAGCGGCAGAACGGAATTCCACAGCATCGCCTGATCTGCGACGTTGCAACAAGGTGGAATTCAACCCTACATATGTTAGACCGCCTTTACGAACAGCGAAAGGCCATCACCGATTTCCTGATGTTACAAGCGGATAAAGGTACTCCCCTGTGTAACTTAGATGTCAGCCATTGGCAGCTCATGCGTGACACCTGTCGCTTGCTCAGGCCCTTTGAGGAGGCCACGCTATTCATGAGTCGGCAGGACTATGGGATGAACGACGTCATTCCTCTGTTGCACGTCCTGGAACAAATGCTGTTAACAATGGCTGGTCAGGGTGCGGTAGACGTGGCGCACAGATCTCAACGCCACATGACCCCTGTGGGGGCAGGACAGGAAGAAGAGGAGGAGGTAGAGGAGGACATTGGTGCTCAGGAATTATTGAGTGAAATGGGTGGTTTTTCCACTCAGCGGACAGGAGTGGAGGAGCAGGAGCATCTGGTAGAGGAGGAGGAGGAGGAGACAGAGGACCCAGACGCACCGTGAAAGTATGCTGTGGAGATGAAGGCAGGGAGTCCCTCGCATTCCTTGGCACAAATGGCCCATAGCATGCTCGGTTGCTTGCGTAGCGACAGCCGAATAATAACCATCAGACAGAGGGATGACTTTTGGCTGTCCACCTTGTTGGACCCTCGCTACCGTTCAAAAATGGTGGCCTTTTTCACACCTGCTGAGAGGGAGGCCAAAATAAAGTACTATAAAAACCACCTATGTAGTCAGTTGGTCTCTGACTTTCTGCGCCAACGTCCATCCTCAGACACTGTGGGCCCTGTGCGCTCGCGTTCCGCTGCCATGGCAGCAGGGGAGGGGTGGGGTGGTAGGAGCAGTGGCAGCTCCACCAGCAGTGGCTGCCTCAGTCTGCAGTCGATGATGAGTAGCTTTCTTCACCAGCGCAGTGAGGAAACTACTAACCAGCCGCAGCAGCAGCAGCATCAGGTGGACCTGGAGCAGGACCTCAAACAACAGGCTCGGGCCTACTTGGACAGCACCCTGCCAACCGAGGTAGACAATCCCCTTGACTACTGGGCAACGAAACTTGACCTTTGGCCCCAACTAGCTGAATTTGCCCTTGAAAGGCTGTCATGCCCGGCCAGTAGCGTGGCATCGGAGCGCGTGTTTAGTGCGGCAGGAGGTATTGTAACTCCGCGGAGGACACGACTGTCCACCCAAAGTGTGGAGAGACTCACGTTTGTGAAAATGAATCAGGCGTGGATTAGTCTGGATTTCAAACCACCAGTTCCTGACACAACTGACTAAATCCGCCATGAATCATGCCCCAAACATGTTATTATTTTTAACATAGGCCTCTGTATGGCCTTCAATTTAAGCTGCTTACGCTTCGCCACTCTGCCATGGGCCCTGTACCGCCTCCTCTTGCTGCTGCCAGGTCCAGAGTGTGTCATGGGTCCCTGTACGGCCTCCCATTGCTGCTGACTTCATCGCCAGACTCTGCCATGTGCCACTTTCAGGTCTCCTTACACTGTTGGTGGGTTCCATTTTGTGATAGGGTGCTGTATGGCCTTCCATTGCTGCTGCCTCCACCGCCACCCTGCGCCATGTGTCTCTGTCGTCTGCTCACGCTGCTGACGGCTTCCGCTTTTTAACCTAGGCCTGTGTATGGCTTCAGAATAATGCTGCCTACACCGCCACCCTGCGCCATGTGCCTCTGTCGTCTGCTCACGCTGCTGCCAGGTCCATACTGATTCATGGCCCCCTGTACCGGCTCCTCATGAACGTGGTTCAGCGGGTTTGCATCACTTAACGGCAAATCGTTGACAAACGCTGGGATGTTCAGTGTTGTGCGCATTAAGCCAGACACCAAAGGGCAGCACAGACCTGTTATTACTCGCTCAAGCATGGCTGAACAAAACCAGTCTCTACCACAAATTGGACCCAGACCTGCCCAGGGTCTCGTAAGTAGATTGCACGGAGGAGTAGAGTTCGTTATTGGAATTAACTGTGAGGGACTTTTAAACCTAGGCCTGTGTATGGCCTTCAATTGAAGCTGCTTCTGCTCCGCCACTCTGCCATTGGACTCTTGATAGTCGACGACAATCAAGAGTCCAATGGCAGAGTGGCGGAGCAGAAGCAGCTTCAATTGAAGGCCATACACAGGCCTAGGTTTAAAAGTCCCTCACAGTTAATTCCAATAACGAACTCTACTCCTCCGTGCAATCTACTTACGAGACCCTGGGCAGGTCTGGGTCCAATTTGTGGTAGAGACTGGTTTTGTTCAGCCATGCTTGAGCGAGTAATAACAGGTCTGTGCTGCCCTTTAGTGTCTGGCTTAATGCGCACAACACTGAACGTCCCAGTGTTTGTCAACAATTTGCCGTTAAGTGATGCAAACCCGCTGAACCACGTTCATGAGGAGCCGGTACAGGGGGCCATGAATCAGTATGGACCTGGCAGCAGCGTGAGCAGACGACAGAGGCACATGGCGCAGGGTGGCGGTGTAGGCAGCATTATTCTAAAGCCATACACAGGCCTAGGTTAAAAAGCGGAAGCCGTCAGCAGCGTGAGCAGACGACAGAGACACATGGCGCAGGGTGGCGGTGGATGCAGCAGTATTCGGAAGCCAAACACAGGCCTCGGTTAAAAAGCGGAAGCCGTCAGCAGCATGAGCAGACGACAGAGGCACATGGCGCAGGGTGGCGGTCGAGGCAGCAGCAATGGAAGGCCATACAGCACCCTATCACAAAATGGAACCCACCAACAGTGTAAGGAGACCTGAAAGTGGCACATGGCAGAGTCTGGCGATGAAGTCAGCAGCAATGGGAGGCCGTACAGGGACCCATGACACACTCTGGACCTGGCAGCAGCAAGAGGAGGCGGTACAGGGGCCCATGGCAGAGTGGCGAAGCGTAAGCAGCTTAAATTGAAGGCCATACAGAGGCCTATGTTAAAAAGTCCCCCCAGCAGCAGCGTGGGGAGACGACTATTAGTCGTCTCCCCACGCTGCTGCTGGGGGGACTTTTTAACATAGGCCTCTGTATGGCCTTCAATTTTAGCTGCTTACGCTCCGCCACTCTGCCATGGGCCCCTGTACCGCCTCCTCATGCTGCTGCCAGGCCCGTAATCTGCCATGGGCCCCCGTACCGACTCCTCATGCTGCTGCCAGGCCCGTAATCTGTCATGGGCCCCTGTACCGCCTCCTCATGCTGCTGCCAGGTCCAGAGTGTGTCATGGGTCCCTGTACGGCCTCCCATTGCTGCTGTCTCCATCGCCACCCTCTGCCATGTGCCACTTTCAGGTCTCCTCACACTGCTGGTGGGTTCCATTTTGTCATAGGGTGCTGTATGGCCTCCCATTGCTGCTGCCTCCACCGCCACCCTGCGCCATGTGTCTGTCGTCTGCTCACGCTGCTGACGGCTTCCACTTTTTAACCGAGGCCTGTGTTTGGCTTCCGAATACTGCTGCATCCACCGCCACCCTGCGCCATGTGTCTCTGTCGTCTGCTCACGCTGCTGACGGCTTCCGCTTTTTAACCTAGGCCTGTGTATGGCTTCTGAATACTGCTGCCTCCACTGCCACCCTGCGCCATGTGCCTCTGTCGTCTGCTCACGCTGCTGACGGCTTCCGCTTTTTAACCGAGGCCTGTGTTTGGCTTCCGAATACTGCTGCATCCACCGCCCGCCCACTGCTGCTGCCAGGCCCGTAATCTGTCATGGGCCCCTGTACCGCCTCCTCATGCTGCTGCCAGGTCCAGAGTGTGTCATGGGTCCCTGTACGGCCTCCCATTGCTGCTGTCTCCATCGCCACACTCTGCCATGTGCCACTTTCAGGTCTCCTCACACTGCTGGTGGGTTCCATTTTGTCATAGGGTGCTGTATGGCCTCCCATTGCTGCTGCCTCCACCGCCACACTGTGGCTCCACACTCTGGTTTTGGCCCCGTGACTGCCCAAATGAGTGAAGTGTGCGGTGATTCTAAGATCGACGGCACTCATCTGCATGTCATACTGACTGACAGTATTAGTTCTCTTCCCCAGCAGACTCCAAGGGCATTTAAATTAAAGGTACAGTGTTCTGCACTAATATAAAGGCTCTCTGAAGCCTAGAAACACCCTTTTTATAAGTTAAATTCGCAGCGAATATATTCGCCTCGAATCAAATTTATTCTGCGAATTCAGCGAATCAGCCGAATCAAATTTTTGAATAATTCGCTCATCTCTAATTATCATAGATGTAGCAAAGCTGCAGAGATACTAATCTAATTGTTCCAACGCGTTTTAGAGTGATTCCACTTCTTCCTCAGGGAAAAGAGAAGAACTCTGCATATTATTATTATTATTATTATTATTATAGAGTATTTATATACTTGCTCAGCGCTGTACATTATAGTGGGGGACAGTACATGAGACAATACAGTAACAAAACAGAACACGAGGGATTCAAGGGCCCTGCTCATTCGAACTTACAATATGGGTGACATCATAGTATATGAAAATGCAAAATAAATAATTGGTTAAAAGACATAAATGCTTCAGAAATGTTGCCTCATATAACTGGGGGCCGAACAAACCGGGACAGCAGAACCCCCCAAAAAGGCCTTGAATCACAAGGGCATCCCAGGTCACATAAAGTGTATAGACCTCCAAGTCATTACACACCACCTCAACGTTGTATTTGAAGGAAATTTGTGAGAGACACCCCCAAAAGAAAGGGGGAGGGGGAAGAAGGTACAAAACACTATGGCCACACCACAAAAAAACATAAAATATCTCAATGTCCAAAACTGATTCTATATCTTCTTCATGTTCACACAGTGAGTATAATAAAGGGCTTCAAGGCAAATATGACCAATTGGAACTATAGATTACTACGGCCACACCACAGAACACAAAGAACCCTGGATAAGGTGCTCTCATGTATACAGGACCAACCTACAGCACTGCAAGTAACAGTGTTCACAGAAATATATGTACATATGCCACTCAATGCAAGACCCATAAGGATAATGCTCTCCAAAATACAAAGAAAAGGAAGTAAACCTGCAGCGTGTCAAAGACCGTGTGTGTCAGCTCACAGAGAACAAGGATTCAGATGGTAGGGTCAGAATTTGGCATAAACAACATGAAAGCATGGATCCATCCTGCCTTATATCAACAGTTCAGGCTGGTGGTACTGGTGTAATGGTGTGGGAGATATTTTCTTGGCACACTTCGGGGCCAATGGTACAAATTGAGCATTGTTTAAATACCACGGTCTACCTGAGTATTGTTCCTGAACAGGTCAATCCCTTTATGACTACAATGTATCCACCTTGTGATGACTACTTCCAGCAGGGTAATGCACCATGACACAAATCTCAAATCATCTTAAACTCATTTCTTGAACATGACACTGAATTCACTGTACTCCAAAGGCCTCCACAGTCAAAAGATCAAAATCGAATAGAGCACTTTTGGGATGTGGTGGAACGGGATATTCGCATCATGGATGTGTAGCAAACAAATCTGTAACAGCTGAATGATGCTATCATGTCAATATGGACCAAAATCACTGAGGAATGTTTCCAATACCTTGTTGCATCTGTGCCATGAAGTTCTGAAGGCAAAAGGGGGTCCAACCTGGTACTAGCAAGGTGTAGCTAATAAAGTGGCCAGTGAGTGTATATTTCTGTGATTGAGTCAGTTCTTTATTCTCTTTCAGTTGCTCTACATTTTCAGATAAAGATGATTTAGTGGCATTGGGAAGTTTTTATACGTTTTGTAGGATTACTGCATCCTGCATCATATCACATACAGTAAATGCAGAATACATTTTTATATCCCTGTCCAGAATGTTAGTAAAATGGGGCAATGCTGCCATATATGAGTGAATTAGTCAATGGAGTCCTCTTCAATAGTTGGGTGAAACAGATGGGAAGATGCCATGTATTTCTGTACAGTATATACCATTGGAATAGCAGTTTAAAGTTTGTTTCACCTTCTGTTAGTGGATGATGTTGGGCAAGTGCCCTAATTTTTATTTCTGAGATTTTGTTAATCACAAGTGGAATTCCTTTTCCTATTTCTCCAGATATGGCAGTGAATCCTGGGTAAGCAGTCATTTACATACATATTTATATAGTTTAACAACCAGCAAATTAGCTTTAAAATAAGCCCTCACTGACCTCTGTAGCTACAGGAGCTGTGTAGCATTGCATTCTCCAAGTTCATAGCATCAGAGTTCTTCAAGTCATTCACTGAACAATTCTTCTTACCATGCTATCCCCTCTCAATTAAGCGTTTACAGTTAAGATTTGATGGATGTTGAATCTCTGCTTGAAGGGGGGAGCATGGCTAGCTTTCTGTTGAGAGAATGACAGGAATGACTTTAGTGCTTTTGCTATGAATTTTGAGGATTGTGCCATAGTGCCTATAGCTACAGAAGTCAGTGAGTTCTGTTTTAATGCTTATTTACTGAAGGGGAGAGCATGGCAGGCTTTCTGTTGAGAGAATGACAAGAATGACTTTAGTGCTTTTGCTATGAATTTTGAGGATTGTGCCATAGTGCCTGTAGCTACAGAAGTCAGTGAGTTCTGTTTTAATGCTTATTTACTGATTGTTAAATTATGTAAATACTTAAAGTAGATCTAAATCCAATCATATACATCTCACAGAAGAATTTTTTTTTTTTTAATTAAATCTTTTAATTTCTACATAGTTCTTTAAAAGAATATGTAGTATTTCTGACATAAACTTACTTATTTAGCATTTCCAGCTATGGGATGACAACTGCCTCCCAGTCGTGCTCTTGCACTGTCTTCTTGTTACATTTGCCATTGAATGCAAAAGCAAACATTTGAGCCTACATACACATCATAGCCATAGACCATCAGTGTCACTATCTGGTCATAAGCAATGATGTACAGCTGACACATATATATATATATATATATATATATATATATAGTGAAAACAGGATATCAGGATAAACATGTATTGTTTAACACACACAGTGCTTTAGCAAGCTAAATATCATTTACTTAACCACTTGCCTACCAGGCACTTATACCCCCTTATTTACCAGGCCAATTTTCAGCTTTCAGCGCTGCCGCACTTTGATTGACAATTGCGCGGTCATGCAACATTGTACCCATATGAAATTTTGATCATTTTTTTCTCACAAATAGAGCTTTCTTTTGGTGGTATTTAATCGCCACTGGGCGCTTTACTTTTTGCGCTATAAATAAAAAAAGTGCAAAAAATTTGAAAAAAAAAAAAGTTTCTTTGTTTCTATTATAAAATTTTTCAAACAGGTAATTTTTTTCCTTCACTGATGTGCATTGATGAGGCAGCACTGATGGGCACTGATAGGCGGCACTGATGGGCACTGATAGGCAGCACTAAAGGGCACTGATAGGCAGTACTAATGAGGTGGCACGGATAGGCGGCACTAATATGCAGCACTGATAGGCGGCACTGATAGGTGACACTGATGATGGGTACTGATAGACGGCACTGACTGGCATCACTGCTGGGCACTGACTGGCGGCACTGACTGGCACAACCGCTGGGCACTGACTGGTGGCACTGACTGGCAGCACTGCTGGGCTGCACTGGTGGGTGGCACTGGTGGGCAGCACTGGTGGGTGGGCACAGGTGGGTGGCACTGGTGGGCACAGGTGGGTGGGCACAGGTGGGGTGGCACTGATGGGCACAGGTAGGTGGCACTTCTGGCCACAGGCGTGTGAAACTGCAGAGTGGCACAGGTGGGTGCACTGCTGGGCACAGGTGGGCAGAACTTGTGGGTGGCACTGCTGGGCACCGATCATCAGGGCACTGATCATCAGTGCCCTGATGATCGGTGCCGATCCTCGCTCTGACAACTGCCGGTTCTCGGCAGTACTTTCCTCACGATCTGACAGCGTGAGGAAAGTGCAGCCGAGAACCGGCACTTGCATTTCCCTGTGATCAGCGTGTCATTGGACACCGCTGATCACGTGGTAAAAGGCCGCTGTGATTGGCCTTTTACCACATCACGTGATCAGCTGTGTCCGTAGGACACAGCGATCACGGAGATCGCCGGGTGCGCGCCCCCTGGGGCGCGCAGGAGAGCGCGTTCTGGGAGAACGTCATATGACGTCCACCCAGAACTGACCGGCCGCAGTGCAGCCGTCATTCGGCAACTAGTTAAAGTACATATAATTACTGCAGCAAACTTCTCTTTTTTGTCACCTTTGGTGTGGTAAATATACAGTGAAAAGCTTTTTGTTATAACTGTTCAATAATTAAAAACACAATACCTGCAAAAGGATTTATATTTTTGTCTGTCATGGGATTTAAACAGCCCAAAGAAAATATACTTGTGATCTGGAGTTAAATGACACAGCTGGTTTACCTCCCTGAAGGAGCATCAACAGACTGATGAGGTAATCTCTATCACATGCCTATATAGCAGAGATTGATTGGCTAAAATACTATAAGCCATTTTAGATGCCAACAGTAAAGCTAGGACCTATACAATTGCAGTATCAAAACTATAGAGATACCAGCCCCTAAGTATGATTTTGTCATCATAGTCTCATAGTGTATCACACATTTATCCAGGCAGACACTCAGCTCAATGGGAGACGATAAGCATCAAGCCTTGTTAAGCAAGGTTAAGTGCAGGATATACTGTACATGCTCCTTTGGCAAAAGTTTCATGTCAGTGAATATATTTTTGAATACATTTGAGACAGTGAGTGCTATTTTTTATCTGCTGGAGTACAGACACCCTAGCATTCTAA
This sequence comes from Staurois parvus, assembly GCF_062004578.1. Taxonomy (NCBI): domain Eukaryota; kingdom Metazoa; phylum Chordata; class Amphibia; order Anura; family Ranidae; genus Staurois; species Staurois parvus. Next base: position 2,906,627 of record NW_028318230.1, read on the forward strand.
ATCTGCATTTAACACACACACACACATTCTATATTTTCTGAATTTAAGCCCCCCACAAATTCTATATTTTCTGAAAGCAAAGACCCTAAAGAATAAAACGATGGTAGTTGCATTTTTGTATGTCACATGATATTAGCACACATTTTTCTCAAACTCATATTTTCAGTAATAAGTATATTAAGTTAATTTTAGTGCACAGATACAGTATGTAGCACCCTTCAAGTCAGGTGCTAGGATATGTAAATTTAGTGTAGTCAAAGGGGTTAATTGGTTCTATAGGGTAAATATAGGGTAAATTTAATTTAGTTCACTGTAACCAGTGGAGCTGGGTTTGAATAGTTTGGTCCTGTCTGTGTTCCAGGGGCTGCCTGCTTGTTTCTCCCTGTTCATCTGAAGGAGTTTTGGGTAATAGAAGTGGGAGCATATTAATCAGTAGCTTAATATTTATGTAGCCCAAGCCAATCTGTATGAGGGTCAGCCTAGAGGATTCTGGGAGAAAACAAATACTCTAGAGCAGGGAGCAGCCTTGTCTTCTTCTTGCCAAGGGGGGGGGGGGGTGCTCGTCTGCCTTCCAAACAATCCTGCCATGTGCCTGTCGAGCGGAAACCTCAGCCGGGACGCTGGAAGGCCTGGAGCTGCTGCTTTCTGCTGAAGTCGGGCTGTCATCTGAGGATCTAGTCTGGGACCGCTGAGAGAAGCTTCCTGCAGGATACTGGTGGGAGACAACCATTTATCCAGAAGCATTCTGTCAGTGCAGGCTGGGAGATATCCTAGAGACTACAACCCCTCTTATGTGCTAGAAAGTCAGCCGCATATTTGCTAATAAATTTATCTTGAAGAGCATAGCTGATCCATTCTGCAGGAAGGGGGCTGTTGCTTGAACTGTTTTGGAAGGTTTAACCTCCTCAACACTGCTTTGCAGAATCTGCTTTCTGTTACAAAGGGACACTGTCCTAAGCCCCATTATAGGAAGTTATTGGAGCATCCTACTTTCCCCAATCCCTATCCACGTTCAACCCTAAAATAAAACCAAAAAAAAGAACAACACCCTAGACTGTTTCTTGAGCCAAGAGGGAAAGAACATGCATGTGTGCCTGGCTGCCGGGCGAGAGAGAGAAAAGACCTTGGGACAAACAAATTGCTGGCCTGTATGGGGGGTCCCACTATAAATATAATACCAAATATTTTGGTAATATAAAAAACACGAGGTTGTGTCCAGTAAATAAATACCAAACATTTAAATCATTAAAAAGGCACTCACCGAGGGACGTGGCTAGCCGCCGACGAGTGTGGCTGCTTAAATCCGGAGCTCCCTCCGGCCGGACCGATCCACCACACCGCACAGAGGAGTCGGGTGAGACAGTGCCCCTTCGTTATGGGGAAACCCGACAGGATGCCCTCCGGCGCACGGTCCCGGTCCCCAAGGGGCCCTAGCTCCACTGGGAGGAACATAAGGGAGCTGTTCAGCTCCCACCAACAGAGAGCAGGGCCGCAGCCTTCTCCCTCTCTCTCTCCGTCCCCCTCTCCCCCTCCCTCTGCAGCCGAGGACACAGGCTGCTCTCCCTGCTCTGAGACACACGCTGGCCAGGATACAGTGCCACAACATGATATCTCCTCTGCCACACAGTCCGTCTCATTAAGGGACTTACAAGCTGTGGCTGCAGACATTAAGGTCACACTAACCACTACACTGACCACTGCCCTTAACGACCTGCGCGAGGATATCCGCGCTATGGGGTCCAGAATGGAACAAGTAGAGATGGCCGCTAGGCAAACTAAGACCGCCATAGTATATTTACAGCGACAGTCAGAGTCGCACACCTCGACTATCCGGGATTTTTACAAGCATATCGAGGATTTAGACAACCGTGGCCGTAGACACAATATCAGAATACGTGGCATGCCGGAATCCGTGGAAGCCACTGACATTCCTAAGGCCGTAACTACCATCTTTAATGACCTCCTAGGCCGCTCGCCAGCAACTCCAATTGACATTGAGTGCGTACATAGGGCCCTCCGGCCTAGGGGGGGTGACGCGGACCCACCCAGGGATGTTGTATGCTGCATTGTCAGCTTCCCGATCAAGGAGGATATCCTCAGATGTGCAAGGGACAGAAGACATATAACTTACAAAGGGGCGGAAATACAACTGTACCAGGACTTATCCAGCATGACCTTACGCCAAAGGCGAGCTCTGCGTCCATTACTAGACACGCTTCGCTCCCGAAATCTGTCCTATAGGTGGAGATTTCCCTTTTGCCTTTCAGTACAGGCTGGTGCTCACACCTTTAATTTGAGAAACCCCGAAGATCTACCGTCTTTCTGTTCCTCTTTGAACATCCCATCGATAGACCTGCCAGATTGGTACGGTCTCTTGGGACTGCAGCCGGCCCTGGACGCGGGATCTGCGGAAGACGAAATGGATTGGCAAGGCCATTCCCATCGTAGACGTCAGACAGTCCTGTCGACTCCTCCAAGACACCCCACAGGGGGTACTGCGGCTGCTCCTAGCCCTACGGCCTCGCCTGCGCATAGAAAGTCAAGGCACGAGTCCTAATCCTACCTAATCCTCATCTACTCCTGCAACTCATGCGCATTTTTTATCAGGTGCCTGCAGTTTTCTGTTCTCATGTTTCTATACCATTTTTCCACATGAGTCCCGGCGATTCCTCGCTCTCCCCTGCAATGATCAGTGGACCTTCATTATTTTTATTTCACTATCTGACCTCCCAAAAGGGAATCAATGCCCCTGAGGTCTGCTCCGCAACTAACAAATGGTGGATTTCTGTGAGCCCCCTATTGATCGTCTCTACGCCGTGGTCAGAGGAGATCTATACATCATACGAATGGCTCCTCCTCCTGGACAGATGACCTAATCTTCAGCTCTCTCTTCTCTGTCGACATTCAGCATCCCGGTTTACCCAACAGACCTCGCACCGACTTGCCCTATGAGCTAGACCCCCACGCACTCCAATCTAATGTGGGCCTCTGAGTCGTCTGTCTTCCATTGTCCCTGTCCTTTTTGTTCCCCCAGAGCCTCCTCCCGCTTTATTGGAAGAAGACCTGTTTCTCCGTGGAAGTATCCAGATGACCTCTGCTTCTCTGCTGCCCGTCCCGACACGCTCTGCTTAATCGGTGTCCTCGAAGGAGACCCTGACAGACTTAGTACAGTATATGATGCATTTGGGGGTGTGCTGGGGGCCTGGGAGGGAGGGGGGGTTGGGTGCGGGGAGGAAGCTGGGACTTATAGGGGGATGCCACAGATGGGGTTTTTTTTTTTTTCTTGTGCTTTTTTGACACTTAGCCTTTCTACTCTATGTGATATACTGATTGGTGCTGATCCTGGGGTAACCCAGATATTTTTGCAGGATGCTTGGGAGTCAATGCTGTTTTTTCTGTTTTTGCATTGATTTAACTGTTATTGCACATGTTGTCCTGTTGATACTATGTTTCATGTAAGGGGATGCTTATACTACTCATACGGCCTCCTACATTTCCGCATATTGCCTTCTCCCCCTTACTTGCCTGCCAAATGTCTCAAAATTACCTGGTGGCTCACAAGTAGCTGTGGCCTCTAAACCCTGACGCTCTAGGTACATTTATGATTAAGGTAGACTCAGTTTGGCTTTAACCCACTCATACTGTACCCCCGCCCCTACCCATGCAGCTGTACTCGACGCCAAACGTTTTTTTTTTTTTTTCCCTCTTATGTGCCCTGCTACTCTACAGCGAGGGCTGGGGCCATGCGCTACATATCGTACCCCGAGCTTATTCTGCAATATGGGTCTCTGTAGACTCCTCCCTCTTCAAATTCCGCTCTTATAAACAAATTTTTACACATCTCACGGTGGTTTCCGGCCGGCGGTGGTTCTATTCTCGTTTCGTCGTCTACCTCGTTCCCAACACAGTAGGCTCTGCGAGCTCTTACTGAATATTTTTACGGCTATCTTCACTATCTCGACTCTCCCTTTTCTCTTTACTTGCCTCATACTGTTCGTCTCCTTCTCTTCTACGTGCTCCTCCCCTCTTCTTTTCTCTTTCTGTCTTTTTCTTTTCTGGTTTCTCTTCCTCTCTCACGTGGAATAGCAGGTCTCTTCCTCTAGCCGTTTACTCTTACTATCTTCTCGGTCCCCCCCCTTTTTTTTTTTTCTCCCTTCCCCCCCCCCCCCCCCGGGGCGCTGCATCTGCATCTTTGGACACTCGCAATACTGATTGGTAAACATGCCATTCCCCACCTCAGTCTTGAGACCAAGGTCCCTGAAAATCCTCTCACTCAACACCAAGGGTCTGAACACACCCGAAAAGCGCTCCATGTTGCTCTCATATCTGCATAAACAAAAGGCAGATGTAGTCTTCCTTCAAGAGACGCACTTTCGTCGGGACTCTATTCCCAAGCTTTTTAATTTCCACTTTCCCATAGTCCACCATGCCACTAACCCTCTGGCCAAGTCGAAAGGGGTAGCTATTTTTTCTCGCTAGACATCTTCCTTTTACTATGTCAGACTCCCTTGCTGATCCTAAAGGCAGGTACTTATTCATAAAGGGTTCATTCGCCAATAGACCCGTCACATTTGCTAATGTGTACGCCCCTAATACCAAGCAGGTCTCTTTCACGCGCTCAATAACTGACGCCCTAGCTGCTTTCCATTCGGGTGTTCTGATCTTAGGGGGCGATTTGAATGTCCCACTAAATCCTCTGCTAGACTCCTCCTCCGGAAGCTCCTTTTTACCGTTTAAGGCTCTCAAACAAATAAACATACAATTACAACACTTACAACTGCACGACTCCTGGAGAACTCTCTACCCCACGGTGAAAGACTACACATTTTATTCCGCACCACATAATAAGTATTCCAGGATAGACTATCTTTTTCTGTCGCAATCAGATCTCCTGCTACTCCATGCCGCTTCTATAGAAACAATGGTTCTTTCCGACCACCATCCCATTACCATGACTTTACGGTTCCCAGATACCTACACACGCTCGAAATATTGGCGCCTAGACGCCTCCCTTCTTGCAGACTCTGCAATCGAACAAGAGATCCGCACCAATCTGGTTGAATACTTTTCCTTCAATTGTTCCCCTGATACCTCCCCACTCACGCAGTGGGAGGCTCATAAGTGTGTCATTCGGGGCGTCCTCATAGCAGCTGCGTCGAAGCGTAAAAGAGATAGACAAGAGCGTTTGAGACGCCTCACAGATAAGATCCATTCATTAGAGAGGGCACATAAGCGGTCTCTGGCTGCGTCAACCCTATCCGAACTTACGTGTACACGTTCACAACTTCTTACAGAATTGGGGAAGGTGGTTAAGAAACGGTTCATTCTCTCTCAAAAACTATACTATGAATTTGCTAACAAGAGCGGAAAGTTCCTTGCCAGAGCTCTCCGCGAGAAACGATCCAGTATGACGGTACATAAAATTAGAGGTCCCGATGGCACCATGGCCACATCTAATCCTGATATTGCTGCCCATTTTGAACACTTTTATAGATCCTTATACAACCTTCCTCCTGAACGCCCACCTCCACACACTGACGAATCCAGGGCCTCTTTGATTTCTGAATTTCTCCAGCTCCACGGTCCGTCGGCTCTCTCGGAAGACTTGGCCAACTCTCTGGAAGCGGATCTGACCCTGAATGAGCTGCAGTGTGCTTTGAAGCAGACAAAACCTGGTAAGAGTCCGGGTCCCGACGGCTTCTCCGCAGCCTATTATAAATCCTTCTTGGATATCTTAGGTACCCCCTTTCTTTTGGCGTTTAATACTTTCTCCAAATCCCCCCTACCTCAACATCGTCTTTTGGAGGCCCACATAACGGTTATCCCCAAGGGTGATAAAGATAACACGCAGGTATCCAACTACAGACCCATCTCCCTGCTGAACGTGGACGTTAAGTTATTTGCGAAGATCCTGGCTAATAGACTTCTCCCCCTGCTTCCCTCCTTGATCAATTTAGATCAGGTTGGATTCATACCAGGAAGGGAAGCAAGGGACAATACCATTAAGGCCCTTAACCTTCACCATTGGATGTGCAAATCTAACACTTCCGGTTTTTTCCTTTCCCTGGATGCAGAGAAGGCCTTTGATAGAATTGCATGGGACTATTTGCAAGCGTATCTGGTGTCACTGGGTTTGGGTGAGAAGATGCTCAACTTCATCATGACCTGTACACAGGCCCCACCGCTCGAGTCAGGGTCAATGGACATCTGTCAAACTCTTTTTACTTAGAAAACGGAACACGTCAGGGTTGCCCCCTTTCCCCACTCTTGTTTGTCCTATCCCTTGAGCCCCTATTACGCAAAATCCGCTCGAACTCCGACATCAAAGGGGTCAGGGTATTGGACAGGGAATACAAGCTCGCTGCTTACGCGGACGACATCCTTCTCTTCCTTGCTGATCCGCACACCACTTTGCCTAATTTGCTAAAAGATTTTGCCCTCTTTCGATTCTTGTCTAACTTTAAAATCAACTTCTCCAAATCTTTCGCCCTTAACATATCCCTGCCCCCAGAATTCGTCTCTTTCTGTGAATCTCATTTCCCGTTTCGTTGGGAAAAGGATTCCCTTTCATATCTCGGTGTACAACTTACCCGCAACCTCGATGACCTCTATGCAAAAAACTTCCTTCCCGCTCTCCGTTCTCTCCAAGAGGACCTCCATAAATGGCATCGTCCTTGTTTCTCTTGGTTTGGAAGGGCAGCAATAATCAAAATGAACATACTCCCACGCCTCCTCTATCTTTTTCAAACGCTGCCAATTCACGTACCTGTTGCTTTTTTTACATCTTGTAAAAAAATCTGCTCACAATTCCTATGGAACCATAAGCGTCCGCGTATTGCTTTTTCCCAACTGACTCTCCCTAAACTTAGAGGTGGGATTGGGCTCCCTGATCTTCACTGGTACTACTGGGCATGCCACCTTACACGCATAGTGGACTGGCATGTTCATTCTACCTCTAAAGATTGGGTCCGCCTAGAAAATGCCTTCTCACCCTCACCCCTGGCATCGATTCCATGGTTCCTGCCAAAGCATACACCTCAAGAGCTCCTCACCCACCCTTTAGTGGGGCCCAGTTTAAATATTCTCCGCCTGAACTGTAAAACGGCATCTATCTCTGAGCCACCGAACTCCTTAACCTCCATTCGTCTCAATCCTGACTTCCCCCCAGGCATGCACAAGTCATTCCTATCTGAGCATTGGCCTCATGACCAGATTTTGGTTAAACACTTTATCCGCGATGGCAAAGTAAAATCATTCCGCGAACTGCTTGATAGCCTAGATAGCCGAGATTTTCCTTTCTGGGCCTATCTGCAGATAAGACACTTCTTGCTCTCACACAAACTGTTCCATAACTGGACTCGTCCCCTCACTCCTTTTGAATCCCTATGCTCTAGAGCTGAACCGCGCAAACATTTGATCTCGGAGATTTACCCTCTCCTTGTTGAGAGTAGGGATTATGATTCTTTACCCGCCTGCCGTGCTTGGAACAGAGACCTGGGAAACAGCTTGGCGGACGCCGATTGGGACCTAATATTCATGCATACTCATAAATGCTCCCTCAATGTTTCGACTCAGGAAAACGGTTATAAACTGGCTTCAAGATGGTACCGAACCCCGTCGAGAATCTCTCGTTTCAACCCTTCCGTCCCCAACAGCTGTTGGAGATGTGGAACTTCAGATGGGTCCTTTCTCCACATTTGGTGGTCTTGTCCCAGTATCCAACCATTTTGGCAGGAGGTCCACAGGCTTGTAGTGTCTGTGACCACCTTGTCCCTAGCTTTCTCTCCAGAGCAGTTTCTTCTCCATCACTCCTCCCTGCCCAGGGGACAATATCTCAAATCTTTAGCCATGCATATGGTCAACGCAGCCAGACTCTGTCTTCCCACTCTTTGGGGCTCCACCCGCCCTCCCTCCATACTCGATTGGCTGATCTGTGTGGGTAAAATTGCGGAAATGGAAGAACTGATTGCGACTGCACTCGATTCCCCCACTAAATTCTCCCATACTTGGGCCTGCTGGACTCACTTTAAAACCACTCCTACGTACCGGTCCTTTATGGACCATCCAACCAACACGCCTGATTGAATACTAACCTCCATTGTATGTTACTCCACACTTTAGATCATTCGGTAGGCGACTTCCTCACCTTCGGGGCTTTATCCCCACCTACCTGCTCCGGTTAATAGACTTATGCTCGAATCCACCCATAGAAGACCCTTGGTGTTGACGACAATACAAACCCAGTTCGTCCCCCCCCTTTTTTTTTTTTTTTTCTCTTCTATCTCTCTCTTTTCTTGTTCTCCTTTTCTTTCGTCTTATCTTCCTGTTACACGCCCAGTCAACCACTGGGTTCCTCTTTAGAGAACATTAGGCATGCCATTGTCATACTTATCCTATTTACATTAGCGACCCTCACGACGATCTAAGCTTACTTAGAGGCACCATCACTCTAGTAAAACAACTAGCTTCGTCCTCAACGGTTGTGCTGCATCTACACTGCCTCCTTCTGCGGCGCTGCAATGAGAATTACATACTAAGGAGGTCCGACGCGATAACATTCCCATGCACACTACTATACTGCCTGAGTATTACAGACTTACCCCGTCGTGGACTGGCACAACCATGTTCCATATGTGGTTCTTTGTAAGAATATTCCTACTTTTTCCCGGTATGCATTGCCAAATGTTGTATATGACTATCATTCCCATTTCTTTTGTATTATTATGCACTTTCTCATTAAACGTTTTTTTTTGGTAAAAAAAAAAAAGGCACTCACCAGTGAAATGGCAACAAACTTTGGTGCCCAAAATTGTTCATAGGAAATGCTTTAAAAGTATATCAGTTGAGAGTTATGCACCGTGCACACTACCTGAAAAACGGATGAACGATCGTCCGGTTATCATCGATCGTTCGCTGCTGGTCGAAAGAGATGTGCTTTTATGCATGAGAATATTGTACGATAAAAAGGCATTGCGTACGAATGTCGCAGTGTAGCTGCGGAAATGATGTAATGTACGTGTGACCCTGTAGCCATGCCTTTCCGTGCCATATTGGTTTTCCCACAGCGACGGATTGCTTGGGACGAATTGTCGGAACAGTATGGATACCGTATCCGAATTTTCCGAGGATACTGCAATTGCCGTTATGGGTTTAGGAATTCTGGCCATACAGAGGCAACAGAGGAAGAAGACAAAAAGGAGGTTGTGGTGCAAGAAATGGCTACTTAGGCGTGGCCAGTATTCCCACATGTCTCTGTTGAGAGAATTGCATGAGAACAATCCTGATGATTTTTGTAATTATTTGCAAATGAATGACAGCTGCTTCAATCAAATCCTGACTGCAGTAAAGCCACACATTGCCAAGCAGAATACCATTCTCAGAGAAGCAATCAGTACGCAGCAACGTTTGATTGCCACACTTCGGTATCTTGCCATGGGGCAAAGCCTGCAGGATTTGAAATTCACCACTGGCATTTCACCATAAGCCCTTGGAGTAATAATTCCTGAGACCTGCATGGCCATCATCAAAGTCCTACAGGAGGAATACATTAAGGTACAAGTCATTTTTTAATTGCCCCAATATAAATCATAAATCATTAATGCTCATTTATTTTTATGTAAAATAATGTCTTTAAGAATTCCTTTAATCAAGTTCAGTAAATGCCAACCCTAAAGTGTTTTGTTTAGATTGTCTTACCAATTTTTTTTCTTCTTTTGTTGATTACAGTTTCCAAGCAATGCTGAAGAGTGGTAGGAAGTTGCTAGGCAATTCCATGAACAGTGGCAATTTCCAAACTGTGGCGGAGCCATAGATGGGAAACATGTCCGAATAAATCCTTCAGCAAACTCAGGCTCCTACTTCTACAACTACAAGGGCTTCTTTAGTATAATAATGATGGCCGTGGTAGATGCCAAATATGAGTTTATCTACCTTGACATTGGCAAGAACGGTCGCAATTCTGATGGTGGAATTATTGACCAGACAGAATTTCAAAAACGCATGCTGAATGGAACCCTTAACCTACCCATCTGTGAGGAAAACATTGAGGGGATGAACTTCGTGTTTGTTGCTGATGAAGCCTTTGTGTTGGGTGAAAATGTACTGAGGAACCTTTCTACGGAGCAAAGGATCTTCAATTACAGATTATCTCGAGCAAGGAGGGTGGTGGAGAATGCATTTGGCATTCTTGCTAACCATTTCTGCATTTTCCTCACCTCCATCAATCTAGCACTGTACAAAGTGAACAACCTAGTCCTCTGCTGCTTGTGGCAGGCGCAGCACCCTTTGGTGCCTAGTGCGCTGTGGCATTAGAAAAATTATGCAATTGCTGTTTCTTTGTTTGATTAGACTGACTTTACTCTGTAATTCCTCCAATGCCACTCTATGGATGCAGTAGGTTTAAAGAGCACACCGAATACTTTAGTTAACTTCTTTAATAACTTCAATCTTCTTCATATAACACTGCTTACAATGGCTTGTTTCATTTATCATACAGTAGCTTATTTCTTTCATATTACAGTGGTTTGATTCGATAGCTTATCTCGATAGGTTCAATAGATTCGATAAATTTGTTCTGTATATTTCGATAGATTGATAAATTCACTTGGATTTATAAACTCGTTATATTCGATAAGTTCGTAAATTCGGTGGAACTACAAGTAAACACACACAACAGTTTTAACATACAGATCTACCTGCATTACTAAACAACAGAGGAACACACAAGTGCATTAAATACCTATTTGGCCTGCTCTGCTTCCATAAAGCTTTTCTGATTGGAACTGTTTCCTCTTCTGTCTGGTGAGCATGTGTCTCTAGAAAATCCTAGCAGGGAGTTTTACACAGGCATAAATGTGAAACTGGCTGGGATTGGTTAAGGCTCTGTACAGTGTGAGGCTGTCTGTGATTGGCTCATCTTTGCTAACACAATGAATATATAAATGTCATATAACAATCAAAGACATAAATTACAGCAATGATTCTGCTTTTGGCTTTAACATATGCACATATATACTATACTGAGGTTATTGGCAGGTTTGGTATACACATATATGTGAACCATATTAACAACCTAGGACTGGTCTTAGCTGGCCAGCTACATTCCCACCAAAATTACCTATAATTCAATGTTCTCAGTAATAGGATTCGAACATGAATTTGAGGAATTTTCCATCAGTTTCTCAACTCTCAAGTGTCTTTGTTCTTCTGTAGGTCTACGTGTCTTTCTACAGATTACACATTTGCTTATGTACTTTGCTATAACTTTGCTTCCTTTCACTATCCAGTAACCACCTTCTCTCAAACAGCTTTGAGTAAAGCTTCTTCCTTAATGCAAGGATTTGTTGTGGTAGTGATTGATAATCAATCTTGTGAAGGTAGAATTTTTGGGTAGAATTGCTGGATGCTTAACTCTGTTAGGTAGCGACGCATTTTCCAGCCTCCCTCCCACCTTCAGTATACCATCCTGCAGAATAAGATTAAGCTTGTACAATGGGTGGTTGTTTGGAAGTCTCTTAGGTTCTTGACTAAGTCTCTTCAATTCTTCACTGTAGAATCTTTGATGAATGAGTCTTATAACCGTTTCTTCAGCTTTCACTCTTTCCTCTACATTCAACGATTCTTTCTTTCTGATTCCTTTTGCTAAGCGTTGAATTCGAGCTACAATGTTTATGACTGTATTCCACTTTGAACATGTGGCTAGTCGTTCAAGTATGTCATCTTGACACTTGGTGGCAGTGCTCAATGTTTGAACTACCTTTACTTCTGGATCACCCATAGACAGTTCTGTATAACCTTCACTGGGTATGATTTCCCTTTCCCAAAGGAACTCTTGACCGGTGAACCAGTTTGAATTCTTCAATTCTGTTACATTTAGGCCTCTTGAAGCATGATCTGCCGGGTTTTGCTTTGTGTCAACATAGTGCCAATGTTCTGGATTCGTTGTTTTCCGAATTTTTTGAACTCTGTTAGCGACAAAGGTGTGGAATCTTCGAGCTTCATTGTTTATGTAACCTAGGACAACTTGTGAGTCTGTCCAAAAATGCTCTTCATCTATTTTCAATTCCAATTCTTCTTTCAGAAACTGACTTACTGATGCTGAAACGACGGCTGCCGTTAGTTCGAGTCTTGGTATTGTCTGAATATTGTTGGGTGCGACTCTGGCCTTTCCCATAACTAGGGCACAGTGTATCTTTCCTTCTCCTACTGCTCTGATGTAGGAGCACTGACCATAACCATGACTACTGGCATCTGAAAAGTGATGAAGTTCTATTTTCTTGTACTTTCCGAAATCAGGAGGTACAAAACATCTGGGTATCCGAATTTCTTTCAAATTTTGCAAGTCTCTTATCCAACTCTCCCACCTTGGCCTCAAGCCTGCAGGTATGGGTTCGTCCCATCCCAACTTCTGTCTGCCTAATTCTTGCAGTATTTCTTTTGCTCTGAGGATTATTGGTGCCAAGAATCCCAACGGATCATATATTGAGGCTACTGTGGAAAGAATGGTACGTCTAGTTGGAACTTTCTCTTCCATGGATATTTCAAAGAAAAAATTGTCGTTTTCTACATTCCATCCCAATCCGAGTACATTCTGAACTGGAAGAGGATCATAGTTAAGATCCACATTCTTTATTGTTGATGCACGTTCGAAGCCACTGATGGATTCTAGTACCTCTCTGTCGTTTGAGATGATTTTGTGAAGACGCAGGTTTCCCTTTGCGCATAACTCTTGGCTCTCTCTCACCAACTGAATTGCCGATTTTGAGGATTCTAGGCTTATAAGACCATCATCTACATAAAAGTTTTCCTTCAAAAAATTTGCTGCTGATGGACAATCCTTTTCATTCTGATTGTCCAGATACTTCATACCATAATTGGCACAACCTGGGGATGATGCTGCTCCAAACAAGTGTACTTTCATCCTGTATTCTGCTGGCTCTGTATCTGTATCTCCGTCTTCCCACTATAGGAACCTCAGGAAGTCTCTATCTTCTTCCTTGACATGAAATTGGTGGAACATCTTTTCAATGTCGCACATGACTGCTATGGGATACTTTCTGAATCTACAGAGTACTCCAGGTACAGTGTTTGTAAGATCTGGTCCCTTTAGTAGATGATCGTTCAATGCAACATCATTGTACCTTGCTGAGCAATCAAAAACTACTCTGATCTTATCTGGTTTCTTTGGGTGATAGACACCTTGATGTGGGATGTACCACACTTCTCCATTTTTAGGCTGACCATCAACTTTCTCTGCATGCCCTTCTTTGAGGATTTCTTTCATGAATTTCAAATAATCATCTTTGAGTTTGGGATCTCTTCCCATCCTTTTCTTTAAGCTTTTCAATCTTGTCAGGGCAAGATCTCTGTTATTTGGCAGATGAGGTCGTTCTCTAAAAGGTAGGGGCATTTCAAGATGACCTTGTTGATTTTGCTGAATATTATCTTCTAGAACTTGTACAAACTTTATGTCCTCTTGGGATACACTCTTTTCATTACAACTTACGTCTGCAAAGTCGGATTCTAGGATTTTGAGTACTTTCGCTGGACTTACAGTTGGTAACTCTTGGACAGATATTCTATGACACAATCCTGTCACCTGTCCTGAATCTGCAATCTGTCGTTTTCCTCCAACAACACCCCATCCTAGATCAATTTGGACTGCATAGGGTTCACTCTTTCCTCCTGCGATTATCTTTTGTGGCACCAACGCCTCGGGACAGTCGTAGCCTATCAACAGTCCAATACCAAATTCCTTCAGCGGGGACATTTCATGAGATATGACAGATAGGTGTTCCCATTTGTTGGCTGTTTCACAGGTAGGTATGCGATCTCAATCCAGAGGTATGTCGTCTTTTGTATAAGCTGGAGGTAGATCTAATATGCAGTTTGAGTGGAGTCCTCTAACTCTCAGTCCTTTGACTCTTTGACTGTTCACCAATGTGTCTCTTCCTGTCATTGTAGTGAGTTTGAGTTTCACTGGTTCTGCGGCCACTTGTAATTTCTTGCAGATTTCTTGATCAATGAAGGTGATGTCACTCTGGGCATCCAGTAGTGCATAGGCGTATACCTTCTTGTTCTTCCTTTTAGGATTTGAAATACACACTGGTACAACCATTGACGTGCCATTGTTTTCTCTTTCTCTCACTCTGCAAGAGAATACTGTCGCTTTATTTTCTTCCTCAGTGTCCTTGGGCATTAAGGATTTCTCTTTCTTTGGACGTTCTTCATGTAGTGGTGTAGGATGACGTCCTTTACAAACACTGCAAGTTGCCTTTTTCTTGCATTCTTTAGTAATATGGCCTGTTCTTAAACATCCAAAACACAGCTGATTATCAAACACAAATTTTTATTTTCATCTGGAGACCTTTCCTTCAATTGTTGGCACTTATGTATGGAGTGATTCTCTTCACAGAACATACACTTGAAGGTAGTCTGAAGACTTGTCGGTTCTGACTCTTTACTGATCCCAGTAGTGATGTTGAACTTGCTCTCATGGGCATCTGGACCTTTAGTAGCTGTGTTGGTTGCAAAGCTAGTTGCTCTTGCACGTCTTATCTCTCTTGTAGGCCTTTCTTCTAAGGGTTTTAAGACATAAGATGCTGTTACTGGATTACACGCTATTCGTGCTTCCTCATTGACAAATTCAGAGAACTCTTTGAAACTTGGGAAGTTTTTGCCTTGATCTAACTGTTTAGTCACATAGCGATTCCATCCAGAAGCCACTTGTTCTGGTAGCTTGGCTAGCATCCTGTGGTTTTCTAGATAGTCGTTCAATACTTGTAGTCCTTGAACATGTGGGATAGCATTGCTGCATGCTTGCAGGAAGTCGCCATACTCTTGGAGCTTGAAGTGTTCTTTAGGACCTATTTTAGGCCAGTTTATCAACTTCTCTCTGAAAGCTCTTTGTACTAAGAATGGATGACCATATCTTGCATTTCATTTTTGCCAAGCTTGCTTGTAGGCTTCTTCATCTTTCCTATAGAAGTTACCTTCAAGAACCCTTTTTGCTTCTCCGCCAGGATACCGCTGGAGGTAGAATAACTTGTCCACTGGATGGGAGCAATGATGTTCAATGATCATTTCAAAACTTGCCTTCCACTCTATAAACTTCAGCACGTCTCCGGAGAATACAGTAGGTTCCGGAACAGGAAGTCTAATGAGAAATCTCTGAGGTTTCGCCGGGTCAACAGTTGTAACATCCTCGTGACCACTGCCATGACATATGAGAGTTGAATTATCTGGTTCTCTTTTTCCACTTTGTTCTGAATCAGGTGAGTCTCTCTTATTTTCTCTCTGAGCAGGGATGAAAGGACTATGACTTATTTCTTCACTACATGCTGGAGATTTCCTTCCATTTTCCTGGGCGTAAGGAAGAACGTAGGAGTCAGCTTCTCCACTTATTACTGATTTGGATCTATGACTACCCTGATTCGTATCCTCTTCGTGCACTCTGAGTCTGGCTTCTATAATCTTAACTTCCTTCTGCCTTTCCAGACTTTTCATTTCAGCTTCCATTTTATGGCGCTGAGCTTCTATTTTATGGCGCTGAGCCTCCATTTCGGCTATCCGTAGAAGTTGTTCAGCTAATTCCTTTCTTTTGGCTGACGTACTTGAGAACTCTGTTATGTGGCTGGCACTTCTGCTAGTGATGGAAGTCACACTTGAGATTGTGGTTCCTCCTAAGGACCTAGCATAGTCTTTCATGAAGAGCTCATTCATTCCCTTTCGTGCCTTGACTTCATCATAATTTTCTGAAGATGATAGTTCTCTCATAAGCTTCACTAAATCTCTAGTGACTGCGGTACATGTATCCATGTTTCTTACAATATCCTGGGAGGGTGTCAAGAACGACCGCAAGTTGACATATGCTGTCATAAGCTCTGACTCAGAATCTTCTACTGTCTCTATTATTTCACTCAAATTCTCCTTTATGCTGTCTTGTTTTAGCTTTCTGCGAATGTCTTTGATGTATGCTTTCCACCTCTCATATATTCGGGTGAACTTTTTTCCTTTCAGTACTGCCTCTTGCTCCAAATTTTCTAGCACCTTTTGGGTCTGTCCCGTGATGAACATCTTAGTTCACCTGTTTCAGCTATATTTGTTTGGGGCGAGACTACCGTTTCATTGCACCTTTCAGATTCAGACAGGTTCTCTTGATACCTTCTACCTTATCTATAATTGCATCCGCTAACAGTGGGGTGGCAATGCTAGGCTCAGCCATTTCTGAATGCTATAACAATTAATATGAAAAATAAGGACCTGTCACTTTAAATGCAATACTATCAAATGCAAGAATAAATGACTTTCACTTTACATGTAATAGCACCAAAACACAGGCAATAAATGACTTTCACTTTAAATACTTCAGAGTCATATACTTTAACTGTCTCTCTTTTATTAAAAGTCTGTATTCTCTTGAGCACAAAAATGTCTCTTGCAGAAACCTAAGTGCATAAGTGAGTAATAAAGGAAAGCTCTGACCTTAATTGAAGAACAGGATACCGTGATCTGAAGGTTGCAGAAACAAATGTCAGTCTTAAAGGAGACTTTTCTTTTCTTGATGTGGTGACTTGCGATGCTCTGCGGTGACTTTGCGATGTTCTGTGATGACTTGTGATGCTTTGCGGTGACTTTGCAATGC
This sequence comes from Staurois parvus, assembly GCF_062004578.1. Taxonomy (NCBI): domain Eukaryota; kingdom Metazoa; phylum Chordata; class Amphibia; order Anura; family Ranidae; genus Staurois; species Staurois parvus. The sequence continues at coordinate 2,923,269 of NW_028318230.1, forward strand.
TCGGCGGTGACTTGTGATGCTCTGCGGTGACTTGCGACTAGTATCGTGAACTCTCTGGATGCAACACGTGGTCTGTTGATGGATAGCGGTGCAGGCACTCTAGCTCTGGACTGTGGCCCTCCCCTCATGCATCTCTTTCTCTCTCTAGGGGTGCAGGAGGTTTGGCGCTCTTTCTCTGACTGTCTTGCCTTTGCCGTTATGCCACTTTAAGAGTCGGTTGCAGTCTGACTAATGCACACGTGCTATGGACTGTACTGTTCCGCTGAGGTGTCTCCGCGTGGCGGTATATGCTGGCGCTCTATTTCTCTAGTGTACTCTTTACTGTGCAAGTTGAGGAGCGCTGTTGCTTGACCTCTGAGGGTAATAGTTCCACTGTGGCAGGCGCAGCACCCTTTGGTGCCTAGTGCGCTGTGGCATTAGAAAAATTATGCAATTGCTGTTTCTTTGTTTGATTAGACTGACTTTACTCTGTAATTCCTCCAATGCCGCTCTATGGATGCAGTAGGTTTAAAGAGCACACCGAATACTTTAGTTAACTTCTTTAATAACTTCAATCTTCTTCATATAACACTGCTTACAATGGCTTGTTTCATTTATCATACAGTAGCTTATTTCTTTCATATTACAGTGGTTTGATTCGATAGCTTATCTCGATAGGTTCAATAGATTCGATATATTTGTTCTGTATATTTCGATAGATTGATAAATTCACTTGGATTTATAAACTCGTTATATTCGATAAGTTCGTAAATTCGGTGGAACTACAAGTAAACACACACAACAGTTTTAACATACAGATCTACCTGCATTACTAAACAATAGAGGAACACACAAGTGCATTAAATACCTATTTGGCCTGCTCTGCTTCCATAAAGCTTTTCTGATTGGAACTGTCTGTTTCCTCTTCTGTCTGGTGAGCATGTGTCTCTAGAAAATCCTAGCAGGGAGTTTTACACAGGCATAAATGTGAAACTGGCTGGGATTGGTTAAGGCTCTGTACAGTGTGAGGCTGTCTGTGATTGGCTCATCTTTAACTAACTCTTAAAGGCATATTTTCCTTTTCTGCTAACACAATGAATATATAAATGTCATATAACAATCAAAGACATAAATTACAGCAATGATTCTGCTTTTCGCTTTAACATATGCACATATATACTATACTGAGGTTATTGGCAGGTTTGGTATACACATATATGTGAACCATATTAACAACCTAGGACTGGTCTTAGCTGGCCAGCTACACTGCTGTATACTGCACAGTTTCCTAAGGAGGAATACAGACAGGTACATAACTGGCCTCTCTTTTGAAAATGAAGCAGAAATGGCAGCAAACATTTCACGTACTGAGGATCATGAAACCATTGAGGGGTTAGCACCCCTTGCTATTGGCCATGCTCGTTTGCCCACACAAAGTGCTCGGCAAAATCGCATTACGTATATGAACTACTTTAATGGGGTTGGGGCAGTTGAATGGCAAAATAAAGTTTAAAGCAGCAAAAAACTGTACCACATATTTCTGATAAAAATCTGCATATAAATAGTTGTGTGCGACTAGTTTATTGTACATATTCATGTTTTGTTCCTTGTACAAAAAGTTTAATTAAAATAGCCAGTTATTTTCTGAATGTTAATAAAAGCTTATGACTTCAGTAGGTTGATAACTTTCATTGTGGGGCATCCTTCATTTCACATATTACCCAGTCCATATCAATGTAGATATACATCACGGGATTTTCTGAGGTGTGCTCCTTTAATTGCTTTTGCGCTGTCTGAAGAGGTATGTGTGTGTGTGTATATATATATATATATATATATATATATATATATATATATGTATACACATATGTACATATTGTTTTAAAAAAGTTAAGTAGAAACATATTACAAATGATGAACACATATGAAGAAGAATAAAGAATACAGCAAGAACATATTTGGAGAATACAATATCGATTTTTATTTTCTTCCACATTGCAAAAATTGGAGCTTCGCATCTCCTCTTTATAGAAACAAGTGCATTTTTTTTTTTACAGGCATGCACATTACAGAGGTAAACAAGATGTCACCAGCACAGTTGCTATATGAATGTACATACATCCTTCTTAAAAAAATTTTTTTGTAAGATATGTCGGTCAAAATGACCTAGGTCAGTAGCCACAAGCCCCATGCACAAACATACAAAAACATGTGCAAAATGCTGTTAATGTTTGTATGTGTTTGTATTATTGTTATTTATTACAGTTGCAAGAAAAAGTATGTGAACCCCTTGGGATTACGTGGAGTTTTGCATGAATTGGGCATAAAATGAGCACAGTTTGCGAACATAATACTACACAAACATTGGATGTTGCCATGGTTTAATTGCACATAACATGTAAACATTCACAGTGCAGGGAGGAAAAAGTATGTGAACCTTTGGACTTAATAACTGGTTGACCCTCCTTTGGCAGCAATAACCTCAACCAAACATTTCCTGTAGTTGCAGATCAGACCTGCACAACGATCTGGAGTCATTTTGGACCACTCCTCTTCACAAAACTGTTTCAGTGTAGCAATATTCTTGGGATGTCTGGTGTGAATCACTCTCTTAAAGTCATGCCACAGCATTTCAATCGGGTTGAGGTCAGGACTCTAACTGGGCCACTCCAGAAGGCGTATTCTGTGCTGTTGCAGCCATTGTTTTGTTGAATTACTTGTATGCTTTGGGTCATTGTCCTGTTGCATCACCCATCCTCTGCGGAGCTTCAGTTGGCAGACAGATGGTCGTACGTTTTCTCGCAAAATGTCTTGATAAACTCTGAAATTAATTTTCCCATCAATGACAACAATCCGTCCAGGCCCTGAGGCAGCAAAGTAGCCCCAAACCATGATGCTCCCTCCGCCATGTTTTACAGTGGGGATGAGGTTTTGATGTTGGTGTGCTGTGCCTTTTTTTCTCCACACATAGTGTTGTGTGTTCTTCCCAAACAACTCAATCTTGGTTTCATCTGTCCACAGTATATTTTGCCAGTAGTGCTGTGGAACATCCAGGTGCTCTTTTGCAAACTTCAAACGTGCTGCAATATTCTTTTTAGACAGCAATGGCTTCCTCCGTGGTGTCCTCCCATGTACTCCATTCTTGTTTAATGTTTTCCTTATTGTAGATGTGTCAACAAAAATGTTAGCATGTGCCAGAGATTTCTGTAGGTCTTTAGCTGACACTCTGGGATTCTTCTTTACCTCATGCAGCATTCTGCGCTGTGCTCTTGCAGTCATTTTTACAAGACGATCACGCCTAGGGAGAGTAGCAACAGTGCTAAACTTTCTCCATTTGTAGACAGTCTGTCTTACCGTGGACACATGAACATCAAGGCTTTTGGAGATACTTTTGTAACCCTTTCCAGCTTCATGCAAGTCAACAATTCATGATAGTAGGTCTTCTGAGAGCTCTTTTCTGCGAGGCATGGTTCACATCAGACAGTGCTTCTTGAAACCAGTAAACCCAAAACAGGTGTGTGTTTTTTAAGGGCAGGACAGCTGTCAGCAACACATCCAATATCATCACACTGATTGGAGTCAAGGTTGGCTCACTCCTGGCTCCAATTAGCTCTGGGAGAAGTCATTAAGCTAGGGCCTCACATACTTTTTCCTCCCTGCACTGTTTTCTTCCAACTGTATTTATGTAGTGTGAACATGATAAAAGTCTAGAGAGGTATAAAATAAGGAAATACACACATAAAGGTTCCATGATGCAGTTCAATGTAATTATTTTGAATGTAAGGACTGTAGGAATATGATAAACTGAAAGACTGATCAAAGATTGGTTTTATAAGGTTAGGATATCCAAATGTCACATGAGCACTGATGATCTAGAGAATGTAAGCGTGAATTATCCTTATTTACAATAAAATATGGATGGTGATTGCAGTTAGTGAAGCCAGTAGAAGGACCACTCTATGAAAGGCTTAAAGTTCTCCTTTGGGCATAACAACATTGCACAGAAACGTTTTTAAAAAGTGAAAGCTGTAGGGGAACTTTTACCCATAATTCTGAAAAAAGGGGGGGGGGGTGGGGGGGGGTTGTTAACGGTCAACAAAAGCAGCATTGGGAACATGTTACAGATTAGAACCAAAAATTTGGTGGAACATAACATCTTTACAATGTACAGTATATATATATATATATATATATACTATAAATATATATAAATATATAAATAAATATATAAATAAATATTTGTATGTTAAATGTTGTATTGCAAATATTGTGAATAATAAAGTTATTTTTGAAAACATATTTTTAATTGGGACTTTTTTTTTGGAACGACATGCAAACACACACATTATTTGTGATGAAGTGACAAACATAGTTTTATGGGTGTTGGGTGAAGAAAACTGTTTAATTACATCAATGGTTACGAATATTCCGTCGTGTTTACTGTCCTCGGGTTCTTCCGGGTCATGAGCAGCTTCCGATCATGCACGGTCTTTTCATACGATAACTGTACATATTAAACGAAAATCGTTCGTTCTGTTCACAAACTACAAAAATGTTTACGTTTGCACCATCGTCAATTTTCGTTCGTAAGATCGGAATCGTCTGTCGAAAATGATGTACGCACCGTCAGAAAATTGCACGACTGTTCATCGGATGAATACGTTCGTACAATTTTTGTATAGTGTGTACGGGCCATAAATCATGAAGGATAGCCCCAGAATTATTGCTCTCACTCCAGCATATGCAGTGATACCTATGTGTAACGCAATCACCATTTTGCTACATAGGTGCACCTAGCATACATGTTTTTGCACATACAGTATGTGTGTTTACATGGTGATAGGGGCTTTATTTTTTTCATTTATTATGTTACTTTATATTATTAAACTTGTTTTTACATATAGCGTTATGTCTATCACATAGAGGCTGATAGCCCCCTATGTGACAGAATAGTAGAAATGACTGGTCCTTTAAAATATGACTCCTGATGTTATCTATGAACCCCACTGAAGCTAATCACAGATTATGCTTGATCATCTTTTTCCTCAGCCACAATAGCTAGAGAATGACAGCTGTGAACCCAGAGGAGATGAAATGCTTATTGTTTCCAGGCAGAGGCGTCCCTAGGGTAGGTGTCACCCGGTGCAGTAACACTTGCTGACACCCCCTCAGACGATCCCCGCAGAATGGATCAGATTTGCGGGTTGAGCATAATGGACTGGACTCAGATCCATTATGCTCAATCCACAGATCCGATGCAGCCTGCGGGGATCGACGGCTTTCTTTACAACTTATCTTTTCTTGGACGGGTCTGGTGTCACCCCTTATAGGTTGCATGCTGACTAGGAGCAGGGGAAGGTGGGCTCGGCTTATGCCATCCTGAATGAATGCCAAGTCGGCTGTCTTACCCTCTCTGTGCCTTCCCGGAGCGCTGATTCCCTGCTGCACCCACTGACTTTGTTAAGATTCAGCAGGAAGCTCAGGCGCGGACTTACCATCGCAGCTATGATCAGCCCACCCGGCCTCTCTGCAGCCAGCTTACCGTCTATTCCATTTACTGCATAGGGCCGGAGGGCGGAGCCTAGAGGTCAGTTGACTGTGAAGAGGGGGTGCAGGAGAGGAGACCATCGCTGCATGTCAGGTATCAGTGCAGCCACAGACACCACGGACCCCAGATAAGTGCTCCTTTGCTCCTGCTTCCTCTACCTTTCAAATAGAGTCTACCTCTCTCTCTTCTCCCTTCCCTCTCTCTCTCTCTCTGCCCCCCTCTTCTCTCTCTCCCTCCCTCCCTCTCTTCTTATTCTCTCTCCCCCCCCTCTCTTCTCCCCTCTCTATTCTCCCCCCCTCTCTCTCTCATCTCCCCCCTCTCTCTTCTCCCCCCTTTCTCTCTCTCTCGTCCCCCCTCCTCTCTTCTCCACCCTCCCTCTCTTCTTCCCCCCCTCTCTCTATCTTCTTTCCCAACCTCTCTCTTCTTCCCCCCTCTTTCTCTATCTCCCCCAGCCTCTCTCTCTTCTCCCTCCTCTCTTCTTCCCCCCCTCTCCCTCCCCCCCCTCCCTCTCTTCTTCTTCTCTCTCTCCCCAACTCTCTCCCTCTCCCCCCCTCTCCCTCTCTCCCTCCCCCTCTCTCTCTCATTTCCCCATCTCTCTTCCCCCTCTCTCTTTCTCTCTTCTCCCCCTCTCCCCCCCTTTCTCCCCCTTGTCTCTCTCTTCTCCTCTGTCTCTCTCTCCCCCTCTTTCCCCCTCTCTCTCTCTCTCTCCCCCCTCTCTACGTCTCTCTCTCCCCCCTATCTTCGCCCCCCTCTCTCCATCGCTCTCTCTTCCCCTCTCCCCCTCTCTTCTTCCCCCTCTCTCTCTCCCCCCTCTCTTTCTCTCCCCCCCTCTTTCCCGCCCTCTTTTCTCCCCCCCTCTCTTCTTCCCCCCTCTCCCTCTCTCTCTCTTCTTCCCCCTCTCTCCCGCTCCCCCTCTTTCTCTATCTCCCCCCGCCTCTCTTCCCCCTCTCTCTCCCCCCCCTCTTCTTCTCCCACTCTCCCTTTACCCCCCTCACTCCCCCTCCTCTCTCTCTTCTCCCCTCTCTTCTTCCCTCTCTCTCTCTTCCCCTCCCCTCTCTTTCTCCCCCCTCTTTCTCTCTTCCCCCCTCTCTCTTTCTCTTCCCCCCTCTCTCTTTGCCCCCTCCCTCTCTCTCCCCCCTCTCTTTCTCCCCCCCTCTCTCCTCCCCCCTCTCTCTCTCTCCCCCATTTCTCTTCTCCCTCCTCTCTCTCTTCAGCCCCTCTCTCTGTCTTCTCCCCCGCCTCTCTCTTCCCCGCCTCTCTCTTCCCCCCTCCTCTCTCTTCCCCCCTCTCTCTTCTTCCCCCCCTCTCTCTCTTCCCCCCCTCTCTCTTTCTCTTCCCCCCCCTCTCCTCCCCCCCTCTCTCTTCTTGTCCCCCATCTCTCTCTTCTTCCCCCTCTCTCTCTCCCCTCCCCGCTCTCTCTTCCCCCTATCTCTCTCCCCCCCGCTCTCTCTTCTCCCCCTCTCTCTTTTTCTTCCCCCCTCTCCCCCCTCTCTCTTCTTCCCCCATCCCCCCTCTCTCTCTCTCTTCCCCATTTTCTCTTCTCCCCCGCTCTCTCGTCTTCCCCCTTTCCCTTCCCCCCTTTTCTCTCTTATCCCCCCTCTCTCCCTCCTCCCCCTCTCTCCCCTCCCTTCCTCTCTCACTTCTCCTCCCCCACTCTCTCTCCTCCCCTCTCTCTTCCCCCCCCTCTCTCTCCTCTCCCCTCTCTTCTCCCTCCCCTCTCTCTCTTGCCCCCACTCTCTCTCTTCTTCCACTCTCTCTCTTCCCCCCCCTCTTTTTCCCTCTCTATTTCTTTCTTCTCCCCTCCTCTCTCTTCTCTCTCTTCTCCTCTCTCTCTCCTTCTTCTCCTCTCTCTCTCTCTCTCCCTTTTCTCCTCTCTCTCTCCCTCTTCTCTCTCTCTCCCTCGCTATCATTTTGCACAAGATAAAAGTAATCTGGGGGCTAACAAACCGCTTGATTACTTTTACAGGTGGTGGAAGGGCATCCCTCCTCCTCCTGCCACCGATGCCTTTACCAGGCTCTACCATGCAGTCCCAATGCAAATGATCTGAATGATCTGTGTTTGATTGCATGCATTGGGAGGCCAGAGGAGAGATTTGGGATCTAATAGACCCTAGATCTCTCCATAAACAGGAGCAGTCATGGCCCATGCTATCACAAGGGATGCTGTTCATCCCTTGTAATAGAAATACAGTTGATCAAAAAAAAGTTAAAGGTACAGTGTGCAAAAAAAATGTAAATACAGAAATAAAAAAATAGCAAAAAAAAAATTAGAGCACCCCCATTCCCCATGCTCACACGCATGTAAGTCCCTCAATCATATGTAAATGGAGATCACACCACACATGTAAGGTACTGCCATGAATGTCAGAGTGAGAGTAAAAATTCTAGCACCAGACCTCCTGTGTAACTCCAAACCTGTAACTTGTAAAGGCTTTTAAAATGTTGCCTTGGCACCAAATGGTATGCCGTGGCTGGCGTGGGACAAATTCAGATGGTGGGGGGTAGTCTTGCCTAGGGCAGCACAAAACCAAAATACATCACTGGATACACCAATGTGGAAATGGCTTCCCAAACTTTCAAAAAAGGTCAGCAGCACAAGCTGAAAGTTGGACTTCACCTAAGGAGAACACTAAATCGACACTGGTTTCTTGCAATTGCTTGAGTAGCCTGAAGTTTGTCATAGAGATCACAGACCAGCTACATCACAAGCTAAGTGACTTTTTAGTGTACTCCTATAGCAGGGTTCAAAATTTCAACTCCTGAGCTACTAGCCAGGACTTAAAAGCTACTCACCACCAGTTCCCCACCCAACCCCTACCCTGCCCCACTCTTAATTCCACCCGTAAACACGCACTCGTAAATTATCTCATGAAATGCCACTGTTAAATGTTTTCTGCAGCATGCAGGAAGGGAAGGAGAGAGAAAGGGAGGAGGGGTGGAAGGAAGGAAGGAAGAAAGGGAGGGAGGGGTGGAAGGAAGGAAGGGAGGGAGGGAGGG